>NC_142348.1:33890000-35090000 GCF_054954075.1 Amborella trichopoda
AATTTTAAACTTGAGGGGGTGTATAAAAGATTATGGTGAACCCAATGGGCTAAGAAAGATGGAAATTTCTGGGTGGAGGTAGTGATCATTTTCCCAAAAATATAATTAAATAGGGTAAAAGTAGGCTAAGAGATTAGAAGATTTTTTATATTTCAAAATATGTTTCAAAACTTTAAGTCTAGAGATATGAAACTTAAAAAAATTTAAAAAACACATTAAGCCTATAGAGATATGAAATCTAAAAGTAAACGATATTTTTTCAAAAATTTAAAAACCACATTGCAAATAAATTATATAATTTTTTTTTAAAATACCCAACAGAGCCTCCAAAACCACCGAATCGGCCAGTCCCCCGGTTCAGATTTTACCTAGTAGTACCAAGTTGGACCAGCCAAGTTTGTGAAACCCGAACTACTGTATATTTTGGGCAAGTAATCCAGAGTTTTAAAAAAATGGGTTAGCGCAAACTCAGTAACAAATTATCAGTGTATGATAAACAAAATTTGCCGGAATTCAAGTCGAACTTTCTCCTTATTAGAAAACCCCAAAAATTCCCCATTTTCCATTCTTGTTGCAAAGTTCTTGAACAATTTCACAATTATTTAAACAACCCAAAAGCTCCCCATTTTCCATTGAACTCTATGCTGCCTCTCCTCTCGTTTCTCCCTAGAAATTTGATGCGTTTGTTTCAGGGTTGAGAAGCTATTTTCTTTGCAGGTATCTCTCCCTCTATGTTGCGTGAGGGAGAGCTTTTTTTCCATTAGAGGGAGAAAGAGGGACTCTTGTAACTACTTTTCCAGAAACGTCCAAACTCGAAACGAGTCTCTACAAAGTCTTTCGTTCTGATTTTTTGGATCGAAACCGAAAGTTTATTAGTTTTGGGATAGGATAGCAGATAGCGGTTCGGTATTTCAAACACCACTAAGTATTTTGCTTTGAATCACATCTGTAGGGCTGGAGGGTGTCCGCTTTACCGGACAAGGTAATTTTGTAAAAATAAAATACCGTGAAGGAGGGGTGCCAACAAACGTAATCCCTTTTGTAATTTTGTAATTGACCCAATATGGTTAGTAAATTTCTCATTTTCATATACCTTACCTAATCTATAGCAATTCACTGTTGATGAAGAACAGGTTTGCTCTGTATCAGAGAATAGGATTTTCATCACAAAGAGAGAAACATGAGGGAGTGAGAATAGGATTTTGATCACAAAGAAAGAAACATGAGAGAGTGAAAATAAAGGGTGACCTTTCTTAGTATTATATGGATCACTATAACCGCAAAAAATTTCAGTACTTATGTACATTACATGACCTTTTGCCATATGATACCCTATATACCGAAGAATTCACATTTGTGTCATGTCTAGAGAGAGGGAAATAGTCAGGGCGTTAGAGAGAGAGAGAGAGAGGTAGGAAGTAACTAAGCCTTGGACATGAGAGAGAGCCTGCTGGGCCTGGACCTGAACGCTGCTCTGCGTCTCTGATGGTGTGAAGACGGCCGGATGAGGGCTGCGAGTGCCCGCCGCACCCACTCTTCCTCCACGGATACGATTCTCACCAAAGAATTCCCCATTGACGACAACGACCGCCCTCCACGGCGTCCTGTGAAGGCTGCACCTAAATGACCCTGGGTGCGTGGCTGGTGAGCAGGCGCACATGCGCTTTGATGAACTCCGCTTCTTCGTCTCCCCGTATTGTTGTTTATAAATAGGCGAGTCGAGAACAAACCGAAATACAGAAGAATTCTGAACGCCAGTACGCACACAAGATGGGGATTTGCAGAGGACTGAGGAAGGTGAAATGAGAGAAGATCCCCTGGTGGGAGAGAGGCATCTTTGTTGATGGTAACCGCTATTATTGTTACTGCTGCAAAATGGCAAAAAGGACCCGCTTGAATTCTGAGTGGATGTTGCCATAGATAAAAAAAAGAGAGATCCAAGTATACTCAGACAAAGAAATATGGGAAAACACAAAGAAGGCTCAGCCTAAAAAGAGTGTGTGAAGATCGAAGAACAGATGGCAGAGACAGAGTGAAGAGAGAGGGGAAAGGAGGCTGCAGAAGTGCCTGTTTGAGCAAATGGATTGAAATGCAAAGCTGTACTTGTAACTTCTCTATCTCTATCTCTATCACCATCAATCACTCGCGGGTACGGGTTTGATAATCTTAGCGGTTTTGGGAATCTAGAATGGGCTAAAAAGACCGGGTGCCAATGGCGGTTTGCCGTTAGGCAGTTTTATGCCATGGGACCGATTCCATGGATTTACTCTTTGGAATTTTTTGAAATTGTGGATTTTGTACAGGTTTGTGCACAGTAACTGGTTTTTGCTCGAAATAAATGCTGTGGACGTAGCCGGCCACGTAAAGACGTCCTTCCTCGGAGGACGTGCGTGGGTGGACCCACAAGTCCCGGGCCAAATAATTCTCTTTCTTCTTGCCATTAATTACTATATTACCCTCAGCCCTACCATTTTGTTTATTGGGCGTTTCGACGGTAACGGCATCGTGTATTCACTTCTTCGAACATGGGATAAAATATGGGAAAATATAGAATGAGACCCTTTTATAGTAAAGCAGTTGCATTTATTTTGATCATTAGAAGTGAAAATCGATGGCTGTAAATATTCTATTGATCAAGTTCAAACTTAAAAAGAAAAATTTTTAAAATTTGTGACACATCCAAACTATCGAATTTCACATCAGATGATTGTAAATAATTGTAACCACCTTGTATCAAAAGTAAATGACCTCATTGTATATAATCTCATAAAATATTTATAGTTAATGCTTTGAAAAGTTGGATACTTATTTAGAATTTTTCCCTTGTTAAATTTTATTGAAAAGGTACAAAATGTTTTTGAAAATTTGATTTTTCCTAAAATATATACTACTAGAAATATAAGAGAAAACAAATGCCTAAAAAGTAATCAAAAGAAAATAATTCAGAGAAATTTATAAATTACTTTCGAATAGTAAAATTTAGATAAAGAATGACATTATTCCTTTACTTCATAAATCCTGAAAAAAAAAAAAAAATTGTCACAAATAGATTACAAAAATCATTTAAAATCCAACATTTAAAAGTATAGAAGATTTTAAAACGGACTACAAAGATAAAAAATTTATTTTGGACATTTCGAAACTCTTAATTTAAATTTGTGAAAAATTTTATTTATTTATTTAAAATACGTAGTAAAACTATAAGCCAAGACCTTCAATTGGGACTCAAAAACTACTACCACCACAACCCCAACCCTAATAGTTGTCAATTAACATATTATTAATGTAGATAGTAATATAGTAAGCCAAAAGATATTCAACTCTCGCAGGAGTAGTAGGCCCATTTACTCCCTCAGGAAAACCTCAAATTTTGGGAGTTGAACATTTTCAACCTATATATTAACCTCAATAAAAAAAATCTCATGTACTTTCTATGCGCATGAAAAAATAATGTCTTGAAATTGAATAGAGGCTATCCAATTTTAGATGGTGAGATTTGAGCTCTAGAAAGCTCAAATTTCTATTTTTTTTTAAGAATAATCATCTAGTAATTTTTAAGTGGTTCTCAAATTTTTATATTGAAAAATTATCCCAAATAGGCATTCTAACCGAGGGAGTAGAAGTAGACTATGCTCCTGAGGGAGCATAATATACTTGCTCATCAAGTAATGCAATCATGAACAAAAATATGTCATAGATGGATAACATGCAACATTATTGTTTTTATAATTGTTTGAAAACCTTTAATAATGGAGGAATAGACCTAAGTGCAATTTAACAACATTAATGGGAAATTTTAATTTGTGGGAAAATTAATGGTAAATTGTCATTTTAGTTTGTCGGAAAATTTAATGGTAAATTGTCATTTTAGTTTAGATAATAATCAAGTAATGCAATCATGAACAAAAATATGCCAAAGATAGATAACATGTAAAATTCTTTTTTAATAATGTTTAAAACCTTTAATTAAAGAAAAATAGTTCTAAGTGCAATTAAATGACATTTAAAAAATTACAGCTAAAAAATAAAAGTAACGAGAAAGTAATTTAAGACCATAAGAAGTTTAAAATTTTAAAACATGAAAGGTTTTTTAACGTGATTTTAGGCAATGGCGTGTCAGATGACCGACGGCACCATTGCCAACATTGGTGCCGCTACTGGTGTTTTATGTTCAACATTGGTTAGGACATGGCTGGCTGTAGAATCAATGTTGCTACCTCTGTCGTCCATGCAATGATGGTTGCATTTCGCCTCAGTTCGAGCATTCTGATGTCAGGTGATTGGCAGCACCGTGAGCCAATCACGAGCTCACGTTGCTAATGCCAGAATGTTGGTACCCTCATTGCCTGTGCGATGACAATCAATTTTTATCGAAGTTTGAGCATTTCGGTGTCAGACTATTGGTAGCAATTTGAGCCAATCAGGGGTCGACGTTGCTAATACTGACATCAGCGCTAATACCCCCAACATTCGATACAATTATGGTTTCCAGCATCCGTATTTCAAGGATGTCAGTTTGATGACTTGAGCCACTTACATCTGAACGTCATTGGCCTAGCATTGGCGTTAGGACCCCCTTTCTATACTAACACTGGGACGTGGCCACCCCCAGCATTGGTACTACTAGCTAGGTTGTTGAATTCAAGCTCATTCTCCATCGATTTTGATTGGTTTGTTCCAAGTTTTCTCTTGTCTTGGGGCCATTTCCGGTGTTTTAGGGGTCATATCAGAGTTTTGTAGTCATGGTTGAGTCTTAATGACAGACCTTATAGTGTGTTTTGGGTCTTAGGGTACTGGTTGTGGGACTCTCTGATGTTCTAGGACTCGCCGTGGTTATACCGGGGTTCTTCAATTTCAAACAGTTCCCCCAGTCGAGATCAAGGTGTCTACATTATTGCAAGATGTACTATTTTAGGGACTTGAAATCTCTTTTCTTCTCCATATCTATAGATCTTGATGTCAAGATGATCAATTAGATGTTTTTCAATGTCAAAACAGCCTTTTTCGAAGGATTTTAGAGGCACACCTTAAATTTACATTTTCAGGTGTCAACCTTATATAAACGTTTTCCAAATTTAATTCGTCATAATATTTATATTTGGGATTGTATATTATGAGACCATTTATTTTTGTTACATGGAGGTTATAATAAGTTTTAACATTGAATGTGAAATCTAATGTATGAAAGTGTGTCATAACATTCGATAAATTTTATTTTGGACTTGTGCCTAAACAATAACACATCCTCAACTAACCAATTTTAAATCTAACAGTCAACAATGATTGTGCCCTCCTTGAATCAAAAGTAAACAATCTCATTTTATATATTTCTTTTTTATTTTTAGGGGTACTCCCTGTAAATATGTACACCCCAAATTTTATGTAAAATTATTTGTGAAAAAATAAAAGACAATTTGAATCTGTGGCCCTCCTATAGACCAAGATTCAATCTAAACCATCGTGGACGCTTCAATGCGGATGATGTGCCATCTCTTTTATAAAATTGTCAAAATGCCTCCTATAGACCAAGATTCAATTCAAAATTGGGCACCTTTTTCCTTTGCTGCCAGCTTGCTTTGGGTCTCAAAGTCAATTTTCACAAAACTTCGCTTGTGGATATCTAATGCTCTAACAGTCTATTGGTCTCTCTTGCCTCTGTTATGAGCTATAAAAATGATAAGTTTTCTCTTAAATATTTGGGGGTCTCTATTTCGGATCGTAAACTCTTCAGAGCTGTTTGAGGCCCTCTTATTCATAAATATCAGGTCAAGTTTGACCCATGGAAGACCAAAACTGTCTTTGGGTGGTCGAGTAACTTTGGTTAAATCTTCTTATGCAAATCTTCCAGCCTATTTGATATCTAGTTTGCAGATTCCTAGTGAGGTTATCAAACGTATTGAAAAATCTATGAGGAACTTCATATGGGGTGATGTGGATGATAATCGAAGGAAATTCCACATAGTGAATTGGGATCAAGTCTGCCTGTCCTCTAAATTCGGAGGACTGGGTATTAGAAAGCTTAAACTTATGAATTAGGCACTCTTATCCAAATGGTGGTGAAAAAATCTTCCAAGACTCAAATCGTTTTTTGGAAAGATGTGCTAATTGCTAAATATGGCTTTGATCCTTTGACCCACTCAATTAAGAAAGGAAGATGTCGTAAATTTACTTCTCAAATTTGGAAGGATATCTGTAGTTGCAGAAATGTGGTCTTTAGTAATATCAGATAGCTTATTGGGAAATGAGATGATATTTATTTTTGGTTCAATAAATGGCTGGATGATGTACTTCTTTTTTGTACTTATCCAAAGCTGTTTACTAAAGGCATTGTTCTTGAGGCTAAAATTTCGGAGTTGATCTCCTCATCATCTTCACTTCCTGTAAACTGAAATATCAATTGCCTTTATAATAGGCTATCAGACTTGGTTATCTCTCAGCTTCAAAATCTCCTCCTACAGTTGGATACTGTTTATATCTCCCCTAACTTTGAGGATGGGATTATTTGGGAATTAGAAACTGACGGTATGTTCTTTGTTAAATCTGTGTACATGTTTCTTTTTTTGGATAGGGTTCGTCACAAAGACCTCTCTCTTGGCTCTATCTGGAAGTCGCCTATCCCTACCAAAATCCAAGCAATCCTTTGGATCGCGTGTCAAGGAAAATGTTTAACCATAGATAATCTACAAAAGAGGGGTAAATTTCCCCCGAATATTTGTTTGATGTGTAAAAATGATGAAGAATTAAGTACACATCTTTTTCTTCATTGCCTTTTTGCTTACAATCTTAGGCGTTGGGCCTTCGCAGTTATGGGCATCTTCCTTATGCTTAGCTTTATTAACCATCTTGTTTTTTCTGGTCTTCCAAAGAGGAGTGTTTTGCTATGGAAAATGTTTAGAAGTGCTATCTTTTGGCACATTTGGCTAGAGCGTAACAGAAGAAACTTTGATGGGATCTCACAAAGTTCTGAGCGGGTCAAAGACTCTATTTTACAAACACTTTGGAATTGGTTCTCCTCTATATCTGAAGGGCAGGGAGTTCTTTGGACTGACATTTATGTCAATCTAAAGCTTCTAGCTAACTCCTTTACTACCTCTACTCGTCCTAAAGGACTTGGAATGCTCTGCCAGAAATATACCTCAAACATAATTTTGATGGTATTTCTCTTGAAAACTCAGTTCCTGCTAGTGTGGGGGGTCTACTGCGTGACAGTTATGGTGGGATCTTGTTCTCTTACTCTAGTCCTTGTGGTATTAAGACTGTCAATCATGCTAAATTGACTGCCCTCTATCAAGGTTTTCTTATTGTTATTGACGAGGGCTTTGCCAGATATATTATAATGGAAGGAGATTCACTTAATGTTATCAAATGGTGCAAGAGAGAGAGCAAAGGGTCCCATGGTCCCTTTTTTCTCTTTGGATCAAAATTTTAGACCTTTGTGCACTACCGAGCTTGAGAATTTCTTTTGGCCACACTCTTCATGAAGCAAATGATGTAGCAGATGGCTTGGCCAAATATGGAGTCTCTTTCCCCTCCGTTCGTTTTTCTAATGTTTTGACACCATGGTAATTTCATGCTTTTGAAACATCCTATCAATAAAAGGCCATAATATTTGTCAAAAAAATTTTATGTTTTACAGTCACTCTCTCTTTATCACCATATATCATTTATTGGACGGTGACAGGACTTACCACAAAATCAATTTATGGGGAATATAAGTAAGTAGCAGTTGTGGTATGTTTGAGGAATGTATTTCTACATTTGTATGTCCCCGAAAGCATAAAACATCCATTAGGGACTCATTTTTGGATCATACAAAAAACCTATCAGCCTAAAATAAATATGGAAGGTGTAGAAATATCTTTGAAAGAATCACATTTTAAATAAAGAAAATTTTATTTTATTTTTTATACACTAACTAAATTTTGAATTAAAAAACGATCTTTAAGATATATTTAAGAGAGGAGAAAGTTTATATAAATGCGAGGCTCTATGCAATCAAAATAGGGTGTACCGCAAAATTTTCACTTGAAGAGGTTGTTTTGATGCCCAAATATCCCCAAGTTGATCTTCTAGACCTCAAGATGCATGGACATGAGAAAAAAAATGGATTTCAAGTTTTGAAAATAGTACATTTTGTAATACATTTTTTTACCATCAATTTTCAAGATTTTCAAGTTTTCATAGATCTGCTCGATCTACATTATTTTTTAAGCTTTAAATTTTGTAATTAGAGATGAAAATATATTTTAAAGTTATCACAAAGATTTCCAATATTGAAACCACATTTCTCAATACTATTTGAAGGTATGCTTTACTTTGATGATTTAAAGCCTCTGCTTTATACAAACTACACCCTTTAAGAGAGGACCCACATATGTACACTATGAGTTGGCTGACTCATAGAAACCCCATTTTTTCATGTGTAAATTCAACGGATCAGATAAACCAAAACGCATGTTGGAAAAATCAGGTGATCTAACAAGTAACCGCCCGGTTAGATTGACCGGTATTTTAAAAGAAAAATTCAAACAAATGTATATAAAATCTTAAAAATAAAGAATTTAGTTTGTAATACATTTCTTAATATTATTTACATTATAATAAAGACTAGAAATTGTTTTGGTCATTAATACTCACTTTTTATATTTTCCTATCTTTTTCGAAAAAAATTAAAAATATCTCTAAGTACAAATTGATTATTTAAAATCCAATTTTTTCATTAATTTTCAACTTCATTTGAATATATTTTGTATTAATCATCCTTTATATATTTTTCATATTTTAATAGATTTATCTGTATATTTTTTATTTTTTTCAACAATTTTTTAACTTGAAACTTATCCAATTAAAACGGTTGAATCGACCGGTTTACCGATTAAACCAGTAAACCACTTCCGGCCATGTCCGATTAAACGTTATGGTCGATTCAACCAGCAAACCACTTCCGGTCATGTCCGATTAAACGTTATGGTTCAAATTTGCGTGTACGACCCAAACCCTGTCCGATTTCGAAATTGAACGCGCAATACACAACTGTAGGCCTTCAAAAACCATGAAAAGAACCGCGTGCAAAGGAAGGGTAGAGGGCAATTTCGACAGTCGAAGATGGGGTAACCAGGAATATGGGGACGAACCGAAGCAAGAGAAAGAAAAGCGGTCAAGGTGGGTCTCAACACAAGTCCGGCGCGCCAAGGCATCCTTTACTCAATCTTTTGTCTCTCACTTGCTTTCACTCTCTTACACAAATTACGTTTCCTAAGGCCCAGCAAAAGGGGCAATACAAACTCCAATAACAAAGCTTAACACTAACTGAAAATCGATTTGGAATCAGAAGTCGGCCAGGCCTAGATACGAGTAATCGGCAAAATGGTTGCTTCACCCGGTCTACCTTGGCGAGTTTCGGCCGGTCTAAAAGTATTAAAAAATATAAGAATATAAAAAAGTATGAAAAATCTATTTAAATAAAATACATCATGAATTTGAAATATAAAGCATATCTAATTAAAGTTGAAAATTAGTAAAAAAATAAATTTAAAAAAATTTTATATATTGCGTTGGACACCCATCCAGCACAGGTACCCCCTTTTACCCAAAGCCCTCAGAGACTTAGGATCCCTTGGGGCAGCCGCTAGCCATCACTGTCACGGACAGTGAACGGTCAAGGAGTGGAACAATTTTTAAGGTGCATGATCGAGAGAACCAAACTATCATGTAAATAGGAGCTTATCCATGCATGCTTTATTTTAACCCTATCGTGGAGTCAGAAATCATATCTTTTTATAAAATCAATTTATATTTAAAAATATTTTCAAACTTTTTTAAAAAATAGATAAATGTCACAACAAGGATTTATAACTAAACACTTTTTCAATCTGTGCTAAAATAATAAAAATATATCGTCAAAATTTTTTTTATTTTTAAATACATACACGATCAGACTACAAGACAAAAACCAGTCCGCCAGTGATCCGAGTCCAGTTTGACTGGCCAATTTCGAGTTGGACCAGCCGACTTTCCGAGCACTCACCTGGGTTTTAAGCAAAACTCAATATCAATAAAAAGCAGCCCAAAAAATTCACATAGCTTTGTGTGAACGCGACACCTGGTTTCTTGTTGCACTACACATGGTGGGCTGTCCTTTTTCTTATCTATAGCGAAGCTCTGCAGTGCACACGGGTTACCAATTTTCATGGCCCGCTTTCGCTTTCATGCTTTGTACGTCAGTCATGTCTTTAACGTGTTAGCGCACCAAGGAGAATATCCATGGTTTACTTGGTAGGTTTTAAAAAACAAAACCATAGGCAAACCTCTCCTGTGGTTCAGGAAGGTCATTTAGTACTCCACCGAAATTGAACATAAAGACCATTAGCGGGCGTTGATTTCCCTAGGCAAGTTAACAACCTTCCATCGGTTTGGAGAGAGTACCTCTCGGTTCATTGAATGCTCACTTTTGGTCCGGTGAAGATTAATGTAACTGTTGTAAATGGCACATCCGAATACAAAATCATGCTCTTGTCGTTTACTCTAGGCTAGAGAGGCGAGCGCTATGAATGGGCAAAGAAGCACGTGACCAGTGTGTTGAAACATCCTTGCAGACGTAAAATCGAACCGGAACGGTTAATGGACATGGGACCATAAGCATTTTAATCGGCCTAATCCGTAAATTGGCTGACTCAATTGTTTTGGGGCAAGTCCTGGATGGTAAAAAAGTATTAAAAAATATTTTCAAAATACAAAAAAAACTACAAAAATATGAAAAGCAAATAAAAAATGATTAAAACAAAATACATTCACATGAAGTTGAAAATTAATTAAAAAAAATAGATTTTAAATAATCGATTTGTAAATCAATTTGTGCCTAGGAGTATTTTTAAAATTTTTTGAAAAATATGAGAAAATATAAAATTGAGTATTAATGACCAAAACAAATTTTAATCTTTACCATAATGTAAAGAATATTAAAAAATTCATTACAAACCAAATTCCTTATGTTTTGGAATTTATATACATTTTTTGAAATTTTTATTTTTAAATATCAGCCAATCCCAAAAACCGCCCAAAATCGGGACAGGCCGATGGCCGGTTCCTATCTAACTGGGCAATTACCGATTAGATCACCCCTTTTTTCCAACAATGGTCGCCACAAAAACATGATGTTAGGGTTTTGTGGCCATTTAAAGGCCTCAAGAGATCATGTAAAACTATGACTATAGTGATGTGATAACTTCAATGGGAGTAAGATCTGGTGGAACTAAATGATTTCGGTCTTATGGGATCAAAGGAGTCATTTTGATTCCATGACTCACCTAAGCTTGATGAGCTAGGCCCGAGTTAATGTCTAAAATAGTCTAAAATATTGTAGCCCTGGGAATAAGGCACAACTATAGAGGTTTGTAAAATTATCTCTTGATAAGGTCGAAATGATATCAAAGGTGGTTGACTAGGGGGGCTTCGTGACCCCTACGTGCGGTTGGTGGGGCTTGAGGGGACAAAGGCTAAATCCTCATCATTACCCTTGCACAACATGTACATATGATAACTATCTTAAGAAGCAAACCCCTGTTGGGATATGACCTGTACACATGTCGAAGAGATGACCCTCTGTACCATTGCAATATTGTGCATATGTCCAGAAGGTTAACGCATATCCTTGGCGGGGTAGGGGATGATATGTACACATGCCGAAGAGATGATCCCCTGTACCATTGCAATATTGTGCATATGTCCAGAAGGACAAGGCATGTCCTTGGAGGTAGGGGATGATATGTACACATGCTGAAGAGATGACCCCTGTACCATTGCGATATTGTGCATATGTCCAGAAGGACAAGGCATATCTTTGCGGGGAGGGGGGAATGACATGTACACATGCCGAAGAGATGAAATCCTGTGATTAGTTGTTGGTCATGAGTTCCATTGAGTCAGTTTGAAATGATGACTGTAGTTCATAATTATTAGTATCACGTGAGTGGGGCATGGGGTCCACATGGGACGCACTTTCCCTCTCTTTGGTTACATAAAGAACAAGTCTTCCAAAACAAATAATAACATTTTGGAAATATTGTGATTGAATATTGATTGAGAGAGGAAAGGGGTTGATTGAGTAAAATTTTAGTAAGTTGGTCTACAACTTCAGTTATTTGGTAACTATATTTATTTAGACTAAAATATTTCTATAGCAGTTGCGGCCTTCTCCTGGTTTTAGGGCCTAAACATGTCAAGAGAGATTCGGTAGAGAATGGGTCCCCTCAAATTGTGGTTCGAGTTAGAGACTAGCCATGAGACTGCTCTTGCTTGGATCACCAGCAGTGCCAGCTTTTGATATGACCAAATCAAAAATTTTCCAAAAAATTCAAAAACATAGGGTTTTTGGGGAAAGGGATGGATATTTATAAAAAGGTTTTCAAAATAAAAGAAAATGAATAAATGAGAAAGAAGAGGGGAGTGTACTTAAAAGCCAGGCTCCTAGTCCCGGCACCCGGAGCTAGTGTCGATTCAGTATCAGTGTTGATACGTCGAATTTATTTGAACTTTTGAGGTCTGTCAGGCAAGGCAATCTTAGGTCGATGAGGTTATGAAGGATCGAAATCGCTAGGGTTGGACGGGTGCAGGGGATCTATTAGGTCTTTCCCTTGCTTAGACCGTTGGGGCGTGCTTTTAACGTCATCACCCTCATTGGATGTGTGTTGAGTGGGAGATGAGACGGGAGCATCCTCTTCATAGGATGAAGAAGGAAAAAGGATTATGTCAGGGATGAAGTCCAGCAGGGTTGGCAATGGGGGAAGGGGCCTGATAAATTCCTGCTCGACTATGGGTTGAGCGATCTTGTTTCTTCGGCGAGCATCCCTTGGTTCCCGTCTCTTTCTGGTTTTCTGACGTGATGTCTGATTCATCTCGCTAGGGTAGCAAACCACTCTAGCTTGGCGAACCGCTTTTTGTCTCAAGGACTTGAGTCTGCTTCGGCCATGGTCCATGTCTAAGCCTTCAGATCTGAGGGGAGTAGGGAGAGTATCGAGTCTAGCAGCGTCGGATTTCAATGCGCATGGAGATTGGGCATAATTTAAGAATTTTGAATCTCAAATGAGGGGTGGTCGACCCCTATTTATAGACAAATGACCATCTAAATCACTATCCAGAATTTGAGATCAAATAAGGGTCGTCCGATACTAATAGTAGTAATGGGCTCACCAACACTACAATGAGTGCCATTGCAATTTGACGCATTTAAAATATTTAAGAATGTAGATGGCAATGGTGACGTTGATTCGACATGATTACAAGTTGAATAAGACATAACCCCTAAATTTACGGTCGATGTGATTTTTAGTTGTGCTGTGTCAGATGGCTGACGACACTACTGATATCTTTGGTACCCTACCAGTGTCATCTCGTTCAAATTTGGCGAAAACATGGCTGTTTATAGATTCAACATTGTCACTACCGTCGTCCGGGCAATGATAGTCACTTACTGCCGCAATCCAGCCATCCTGATGTCATTGGCGGTGATTTGGCCAATGAGGGATGGTCATTGCTGATGCCCACATCCAACGATGGTGCTCGCATCGCTTATGTAATGATGGTTACTTTTCACTTCAATTTGAGCATTCCAATGTCAGGAGATTCTATACTCTTTGTTTTGTGGTATTTTTGTCCAAATATTTTTAATTAGTTTTGGAGGTGATTTGAATTTTGTTCACCCATTTTCAATCTATTTTCAAACAAATAACCTTTGAGCGAGAAAATCCATGTGGTTTTGGATTTATGCAATGTGGGTTGTTATGTGTGATGCGAATGTCTATATTCCATACCCATACTTGAATTTGAGTAGGTTTAGAAAAGAACTTTGAAAGAAAAACTCCATATAGATAAAGAGGGATTGCCCTGAATTTGGGACTCACACCATGCAATTATATTGTGGTTTTGAATGTAGCAGAAAAACTTTTAAGAAGAAACTTTGAGTTGAATGAGAGACAAAACTATTTTATTGGTGGGTGCTCATCCTGACTATCTACTGTGTGAATTGAATGGTGATGTGAATGTCACTAATTCATAGAACCATTAAGTCTGTGCTTTGGGGATTGAACTGTGTTTCTTTTTGTATTTTCCAGTCTATTTTCAGACCTAAAAAAGTTGGGTAGACAAATTATTTATGAATCGAGGGAAATTGTCATTTTATGAGGGATGATCATCTTCTTTTCTGCAGTAAATCTAAAAGTGTGAAGTATTAAGTCACTAATTTGTACTGCCCTAGAATTGAAGGCTTTCAAGATCACTCTTAGTTTTGGTACTGTGTTATGAGTTTATTTTATGGAAATAAAATTTAGATAGAGGTCATGCAAGATTGGGGAGATATGAAACCCTATGCGAAGGATGCTTGGTAAAAAAATGGTAGAAAGTCCAAATAAGGCAAAACATATTGTAATGGCAAAGGGCATCTTTTCCTCTTCAATTGGCTTGTAAAAGGATTTGGAGGCAGTTTAGAATCACCATGATCAATGGTTAAAAATATTAAAAGGCTTCAACTATGCAGTGATGGCATGCAGAAGAGAATTCCCTCATGATGAAGTTAGGAGAATTCCAAGACTAGAAAATTTGAAGATTTACATGGATGGATAGTTATCAAGTGCTCCTCCATTGCTCGTGAGACCTAAGACCATAAAATTCAGCAGCAGGCAAACAAGAATCAAAGGAGGCTCAATACCACACTGTGCAGCTTGAGTGGTGCAAGGTAGAAAATCTATCGCAAATGACATAGTTAGGTCGAATAGGGAAAAAGGATTAAATAATTAATAGCCATATGTGTCTAACCTGACCTCTTATATTTTTTGATATATTTAGAGGTAGATCTTAGCTGGTTGTGTGTGTATAGGGAGAGAGAGAGAGAAACACAGGGAGTAACGCATATTTTGTATGCCCGGTTAGAACTCCATTTTTTTGTCTAGTGATGCGGTGCAATGCATAGATTAGGATCTCATCATTGGCCCTCTGAGTTTCCAAGAAAGTGTATAGTTCATTTGGATGTCTGGTTTTTGGTAACCATCTACATTTTTGGGTCCTTTATTTCAGATAAATTGTAGATGAGCTTTTATGAATCATTTACATGGCTTGGTAAAATTAAAAGTGAATGCGATAAAAATGATTTCAAAGATTAAATTTTGCATTTTGAATTTCAAATTGGATAAGCGAAGGACTATTGGTTTTGTATAGACTAGGTCCATAGGTTATGTTTTAAAAAAGACCCTATGGTCTTGCAAGGTCCACCTTATTTGTGAAAATCATACCAGACAGCTGATTTATTTTAAAATATTCTTTGTGAAATTCTATTAAGTCAAGAGCTTTTGATAAGATGGGAAAAACAAGGAATCTTGAAATTAGTTTTATAAAAGCAGAGAAAGTGTCATTCATAAGCACATCATAGTTGCACCAGTTTTAAGAACACATAGATCTTGATTCAAGGTTTTCATACATTTTTAGAACAATTTTGTGACTTAGACAGTTAATCGAAATCCTAGACACCCCAAGACCAAGAATAAGATTTGAATCATGTTTGGCTTCCTCGACATATGTTGAGTAGATAAGATCACTTAGTTTGTGGAAGGTTACACCCAAGTGGCAAGTGTGGTTAAAACTCCGTGGTTAAGAAATGTTTGCATATTGCAAACCCAGGGCAAGATTTATTTTGGCATAGGACTTGCTGAACAAACTCATGGTGTGCCATGAGCGGCATTCAAAGAATACCTAGTCTATGTGATTTTTGGTTTTGAGTGAGAGTTTTAAAAGGTTCCGCGGATACGTTCTAGGTGCTCGGTACTCAGATATAGAGGCATTCCAATATAGGGATCGATATGACATAATATCTCAGAGGGAGTGCCTATTTATGCTTGTTGGAGCAGCTGATATTGTGGTGCTATCCGCCATGGAGTCAGCAGATGTGATCACATTGTCTCACCGATGGTCCGACTGGTTAGACATTTTTTTATAAAATTAACTAAATTTAAAAAATTCAATAAAATAAAAATATTATTATGTAAAACCATTTAAAACTTAATTAAAAATAATAGAATTTTAAAAAATAAAAAATTCTAACTGCTTCAAAAAATTAAACATTGGAGGTTTTTATTAGGAAATTATATAATTCTACTACCGAAATTAATACAACCTACGACATCATTATTTATTATTAATAAATAATGATGTCATAAAGTTGCAGTATGTCAGCAAAGAAGAAATAGTGTGCCTTGTTCCCCATTAAAGATACAGAAAACAAGTGGTTCCAAAGATATGAAAATAAAAGTTTTAAATAAAAAGAAAAATGTAGCAAAAACAGTGAAGAATGCATGCTAAAATGATAAGTAAGAAAAACTTTCTTGACATCAAAGAACAAAAAAAAGAGCTTTATTCACAAATTTCATTTTTGGATGTAACAAACTTTGGCTTTATTTTAGACATCAAAGAGCAATATTGATGTTTATTGGTGATAAATATACGATTTAAACTACGATAAACTGAAATCACCTAAATGTTTTTTAACCAAACCCAAAATTTCCTATCCCATATATAGTTTTGTCTTCCATTTTCATTTTCTATGACTGTGATTTCTTCTCCCAATTTTGGTGATTTATTCTAGAAAAAAAGTAGGGTTTTAGTGAAATATATCATTTTGGGATCTACCAAACACATTTGGGTTTTATTCTTGATTTAGGGTTGGGGTTTATTCATAAATTGTGGGTTGGATTCAAGCAAAAAAAAACACATAAATGAGGATAGGATTTGAGGTACACTCACCTGAATTGATGTCGAAGAACATTTCGTGGTGGAACTCCAACTTCTGTGGCAGTGGGGAAGGTTGGTAGGGCTTTGGTGCAGTCTTTGGCAGCCAGGAAGTTCGAGAGGGTTTTGGGGGCATATTTGGCAGCAGGAGAGAAGAGGAGCATTTATAGCAGTGAAGAGAGCGAGGGGGAAGAGAGGTGTATGGGTTGAAATAAATTTGGGTTTGAAATCCTAGGGTCGCGTGCAGGTGGGGGTTGTTCGACCACAACCCTACATTTCATAAATTGAAATAGACGATGGATAATAGAAAGGCAAAATCACTGTTCTGTATCGCCTAATAGGATGTTGGGAAGAATTATATATATATATATATATATATATATGAAAAACACAACGCAACGCCTATAGGCGAAAATGAAGAGTGATTTCGCCTATGTTCATCACCGTCCAAAGTTTAGCGTACGGTTACAGTTATCCGGTAGTGTTTCGATTTTTTTTTTTTACAAATCGAAAAAGTGTGTATTCATCAAAAAAGGGAGAATCTAATAAAATAATAATAATAATTTGAAAAATATAAATTGAGCAAAATACCCCTGAAAATTTATGGGGGTATTTTGGTCAATTTATATTTTACGAAATATTGTTTTCATATTTTGAAATAGGTGCGTCTCACTAAGATATACACTAAGATATAGAAAAAAATGAAAATCAAAACACTGCCATATAATTGTGACCGTACGATGAACTTTAGACGGTGATGAGCATAGGTGAAATCACTATTCATTTTTGCCCATGCTCATCACGTTCCAAAGTTCATCGTATGGTCACAATTGTCCGGTAGTGTTTTAATTTTCAATTTTTTCTTATAAATCAGAATGAACTAAAATTTGGAACGTGTGTACATCTTAGTGATGCGCACCAAATAAAATATTAAATAAATATTTCATAAAATTAAATTGACCAAAATACCCTCATAAATTTTTAGGGGTATTTTGATAAATTTATATTTAACGAATTATTTTTTTTATATTTTTATTAGATTTTTTTATTTTTGATGAACACACGTTCCAAATTTCAAATCATTCCAGTTTGTAGAAAAAAATGAAAATTGAAACACTACTGGACAACTGTGATCGTGCGATGAAATTTGGACAGTGATGAGCATAGGTGAAATTATTATTTATATTCGCCTATAAGGGTGAACATCTTAAAGGTTCTACTGAACATCTTAAAGGTTCTACTAATCACCTTCCTGATTTTCTCACCCATGACGCCAAGATCTACTCTGTAACTAAAACCTATCTCGAACCTAAATATTATCTTAATAATCTTAACCTAGTCTAGCATAGTCATCTACTCTGAACCTATATCAACTAAGTACAATACTATTATGATTAAACTAATCTGACATAACCTAAGTACAACAATAGTAAAACTAGTATGACTATTGAAAAAGGAGCTATATCTATTACTAACCACGTAGAATAGGTATTCTCATAAATCTTAACACTTAAGACAATACGAATTAACATAACTTTTATGCAAGCTTTATATAAACATATTGTTTACAGAAACTTACAGTGACAACATAACAGACATTTACAGTGACAACATACTGTGTAAAAGAACTTACAGTGACAACATAACGTATAAAGAGGTAAAGAAACTTAGAGATGAAAACCAAACTTACAACATACTTACAAGGTATAGATACAGAAACTGCAAAACGACTTCCACTCTGGTGGACAGAATCTTGGTAGATCCTTAAGATGACAATCACACATTTATACGCTAAAACTAAACACTCAAAAACTTAACTGGAATTTTTACAATAGAAGAGGGAGAAGAAGAAGAGAACAAGAGAAGAGTCGGTCTGATATTACTGTGACTCCTGAAATCTTCCGATGCCTACGAAAGGCAAAGAGGCTTTCTATTTATATCCATCGGACTCCAAATGTTTCTTCATTATATTGCAATCTTCAATTATGTGAATGGACGTTATGACAGATGGCAGGATTCGCAGTAGTAGGTGGACTCCAGATGGCAAGATTCGTTGTCAGTGAAGAGAGAAGTAGATGAGTGCGTTTCCTTCGTGGGAGGTACGGTGAGGTCGATGGAGATAGAAGTTGTTGGCGGGTTGTGCTAGCTGGCATTGTGAGTTGATGCTAAGTGGCTGCACGGAAGGTGAAGGAATCCAAGGTGGTTGTACGAATGGTTGACGAAGGTAAGAGAATCTTTATTTATTTTTGTCTTATATGATATTGCTTTGCTTCATCGGTGTTGGTGCGAATATTAGGTCAATTCAAGACACTATTTCAGCATATTATGTCACTTCAAGGTATTATTTCAGCATATTATGTCGCTTTATCAGCATTGTTGGGTGAGAAAATCAGGAAGGTGATTAGTAGAACCTTTAAGATGTTCAATAGAAAAATCGAAAGATGATAAAATGGCTTGCCAATGGGCAAAAATTTGTTTCGAAACCAAGTTTTGCACATCTTTTTCAAGTATTTCTTTTGCAGCCTTGCAATCAGTACGAATAAGAAAATGAGTATTTAAAATGTCACTTTGAAATTTAGTAACACAATGTACAATGGCAAGAAGTTCTTTTTTTACAGTGGAATAATTTTGTTGAGTAGAATTCCAAGCTTTGGAGGTATATCTTACCAATTGTTCGGTGGTGTTGATTCTTTGTTTTAATATTCCTCCTAATCCTAATTCAGAGGCATCACATTCAATTAGTTTGAAAGTATTAGGTTGGGCTAAAGTTAAGCAAGGTAACTCTTTTGCTTTGAATTTTATTTTTTGTATAGCCTGAGTAAGTTTAATCATCCATTTGGGAGGATTCTTTTTTAGTCTATCATATAGTGGTTTAGCATCTAAAGCTAAATTTTCATAGAAATCAACTATATAGTTTAAACAACCTAAGAATCTTTGTAATTCAGTTTTATCTAATATAATATCTGAAAATTTATCAACAAATTGAATAGATCGCTCTATTGGGATAATTGTACCATGATAAATATGATGTCCTAAAAATCTAATCTTAGTTTGACATATATTAATCTTTTTAACATAAACTACTAGTCCTGCATATTTTACTGCGTTAATAAAAACATTAATATGTTTAAAATGTTGATCTATATTTTCAGAGAATACTAAAACATCATCAATATATATAATCATGATTTTGTAATATGAATTAAATACTTCATTCATAACTTTCTGAATTTCTGATGGAGCATTTTTGAGGCCGAATGGCATCACATTCCATTCGTATTGTCCGAATGACACATTGAATGCAGTTTTATATTTATCTTCTTCTTTTATTTGTATTTGCCAATATCCTGATTTTAAATCAAATTTAGAGAAAATTGTAGCCTTGGCTAATCTGTCTAATAAATCTTTTTTATTTGGGATTGGATATCTTATCCGTTTGTAAAACTTTATTTAATGGTTTATAGTTTATAACTAATCTAGGTACACCTCTTTCTTTTTCTGTATTTTTATTGACATAGAATGCAGCACAACTCTACGGAGAAGTACTTGGTCTTATTAAATTTTTAGCTAATAATTCCTTTATTTCATTTTGACATGTTTCTAATAAAGTAGAATTCATTTGGACAGGTCTTGCTTTGGTTGGTATTTTTGATTCTTCAAACCCAATTTCGTATGGCAATCCTACAATATGTTTTTTCCTGTTCTAAAAAGCATTTGGGATTTCACTACAGATTTCTTGTTCAATCTTTTGTTTGATGTGTTTAATTTGGTTTTGTATCTCTTCTTTTTGTAATGCTTCTTCAGTATTTCTATAAAGAATTTCTTCTTTTAATGAGCACAAAAATGATTCTTTATTTTGGATAATTGTTTTAACATTATTAATTTATTTGAGTTTAGGTTTATCTATAAATTCAAATATGATTTTATTCCCAGCTATGGAAGTTTCTATTCCTTCATGAGTTATTAGTATTGGATATAATAGAGTAAGAAATGGAACTCCTAATATTATTGATTGACTTAATCCTTTTACCATAATGAAAGGTGTTGGAAAACAATGTTCTTTATTACATACTACAGCATTGGATAATTTATATTTTATAAATAATCTACTACCATCAGCTGTATTTAATATTTGAGTAGTTTTATCAAAATATTTTGTAGGTACTAATCATTCATTTATACAGTTTAAATCAGCTCCTGAGTCTATAAGAGCTATTGAATGAAACTCATATTCTTTATTAATAATAATTTTAATTATTACAAACCATTTTTGGGTTATTACTTTGTTTATTATATTTACAGACGTATTAGTGTCTATTTCCTCTATTTTTGTTCCTGATGTTTAAGGTATGTCTACTAATTAGGTGAATTCTATTTCATCTGAGTCAATTATTTCTTCATTAACTTCATTTTGTAATTCTAATATTTTTATTCTATTTTTGAGATGATTTATTTCTATTTTTAGTTCATTTACTTCTTGTTTTAGTTCAGCTATAGTAGGTTCTTTTTGTATATTTTCTTTTTGGCTAATTCTTTTCATTATATCAGCAAAATTATATTCATTTGGTGGTTTTATTAAAGGAGTATTTTTAGATTTAGATTTTGCAAGATTAATAAATTGAGTTAGAATTTCTCTTTTTTCATCAGGGTTATTTATTTTATCAATGATGTCTAAGATTAATGAATCTTCTTTTGATAACATATTACAAGATGGCATACTACAAGAACATTCCATATCAGAAGAGCTTGAAATTATAATATTTTCATCTTCTATTTGTCCTATAAGAGAAATATCACTACTACTATCATTTCTGAACTTGAAGTAGATTCTTCTTTATTTAATTGGATAATATCATATATTTGATTTCTTATGTTTTCATCTAATATAATTGCATTTAGTTTTTTCTTGACTTTACATGTATTTTTATAATGGTCTACTTTTCCACATTTATAACAAACAGGTATTTTCTTTTTGCCTTTTCTATATTGATCTTTAGGCAAGAATTTTTTTATATATTTTTCTTTTTTCTTTCTTTTATACAGTTTTATTTCTTTCTTATCTGGTCTATATTTTTTATGTTTATGTTTATGAGTTTTGTCTTTACTTTTTTGTATATGGTAACCAAATTGTTGAAAAAAATCTCCTAATTCTTTTTTACCTGTCATATTCTGTTTATCCAATTATTTCTTTAATTTCATGTCTGTGCAACGGGCTAATCCTTCAGCATATATTTCTGCTGGTAATTCTCCTAGAGTATAAGCAGAATATTGTATACTTCCACCATGTTTATGTTTTAATCTGATTCTAACTTTTTCAGCAAATAAATGTGGTAGTCCTGAAATAAATCTTTCTTTCCAGTGGTCCAGATGACTATCTTCTTGGGATAAAAGTCTTGAAAAGAATACATCCTTATACCATTTATAATGTGATAAAGTTGGACATCTCAAATTAGAAAGTAAGTCTTCAGATTGAGCTTCCATTAATGCAGTACTCCCCACAAAGTGAAGTGTTATAATATAAATGAGTGTATTAACAACATCACTTTCTAAATAGAGGATATCTTGATTTTTTTCATTCTTAACAGTCCATTGATGAGTATTGGTTAAAATCTGATTTTTTACGGTTTCAGGGAGGTGAAAATCCCACCATCATCTTAACCAACCAGTAAATCTGCAGACTATGGCTTTGACGACTTATTGATCTTGGTTGCCAACCATTTTGCAGGCTGAAGCATACATTGTCATATGTTTCATAGTATCTAATATTTGGATTTCAGCCATGCCATCAATATTCCAATTGACTATTGATCTTCCTGAGTAGGAAGTTGTAAGGGATATTAAATCTTCTTCAAATTGAATATCAACTAGTGTGGGTCTAAGATGGTAAGGTCTGGCAGTAGCAGGTTTCCAACCTTTACCATATGCTATTCTCTGGATTTGTGGAGTAGCTGATTATGTGAAGGCTAATGTCTAGTGTTCAATAGTGTCTTCTATTATTGGTATTTCTTCCTGAAGAGTTAATGTGGAAGATTCTGGTATTAATTCTGATTTACCCTTTATGTCTTTTATATCTAAATCGGCGAATTTGGATATAAGTTGATCCATTAAAGTTTTATTGTTTTCAATCATACGGAATTTATTTAATTCAGAAGGAGGTTTAAATAATAAAGTCTTTTTGGGTTCTGGAATTGGATTTGGTCTAATCATATTTGCTATTCTCATAGTTTGTTTTCCTATGGATTGCATATATAAGTTTGTATAATTATTCTGTTCAATTATGTGTTGAATTAATTCAGTGCGATGAACAATTTATCCAGTTGTCATTTTATAAAGAGTAGCTCTTGTTTCAGAAACAAGTGAACTTTCTCCTTCTTTGCTAGATCCTGTTATAATTATACTTCTTTCTGGAGGATGTATACAAGTTATATTCATACCTTCTATTGTTTGATATGTAGTATATTGATTGTCTATGGTTCTTATTTTATTTTTCTCAAAATCTGAAATTTCAACTTTGCTTTCCATTAATGTTCTTTTTAGCCATGTAAAGAACCCTATATTACATGTTTTTGATTTATATAACTTATTATACCTTTTATGGAATAGTTCTATCAATCTGGGTTGAAATCTTTTTAAATACCATTCCCGTATATCGTTATTTTCTTTAGAAAGATAATCTTGTTCTATCCATTGTTTAGATAATGGTTTAGTGATGGTTAATATTTGAAAATCCATTTCTGTGTGAGCAAGATTTGGTTCAGTTTTCAATGTGGGTTGGTATTGTGGAATTACTATATTATCTTTTGTTCTTAATAAACTTTGTATTTTTGGGTTCATTCTACTTGATGTAGAGTGTCTAGATGATTCTCCAATGGTATTAATATTATTTTTTGATAATATATGTTGACGAAGTATACTTGAATCTATACTTGAATCATCCCTTATTATTTGATTAGGAAATTGGATTTCTACTTGCCCATCCTGGTATTCTATTATTCTATCGGGAATATTCCTATTGGGTGCTTTTAAATGATTATTTTCATTTTCTATGTTCCAAGCTTCAAGTAATTTAATATCTAACCATTGTATGATTTTAGGAATTATTACATTTGATTTTTCAATATTTGTTTGGAAGATAGTAATTTTTCCTTTGGTATCTGTTTGGACAACATTTGGACATAATGCATTCATTACCTTGTAATATATTCTATATACAATAGCGATATTCTGAGATTCTGGTAACATATCAAAACCTTGGGTTTTAAGATTTAATGTTAATACTTTTAAGATATTAGGATCAGTTAAGGATATTGAATAATCTGGAAAACAATTAAAATATACTGGTCCGCTATATAGGCTTGACTCTATCATTCCTAATAAGGAATCAGAAAACTTATTATGTCTATTATCTCTTAAACATACTAGAATAGAATTATTTAATCCTAGTATTGTTAAAGGTTTAATAGCTATTTGAAGTAATTCTAATGTAAATAATTATAACTTTTAACTTTATGTGCATGTATTATTTTATTTGATAATAATTGAAAGTTTTCTTGATTACTAGTTACTGATACTGTTTGTTCTACAGTTTTTATTGCATAACCTACTTTTAATTTGAAAGTTCCTGTATTATATATATTTGAAATAGGTACTTTAGGTATATTCCAATTTGTGATTTGTTTTTCGATATTATCTATTGCAACTTCTTCTTTGTTTTTTATCCTTAGAGTATTACTAGCTTGTGATAGTGTATTACTTGATAGATTCCTAATGAAATTTGCCATTATTAGGTTGCAGATGAGTGTTATCTGGACAGTCCTCCTTGACTACCTCTTATGTCTATTTCGATCTCAGCGGCTCTCCTGGCCTTAACGGTATTTAGACTGGGTGTCTGAGCGTCTCTAACCTCAACTCTTGGATCAACTTTCTCTAATGGTAAATATCAGTAGTGTTTCTACCTTATAACATACTAACATTTACTTGTAATGCTCCTTAAATAAGAAACAAAGATTTATGTTGCTAACATAGTTATCTACAGAGTTGGCTCTGATACCATTTATATCTACCGAGTTGGCTCTGATACCATTTATAAATGTGTCTGTGTGTGTGTGTATAGAAAAGTTTTCCCAGTGCCTATAGGCGAAAATGAACAGTGATTTCACCTACCCTCATTACCGTCTAAAGTTCATCACACGGTCACGATTGCCTGGTAGTGTTTCATTTTTCATTTTTTTCTATAAATTGGAATGACCTGAAATATGAAGCGTGTGTACATCTTAGTGAGTTGCACTTAATAAAAATATAAAAAAAATAATTTGTAAAAAAAAAATTGACCAAAATACCATCGAAATATTTTGGATTTTGATATTTTTCGTAGATTCGTCTATTATTGATGAATACACGCTTCAAATTTCAGATCATTCCGATTTGTAGAAAACAAATGAAAAATGAAACACTACCGGACAATCGTGACCGTGTGCTGAACTTTGGATGGTGAT
The DNA here is from genome assembly GCF_054954075.1 of Amborella trichopoda. Taxonomy (NCBI): domain Eukaryota; kingdom Viridiplantae; phylum Streptophyta; class Magnoliopsida; order Amborellales; family Amborellaceae; genus Amborella; species Amborella trichopoda. The sequence goes on from NC_142348.1 coordinate 33,915,266, forward strand.
GAGGGTAGGCAAAACCACTTTCATTTTCGCCTATACTCTCTCTAAAGTTTAAAATTTTAGATAATTTCCCGTTAAAAAGTTTTTGAGATAGTTTCTCTCTTTAAAAATTTAGGTGTTTTCTCTCTCTAAAATTTTAAAAGACTTTCTCTCTCTAGATATTGAAATTTAAGATAGTTTCTCTCTCTAAATTTTTTTAGATAGTTTCTCTCCCTAAAATTTTTAGATAGTCTCTCTCTCTAAAATTTGATATATTTTATATCTCTAAAATTTTAAGATACTTTCTTTTTTAAAACTTGAAATTTTGGGATAGTTTTTCTCACTAAAATTTTCATATATTCCTCTCTGTAAAAACGTTTAGGTAGTTTCTTTATCTAAAATTTGATATAGTTTCACGCTCTAAAATTTTATAATACCTTCTCTCGAAAACTTGATATTTGAGAGAGTTTCTCTCCCTAAAACTTGAAATTTGAGATAGTTTCTCACTCTAAAAATTTTCATGTAATTTCTCTCTAAAATTTGATCTAGTTTGTATCTCTAAAATTTTAATATTTGTTTTTATTTAAAGCGTGAAATTTGGGATAGTTTCCCTCTAAAATTTTAAGATAGTTTTTCTCTCTAAAATTTTTGGGTAGTTTCTTTCTCTAAAATTTGATATAAATTGTCTCTTTTAAATTTTGAGATACTTTTTCAGTCTAAAACTTTTAATTTGAGATGCTTTCTCTCCGTAAAAATTTTGACATAGTTTCTCTCTCTAAAATTTGATTAGTTGCTATCTCTAAAGTTTTAAGATACTTCCTCTCTCTAAAAATTCAAATTTGATGTAGCTCTGCTTTAAAAAATTATTGAAATAGTTTCTCTCTTTAGAATTTGATATATTTTCTCTCTGAAATTTTAAGATACTTTATTCATCTAAAATTTATAATTTGATATAATTTCTCTCTTTAAATTTTTTGAGAAGAGCTCTATCTAAACTTTTTAGGTAATTTCTTTCTCTAAAATGTGATATGGTTTCTCTCTCTAAAATTTTAAGATATCTTCTCTCTCTAAAACTTGAAATTTGATATAGTTTCTCTGTTTAAAAAAATTGAGATAGTTTCTCTCTAAACTTCTTTTAGTAGTTTCTCTCTCTAAATTTTTTTAGTAGTTTATCTCTCTAATATTTGATATATTTTCTCTCTTTAAAATTTTTAGATACTTTATCTTCTAAGACTTAAAATTTGAGGTGTGTGAAAATAGTATTTTCACAAGTTGTATTCCCTCTTTCATGCTTATACAAAACAATGTTTTGGATAACTCAAATTTTTTCCTTTTGCAGGATAACTTGGTTATACAAAACTACATTTCGTTTACCTTAGGTCCAAACGACCCATAGTTTCCTAATTGTCTCAGAATTGCGCTTGAGAGAGGATTAACTTGCAAAAAGCAGAGTCTCTAAACGCTTGAGAGAGCTCAAACTAGAGAGGAATCAATGAATTATTTTAAAACCTTGGCCCGTCTTGCTCAAACTTTCAGGGATTGGGTGCATGGCCGTGTGCAATCAATGAATCATTATTGTTAAAAGCATTTATCTATATAAATATCAATTGGAAGATAGAGAGAGAAAGAGGAGAGAGAGAAAGGTGATTCACTGAAGTGGAGATTTGAGTGGTGGATATTGCGATATTTAAGTTTCAGCTTTAAATATAATTTTCATTTGACATGAGGTTCTGAGCATCTTTTATTGGGTTTGCTTCAAACCAGAGGAACATGATCGATGGATTTGTCTTTCATTTAGAGAGAGGAAAGAGATAGAGAGAGAAAGGGAGTAAGTGGAAGTGTGCTTCTTTCGCTTTCTGGGCATTAGACCTAATACCCACCTTCTGCCTCTTGGAGTCAAAAGTGGGTGGTAGTTCTTTAAAAGCCTGGTGAACACAGTGCCCCCTAAGATTATGTTAAGAAGCCATCTTTTGGCATAATCCTATCTGCCATGTGTTTGAAGCCATATGACTCGCCAACACTGAATGGGATAAAGTAGCAGCATTTGCTCTCAAATTTGTTTCTTCAAAGGAAGTATGGAATCGTTGGATGTTCCCCTCCAACCCACTCACCCCAAAAATAAAAATAAAAATAAAAAAGAAAAAGAAAAAGACGTTGGTTGATGAACTAAAAAGTTGTGTGTTTTGTTTTTCTTTATAGTCTTCTTACTTATGATATTTTTATTAGAAATGTTGATCTTGCCTATCAAAGGTCTTCTTTTCGAAGATTTCAGAGAACATAAACCCAAACCTCCAAGTTTTTGTGTTAGAGAGGTGAGTTTTTCTCTCTAAAATTTTAGAGCCAGGGAACAAGGCAACTCACCGTTGAGAGCTGCTGGAGAGAGAGAGAGAGAGAGAGAGAGAGAGAGAGAGAGAGAGAGAGAGAGAGAGAGAGAGAGAGAGAGAGAGAGAGAGAGAGAGAGAGAGAGAGAGTAACGGGAAAAGAGAAAAAAAGACTAGTTTGGCGATTGTCTTTCTACTATTTATTTGAGTTAAAAAATAACATTAAAGTGGTTAAATTAATCTAAAGGTTAGAAGATATAAAATTTAGGATTTTTATATTGTCAGATATATTTTGAAACTTTAGGTCTATAGGGATATGAAACCTAAAGATAGGGGGTGCAAAGATATTTTCCCATGTTTTTTATGATAGCAATTTTTATATTTTTCAATGTTTTGGCTCGTGAAATGGATGGGGGAAGCACCTCTTAGATACTCCTTCCCTTTGGTCTATAATGTTGTTGCTAACCCAATGGCAAAAGTGAATGAGATGTATTGTAGGGAGAGAGGAACTTGGGACATTACTTATGTATATAATTGGGATAATGTTGTTGCTAACCCAATGGCAAAGTGAATGAGATGTATTGCAGGGAGGCTGAATGTGGGATTTTTTTTCTATGAAATCAACTTATAATCTGCTATTTCATGACAGGATTGGGTGGAGTAGGGGTTCATTGCGTAAAGTTTGGTCTTGGAAGATATCACAAAAGGTCAAGGTATTTCTCTTAGTATTGTTTCAAGGGAAGAGTTTGACAGTAGACAATCTTGTGAAGCGAGGTAGGATTTTACAAATATTTGTATGCTTTGTAAGGAGTGTGATGATAATGGTGTTACTTATTTTTACATTGCCCTTTTCTAACGATATATGGTGTTGGTTTCTTAACACATTGGGCATTGTTGGACCCTTACCCCAAATCCATACTAATATAATTGAGAATCTATCCTTTGATGGGTTGCCGAAGGTGGGAAACTTGATCTTTCAGAATGGGAGGGCAGCCATTCTTTGGGAAATTTGGTTAGAGAGAAACATGAGGGTGTTTGAGGAATTAGTAATGGAGAGTGACTTGGTGAAAAAGAGAATTCAACATACTTTGTGGAGCTGGTTCTCAATTACGAAGGAAGGTTTTTGGGTATCAAAGGTGGATATGGAGGTGAATTTTAGGACTTTAATGCGTCAAAAGTTGGTCAAGGTGAGATGAAAAGGGTGGTGGGTTACTCCTGTGGTTGGAAGTTTAAAATTGAACTACGACAGTAGTTCGGTTGGGAATCCGGGGCTAGTAGGTATTGGGGGAGTATTGAGGAATAACATGGGGACGTGTGGTTTTAAAACAATAAATGAAGCAGAATTGCTTGCTGTGCTTCAAGGGCTTAAAATATTCAAAGAGCATGGATATCAGGAAGGCTGTGTGTTAGAATGTGATTCCTTAAATGTAGTACAATGGTGCAATTGTGATTTCAGACCACCATGGAAGTTGAGATCAGTATGGATGGAAATTATGGATTTGAGTTGTGATATGATTGCTACCTTCCAACATGTTTATAGAGAAGGGAACAAGATAGTTGATGCCTTGGTCAAGAATGGAGGTTTATTGTAAGACCTAATGATTCCAGATGCCTTATTAGTGTAACTACATAATAATTCCATTTGATCAATGAAATTATGGAACATTGTCAATTTTTTTATTTTTATTTTATTTTATTTTATTTTTTATTTTTTATACTTTCCATCTTTTTAGAAACTTTCAAAAATACTATTGGACATACATCGTTTTTTTTAAATCTATTTTTCACTTCATTTGGATGTGTTTTGTTTAATCATGGTTTAAATATACTTTTCATATTTTTTTAGATTATATATATATATATATATATATATATATATATATATATATATATATATATATATATATATATATATATATATATATATATATATTAACACTTCTTGGACAGTCCGGGACCTGCCCAATTAGGCTGGTTTCTTAGGGAAGTTAGTTTTTTCGAACACTACTTAGGGAAGTACAATACGAATAAAAAAAAAAAAAAGGGGATGGATTTCTATCCCATTTTTTGTTTCTCTCTAAAAGATTCTCCCCTTGTTATAAGGATTACTATAACAAGGAAAGCTTTTATAAGGATTACTATGAGCTGGGAAGCCAGTTACCACTACCCCTCAAGTTGAAAAGTGAATGTCAAGAAAACCTAACTTACCGATTAGTGATTGAAATTGTTCTTTGCCCAAGGCTTTGGTAAAAATGTCAGCGACTTGATGAGTAGTTGGAACATAGGATGTTCGTAGAATGCTGGATTTAATATTGTCTTTGATGAAATGACAATCTATTTCAATGTCCTTCGTGTGTTCATAGAACATTGGATTCACTACAATTTAAACAACAACTTCCTTGTCACAAAACAAGATGGCTGGTTTTGAATGATGGACACCCAAGTCATGAAGAAGAAAACAAAGCCATGTAATTTCACAAATTGCAAATGCCATGGCATGGTATTATGCCTTAGCAGAGGAGCGAGAGGCAGTGTGTCGTTTCTTCGTCTTCCAGGATAATGAAGAGTTTTCTAACATGGCAAAATAGCCAATGGTGGAATAACATGTATCATGACAGCTTGCCCAGTCAGAGTCACAAAAAACTCGCAGTTGGAAAGCACTGTCAGAAAGCATGAGTAAACCTTGACCTAGACAGAGCTTTAAATATCGAACTACCAGCAAAGCTACTACAAGATGTGTTTTGCGAGGTCAACTTATATACTGATTAAGGATGTGGACAAGATACACAATCTCGGGGAGGGTGATAATCAAGTTTATGAGTCGACCAATAAGCCTCCGATATAAAGTAGGGTCAAATAGAAGGTCATAAGTAGTGATATTTAGTTTGGGGTGTTGTCTCTTGGGTAGATGAATAGGTCGTGCCCCAAGAAGCCCGAATTCGTCAATAATTTCCAAAGTGTATTTGCAATGGGTGATGTAGATACCGTTTTTGGTGCAAGCGATCTCAATTCCAAAAAACCATTTAAGGAGCCCAAGATCTTTCAATTGGAAATGATGGTGAAGGGACTGCTTGAGAGAGGTTATGGCAACAAGATTATTGTAGGTGGCAATGATGTCATGCACATACACAAGTATGATAGTGAAATCATGATGTTTTTGATGTGTGAATAGAGAATAGTCGACTTTAGATTGAACAAATCCAGCATTAAGGAGAGCATAGGAGAATTTTACAAACCACTGTCGAAAAGGCCGTTTAAGGATATAGAGAGACTGGTGTAATCGATACACCCGTTTCTCCCCCTATCGATAAAATCTTCGGAGAAGAGTCATATACACTTCTTCGTGCAAGTCCCTATGTAGAAATGCATTTTATATATCAAGCTGAAGTAGGGGCCAATTTCGGTTAGAAGAAATGACAAGCAAGCAGCGTACAGTAATGATCATTGCAATGGGGGCGAACGTCCCATGATATTCATGCCCTCTTGCAGGGTGTAACCCTTGGAGTCAAGATGTGCTTTATATCGCTCAACAGTACTGTCTAACTGATACTTAACTTTGTCGACCCATTTTCAATAAATTGGCATTTTGTTAGGAGGCAAGGTGTTGATTGTCTAGGTTTTATTTTGCGCAAGTGCTCGGACCTCATTTGGCATGCTTCCACGCATTTCGGGTCTTGCACTGACTGGGAGAAAGAAGTGGGTTTTGGAATAGAAGAGACAACGAAAATAAAGTTTTGGTGACAAGAGAAAAATTGAGAGACTAGATATCGAGTACCTTTGGTTGGTTTAGTCACAGAAGTTGAGAGTAGAGGAGTTGGCAGCATGCCATGAGAACAATGGAAATCCTTAATATAAGATGATGGACGATGAGATCATTGTGGTTTGCAAACATTTATTGGAGGAGATAGATAATGGGTGATTTGAGTTGATGTTCTCGATCAACTTGGGGTGGAGGGGAAAACTTAGCAATTTGATCCAAGGAATTATGTGAAGTGGTTTGGGGTGGTTCTTGAATAGTTTGAAGCCAAATTTCTAGATGGATAGGGTAGGGAAGATGAAGTAGTAGTGTGTGGGTTAGTTGAAGGAGAGGGGTCATTCGAGGTTTGTGGAAGGTCAAGAATGGGTACAAGTACAATGGCTGGTTCTATAAGTGGATGTGGTGTAAAATAAAAAACAAAAATATTCTCATGAAAAACAACATAACGACTATTAAAAAATTTTGAGTTTACAAGTCAAAAACACGATATCCTTTTTTATTATGAGGATATCCAACAAACATGCATTTTGGGGTTAGGGCATCAAATTTGTTCGATTAAAAGCCAAAATAGTGGCATAATAGAGAACCAAAAACTTGCAAATGAGTAAAGGTCGGAGGTTTATTGAAGAGAACTTCATGCGGAGATTTGTTGGATAATAAGGATATTGGAATTTAGTTTAATAAATATGTGGCTATAAGAAGCTCTCACCCAAAAAATTGATGGGTAGATGTCCTTTGAAACACAAGGCTCGTGTCATCTCAAGGATATGACAGTGTTTGCGTCCAATAACACCTTTTTGTTGCAGAGTGGCAACACAACTATGTTATTGAAATACTTGGTGGAGAAAACTTCAGAATCTTTGTTTGTTCAAATTTGTTTAATTTTACAATTGAATTGGATTCCTACAAGAGCAAATTTTCTTTTTAAATAAAGACCGTGTTTTAGATTTTGCTCGCATAAAGAATGTCCAAGTACATTGTGAAAAATCATCAACAATGATGAGAAAATAACGAGCTCCATAGTGAGAAGTTGTGGAATTTCCACTCCAAATATCACAATATATAAGATCAAAAGGTATATGTGAGGAGATAGAACTAGAAATAAAAGGCAAACAAGTTTGTTTGGCTAAAGGATAAATGTCACATTGACATGAATTAAAACTAAAAATTCCATCAACATTCTTAGCTAATAGCTTTAAACGAGCAGAAGAACCATGATCGAGGTGACGGTGCTAAAGAACAAGAACTAGTAGGTTGGAAGAGAGAGCCATGGAGGAATCATTAGGAGCTTGAAAGTAATAGGGGCCATCACGTTTCTTAGTTACTCCAATCATTGTCTTCTGGGACTGGTCCTGAAAGAAACAAGAATCACGAGAGAACATTACTGAGCAAGCATAAGAGGCAGTGAGTTTACTGATGTATAATAAATTGAAACCAAAAGAAGGAAAACAAAGAACTTGATGACGTTGAATAGAAGTAGTTAAATAAATGAATCCAATATGAGTAACTGTAGCATGTGGACCATTTGAGAGTTTAATGGGTGCAGTAGTAGTAGTCGGTTTGCATGTGTGAAAAAGTGAGGGATCAAATAACAAGTGATCTAATGCTCGTGTGTCAACTATCCAGGTCATGTGAGAAATGGGACTTGGAGTCGAAATGAGTTACCTACGAAATGGACAGAAGGTTGCGCACTACCTTCATTGAGCATGGTCATCCATCGGTGATATTGATCAAGGGTGAAAAGTTGAGCAGTAGTAGCCACCTAGTTAGAAGAGGAAGATGGGTTTTCAGCTACAATGACTTTAAGAGGCGTTTGTTGTGCACAGAAAATCTAAACCTAATGGGTTAGTTTTTGACAAAATAAAGTATGAGAAGTAAAACATGAAACACATACTACAAGAATACAAAGATTTATGTGGTTCGCCCCTGAAGGGCTACATCCAAGGGCATGACAAGCTGAAATCCACTATACTAATGAAAGTTATATCATAGATTTTGAGACATAGAGTTACCTCTCTACCCCTTAACAAAACCCAGTGGAGTAAAACCCTATTAGACTTGCTCTCCCAATAAGTACCACTATCGATCTCTCATCTCTATTCCATAACTAGACCACTGTCTAGGAAAAAACCACAACTAGACCATCATCTAGGAAGAGAACAATGAGAACAACTTAGACTTTCTCTTATTAAAGGGAGAAATGACTCAAAATCCCCATGAGAACCACTTCTCTTCAAGAAACTAGCCTCTCAATCTTCATGAGTCTACAAGAGGCACTATTGCAATATTTCTATTCATAGGAAGCTCTCTTCTTTCTAAGGAAGACCTTGCATCTCCTTCACAAGAGGCTCCCCTCTCTCTCTAGAGGAAGCGACATTTCCCAGATGGTGACCCAAGTCGGGTACACATATCTTTCCTCTTTTGTCCCATATATATAAAGTTATGAATCCACACTAAATAAGAAACTTCCTATAGATATTATATATATATATATATATATATATATAACCAAGAGATATATCTAAGAATCCGAATCTTTTTGAATTTCTATTTTATTTAATAAACTTATCAATATCAATCTCAATCCCACATAATATGGGATTTCCTTGTTTGAGTGATTTTAGATAGCAACAAATCCAACAGTGGTTTACCAGGTTGATAGAGCCGGTGTCCTGGTGGATAACCATGATTGAAATAACATTTTACTATAGTGTGTCCCACCTAGCCGCAATGATCACATCTTTGATTGGGTCGGCAGAGCCCTTTTTGCCTGTTCAAAGGGTTATTAGAGCGACTAGTTGTTTTGCCATTTGTTGCAGCAATTGTTGTAGCTGTGAACGATGCATAGTCACCCCCATTAGATGGTGCGGCAACAACTTGCCGTTGCTTTTCCTCTTGAAGGAGAATAAAATAGACTCGGCTCAGATTAGGGAGAGGATCCAAAAGAAGGACCTGCTCTCTAATGTGGTTGTAAGACTCATGAAGACTCATAAAAATTTGGGTCAACCTTTCTTGTTATTGATAATTGTGCAAAGCTTTAGACGAACTACAAGAGCAAGGAGGTATGGTGAGATGTGATGCAAGTTCAACCCAAAGTTATTTATGTTTGATGTAGTACGCAAAAAAAATGGTGGATGTTATATGTCATTTTTGATGTATTTGTATCCCGGGGCGAATAAGGAGAGAGCCGGTAGTAACTTGGACCTCGTCGGTGCCCAAGACGCTGTCAGACCATAGGAACACTTTAGCAATACGCCTTAAATTGGGCGACCTTTGATGAATTATCAGAATGACCTTAAATTGCATGAGGGGATAGTTTTGGTCACCTTAAGGGCACCCGTAAAGTTTTGATATGATCAAGATTTCAACTCAGTTTTCAAATCTAGTTCCTATCATGTTGAAAATGGACCATATAACTATAGTCCTATTTTATGCGGCTCAAAATAGTATCATACCACCGCAATCAGATCCGAAACGTCGAAAAACCCCCAAGTACTAAATTTTTGCTCAGTCGGACCCTCCAGGACTATTCTTGGTCTAACTTGCCATAAAAGGGTGGGTTTTACACTATTACAGTGTAGCTGCGGTGAACCAGTTTCTATTTATAGAAACTATGTGAACCAGTTTCTATTTATAGAAACTATGTATTTTCTCATTTTGGGATGATCTTCAAATGCTCATAACTTTGTTGTTTTAGGTCCAATTAAGCTCAAATTTGGACACGAGCTAGATCTCAACGATTCACTCATTTTGGCATATCGCACGTATCATGGCGTAGATTGAAACAAAAGAATTTCTTGAGAGAAATGGACTCAAAACATGAAAATTCAGATTTTAAAAAGAATAACATCTAATTCTTTGAGAGGCCATAGCTCAGGATCCCGATGTCGGATCATTGCAAGAATAGGTCCATTGCGGTTGTACTTTGAAGAGCTACAATTTGATATAATATTTGTGTATGATCGAAGGCTGAATGACACCAAATCTTGAGGTCAAAGATGACATAATTTTCCAGTGGTCGGAATCCCATTTCCGGTGACTTCCCAAATTTGGAAACTGATACCAAAATGGACGAAATTTGTCACAAAATGAGCGTGATAGTATCCTCTTCCATTTGTGATAAAAATGAAGGCTTGAAACATCATAGATCGTGCCAGATTGGTGGTCGAAGAATTACAACTTTATGGAACTTGGTCGGATTTTGGGTTCTTCCTTAAAAATTCGTTTCAAGACGATCAAAGGGTGTTAAAACGTACACAATAGTTCAAGCATTAATTCTATGATGATTAATAGCCCGACTTACCACCGTAAGCATCCGAACAACATCCAAAGGCCCAGCAATGGTAAGAGGCCCCTCATTTGGTCCACAAACGGGATTAATAATTTAATTCATAAAATGTGTATTTTTTGACAATTTTAGTTGTTTTCGAGCAATCCACCCTTGTTTTGTGGTTACTCTATAGAACTTAAGTCATTTGTAATACTCTATTTGGATCTCTCTTGAAAGTGTTGGAAATTAATGAGAGAGGCTTGAGAATTCTAAGGCTTAGGCTTGTTATTTTTGTTTTGCTTTCAGAGAGAAACGTTTCCTAAAGAGAGAAAATACTTCTAGGAACCCTTCACTCCCTAGAACCTCAAAGTCCCAACTCCCTTAGGATTCCTAATTCCCAATCCCATACTCCGTAGGACTCCTAGCTTCCATACACCTTAGAAAACCTAGCTTCCAATCCTACACTGTACTCCTTACACCCTATACCCTAGCCTACACTATACACCATAGTGCATCATATACCTTAGCCTATCCTATACACCTTAGCTAGCCTATACCTTATCCTATCCCATACACCTTAGTTCCTATACAACATACCTTAACCCAACCCACATATGCTAGGTACCTAGACCCCTAAACCTTGACCCAAGGCTTAAACCTTTCTCTCTAATATTCATTCAAAGGGACCGATGAAGGTGCACCTAGGTTCAAGCCCATTCTAGGTCCACTCTCTCTCCTCTCTTTCTCTCTCTTTCTCTTTCTTTCTCTTTATTATCTCTTTTTCTCTTCTTTCTTTCTCTCTCATTTATCGTTCCCACTCTTTCTCTTTCTCTCTCTTCCTCCACTCGGACCCAGGGAAGGTCCGAGTGTCACCCTCTTCTTCTCCTCTCCTCTGTCTCTCTCTCTTTCTCTCTCTCTCTCTCGTCCAAGCTTAGACCCACACTGTCACACCCCAAGAACTTACAATACTATTATTCCTGAGATGTGACGGACAAAACATATATACATCTATTGATAGGACAAATTTACAGTGGCGAGGTCTTACAAAGTAAATAAAGAAAGTTTAAGCAAAACTACAATATCTTCCCAAAGTTGATCTTGACGAGGACACAAATGAAACCGCAGTCATCCTGAAAAATGTTTACCATAGTTTGATGAGTTTGGCTACTCAGTAAGTGATCATCATAATCCTAAAAATAATCATGGTTGAAAGATATCAATATTTTTCAAAATGAGATCTATTAACAGAAATGCATCAACAGTTTCACTTTCAATAAATGCATAATTTAAGTATAATCCGAGTAATTGAAATGCTTATAACACTTTTAACGGCAGACAAAATTCAAAGGATTTCACAAAATACCCTACTGGCGTCCCAAGTAGGTCACCTATATACCCCATCAGTGTCTTGATAGGTCCACTTAATCCCTATTGGCGTCCCAGATAGGTCCACTTAATCCCTGCAGGTCCACTTATACCTCACCGGCGTACCGGATGAGTCCACTTAATCCCTACCGGCGTCCCGGATAGGTCCACTTATACCTCACCGACGAACCTGATGAGTCCACTTGCATACTTAAATTATTTCTAAATCTCTTTAAACATTCGAAAGCAGCAATATCATGTACTCAACATATCACTGAAACCATTAATATGAATTTCACTTAAACCATTAATAACAGTCACTCTCTATAATATTTCAAAAATAACCAATCAAATATTTTGGGCTCAAATTTAGAAAGGTAGCAGTTTGTAAAGGCATTCTAGCATAATTGCCAATTTAATATGTATAGAAAAACTCTTATAAAAATTCAAGAATACAGAATTATCACAATTTATGGAATATAAATTCACAAATAAACATTTCACAACAATACTAGAATCAATTGCTAAAATGTCAATTTTTAAATAATAAGGCAGTCATTTGCACATGAATTTTACAATGTCTAAATAATCAAAACAGTAGAAAGAAATATCACAATTTTTATTAAAAATAGACTATTTTTCAGGAAGACGATGTCACTTACACACAAAACTTATAAAATAAATATCCTGAACGAAAATATCACTATTTATTAAAAACAGACTATTTTTCAGAAAGACGATGTCACTTACACACAAAACTGATAAAATAAAGATCCTAGACGGAAATATCACTATTTATTAAAAACAGACTATTTTTCAGAAAGACAATGTCACTTACACATAAAACTGATAAAATAAAGATCCTAGACGGAAATATCACTATTTATTAAAAACAGACTATTTTTCAGAAAGACAATGTCACTTATACACAAAACTTATAAAATAAATATCCTGAAATATCACTATTTATTAAAAATAGACTATTTTTCAGAAAGACGATGTCACTTACACACAAAACTGATAAAATAAAGATCCTAGACGGAAATATCACTATTTATTAAAAACAGACTATTTTTCAGAAAGACAATGTCACTTACCCACAATTATTTGAGAGGGAGCTTCCGATAAAAAATTTGGTTCGAGAGAGAAGTTCACTGTGTTTCGACCAGAGAGAGAGATCTCAAAATTTTGTTTTAGGGTGGGAGTGCTCACATCCCCTATTTAAATTCTTATAACGTATTATTATATTGTTTTCTTACGCTCTACCTCATACCTGAGGTGTCGCGTTAAAAGCAGACTTTTATCGTACGAAAACCACGTCCGCTAAAGGACGCTGCCAGCTGCAAGCAGCAGGAGGCAAAAGCAGGCAAAGGAAAAAAAGTAAAGGCAAAGCAAAAGTTAATCCAAAGCAAAAGTTTTGAAAATAGTGATGGTCCCCAAGGACCATCATACTCAATCAGACCATCACCTATTAAAAGCATCATTTTCCCCCTTTTTTTTTTTTTTTTTTTTTGAAATTTTAAGATTGTGACATTCTTCCCACCTTAAAGAAATTTAGTCCTCTAAATTTGTGTACCTGATTACTGAAAAAGATAGGGGCATTTTGCTCTGATACCATAATTGTCACACCCCAAGAATTTACAATACTATTATTCCTGAGATGTGACGGACAAAACATATATACATCTATTGATAGGACAAATTTACAGTGGCGAGGTCTTACAAAGTAAATAAAGAAAGTTTAAGAAAAAACTACAATATCTTCCCAAAGTTGATCTTGACGAGGACACAAATGAAACCGCAGTCATCCTGAAAAATGTTTAACATAGTTTGATGAGTTTAGCTACTCAGTAAGTGATCATCATAATCCTAAAAATAATCATGGTTGAAAGATATCAATATTTTTCAAAATGAGATCTATTTACAGAAATGCATCAACAGTTTCACTTTCAATAAATGCATAATTTAAGTATAATCCGAGTAATTGAAATGCTTATAACACTTTTAACGGCAGACAAAATTCAAAGGATTTCACAAAATACCCTACTGGCGTCCCAAGTAGGTCACCTATATACCCCATCAGCGTCTTGATAGGTCCACTTAATCCCTATCGGCGTCCCAGATAGGTCCACTTAATCCCTGCAGGTCCACTTATACCTCACCGGCGTACCAGATGAGTCCACTTAATCCCTACCGGCGTCCCGGATAGGTCCACTTATACCTCACCGGCGAACCGGATGAGTCCACTTGCATACTTAAATTATTTCTAAATCTCTTTAAACATTCGAAAGCAGCAATATCATGTACTCAACATATCACTGAAACCATTAATATGAATTTCACTTAAACCATTAATAATAGTCACTCTCTATAATATTTCAAAAATAACCAATCAAATATTTTGGGCTCAAATTTAGAAAGGTAGCAGTTTGTAAAGGCATTCTAGCATAATTAATAATTTAATATCTATAGAAAAACTCTTATAAAAATTCAAGAATACGGAATTATCACAATTTATGGAATATAAATTCACAAATAAACATTTCACAACAATACTAGAATCAATTGTAAAAATGTCAATTTTTAAATAATAAGGCAGTCATTTGCACATGAATTTTACAATGTCTAAATATTCAAAACAGTAGAAAGAAATATCACAATTTTTATTAAAAATATACTATTTTTCAGGAAGACTATGTCACTTACGCACAAAACTTATAAAATAAATATCCTGAACGAAAATATCACTATTTATTAAAAACAGACTATTTTTCAGAAAGACGATGTCACTTACACACAAAACTGATAAAATAAAGATCCTAGACGGAAATATCACTATTTATTAAAAACAGAATATTTTTCAGAAAGACAATGTCACTTACACATAAAACTGATAAAATAAAGATCCTAGACGGAAATATCACTATTTATTAAAAACAGACTATTTTTCAGAAAGACAATGTCACTTACACACAAAACTTATAAAATAAATATCCTGAACGAAAATATCACTATTTATTAAAAACAGACTATTTTTCAGAAAGACGATGTCACTTACACACAAAACTGATAAAATAAAGATCCTAGACGGAAATATCACTATTTATTAAAAACAGACTATTTTTCAGAAAGACAATGTCACTTACACATAAAACTGATAAAATAAAGATCCTAGACGGAAATATCACTATTTATTAAAAACAGACTATTTTTCAGAAAGACAATGTCACTTACACACAAAACTTATAAAATAAATATCCTGAACGAAAATATCACTATTTATTAAAAATAGACTATTTTTCAGAAAGACGATGTCACTTACACACAAAACTGATAAAATAAAGATCCTAGACGGAAATATCACTATTTAGTAAAAACAGACTATTTTTCAGAAAGACAATGTCACTTACCCACAACTATTTGAGAGGGAGCTTCCGATAAAAAATTTGGTTCGAGAGAGAAGTTCACTGTGTTTCGACCAGAGAGAGAGATCTCAAAATTTTGTTTTAGGGTGGGAGTGCTCACATCCCCTATTTAAATTCTTATAACGTATTATTATATTGTTTTCTTACGCTCTACCTCATACCTGAGGTGTCGCGTTAAAAGCAGACTTTTATCGCACGAAAACCACGTCCGCTAAAGGACGCTGCCAGCTGCAAGCAGCAGGAGGCAAAAGCAGGCAAAGGAAAAAAAGTAAAGGCAAAGTAAAAGTTAATCCAAAGCAAAAGTTTTGAAAATAGTGATGGTCACCAAGGACCATCATACTCAATCAGACCATCACCTATTAAAAGCATCATTTTCCCCCTTTTTTTTTTTTTTTTTTTTTTTTTCTTTGAAATTTTAGGATTGTTACACACACCTAGGGCGGGCCTAGAGCCATCCTCTCTTTCCCTCTTGTCAAGTGATGGATCCGCAGCTTAGGCAGGTCCGCCCTAATTTCTCTAGCCTACCCCTCTCCCATCCATCCCTCTCTCGCTCCATTACCCTCTCTTCTACCATCCGCCCCACATCTCTCTATTCTCCCATCTGCCCCTCTCTCTCATTTTCTCCATCTATGTCTCTATCTCATCTTCTCCCATCCACCCCTCATGTCTCTATTCTCCCATCAGCCCCTCTCTCTCATCTTCTCCATCTGCCTCTCTTTCTCATCTTCTCCATCTGCCCCTCTCATGTCTATTCTCCCATCCGCCCCTCTCTCTCATCTTATCTCATTCATCCCTCTCTCTCATCTTCTCCATCTGCCCCTCTCATCTCATCTTCTCCATCTACCCCTCTCTCTCATCTTCTCCCATCCACCCCTCTCATCTCTCTTCTCCATCCTCCCCTCTCATCTCTCATCTCTCATCTACCCCTCTCTCTCATATTATCCCATCAGCCCCACTCTATCATATTCACCCATCCACCCCTTTCTTTCATGCTCTCTCATTTTCCCCACCCTCTCTTATCCCATTGAGCTTAGACCCGCACTTAAGGCGGGTCCATCCTCTCTTAATCCTCTTTTAACCCATTTCCACCTCATTTTAAGATACTTACCATCTCTCTATACTCATTTCTTCTTCTTCTTCTTCTTCTTTTTTTTTTTTCATTTCATTATTCTCTCTTCTACTTTTTATCTCTTTCATTCTTGAGCATTCAATTAGGGGTCTTCCTGAGATAGTACCGTAGGATTCTAACTCTTGGATTACTACTCTACCCGCCAGCTCGTACAGTGTAGTTGGGTCATAAGAGATAATGATTCTTTTATACTTGGTCGCTCGGGTTGGGGTCAGCTTGAGTCAGCTTTCTTTAGAGTTTTAACCCTTTCACTACTCTAACCACCGAGTCACATGGTGTTCGGGTTGTGAAAGGCTTTCATCTCTCTCTCCCACTTCTCTCCCATGATCACTTTTAGGGGGCCCTTTGGGTTGGTGACATATTTATAGGCTCACTGATGTAACTCCACTTTCCAAATCCTCCGGGTACCAAGGCTTTGAGCGTGGTGCTTTGTCTTGTCCCCAGTAATAGCTCTTAGGAGAAGTTACACCAGGAGGCAGCCCAATTTTCTATGGGTTGCCTCTTTACTTCTTCTTCCAACCACTTTTAAACCAAGTTCTTATTAACTCAATTTTTATTCTCGTCTTTATTCTCTTTATTACCTATCTATCCTACCACTCTACCCTAAAAAACTAGAGCCAGTACGCTTAAAGAGCCCGCCAAAGAGGAGTTTACTATATTTGGATTTCTTTAGCAGCTTTTCAATGAGAGTTCAAGTGAGGTATTGAGTTTAGAGGGGGGGGGAGGAGGGTAGCGAATTCAAACCGCCCTGCTAGACAGCTAGAGGGATTTCATTCATTGATCGAAAAGGGCAATAGTCCTGGCTTATCCCAGGAACTCAAACCATGGTGAGGTAGGTGCTCGAGTCCATCTTTTCATCAGTTTAAAATCCTCTCATAGTTGGATATACCTATCCGCAAGTGACACACGAGTCGCACATGTGCTCGTGAGGTCAAGTGGTTGTTCGAGAGGGAGTCAATTGAACCCAGGTCCCCGAGGGAGCCCGAACGAGGTATATACAGGACCGACCAGTAGGGGTCCCCGAGGGAGCCCGAGCGAGGTATATACAGGGCCGACCAGTAGATTCTTGCGAATGGAGGGCAATGTCTTTGTAAAGCTGAAAGATTTGAGGAGCATTGGTTTGAAAAAATTGATCTTTCTGATCATTCTAGATTCCTTGGGTAGTGGTCTCATACATCACACTCTTAGAAACATCCTTGGAAACCACATTTTGGAGCCATGACTTGACCATATCATTACATCTCTTCTAGAGTGAGTAGGTGGGAGGGGAAGAGAAGGAGTGGTTATAGTTCCATTCATGAAACTGAGCATGTTTTGGGCGCTCAAGGCCGTGAGGATACCTCAGCTCCATGTTGGATAGTTTTCTTCAGTTAAGCCATGGCAAACTAAAATGTTATGGGGTGTTATACGTCATTTATGAAGTACTTGAATCCCCAAGACGTATAAGGAGAGAGCTAGTAGTAACCTGGTCCCGTCGATGCCAAAAATGTCACCAGACCACAGGAACACTGTAGACTCAAGCCTGATATTGAAGGACCTTAGAGGAAGGGTCAGAATGGCCTCAAATTGCATGAGAGGGTATTTTTGGATTTCTTAAGGAAACCCTTAAAGTTTTGTTGCGTTCTGAAAGTTTTGTTGCATTCTCAAAAGAGTATTAGACCATTTCCATTGGATCCGGACCATCGCAAAAACCCCAGATACCAAATATCAGTTCAATTGAACACTTCAAGACCATTCTGGGCCTAACTTTCCAAAAAAGGGTGGGTTTTACACTATTGCAGTGTAGCCTCAGTGAACCAGTTTCCATTTATAGAAACTATGGTTTCTCATTTCGAGATGAACTTCAAATGCTCATAGCGTTCTCATTTTGGGCCCAATTACTGTCAAATTTGGACACGAGCTAGACCTTGTCGATATGCTCGTTTTGACATATGGCACGCATTATGGCGTGGCTCGAAACGAGGGAATTCTTATAGAGAAGATGAGCTCAAAACTTGAAAATTCAGATTTTAAAAAGAGAAACATCTCATTCTTTGACATGATATAGCTCAAGATCTTGATGTTGGATCGTCGCAAGTATGTGTTTGTTGCAACCATGCATCGAAGAGCTTCAGTTTGATATAATGTTTTAATATGATCGACGGTTGGATGACACCAAATTTTAAGGTTGAAGACGACAAATTTTTCGATCGTCGGAATCCCTTTTTTCGACAACCTCCCAAATTTGGAATGTGCTCAAACAGAGACCAAAATTGACGAAATTTATCACAAAATGATCGTGATAGTATCCTCTTCAATTTTTGATTAAAATGACATCTCAGAACATCACAGATCGTGTCAAATCGGTGGTCGAAGAATCAAAAGTTTATGGACTTGATCGGATTTTGGGTTCTTCCTTAAAACTCGGTTTCAAGACTTCTAATGGGTATCAAAACGTGCTTAATAATCTAAGCATCAATTCTACGACATTTGATTGCTCGAATTACCATCTGAAATGTATGAAAAAGCTCTCGAGGCGTAGCAATGGCAAAAGGCCCATCATGGAAGATGGTTTTGTCATTTCATGAAAAATGCTTAGGCGTATTTTGGTCATTAATTTAAAAAATGGGATTATTATTTTATTCATTAAATGTGTTATTTGCAATAATTTTAGAGGTTTTTTAGTATCCACCAATGTTTTGGGGTTACTCTATTTAATCAAAGTGAAGTCATTTGTAAAGGAGTTTTGGAAATCAATGAAAAGAGCTTACACTTCTTCTTTTGCTTTGATGTCAAATCCAAAACTCCAGGAGAGAGGTGAGAGAAATAATTGCTAGGGAGAGAAACTACCCCTAGGTACCCCTCACTTCTTAGAACCTTAAAATTCCAACTTCCTAGAACTCCACACTCCCTACCCATACACTCCAACTTCCATATACCCTAGGATTCCCAACTTCCAATACTACTACATACATCCTACCCAATACACCTTAACTTTCCTACTCCTAATCCTACTCCATACACCTTAGCCTACACTATATAGCATCCATACACCCTAGCTTCCATGCACCTTAGCCTACACCGTACACCCTAGCATCTATATACCCTAAACCTTCCATAAACATTATCCTAATCTGGACAGCTTAGCATCCATACACCTTATCTTATCCCAACCCACCTAAGCCCATACACCTAGAACTTAGACCCTAACCTTAACCTACAAGGACCAAGACCTCTCTCTAAAGTGCATGCAAAAGGGACCCTTGAAGGCACACCTAGGCTCGAGCCCACTCTAGGTCCACTCTCTCTCTTCTCTCTCTCTCTCTCTCTCTCTCTCTCTTCTCTCTCTTTCTTTTTTCTCTACCTATCTTTCTCTTTTTTCTCCTTCCCTATCGTTCCCTCTCTTCTCCTCTTTCTCTCTCTTCTCCTTCTCTCTTCTCTATTCTCTCTCTCTCTTTCTCTCTCTCTCTTTCTCTCTCTCTCTCTCCACTCGAATCCAGGTCTGAGCTCCCTCTCTCTCTCTCTCTCCACTTGGACATAAGTTTGAGCTCCCTCTCTCTTTAATCTTTCTCTCTCACTTAAAAAGTCACAGACCCGCACTGTCACAACCCCACCCCCTGACTCTTTTCGTACTCGCAAGAGGGCGACAGGGTGCGGGATCATGATCACAAGGGTAGCGAATGCTACTCAAGTCGGAGTGCACTCATCACTTCATAAAGTTGGAATCAAAGTAAACCACGAAATAAAACCAAAAACTTCCAATACAACCATGCAATTACAGAACCAATAAAAAAGCGATTGCATATATATATACTCCAAAATTATTACAATTGAGTTCTAGGGCACCAAAGGCCCAACAAAAAATTCATAACTCAACAAAAACAACAACATGGCCCATGACCATCTAACACCTACAACCAAAAGCCTCTTCGTCAAGTGCATTCTTGCAGCCACCAAAATGTTCACCCCAGCTGTCTGTCCTTGTCTTGCGAACTATCACTCTATATGGAAGAAAGTCGAAGGGATGACCTATAAAGCCTAATAAGCAGATCAAGCATTATGCATTCTTGCCTAAACAGAGTTATTCCCATTCATTCACAAGGTTTGTATAGGTGGAGCCATCTATCATAACTCTTTTGCAATTATGAAACAAAGGCGGATCATATATCATCGCATAAGCTAGTAGTCTATTGAATCTTTCTATCAAGATAACAAGGTAATAATTCAAGCAGGTATATGAACAATTACAAGCAATCTTAACACTGACTACATCCGAAGTAGAAGCCCTATCCATCAGGCTAAGTCAATCCTATTACTTAGGACTTTTACCCTCCCTCAGGAGGGAAGGCAATGAAAAATGGATGACCCATTTCTTAATGCCTTTATACACCACACACAATCTCCAACACGTATTGGGGCTTTTTGATAGGCTGAGGCCTTGCAAGACACGACCCTCTTCTTATGCCCTTCTGGCGAGAGAGTGTTACACTATCCTTGGATGGCCTAATGCGTAGTGCCTATATAGATTTGGGGGGCGCGACCCTCCCAAATATTTACATTCACTTCCTAACTCCCGTCCTATCATGGGGAGTCAGGGAAAGATCGCAGCTGCTGACACCATCATATTAGAGTCATGTATTATTACAACCATGCACTCATAACATATAGGCATGCCTTATTACAACCATGCACTCATATCACATAGGCATGTCTTATTACAACCATGTGCTCATATCACAAGGCATGTCTTCTTACAACCATGCACATTCAGTAGTTCATAAGAACTCACAAGCATTCACGAGTATTCACTAGTTCATGAGCATTATCCATTTCATAAGCATGTCTTATTACAAGCATGTCTTATTAGAACCATGCCTTATACAATAATTCATGAGCATTCATAAACATTATCTGTTTCATAAGCATGTCTTATTACAACCATGCCTTAGACAATAATTCATGAGCATTCATAAACATTATCCATTTCATAAGCATGTCTTATTACAACCATGCCTTATACGATAATTCATGAGCGTTCATAAACATTATCCATTTCATAACCATGTCTTATTGTAACCATGCCTTATACAATAATTCATGAGCATTCATCATTTCATAAGAATTTTCCATACTTAGTCAATTATTCATAAAAGAAAAGGCACTTCGTTGTGACAGTCCCCTAGAAAATTGAGCATAACTCCTAATCCACAGAGAATTTGGTCATGATTCCAAAGCTAATTTAAAACTAGACTCATTCATATTTCATTTACAAACTGTTTTGGGCTCAATTAAAGACATTTTATTCACCCAACAGATCATTACAAAAATGTGTAAGGTTCTGGAAATTCCTGCAACTATTATAATGACACACTCTTAGAAAAAGGGACACAATTTCCAGTCCATAAGGAATTTGAGCCTGTCATTGAATAATTTTTGAAGTAAACACAACTATATTTCATTTAAAACTAGTTTGGATTCAATCAGGGGCATTTTGGTCACCCAACAGATCATTACAAAAAGGTATAATGTTCTGGAATTTCATGCAACTACAACAGTGATATACCCATGGAAGAAGAAGCGTAATTTCCAATCCCTAAGGAATTTCGACCTGCCATCAAAATAATTTTTGGAATAAACGCAACTATCTTTTATTTAAAACTAGTTTGGGTTCAATCAGGGGCATTTTTATTACTTAACAAATCATTACAAAAAGGTATAAGGTTCTGGAATTTCCTGCAACTATAATAGTGACATACCCATAGAAAACGTAGCATAATTTCCAATCCATAAGGAATTTCGGACAGCCATAAAAATTATTTTTGGAGTAAACACAACCATATTTCATTTAAAACTAGTTGGGTTTTATTTCGACATTTTTGGTCAGTGAAAATTTCATCACAAAAATGTTCTCAGTTCCTAGAATTTCATTTCAAAATTTTGGCATACTTCAAAGAATGAATAATATCTTCCAAACCAAAATAGATATTAATACAAGACCTTTTTCATATCAAACTAGACTCACAAGGATGATTTTTCACGAATTTTAATAACTAACAGAAATATCTACAATGCTCCATTTATCACGAAATTAAGAGTTACAGTTCTGGAAATTTAGGCTCATTCTAGCATAATACATACATCCATCTCATTCTTACAACTTGATACAAGTTCCTTCTTAGATTTCATACTACATAAGTAACGAAATCATGGAAGCATGGATGCCATATCTACTTACCTGCACCAAGAAGTTCTAAGTTTTCCCCTCACAATTTTTCTTCTGGGCCAAGCTTCCAATGGAGGGTCTCAAGCTTGAGGCTCTAAGGCTCTAAGGGGAAAAATGTGGGTGAGAGCGAGAAAGAGAGTGAAAACTCTTGTGAGGGGTGTGTGAAGGAGGGACTTATAAGCAAAGTGAGGATAGGGCAGCGTGCACAAGCTACGTGGCACTCATGCAAAAGCTAAGTGGCATCTGGTGGCATCCAAGTGGCACACATGCAATGGCAAGTAAAGAGGTTCCCCTGGCATAGAACACTCACGACGGCTAGAACACGCGCGGCGGTAACACTTACACGCACATCGTGATAGTTTACTCACGGTGGCTGCTCTTGGTCTTCAAACATGGCGGCTTCTCCTCCTCACACACAACGACTATCTCATCTTCACACACAGCGGTCGTCTCATATTCACACACGGCGGTTGTCTCCTCTTCACACATGGCGGCAGTCACATCTTCATACACGAAGGCTGGCTGAAGCTCATTACTTACACTCGCGGCGGCTGCTTCATCTTCACACATGACGGCTGTCTCCTCCTCCCACACGGCGACTGCACACTTCACGCGCAGCAGTTGGCATTTACACGCACGGCGTCACATGCTCTCAGCCGTGCTCGGCAGCACACTCTTACTTCGGAAAAGCCTGGGCCCTCACACGCACTTAGGGTGAGCCTGGCTTCTGTCCCTCTCTTTTCTCTTACTCTCTCTCTCTATTTCTCCCAAGGTCACGGATCCACGCCATAGGTGGGTCCATCCTCCCCTCACTCTCTTTCCTTTGCTATTTCACCCTCTCACCCCTCGTCTAAGCCACAGACCCACCGCCGTAGGAGGGTCCATCTCTCTCTTTATCTTACTCACTCTCTCACCCTCCCTCTCCCTATTAATTCATAAACCCACACCATAGGCGGGTCCATCTCTCTTTATCTTACTCACTCTCTCACCATCTCTCACCCCCTTAGCCACGCACTATAGGTGGGTCCGTCTTCTCTCTTCATCTCTCTCTCATCATCTCTCCACTCTCCCCCCTTAACACATGGACCCACACTATAGGCAGGTCCATTCGCTTTCTTCATCTCTCTAGTTCTCTACTCTCACTCTAATATTCCACTCTCTTTAACTCATACCCTCACCTCTCATTCATTCAGTCTCACTTCATCACTTCTTCACTTATCTCTTCTTTCACTCTTGATCACTCGAGTTGAGGTCCTCCTGAGATAGCTTATTAGGGTTCTAACTCTCAAACTGTTGCTGTAACCTTCAGTTTACATAGTGTTTTGAGTCGTAAGAGTTGTATATTCTCTTGCGCTCGATCACTCAGATTGGGGTCATCATGTGATAGTTTTCTTAGATTTTTAACCCTTGAACTACTCTAACAATCGGGTTACATAGTGTTCGAGCTGTGGCATGGAAAACCTTCCCCTAGGATTTGTCGTCCCAGAATTTAGAAACAAGTTCAATGGAAAGAGCGATCCAGATACTAACGTCAACACGTACCTCCACTTCGTTCGAGCTTTGCGAGACAAGCCTAACCAATTGAAGGCCATATTTTCATAAACATTGACCGGTGAGGCCTTAAACTGGCATTGGAGAACATGTCCGCTCAACCACACATCACTCCAGACGAAATGTTCAACCTATTCGTCTCTCACTATCGTGGGTCGACACCAAGATCACTCTCCCTGGGCGAGCTCAATGCAACGAAACAAAACCTAGGAGAATCCTTCAAGGATTTCATCAGTCGATTCCACAAGGTGGCGATGCAGATCATAAAATATCCACTAACGGATCCAGCCAAAATCTCCATAGTCTTAGAGAACGCCACTCCTGAATACAGGACCTTCTTCAGCCAAGGTCTTATCCCCCACTCCTTCGACTCCATGATTGAGCGGGTGGCGCGACATGAAAGGGCTAGAGGGACACCCCTCACCAACAGACGCGTCAATAATCCGATAACAACTCCCCAAAATAAGAACAAAAACAATAACAAGGGAAATCCTTCCGGTCAGGTTAATGAGATTGTCGTTAACGAACCAGCTCAAGGTTCATCCACTCAGCACAACAATCGAAACCAAAATCGAAGGGGTCAGCCTAGAGCCAATGCTCAAAATAATAATCAAATGCGAGAGGATAATTTCACCCCTCTCAAAGATCCATTAGAAAAAAGTGCCGAAATTACTCCTGGCTAGAAATATGGTTTATCTCCCACCACCATTTGAACCACCATTTCAAGTCATGGATAAGAGAAAGTGGTGCAAATGGCATTAAAACCATGCTCATGATACTCAAAACTGCTTCTATTTGAAGCAGGTGATTCAAGGGTTAATCAATAGGGGGGACATCACTGTCGCACCTAAAAATCAACCTGTCGAAGAACCTAATCAAAAGATGGGTATCTTCACAAATCCTCTCTCTAAAAATATGGTCACAATGACAGAAAAGCTAGAAGCTCAAGACAACTCAAAAGAGAACATCTTAATTCACATGATTGAGACTGGAGACGAAGAAGATGATCTCAGTCAATTCATATTTGCTTGTGATCACCACTTTCAAGAGTCCGAAGAAGATCTTTTGAGCCTTCAAAGAGGAAACCCTTCATCTTTGAACCTCGATAACCATCCCAAATAGGACCAATATGGCGAAGATGATACGCTAGAATCGATATGGTCATAATCAATGAAAAGGCATCATCTGCCAAACAAGGGACCAACACCCTGAAATCTCCCATTACTCTCGCTAGGGCTGACCCTATCGAGCTTCAGGCTGGTGAGGTTGATTCCCTAACCCGAAGAGGCCGAGTGTTCAAACCCATTCAATTGATGGCCGATACTCTCAATGAAAGAATGGGAAACACCTCAAAAGCCAGACAACCAGCAGGGGTCACAGATCACGAACTGAGTAAAGAAATTCAAGGATCCACAACCACCTACGATCTATCGGATCATCTCGAAAAGATTCAGGCTCAAATCTCCATCTTGGAGCTGCTTGCCAATTCACCAACACACAGAGCCCAGATGGAAAAAGTCCTCGTCAAGACACACATCCCGAGCAATACACAGCCAGATGAGTTGTGCGGAATGATCAACCAACTGATGGCACAAATGCCAATCGTGTTCACGGACGACGACATCCCAGCCAGCTTCAACTTTCATTTCCAACCTTTGCACATCACCTTTTTTATGCAAGGATATGATATACGGAGAGTGCTTGTTGATAATGGGGCATCCTTAAACATATGCCCTATGAAAACAGTGAAGCAGATCGACACAAGCTCAGATGACTTTGAGCCATGTCAACTAACTATTGCTACATACGACGGGATCAAGAGACAAGCAGAAGGCATACTACCTCTCACACTCAAGATCGACCCTATCGTCCAAGTGATAAAGTTTTATGTCTTGGACATAAAACCTTCATTCAACAAGTTGGTAGGAAGACCATGGCTGCATGAAAACCTCGTGGTCGCCTCTACACTCCATCAATGCCTCCGATTAAAATGGTGTTACGAAGGTATGTGCTTAACCCCCTTCTTTTCTCAACCCTAGTATAGGTAACGGGAAGCTAGCCGTAGGGCTCGAGCGTGGAGAAATTCCACTCGCTTCCTTTCAGCAAGCTGATTGTCCCACCTTACGCCTAGAGGCCGGTGACCCTGTTCCTCAAATTTTGCAAACTTCCGCATCGATGGATGACATTATCCAATGTCAACATCGATACAGTTTCAGGCCCTTCGAGGCTTGGCACATGCTCTTCTCCCAAGGCTTCCAACCAGGCTAAGCCTTGGGGAGTCAAGGGCAAGGTGTAACGGAGGAAATTTCTGAATCACCCCAAGCCAAAACTGAAAACGGGGATCTAAGAGGTCTCGGGTGTTGTCTCACCTTATTGCAAAGCCGGATGAAGCCTTCATGCCATCCGGGCTTTGTATCTAGAGGTATTCAAAGACTCGATCCTCTCGATGCCCGTCCTTCAAAACGACCAAAGGTGATCCTTGATTCCCCAACAGTCGGGAATTCTTCTGCTACACCTCGACATAGACAGGAACTAGGGATTGAAGACCTTTTTGCTGACCTGGATTTAAAGGTATGCACAATTGGCTCCAACACAGCCAAGCATGCTCATCCACTAATACAAACCTAGGAACAAAATTGATCGATCATTCCTATATCTCGAGAATTGTTGGAAGTATACCAGCGGCACATTCAAGACCCGGTGCAAAAAACTGGATAGGCTTAGGGTGGCCACCTAACCACCCAAGGTTAACTAGGATTGGAACATCCCTATCTCATAAGGGGCAAGAAAATATGATTTCCTTTCTCAAGGAATATCGCGATGTCTTCGCCTAGTCATATGATGATATGCCAAGGCTAGATCCCACATTGGTACAACATCACCTAATATTCAATGAAGGGGTAAAGCCTGTAAGGTAGAAACTCGGACATCAAAAAACCCACCTTGAGCTCAAAATCAAAGAAGAAATTGATGAACTGCTCAAGAAAAAATTCATTACCCCTGTTAATTACTCTGAGTGGTTGGCCAACATAGTAGTCGTACCCAAGAAAGATGGGAGGATCCGAGTGTGTGTCGACTACCGCGACCTCAACAAGGCATGCCCCAAAGACAATTTCCCATTACTAAACATAGATGCCTTGGTCTACAATACTCGGGGCACGAGATGTTGTCATTCATGGACGGCTTGTTGGGTTACAACTAGATCCTAATGGCAAAAGAAGACCAGACCAGGACTTCATTCATAATGCAATGGGGAACCTACTGCTACTGTGTCATGCCCTTCGGCCTCAAAAATGTAAGGGGAACTTATCAACGGGTAATGATCAGCATCTTCCACGATTTGATGCACACCAACATGGAAGACTATGTCGAAGACATTCTGGTCAAGTTGAAGGCCAGGTCTGATCGTCTCACCAACCTGGGAACCATTTTCAAAAGACTCCGAAAACATCAACTCAAACTCAATCCGCATAAATGTACCTTTGGAGTTGAATCCGGCAAATTACTAGGCTTTATAGTAAGCCAAAGGGGCATTGAGGTGGACCCGTCCAAAATACGAGCCATCACTGAAATGCCCCCTTCTCGGAACATCAGAGAAATCTGTGGGCTTCAGGGTCACATACAATCCATAAAGCTTTTATTTCACAACTGACGAACAAGTGCGCGCCGTTTAAGAGGCTCCTTAAGAAGAACACCCCATTCATATGGGGTAATGAATGCCAAAAAGCGTTGGATCAAATCAAGGAGTACCTCACAAAACCTTCCATCCTTAGTCCTCCTAGTCCAGACAAACCCCTATTCCTATACATATCAGTGAAAGAAAAGTCCATGGGGGCAATGCTCGGACAATACGATGACCATGGAAAAGAGCGAACCATATACTACATCAACAAAACCATGGTTGACTATGAGACAATATACATGGACGTGGAGAAGAACTTCTTGATGTTTGTGTGGGCCATGCAGAAGTTAAGACACTGTCTTATCTCATACAATCAATCTCATCTAAAAAATTGACCCACTCAAGTACCTGTTGGAAAGACCAGTCATTAACGGACGTTTGATGAAGTGGAGAATGCTATTGAGCGAGTTTGAGATGGAATATATTACTAAAAAATTGATCAAAGGACAAGTCATTGCTGACCACCTGGCTGAACACGCACTGCCAGATAACACTCCCGTCAACACGGATCTCCCTGATGAAAACCTCTTCACAATCAAGGAATCAATTTGGGAGCTATACTTGGATGGTGCAAGGAACGAATACGGGTCAGGTTTAGGTATCATACTATGCTCACTCGAGAAGATTTTAATGGCAACAACCATCAGATTGAATTTCCCATGTACCAACAACATTGTTGAATATGAAGCCTTGATAGTCGGGCTCGAGAACGCTATGAGAATGAAAATCCAGCAGATACGAGTAATTGGTGACTTTTTACTCGTCAAAAACCAAGTTCAAGGGATTTGGAAGGTGAAAGAAGAAAAGTTCAAACGCTATCAAGAAAATTTGGAAAGGATGATCCCATATTTCAAGAAAATCACCTTTCAGCACGTAACTTGGGAAAATCATCGGTTCGCCGACACCCTTGCTACCCTTTCTTCAATGGTTGATATTGATTTCACCATGTTACCATTCTACATCAAGAACAAACATGACCATTCCCTATCAAGGATCGAAAAAGAAATAGTATAAGAAAATAAGAACGATGAGGAAGTGTCTCTCGTGGCTTCAGATGCTCTAGTTAACGCAAAACCATGGTTCCACGATGTTCTGTCTTTGTTGAAAGATGGGCTAAACCCCAAAGGACCCACCAAAAAGGATAATAAGGCCTTCGAAGGTTTTCTATGAGATTCTTAATAAGAGGTATTCTCCTGTTCAAAAAGTCCTTCGATGACATCATTCTACGGTGTCTCGATCAGCCAAAAATCGATCGAGTACTGACAAAGTTACCCAATGAAGGAGGTCATTTTGGAGCAACCACCTTAGCTCAGAAAATCAGGCAACGCTATTACTGGACCACCATGACCAAAGATTGTTGAAAGTTCGTTAAGAGGTGTCCCAAATGTCAACTTTATGAAGACCACATCCATGTACAATCCGTACCAGTCTACTCAACACTACCCGTATGGCCCTTTGCCATGTGAGGTCTTGATATCATCGAAATGATCTCACCAAAAGCCTCAAACAACTCACCGTTTTATATTAACAGCTACAGAGTACTTCACAAAATGGGTAGAGGCTGCATCATTTGTCAAAATTGAGGGACAATGTGTTGCCCGTTTCATAAAGAACATTGTATTCAGATTTGATGTTCCTAAGTCAATCATTATTGACAATGGATCCAACTTTAAAACTGAAAAGGTCATTAAGGTGTGCAAAGAATTTGGGATAGCGCATAAATTTTCCACACCTTACTACCCTCAAGGAAATGGACATGCAGAGGCCACAAACTAAGGACTTCTCAGGGTTATAGACAAATTAATAGAAGGTGGCAGAGATTGACACGAAAAGTTAAACAACGTGCTATGGGCCTACCGGACAACTGAGAAGACTCTTATTGGCATGACACCATACTCATTGGTGTATGGTATGGAAGCAGTGCTACCCATTGAAGTTGAGATACCGTCTCTCTGAGTGCTTATTCACAAAAATTCAGATGAGGAACAAAAGATCGAAGCATGAATCGCTGCCCTCGTTACTTTGGATGAAAGACGACTACGAGCAACACAAAATATCGTTGCTTTCTAGTGTAGAATCAAAAGGGTATACCAAAGAATCAAAAGGGTATACCAAAGAAAAGTTGTTCTTCGACAATTCAGAGAAGGGGACATGGTACTCAAGAAAATCTTCCACACTCTTGCAAATCCACACCTTTTAAGCAAGTTCAAACCTAATTGGGAGGGGCCATTCGTGGTTACCTGAGTGCATGCAGGCAATTCTTATAAGATAAAAAATCAGGAGGGGTACGGACTCAACGACCTCATTAATGTGATGTATCTCAAAAAATACTACCCATAATGGGCTCAAAAGCATGGTGAAAACCTGAAAAGGCATCACAAAGAAAAAAAAAAAAAAAATGGACGTGGTGAAACCTGAAAAGGCATCACGGGTAAAAAAAGAAAAAAAGAAAAAAAAAATTCTCCAGGAATGGGCTTCTTATTCAAAACCTCAAGTACAAACAAGTACTTGCGAGTTACAACAATATTTCACAAGCAAAACACTCAAGTACAAACAAGTACTTGCAAGTTTCAACAATATTGCACAAGCAAACTCTGAGGACGAAGATTCCTCCTAAAATCTGTAGGTTCCCAATAGAACCAACTTAGAAAGATGTGGGAGGGTGACATGAATAGAAAACCGAAGTGACTTTGACGACCTGGAAAAACATCGAGACTTCTCCAAGATTGAAGCCCGACAAGAATCCAAGAGAACTCTTCATGGACCCGCAAAGCACATGATGAAAGCTCCAAAGGTGAAAGGATAACTTTGAGACCTTTGAGTTCTCACGATCCCACAAGGAAATACTTTTATCATCTTCGGGTAAAACATATAAAGAAAATGACCATTAAAGGGGCCATAGGTGGCTGGTTAGGTGCCTCGATCTTGCCCTCTGGATCGAGGTGATCTGGTGGCTCGTGTCTCGGGTCTCTAGTGAACCCAAGACTTGATATCGCTATCTCGAAACCTTGCTCGAGGGCAAGGGCAGGTATACCAACCAATGAGAGAGGAATTTTAGGTGGGTTCGGGACTTACTTGTGCTGACTCACATGGTGCCCTCTTAAATCACGAAGAAGGCCCCCCAGCTGATGGAGCTGGTTTGAAATCACCTCCCTTGACCTGTAATCCTCCTGCCTTTCTCTACAACACTTCCGTAGTTAATTTGTGAGATAACGAAAAGGACCCACCCTTGTCATAGGGCAATGCATGTTCATGGGAGAAGGAGATGAAGTGCAAGGTTTGACGAAAGGTAGAAAGGAGAAGAGAACTTGACGGAAGGGTAAGACTAGCATGACGACCAGAAGTTGCTGACTCAGAGTGGTAGCAAGACGGGCATGGTTCAAGGACCAGCACGACGGCAATACTACTCGAAATTGAGGTCGACACAACGGTGCTAATCTAAGCCCACCTTTAGTCAAGTGAGAAGAGAAGGAGCTGGAGAGAAAAGAATGAGAAGATGAAGAGAAGGGGAAAGCCAGACTTTGATAGACATCGCGGTGGGCCAATGCAAGGAGGCGTCGCATCCCTTGTGGACGGCGCTAGCTCCTGACAAGGCACATGACAATGGTTTCTCCTAGGTCACACGACAATAAGCGTGGGACGTAGGGGGAACGACGATAGGCACTGAACGCATGGAGGAATCTTGCGGATGGCGATGGGTGTTGCCAGGGCCTCTAGCAGGCGGCGATAGGTATCGCCGTCTACGTTAGATGCGCGGCAGAGGAAGACTCCTGCAGGCAGCAACACACTTCGCCGTCTAGGTTCTTCACCGTTTAGGTTCTTCACCGAGACGTCAAAGCTACGTCTGTGGGCGGCGATGGGCAGCACCGTCTATAGACTTCACTGAGAGAAAGAGACAAACGAGAATGAGGGGAGGGAGACTCGCGTATGGTGCAGTCATCGCCATGCGCGACCTGTGAGACCAAGGGAGAGGCATGCACAGCACTGCCACTGCCGTGCACGACCTTCACGACAGACTCAGACAACGTAGAGGGACGAGAGAGGGGAGATGGGAGAGAGAAGAAGAAAAGAAAAAGAAGAGAGAAGATTCACCTCAACCCTAAGGGTACCGGTCGAAAGTTTCTCTCACCTCACCCTCTCTCTCAAGCGTAACCCCACAATTGTAAGAAAAAGAAACTTGTATTAAGTGAAAACTCTCTCTTGTCTGTGTATGTATCAGCCTTCTCTCCTTTATCTGCGTACAATGGTGGTACGTATATGTAGAAGTGATCCCCAAAGATGGGTGGATAATCAAAAGTAATCCTAATTGTTGTAAATTAAGATTAAATTGATTTAAAAAAAATTAGAAAATAGGTTGCAAAATAACAGATTTGCCCCTTCTTAACAAGCCGTGGAATTTTAGAACAGTCCTTGTGTTGCCCTAGGACTTGCGTGTTCTTGCATGACTGATCCGAGATTGTTCTGATGCTCGGTTGATCGTAAGATGGTTGTTTTTTTGTAAGGCTCGCATGACGATTGATTTGATACCAACTTCGAGCCATGGATCGTGTTTTAGGTGCACGATCATGTGACTTGGATTTTCAGTAGATCTAGAAACTTCGAATCAATAGTGTGTTCGTTCCATGACTTTTTTTTGTGTTTTCTTCATTGAATCACATTGAGCATGCCGCTACGATCACAGGGCACCAAACACAGCTCGATGATGTGGCCGCACGAAGATTTTGCAAGTTGGAATTTTGGCCAAAATCAAGGACTCCGACGATGAAATTTGTAGTCTGTTCATCGGTTTCGTGTGCAAAATTTGACCGTTCATCATGTACAGGGTTAGAGTCAGAGATGGCCCGAGACGTTACGCATGCAATGAACTTGGTCTCGCGTCAATTGGGCTCGCGAACGGTGTGATTTGGACCCTCGATCGAGGCATGATGCTTCTTAATTTCCTGCATTTTTTTCATTGATAAGCAATTTCTGTCTTGCTTTTCTTCACGTTCGAGTATCGTCACTGGGTGTGCCACATATCGAATCGCTCATCTTGACTAGACGAACATGCTCACCAAATTTGTGTGCGATACGATGTGAGACGACTGAGATATGAGCGTCGAAATTCACTGGTCGTGACTGTCCCTTTAATGATGTAGTGTTGCAGGGTGGCCGCACGGGAATAGCATGTGGCTCCTCCTGTTTTACTCTTTCGCTAATAACTTCTTCTTGGGATGTCTGTTTGGGCTGAAACTTGACCCCTGGGGTTTTTCAACCATGTTGGATCCAATAGTGGTGGTCCCACAGCAATTTGAAATGCTGAAAAAGTAGCTCTAGTTATAGGGGTCCGTTTCAGGACGCTAGAGGTATATTCTACCAAAACAGTTCCTCAGTCTGCACTGCCTTAAACATGTTGGAATACAACGAAACTTGGCAGGACACTTTTAAGAGACCTCATGAAGATCCTGGCCAGTTTTGGGGCTATTATGAGAATGTAAAAATTTCCACTACTTGCTAGGCGTTTATTGAGCAGGGGCCTCATGTTGATGAAAAATACCTCCAACAGTGGCAAACATGTAAGGGCCATACCTTTTGAAAATGCTTCTTCAATTTGATTGATTTCCAAAATCTTTTTAGAAATGACTTTCTCCATCACTACAAGACGCTAAACTATTAGTCAATCTGGCGTCGTTCTCGAAGCTAACTTCCTACACCTGTTATGAAGGCTTGAAACCAGTCTGGCACGCTAGTGTTGCATGAGTATAACTACCAACTACCACATATTGGAGATGGGTGAACCTCGCCGATGATGACATTGGCTAGTTTGGGAGAATTTTCTCTCTCTGCTAGATCCCCTAAGGCAAAATGAGGCAACCTCATCCCTGTGTGTTCTTACGATGACCCAGTAGGCGAAAATTCAAGACAAAAACCCTACAACTAGGGAACTGAATGTGTAGAAACGCAGTTTGAAAAGTGCGTGGAAAGAAAGTGTTCCACTATGCTTCGATGAATAAAATCGCATACTTACTGATGAGCAAGACCCCCCCAACAAGGGTAAGTTGAACAAGGACCCCCCAACAAGGGGCAATAAATAAATAAATGAAAATTTTTTCAAACTCCCCATAACAGGGGCAAGTTGAAAAAGACGTCCCAACAGGGGCAGCAACAAGGACAAAAAAAAAAAAGATTCCATGATCACAGAACATCAAGCAGAACAGAAAACAAAATTCTGGGTATCTCTAAATTCCGACTTTATTCATCCATTGAAAATGGGCTTATTACATGCACTTACGCAATCAACTCTGGTCCGAAGACCAAAATTACTACCGTCCTAACAAACTTCAAAAACTACTGAAAAATAAGGGTGATCACAAGATCAACTTATTCATGCCACAAAAAAAGAAGAGAAAAATGCTTTAGCTATTCAGTCTTCGGCTTCAGATCAACATTCTTCTCCTTGAGTTCTGCCACGAAGGTCGCCCATAGAGCCAATTCAACTTCATTATCTTCCACACTGATGTCAGACACATTTTCATTGGATTTGACTCGCTTATTTGAAGAAGAGGCATCGTCTTCTTGAGAAGACACGAGATCCCGAGCAAGGGAAAAATGTTCATCGCGGAGTCTCGAAGCCTTGGGACATAGTGGAAGAGGGTAGGCACGTTCCCACCAAGAATTGTAGTCAGAGGTGGTCATGGGCTTGTCTTGCTTGATCAACCCCTCATTAGAAGAAGACTTCTTCCCTTTCCACGACAAACCTGCCTTGACCAGAAGGGGAAGAGTGCTGTCGAAGAGGAAAAATAGGACGGAGATCGATCGCTTCCCCAGGAGAAGTATAATGTTGAATATGGCGAAACTGGCGAAGTACCCTTTGAGGGAAATACCCCTATGTGAAGAACTGCCCCGCCAGAATAAGACATGAATGCCCCATAGTAGGAAGAAACATGCGCACATTCTCAAGGCCCCTAATCACCCAATCAAAGAATGACAACTCGTCCAAAACCCGCTGATAATAATTGACTTTTTGAGGTCGGGCGGAGTCACTAACATACGCCAATCCCAGAGCAGCAGATACAACCGTCGTTGATCCAGGAAGACGGACAACGGCGATGTGTTCATAGGCCCAAATCTGCAGAAAACAAGAGCCAAAAACACCCCAATAGGTCAATGAACAGATGTCTAGAACCCCGGAACCATCCGAGGCAAAATAACCCGGGCGACACTACTGGTGTCACCCAACATGTGTGGGTGACACCACCAGTGTCGCCCAACTTATACCCTCCCGAAACGATCCAAGTTTTTTCCAATAACTTTTTATGGCAACAATATGAAATCCAGGGACCAAAACCAGAAGAAAAACTCAGTTGCAAGGGAAAAAATAAAATAAAATTGAGTTAAAAAATATACTTGCAAAATCAGGATACTGCCCTCAATGAATCGATTGCCTCGCGTGACCAGGTCATGAAGACCCCGGTAAATGCCCACCAACACGGCCAGAACAATGGTGTATCCCGCTCGCTCCTAGAAGGCATGGGCTACAGAAACGAGGGAACTACGAACCGTCTTACGACCGCTCGAAAAAAGAACAGATCCCAATAGACCAAAACTGAAAATACGGATCTGTTCAGTGGCCCGAGACCGCTCTTGATTTCGGACCAGCAACTCCATATCGACCCACTGACCATGTGAAGAATAAGAAGCCCCCAACAGCCGCGCACCAATGATGGAATGATCATCGATGGCAGTAGAAGGTTGATACGCAATCCCTGTCAAGCTCAAGCCAGAAACACTTACAAATTTCCTCCAAAGTTGGTGTTGTCTAACCCGTAGGAAAGAAGAAGGTGTTTGTCTGATAGTTGAACCTCTCAGCAAGAGCTTCGAGGAGAGGGAAGTTCACATGGAAGAGGCCATGTTTAAAATACCTATCATCGAAATTGAAGCTAAAAAGGCCATGAGCTCTGGCCACTACCGAGCGGAAAGAAACCAATCCCTGAACCAGGGCCCGATGACGGGGAAGCCATTGACACGTCGAGGGACTTCACCCGATCGAAGGATCTGTGAGATATGGGAGGGCAGACCTTCCGAAAAGTGCCTAACCCTAGGAAAAAGTGGGGAAGCTCCTCCTCTCTTCCATTATCAACCCGCTCAGAAACCTTCCCTTTGCCCATGGAAATTGCGTTGTCATTCTTAGGAGCCATGAAAGCCTAAGGATGAGAGCAAGAAAAGCTAGTAAGATCAGAGGGAAGATGATGAAGAAGGAATAAGATGAAGATGAGAAGAAGAAAGAAGAGATTGAAGGATGAGAGAAGAATGGGAAAGAGGGGGATTTTATGGAAAATAAGAAATTCAGCCCAAAAACATGTCTTGCAAGTTTCCACTTCGGCCAACAGAAGGTTTAAGTAACCCCAAAACCTTCCAATTCTAGAAATTTCAATTTTGGAGGTCGGTGGTCTGGGCGACACACCTGGTGTCACCTAATTCCATACCTAAGCTGGGCGACACCACCAGTGTCACCCACAAAATTTTTGAAAAAAGAGACCCTCTCTCATCCCAGCATTTTCCAAATGAATAAATAAATAAATAAATAAATTTATATGGGCGACACGCCTAGTGTCACCTAAATTTTCTTTTGCAAAAACCCCTTTCCGAGGTATTCCCAGCATTTCCAATATATATATATATATATATATATATATATATATATATATATATATATATATATGGGCGACCAGCTTGTGAGGGCAACACCACTGGTAAGGCCCAAAATCCGTTTTCCAAAAACCTATTTTTTTAAATTTCCAAGACTCCATATAAAAATAAAATAAAATAA
Source organism: Amborella trichopoda (assembly GCF_054954075.1). Classification (NCBI taxonomy): domain Eukaryota; kingdom Viridiplantae; phylum Streptophyta; class Magnoliopsida; order Amborellales; family Amborellaceae; genus Amborella; species Amborella trichopoda. Next base: position 33,951,753 of record NC_142348.1, read on the forward strand.
AAGAAAATAAAAACATTAATGGACGACACACCTAGTGTCACCCAGCCTGTGAGGGCGACACCACTGGTGTCGCCCAAATCTTTCATAACCTTGCTTCAGCAAAACGCTTCCTGATAATAATAATAAAAAAAACAAATTGGCGATTTTTTTTTTTTTGGGTGACACCAGCCATGGCACCCAGACATGGGCGACACCACCAGTGCCACCTAGGCGACACCACTAGTGTTCCCAAAAACTCTTTCTCAAAAATTCCCCTACTCAATTTTGAGATCTTTCGGGTATTAAGTTTACTTTCATCATGTGTTGTTACGACCATTGTCAAACATTTTAATTAATTTTCAAAAATTTTCAAACGCTCCTCGATGGCATGAGCCTAAACTGCCAATCAATTTTCAAGAATAAAATAAAATAAAAAATAAAAAGAAAATGCTCCTCGGTGGTCGCCTAGTGTAAACTGGGTGACACGAGTGGCGTAGCCCAGACTTGGGTGACACAACTGGTGTTGCCCAACCCCTTTTGGCCCAAATTTGAAATTTCCCTAAGGCTTCAATTTCAATTTCTTGCCTCTTTGGAAGGTTTTTACCATATTTTTTGGGTGACCCTAAGCATGTCGCCCAAACTCGAATCCTCAAAAAAGGAAATTTTGGCTGGAGGATCTGTTGGTTATGGAAAGCTGTCCTTCCCAACAGATCTTTGGCCTTTATAAACCCTATTTCCTGACCATTCAAGGGACAGACTGCTAGCTGGGAGAAAGATTGAAACCCTAATATGAAAACCCTAACCCTAAGCTTGAGAAACCTTTTCAGGGCACAACAACCCTAGTTCTAAACCATCATTACAGCACAACAACCCTTTTCAATCAGAGATCTACTAGTTAACTTCTAAATCAGAGAGGCAAAGAGGCCGGTAGTTCTGATACAGGCGAGCCCTCGAAGGCTCGAGAGTCTCGAGCCATCCGGCACGGTTTGGTATTGCTTTCTTCCCCTTTCTTTCTTCTTCTTCTTATTATTTTGATTTTATTTTGATTGGTTTGCTTTAAAATCGTGTTTTTAATGCTTTGGATCATGCTGGCCCTGCCACATATATGAGAGTAGATCTGGTCGTTTCTGGGTAGATCTGGCCTCAAATTTGAATTTGATTTGTCCCACTTTCTCTACCAATTTGTTTTCATCAGTTTAAGGTGTCAAGATCTGAGAGATCTTTGTCGGAAGATCGGTCCGATTTTCATCGTAAACAATATCCCACGAACTCAACAACGATGAGGTAGGTGTTCAAGTCCACCTCTTCATCGCTTTAAAAATCCTATCATCGTTGGAAATAACTATCCGCACGTGGCACGCGGTGCCCACACGTGTACACGAGTCAAGCTATTCTTCTAGAAGGGGTCCATCGGGCTCGGGAATGATCAAGAAGTCATATGCCCTTGCCTAATATTAGTATCAATGATGTGTTCAATACATCTGGAATAAGGCATGATCATCAGTGCGAAATTGAAGAAAGTCATGATCAAGCCGAAGTTGAAGATACATCTAAAACTCACGAAGATGGTTTAGAAGAAGTGGACTACGTTGTGACCCAACCTGATCCCCCATTGCGCAGGTCTTTTAGTATCTCTCAAACTTCCTCTCGACTACAAGATTTTTACACTTACCATTCAGTTTCTTATCTTATTCAAAATCATATTTCCCATAAAAATATCTCTCTTGGCTATTTTTCTTTTTTGAATTCTATCTCTAATAATTGTAAGCCAACTAATTTTCAAGATGTCATTTTTCAAATTGTGTGAATGAAGGCCATGATGAAAGAGGAACTTTAACCACTTAATAAGAATCATACTTAGAATATTTTCAATTTACCTAAAGAGAAGTAACTAGTTGGATGCATATGGGTTTTTAAAATTAAACATAATAGTGATAAGTATGTTGAGAGACATAAGGACATGTTGGTGGCCAAAGGATTTACCCAAACTTATGGAGCAGGTTATATAGCGGTTTTTGTACCAGTTGCCAAGATGAATAGTGTTCGTATTCTTTTATCTCTAGAAATTAATTGTGGGTGGTTTTTGTATCAGATAGATGTTAAAAATGCCTTCTTACATGGTGACCTTGAAGAAGAAGTCTATATGAGTCTTCTTCCTATATGCCATTTTAAAGAAAAGGATAAAGGGCTTCTTTACAAATTAAAGAAGGATTTGTATAGACTTCAATAATCACCTCGCGTATGGTATGACAAACTTAGCTTAGCCTTGACAAGTATCGAGTTTCATAGAAGTTCAGTTGATTCTTCGATGTTCATAAAAAGAGGAACTTCAAGTACAACAGTTGTACTCATTTATGTTGACGATATTATCATTACAGGTAATGATAAAGAAAGGATCATGAAGCCTAAAAGTTATCTTCACAAAAAAGTTGACATCAAGGATCTTAGTCAATGAAAGTATTTTCTCGGCATTGAAGTAGCACATTAAAAAAACAAACTCTTCATTTCTCAAAATGAAATATGTATTAGATTTTTTGAAAGTAACTGGGAAACTGAGAGTCGAACCCATTGACATTCCTATTGATATTAATTGCAAGCTTAATTTGAAAAATGGAAAACCTCTTGAAGATGTGGTCTGCTTTTATAGACTTGTGGGTAGATTTATTTATTTGATTGTGATATGACCAGATATAATGTATGTGGTTAGTCTTGTGAGCCAACTTATGCATGCTCCTAGATCATGTTATATGGAGGTGATAGGATTCTCATATATCTTAAATCATCACCCGATAGAGTCGTTTGGTTGAAACCGAATGGTTACACTAATATTATTGGTTATTCTGATGATGACAAAGCAGGTAGTCCAATTGACAGGAGGTCCACTACCAGTTATTGTACATTGGTCAGAAGAAACTTAATTACTTGGAAAAGCAAATAAAAAAAATATAGTTGTTCGATCCAGTGCAGAGGCCGACTATAGAGTTATGGCTTCAACTACAAGTGAATTGATGTGGCTAAAATATCTACTTTGAGATATGGGGTTCCCAACAGTCAATTCAATGGAGATGTTATGTGATAATCAAGCAGCTTTGCATATAGCCTACAATCCAATTTTTCATGAAAGAATTAAGCACATAGAAATTGATCGTCACTTTGTGAGAGAAAATGTTTAGTAAAATATTATCATTACTCTTTATGTTCAAAGTGAAGACCAACTTACAGACATGTTTACAAAAGTTATGGCAAAGACAAAATTCCATCAGTTACTGTCCACGTTGAGCTCTATTGATATCTACGCACCAACTTGAAGAGGAGTATTGAAAGTTATAGAAACCAAATATATCTTGTATATTACAAGATATTAAGTTTCTTATATTGAGTTTCCTATTTTATGGGATTAAAGTTGTAGTGAGATTTATTTCGTAAAAGATAAGAATTATAACTCTATAAATCTCTGATAAACCAGAGTAATCCCTATTAATAAAATATAATTTACCTTTTATAAATATAGGTACCATTGCCGAACCACGTATGTGTTATATTTATCAGTTTTCCTTTTTTTCTACTCTCTATTTCTCATATTGCAACTTCAACACAAACTTTTGATACTTTATGGAATTATATCACACTCTCCCTATGCCACACACCCTATGCCACACACAACTGGGGGATTTATCACCTTCCCCAAGAAGACAAATGAAATATTGATGCCACATAGTACATTTGGGGAGGTAGCTCCGCCAAAAACCAATAAATAAATAGAAATGGGTCGTAAGTTAGCAACAAACGCACCAAAGACTATCATTTTTATGTCATGTAATCAACTCGTATCATACACAAGTAGCATCTTAAAATCCTATGATTTCCAATCCGGATCTGGATGAAAATCAGCGATTCTAGGATGGTACGAGTCCAAGCCTAAAAACGACACGCGCTGAATACATAGTACCCGTTGCCTCTTTGTCGTTTGCCGGAGGGACCAAATGAAATAGTGTGCTCTGTTTTGCGGGACGGATCACATGAACAATATGCTCCTGTAGGAGAATGAAACGTTTTCACCATATTAAGAGCCTCTCTCCTGTGCTTTGCACGCACAACCGACCAGCCAAAGTGCACCACTCAACCTGCTCAAACAAACAATGTCTGAAAAGGCCCCAAGCATGCGTCCCCATCACCAAGAAGGCGAGCTCCTCCCCGAATCCGAGGTACTACGAGGAGAGAGAGAGGGATTTTGAGAGAGAAGTTTCATAGGAGTGAGAGGGGGAGAGTCACTGCTGCTGCCTTCTTCTAAGCGAGAGGGCGATGACACTGGTGTATCAAAAGGTGTGGTGGACCCGCATTCAGCCTCCGGAGAAGCCTCCACTTCGTAAATAGGGTTCGATATACACACAAAGTCCTCCACCTTGCACGACCGCCCATCATCCACCGTGCACGCCCCTCTATCCTCCACTGCAGAGGATACCCTGCTGCTGTCTCCAGCGTCGGACGGAGGCCGGAGGAGCCCAATGAAGTGGAGATTGGATGGCAGAAGAGAGAGGGTAGGCGAGAGAGAGGACGGTGGGAAATTTCTCTCTCTAACTCCTTCGATTTCTCGCCCGTCTTCTTTGATGGTGAAGAGGAACCTGGGGCCGCCCAAAACCCCCTGCGCGTAAACACTGCCGGGGAAGAGCTTTGGCAATGAGGGGTGTTGGTGGTTGGGGGACGAGAGCGAAACAGAGATAGAATGGTGGTCTCTCTCTCTCTGTTGCTGCTGCTCCTCATTAGAGTTGGTTGTGGAGTGAGAAACGTTGACGCGGGTAAGCTTGAACTTGAGGACTAAGGCGTAATAGAGCTCAGCAACAAGGACGAGGAAGAGGACGACTAGGACCACGGTTAGAGCGATGGCCGCCGCGCCCAGCCCACCACCCATGCTTCGATCCACTGTTTAACTAAGGCTTCTGTTTTTTAGTGAGAGAGTCATGGGAGTGGGTATTTAGACCCAATTGTAGAAAGAGAAAAGGGTCTAAAGGTGTGAAGACAGAATATGGGTTTTAATGGTTAGGAAGAGAGAGAAATAGGTTTGATGGTGGGGGAAAGCGAGAGCAATGGGTTTTGATGAGAGACAGAGGTAATGGAAGGAAAGGGGAGCTCTGGGGATGGGGTTTCGTCTCGTGAGGAGGAGGAATGTGAATAATAAATGAATGAACAAGGGGGCGAGGGTTTTTGGCGTTTACTCTCTCTCTCTCTCTCTCTATGTTTTGGCGGGAAAGGGACCTTGGGGTCGGGGTCGAAAAGCGGATTATCTCAGCCGTTGGTTTGAGGTGGAGCGTGCAGCGCTTTTCTATGTGATGCAGGACTAACGGTTAAGTCAAATGAAGAAAAACGACTATGTAATTAACCCGAAAACTCGTATGCTCAAGCCGGAGCATCTTCAAGATTCGCTCAAGTAAAATATTAGCAGTTTTAGTAGGGTGGCAATGGACCCGATCGGGTAGACCTCACCGCGGGCTTCGGTACGGGTCCAACGTTTGGGTTCAAAATTTGGACCCAAACACAATTTTAGTATGGGTTTGGGTCCAACTGAGCCTACCCGATCCCTACTCCATCTAAAACTATAAATTGTTGCTGATAAAATATTTCATTTTAAGTCCTATCTGTTTAATGTATTAAGAATTGTATATCATAAGAACTCGTAGACATCTTTAACTATTAAATAATAAATCAGACAGCTTGAAATCTAATAGCGGGTGATGGTGACCTTGTTTGTCAATAGCATGGGTCCATGTTTGTTAAAAACAGGGCAAGAAAATAAAAAAAGAAGCTTATCAAAAGTGTGGTAATGGGCCCGACCAGACCTGGGTCCTGACGGGTAGACTGAAGATCTGATGAGTACAAGTATGGGTCCAACTTTTGGATGCAGAAAGTCGGGTCTGGGTCTGTGTCCAGCTAGACCCGACACGTTGCCACTCCTAAATTCTAGCATTTAAAAACCGGGCTACAGTACTCGGTCCAAATCGACCGGTGGACTTGGCCAGATGGAAATGAAATATCAAACAAATAACAAGAACAGAGAAAAAAAATGTACAAAAATGTAAAAGCAGTTATTCATAATAAAATTATATTTTATTTAACCAAAAAAGAGGCATAAAATAAAATCCCTATAAAAAATTGTAACAAAAACTCAATTTTTTAATAACAGGCTGAAAAAGAGGAGGAGAAAACAAAAAATGGAAATTTGGAGACCTTTATTATTTATTTAAAAAAATAGATAGGGCTTTTGTAGTTCACTATAACAGAAACATGATTTTCTAGGGCTAGTATGGATCAAACAGCCCTGAGGGAGCAAACTAAACGTTTTCCTGAGGGAGTAGATATACATTGTGCTCTATTAGGAGCACAATATTTTGGCCCTTTCCCAAGCAAGAAAAATACGTAAATAAACAGGCCTTGCTTCCCCTTGGAAACAGTAAAAACATTAAAAAAATCAGAATACAAAAAGTAAGAAAGGGCCAAGCTTGCCTTTGGGAGAAAATTTAAAGGGTGTAGCCATGAGGGGCTACCAAATCCTAGAGATATCATTTCAGTGCATCACGCATCTTTTTTCCGCCCCTAATTGCGGATAATGATCACGTGGGTCAGCGTAATTTTCTTTCCTATTGGGCGCATCTGGACCGTCCATACACGAAGATGATGAAACAAAAATTGCACAAGGGATTGGGATTGGGATTGGGATTGGGATTGGGATAGGGATTGAGATTGGGCTTTGGACAATTTCACCATTGGACGGTACAAACTCTAAAATGTGACCATGACGAGCAACGAGTATTGTGATTTTGTGGGTGCATTTGATAATTTTTTCTGCTGTTTTCTTAACGTTCTCTATGTTACTGACTTTATATAATAAAGAGGTAAAATAGGAAAGGGTAATTTTTCTAAATATAGCTATTTAACATTTTGCCTACGTGTTTTGAAAGTCTTGAACTGCTTTCAAAATCTCCATCAAAATACACATTATTTTAATCTTCAAAATAGGATAAAATTTGTTTATACTTTCAGAATGCCCATCAAAACATACATGATTTTGACTTAGACTAGTAGAAAAAGTGTAAAATATTAAATTGTTGAAATTTAAGTTGTATTTTAGATCAATTTCCCTAAAAAAAATTTGGTAGAGTATATCTAGAAATTAGAATCTCTAATTAAACCAGGAAAATTGACGAGGGGACAAGTTTGTTCTTCTTTGTCCATGGAAACTTATCAAATCACAGGGATATGCACCGTGAACACTTCACCGTTTCCCTTTGCTGGACTTAAGAGAAACTCCACAAAGCATGTATCAAGAAAGAGGGTCATGATGATAGCATCACTTGTCTCCTAACTAAAGTCTACGTTTCCATTCTTATCTAACGTATTAAAAAATCACTAACGATTTCAAAACGGGTAGGGACTCGTCATCCCACTGAATTACCCAAAAAATAAATAAAAAGAAAGGGGTTGGGTCGTGGTGGTAGCACCCCCATGCCTAGTTATTACGTTGTAGTTTCCAATCCTGCTGACACCACTACAATCTTGCTGACACCACCACCGACTGACACTTTCAAAAACTCTAACTCCCTAATCTATATTAAAAAAAGGGTAGGTACCTATCTTCCCTACTGAATTGCCCAAAGAAAGAAAAAAAAAAAAAAACAAAAGTTTGGAATTGTGAGAGGATGATTTATTAATTTTGGCCATCTATCAAAACTAAGGGTGGCAATGGGTCAAGTTTGGAATTGTGAGAGGATGATTTATTAATTTTGGCCATCTATCAAAACTAAGGGTGGCAATGGGTCGGGTCCAGCTGGACATGAACCCAGACCCGAATGTATTCGGGTCCAATTTTTTGACCTAGGTCTGACCCGTTGAGTCCAAAAGTTGGACCCATACCCATACCCATCGGGTCTATCCTGTCAGGTCTTGCGTCTGGTTGGGTCCATTGCCGCACTCACTATGAGCGTCATTTTTTGCAGCCTACAATGGTAAACAGATAACTGAGTTTTGAGAGAGGAAGAATTGCAGAGAGGGAGGATGGCGATGGGGTTTGGCCGTTTGGGGAATTAAGGGAAAACGAAAAGGATAGAAACAATTTTGGGGTTGGGGTTTCGGGATTAAAAATTCGGGTACGGGTACCTGCTGGGTCGCGTATGGAACGACCCATACCTGGACCCGGGACTATCCGAGTATCATTTATTGGATCCGGACCCTACCTGCAAGTCCAAAACTTGGACCCATACCTGGACCCATGTCCGGTGTACTCGGCAGCTATGTTGAGTCCGGGTCCATTGCCACCCTTAATTAAAACCAAGTTTAGACACCCTTTTAAAATTTTGGCTAAGTGTATTCTTCAAAACTTGTAACTTTGTACCCGATCCACTTTCCTAGATTTAATACCTAAACTTTAAACGTATTAATATCCAAACTAGTTAAGACTAATCCAAATACCAATCCGACAATTAGAAACTTGGAAACTAACATGCTAAATTTCCAGTCTTTTAAAGCACTTATAACACACTCAATTTAAACCAAACTTGATTGCAAATTGTAGAGGGAGGTGCAAGTTTTCCAACGGTCAAAGAATTGCTCAAATCCAACTAATGGTTTGAAAGTTATGGCTCGAACAAATTTCTTGGCATGAATTCTACTATAGTTCCTATTGCACGACTTAGACTGAATCGCACAACTTGGGCTACGACCCACCAACTGCGAGTTGCGTAAATTTTTGGGCTTGAAAATTATCCATAAAATCCCAAAGTCTTCTAGAAATTTCTAAAGGCTTCTGGAATATTCTAAGTCCGTTCCTAGATGCATTTTGACACCCTTATAATTCAAATGAATATTCTCTAGACATTGCTGAGAACCCAATTCAATATAAACCCCTCTGATCTCCAATATATGAAAATACCTAGAAGTTCTTAAAAAATCCTAAATTCTTAAGAAATTAAAAAAAATTCCCTAGAAAATTAGAAAAAAAATCTTTAAAAAAATAAAAATATCCCAAAAAAATCCTAAAACTTTTTCTTAAAAATTAAAACTTAAAATATTGATAAATTCCTAAAACAAGCCCAAAAAATATCCTAATGCTAAAGAAAATCCTAGATCTAAGAAAACCTTGAAAAACCTAAGGATAGAAGCCCTAAACCAAAATCCCTTCAAAAAATTCTCTAGAAATCTCCAAAAAAATAAGAAAAACCCTAGGAACAAGATCACCTAGATCCAAATATATTTAAAGCTAAATTTTCAGGAAAGAATGTACAAACGTGTAAAGAACCCGCAAACCTAATATGTCCCCCAACTTTAGGTTCCTCAGGTAACTATCTACTATGTTCTTTATTTAATTATTTAAAATGTAATGTTTCTTAGTTTAATTCATTGATGTGGCTTTTAATAAGCATCGATCTGACTATAAATCTCTTATGTCCTATTAAACCTGGTGGTTAACAGCACCATGTCTCTCTCAAAATTGGTGAGTCATCCTGAAAATCCACCTTTCCTGTGAAAAGTAGAGTTCCAGCTTGTTTTTTTGTGACACCCGGCAAATTATTGACCCATTTTGGATTTTTCTTGTGAATAAATTGTTGATCCTTGTCTATAGAATATCTCCTATGCAAATCGATTTCAACATAAATATGTCAAAAGTGGACCATGTTGGGCTCAACCAATTAGAGCCCTCTTGCACGAATGCAGATATGCGCTATGGAAACAAGATATATGCGATACAAAAATATGCCAAAGTCATTGTGTGTATGTATGACTGGAAAAACATGGAATAAAACAAATAAATAAATAAATCTTACTGACACCGAATTTACGTGGTTCACCGTTTCAAGCTATGTCTACGGAAGAAAGACAAGAATCCACTATTGACTCCAAGGTTATAATAGTCTTCCAAGAAACCAACTTTTTTTGGATCATCGATTTCATCTAAAGGCTTCTCTGTCTTGGATTTCCCTCTTTGAGGTTCTCTCTCTCAAAGACTTTTTTTCTTTCTAAAGGTTTTCTCTCTCCAAAAGAAAAGGTTCTATCTTTCTCGCCTTTTTCTTCCTTTATCTCTCTTTTCTCTCTACAAAGAAAATGCATAAGAAGATGATCACTTACTCTCTTTCATCATCTTCTTCTCTCTAAGAAGAAGGATAACTCTCTCTCTCTCAGAGAATGATAACAATATCTTTTCTTTTTCTCTCTAAGATAAGGATAAAATTCTCTATGTTCTTTTTCTTCTTCTTCTCTGCAAAAGAAGGTTTCATGTATCTCTGATACACTAAGAAGAGTCCGCCCAAAGTAGCCTAAGAGAGGTGCGCCCTAAAATAGCCCAAGAGAGGTGACTTTGATTAAACCAACCAATAGCTACATCAAAGCCGCTCACATGATTTTTATTTGTATGAACTCAAGGGGATAACAACCATATTTAGAAGTATATCCCATAACCTCTCAAAAAGGAGGTCCATCTGTATCTCCTTTTAGAAAGAGATATGAGGAATATCTTTCCATACGAAAACCATACATGAGATCCTATTTGTACGGGATGGTGACTTGGAAAACAAGTCACCATTTTTCAGTTTCCTGAACTGCCTCTTTAACAATAAAGCAATTACATTAGTGTCCCTCCCTTATAGGATGGGATGCCCAACAATCTCCTCCACCAAACCCAGGAGGGAAGTCTCCCTTCACAGATCAACCAGGTGCTCAAATGGCACTAACAAGCCATGCTTCTTCATGACTCTTGCCTGTCTTTGGCTAAGGTTTTCGACATCATATCCAATATTATCTGTCAAAAAGAATTTTACCTAGTTACGATAGTCTCTCACCCTTCTATAGCTTGGACTATCATACAACAACTCCCCCTTTAAAAGTAATCGAGTATCCTAAGATTGACTTCTTGGATTCTAGTTCTCTAATGATGTCTTCATCTATATATTAATGTAATACAGGTTTTCTTCCTCCAAAGTACGAACACACTTAAGATATTCCTCTGAGATAACTGAATATCAAATTCATTGTTGTCTATTGTTCTTTGCCAAGATTAGTGACACTTAAATTTGCTCACTGTGCCACTGCCAGTCAATAGAGTCACTATTCGTTGAAGTAATTCACTGTTGGCCAAGGTGGTGACTAACGATCTGTTGGTCAATACCTTCTTTACGCAGTGGCGATTCATTGTTCGTCGAGGTGATGATAGATGGTCTGCTGGTCAAAACTTTCTTTGCACAGTGAGAAATCATTGAAAAATCTCTAACTAAGCTCACCACACTTCGCTGCATGTACTTCCTACGGCCGACCTGTAGGGAACTTTCTATATTTCTTCATTCTTCCTCTTAGTTGAAGGGATCTGCTTGGCACTTTAACTACCGTGCCTTCTTGTCTTTTAACAACTTTACCAGATCTTAGGTGTAATTCTTATGCAAGGATATATCTCATCTTGTATAGCTTTAACCCCCACCCCTTTGTGTTTATCGGCCTGAACTTCCTGGTAGATTTTTGGTCCACCCTTTGTGGGGTATTAGTAGAGGGTTAATGTCTCTTAGAGGACCTTCTCAATTCAATTGTAGGTGATATCTTGAATAGATTGTTCTCCCTTGTCCTCATCACCAGAACTGACATGTCAACTGTTTGGACTCATCCTCTTGTTTCACTTCTCCCCTGTCTTCATTTATCACGTTAGAGGAACTATGACCGATTTTGAACCATTGAGGATTTGTGATTGTGCTTCCTTCTTCATGTCCTCAATATAGTAAGGTCTTCCTGAAAGACTACACTCTTACCCTTGATCACCTTCCTCTACTCAGGATCCCACAACGTACAACTGAACTTTTCATCTGAGTACCCTTAAAAGATGCATAGGAGTGCTTTCTCATTCAACTTGGATCTTTGTTTCTTCGGTACGTGCACCAATGCCTCGAACACCATCAAGTTTGAATAAGAGATATCCTTTCTAGTCTAACTTCTCTCTAGAATCTGACCATCCAGAGAAAACAATGGGAACGATATTAGGTAGTATGTTGTGAGGACTGGTTCACCCTAATATGATTTGGTGGTAGATAACATGCTCCTAGCTCCGAGACACTTTAGCAGCTTGTGTGTCTCTATTTCTACCTTATAGTAGAAATCCTGAAAGATCTCAAACACTTGATCTTTCAATTTCACCCATACTTTTCATGAAACATCATCGACGGAGGTGACGAGGTATGATGCGCCACCACATGACTTAACATCCATGGGACCATACACCTCTGAATCCATAAAATTGATTTCATTAGAGCCATTATTGGAGAAAGAGACTTTGTGTTGTTTTTCTAGCAAATAGTTGTCACATGGGGCAGAGATGCATGCATCTCCGTACCAACAATCTTTAAAGAACCATCGTTCTCCATCTTTACAAAGCTAAAATCTTTCGCTCTGTAAGAAACAAAATAAAGTCTTTGTGGAGTAACATGAAACAATGCTCCGGTATCCACAACCCGATCCAAGTTTTATGATGCAATATTAATGCAACCTTCACCATAGTTTTCGACAACACTAACATTTGTAGTCACAACAGTGGTTTCCCTACCATCATATGTGACATTGTCCTCATTCCGCTCAGTCTTGAGCTTCTGGCAATCTTTCTTGATGTGCTCTTCCAACAATCTTTCTTGAATGTTTTGTCTTGAACAAATTTCTTGGCATGAATTCTACTATAGTTCCTATTGCATGACTTAGACTGAGTCGCACGATGGGGCTTCAACCAACCCACTGCAAGTCGTGTAAATTTTGGGGCTTGAAAATTATCCGTAAGATACCAAAGTCTTCTAGAACCTTCTAAAGGCTTTCAGAGTATTCCAAGTTTGTTTTTAGATGCATCTTAACACCCTTAGAATTCAAAGGAATGTTCCCTAGACGTTGCTCAAAACCCAAGTCTATATAAATACCTCTGATCATGAATAGAAAATCATCAAAAAAATCCCTTGAAGTTCTTAAAAAATCCTAAATTCTCAAGAAATTAAGAAAACTTGCCTAGAAAGTTAGAAAAAAGTCTTAAAAAAAATAAAAATATCCCTAAAAAATCCTAAAAAAGTTTGTTAAAAAATTACAAACCTAAAATATTAGGAAAATCCTAAAACACACAAAAAAAATACGATAATGCTAGAGAAAATCCTAGATCTAAGAAAATCTAGAAAAACCTTAGGACAGAAACCCTAAGCCAAAATCCCTTTAAAAATTTCCCTAGAAATTGCCAAGAAAGTAAAAAACCCTAGGAATAAGATCTCTTAGATCCAAAAATATTTAAAGCTGAATTTTCAAGGAAGAATGTACAAACATGTAAACCACCCACAAATCTGATACAGGCCTCAACTCTGGGTTCCTAAGGTAACTATCTACTATGTTCTTTATTTAGTTATTTGAAATGTATGTTTCTTATTTTAATTCATTGATGTGGCTTTTAAAAAGCGTCGATCTGACTATAAATCGCTTGTTTCCAATCAAACTTGGTGGTTAACAGCACCATGCCTCTCCCAAAATCAGTGTATCATCCCGAAAATCCACCTTTCATGTGAAAAGTAGACTTCCAACTAGTTTTTTGGTAATACCAAGCAATTTATTGACGCATTTTAGATTATTCTTATGAATAAATTGTTGATCCTTATCTATAGAGTATCTCTTAGGCGATTTATTTCAATATAAATCTGTAAAAAATGGACCCTGTTGGGCTCCTCTTGCACGAATGCAGATGTGCGTTGTGGAACCAAGATATATGGGACACAAAAATATGTCAAAGTCGATGTGTGTATGTATGAACGGGAAAAAATGCAATGAAGTATATAAAGTAGCACCAGATTACGTGGTTCATCTTTTCAGGCTACGTCCAAAGGTTACAATAGTCTTCCAAGAAATCAACTTGTTTGGGATCTTCGGTTTCATCTAGAGATTCTCTCTCTTGGATTTCCCTCTTTGAGGTTCTCTCTCTCAGTGATTTCTTTTCTTTCTAAAGGTTTTTTCTCTTTAAAAGAAAAATTTCTTTCTGTCTCTCCTTTTTTTTCCCTTCTCTTTCCTTTCTTTCTCTACAAGAAAAAAAGGCTTAAGAAGATGATCACTGACTTTCTTTCATCTTCTTCTTTTCTCTAAGAAGGATTACACTCCCTTTTTCTTCTTCTCTCTCGGAGAAAGATAACTCTCTCCTTTCTTCTTCTCTCTAATAAAATGATAAATTTCTCTCTCTTATTCTTCTTCTCTACAAAAAAAGGCTTCATGTATCTTAGATACACCAAGAAGAGTCAGCTCAATGTGGCCCAAGAGAGGTGCACCCTAAAATGGTCCAGGAGAAGTGGCTTTGGTTAAACCAACCGAGAGCTACAACAAAGCATCTCATGTGAATTCTATTTGTATGGACTCGACGGGATGACAACCATATTTAGAAGTGTATGCCATAACCTCCCAAAAATGAGGACCATCTATGTTTTCTTTTAGAAAGAGATGTGAGGAATATCTTTCTTTACTAAAACCATACTTGAGATCCTATTTGTACTGGATGGTGACTTGGTCAACAAGTCGCCATTTTCACTTTCCTGAACTGCCCCTCTAATAATAGAACAATTACATTGGTGACCCTCTCTCATGGGATGGGATGCCCAATGATCTCCTTTGCCAAGCCCAAGAAGGAGATCTACCTTCGCAGATCAACCATGTGCTCGACACCGGTCGTGCTTTTCCATGACACTTTCCTGTTTTTAGCCAAAGTCTTCGACATCATATCCAACGTTATTTGTCGGAAAGGATTTTCCCTAGTTGCAAAAATTTCTCACCTTTCTGCAGCTTGGACTGTCATACAACAACTCCCCCTTCAAAAGTAATCGAGTATCTTGAGATTGACTTCTTAGAGTCTAGTTTTCCAACTATGTCTTCATCTATATATTAATGTAACGGGGTTTCCTCCTTCAAACTACAAACACACTTTGGATATTCCTCTAATATACTTGAATATCAAATTGACTGTTGTCTAGTATTCTTTGCTAAGATTAGCGATACCTAAATCTGCTCACAGTGTCATTGTCAGTCAATAGAGTCCCTGTCGGTTAAAGTAATTCAGTGTTGGTCAACGTGGTGACTGACAGTCCATTGGTCAATACCTTTTTTACATAGTGGCGATTCACTGTTGGTCATGGTGATGACAGATGGTCTCTTGGTCAAAACTTTCTTCGCACAGTGAGCAATCACCGACAATCTCTAACTAAGCTCACCACGCTTCACTGCGCGTGCTTCCTATGGCCGACCTATAGGGAGATTTCTGTATCTCTTTGTTCTTCCTCTTAGTTGAAGGGATCTACCTCGCTCTTTTAACTCCCGTGCCTTCTTGTCTTTCGGTAACTTTACCAGGCCATAGGTGTAATTTTTATGCAAGGATAGATCTCATCTTGCATAGCTGTAGCACACACCCCTTTGTGTCTATCTGCTCGAACTTCTTGTTAGATTTCTGGTCCACCCTTTGCGAGGTAATCGGTAGAGGGCTTACGTCCCTTAGAGGATCTTCTTAGTTCAAATATAGGTGGCATATCTTGAACAGGTTGCTCTCTCTTCTCCTCATCAACTAGAACTGACATGTCAACTATTTGGACCCATCCTCTTGTTACACTTCTCCCTTGTCATCATTTACCATGCTGGAGGAACTATGACCGGTTTTGAACAACTGAGGATTCGTGGTTGTGTTGCCTTCTTGACATCCTCAATAGTATGGTCTTCTTGAAAGACTACACCCATATCCCCGAGGATCCCACAATCTATAACTAAACTTTTCATCTGAGTACATATAAAAGACGCATAGGACTTCTTTCTCATTTAACTTGGATCTTTGTTCCTTCGGTCCAATCCCTCGAACACGATCAAGTTTGAATAAGATATATTCTTTTCGGTCCAACCTCTCTCTGGAATCTGACCATCCAGAGAAAACAACGGGGATCAATATTAGGTAGCATATTGTGAGGATTGCTTCACCCCAATACAACTTGGTGGTAGATAACATACTCCTAACTCTGAGTCATTTTAGCAGCTTGTGTGTCTCCCTTTCTACCTTAGCCTAGAAATCTTGAAAGATCTCAAATACATGATCTTTCGATTTCACCCATACATTTCATGAAGCATCATCGATGAAAGTGATGAGGTATGATGCACTACTAAATGAATTAACATCAATGTGACCATACACATCTGAATCCATCAAATCCTTGATTTTTTTATAGCCCTTAATAGAGAAAGAGACTCTATATTGTTTTCCTAGCAAATAGCGGTCATATGGGGTTAGAGATACATGCATCTCCTTACACACAAACTTTGAGGAGCCACTGTTCGCCATCTTTATAGAGCTAAAAACTTCCATTTTGTAAGAAGAAAAATAATGTCTTTTTGGAGTAACATGAAACGATGCTCCAATATCCACAACCCATTCCAAGTTTCATGATGCAATATTAATGCACCCTTCACCATAGTTTTCAACCATACCATCATCTGTAGTCACTATAGTGGTTTCCTTACCATCATCTGTGGCATTGTCCTCATTCTGCTCATTCTTGAGCTTTCAACAATCTTTCTTGCTGTGCTCTTCCATCAATCTTTCTTGAAAGTTATGGCTCGAATAAATTTCTTGACATGAATTCTACTATAGTTCTTATTGCACGACTTAGACTGAGTCGCACAACTTGGGCTACAACTCACCCACTGCGAGTCGTGTAAACGTTTTAGCTTGAAAATTATCCATGAAATCCCAAAGTCTTCTAGAGCCTTCTAAAGGCTTCTGGAATATTCTAAGTCCGTTCTTAAATGCATTTTGACACCCTTAGAATTCAAAGGAATGTTCCTTAGACGTTGCTTAGAACCCAAGTCTATATAAACCCCTCTAATATTCAACATAAACTTATCCAAAATAACGTCTTTGTGGAGTTACAAGAAACAATGCTCCGGTATCCACAACCCAATCCAAGTTGCATGTGTTAAAAACCGTATTTCTGTATATTTAGGCCTTAGGTCCCCATGGAAGATTATTTCAAAATGCTGTAGAGAACTCTATTAAATTGATTAATCAAGAATATACAAGAGCCAATAACAGTTAAAGATAAATACCAATGGGTATGGATAGACAACACCTAATCTAATCTTATCAAGAGATATGTATCCTTACTGATATGTATCAGTACGATACATATCTTAATCTTATCAAGGGATATACTGATATGTATCCATAATGATCTGTTAATCACTATTAACATGAGTTATCCATATCCTAACACTCCTCAAACTCAAGATGCTTTGACACAAAGCAGCTGGAGTTTGAACAATACTAAGTTGTCAAAAATAAGTAGTGATCTTCAGTTTGCTTAGATTGCTTGAACAACAAGCACATATTGCAGTGGCAGATCAACAAGCCTCAGGAACAACATACGGCCTCAGGAACATTTGGGAGGAACAGAAACAGACGGCCACAGGAACATCTAGGATCGTGTAACACAAAACTTGATCAACAACAGAATAGATGGCCTTAGAAATCGAGTAACAAAAAACGCGATCAATCAATCAACAACCAAATAGACGGCCTTAGGAACAAATGGGATAGGGTAACGAAAAATTAGATCATTAGACATGATTGAGTGACAAAAAACTTGATCATCACACAGGATGGAGTAACGAAAAACTCCATCATCCATTGCGTAATGGAAATCTCAATTATTGAACATGAACAAGTAATGGAAAACTTGATCATCAATCAGGATCTAGAAATTCGATCTTCAAACATGAGGCACTTAGAAGAGCCAACAGAAATCAAAAGAAAATATAAAACCTTTGAAACACCGCCATCTTTACCAAGTATAAATCCAAGCAACTTGCTCCTACGAAGATCGAGAGCTTCTCGCAATAAGGCTCCTTAGATTGCCTCAAATGGCTAATGCAGGGCTTATCTTGAGCAGATCACAATACGACGATCTCTGGGGCGCTGCAACTCTCTCTCTCTACTATGATCCTAGGAGGAGGCAAGCACGTAGTAGGCAGTAGCGTGAATTTTGAGCCTCGATCTCGTTTCAAGCCTGAGTACTGAGCTTTGTAATGTGAAGAATGAAATCCTACAAACTTGCAGGCTCTCTAATTTATTAACAAAAAACAACATAAAAAATAAAAAACCATAAAAAATCTTTTGCTCTCTCTCTAAACCAAAACCTTTTACTTTCTCTCTAAATCCATCTCTCATTCTCTCTCCACCCTCAAACCTTCATTGCTAACGGCTTATTCCAACACTGCTCCCCTCCTTTATCAAGCTGATCTATAACTTTCTCTCTTAGAGGTCCCTTCGAGGTTAGGGAATCCTCTTAGCTCTTCTTTATGAGCATGATACACGTGAATGAAAGTTCATCATTAATAGGGATTTGTATCCATCCATTAATGCAACTGCTCTCCTAATCATTCCTCTCTCAAACCCAAAATATTTTATTTCAATTCTTCCTGTTTTCCTTATTTATTCCTCAACCCTTCTTGTTTTATGGGATGATCAACAAAAATTTCCTTCGCATTCCATCCCCAACTGATCAAGTGAGAGACGTCCCATGGCTGAGAGCTTGTTCAAGCTAGAGCATCCCCTCGAGAAAAGACATGCTGAATAAACCTAAGGGATGAGAGAGATGCTACCCACTAGGAGAGAGAATGCTAGAGAGAGACTGAAAATTAAGAGACCCACACACTAAAATTCAGAAACATGAGCGTGTACCAAAAAACATTAAACCAGAAACAGGAGCTGGAAACAAATCGTGACTTGGCTTTGATACCATGTTAGAAACTGTATTTTTGTATATT
The DNA here is from genome assembly GCF_054954075.1 of Amborella trichopoda. NCBI lineage: Eukaryota > Viridiplantae > Streptophyta > Magnoliopsida > Amborellales > Amborellaceae > Amborella > Amborella trichopoda. Next base: position 33,970,554 of record NC_142348.1, read on the forward strand.
TGGGCCTTAGGCCCCTATGGAAGATTATTTCAGAATACTGTAGAGAACTCTATTTCCTAATCTTATAAAGGGATATACTGATATGTATCTATAATGATATATTAACCAATACTAACACGAGGTATCCATATCCTAACAACATGATGCAATATTAATGAACCCTGCACCACATATTTTGACCACACCATCATCTGTAGTCACTGCAGTGGTTTTCCTACCATCATCCGTGGCATTGTCTTTTTTCTGCTCATTCTTGAGCTTCCGACAATCTTTTTTGATGTGCGCTTCCTTGCCAAAATAAAAACATGTGGTTCATTTTCTTATCTTCGATCGGTTTTGGCCCCATTTATGGACCTTCCTCGATTTGTGACAAGGGCTTATGAGTTCGATGCATCAGAGGCTTTTCTTCTCACTTCCTCATTCAGAAGGCAGGTAGTGATGTGACTCATGGTCATTATCCTATCTAGTGTTGAGTTACACACAAAGACTACCAGGGTCTCTCATCTGGTAGTGAATCGAGCATGAACAAAGCTTGTAGCTCGTCTTTCAAGAATAACTTCATCGTTACGAGTTGGTTAATAATACTTTGCACCTCATTCAGGTGCTCTGCAATGGATTCCCCAGCCTTGAACTTCATGTTCACTAACTTTAGATCAAGAACACCTTATTCCTGATGGTCCTCCTCTCATACAAGTCATGTAGCTTATCCCACAATGACTTCGAGGATGTCTCCATCGATAGATGGTGGAACACATATTCCTCTAATCATTGTCGGATAGTTCTGAGAGCCTTTCGGTCAAGTCTCTTCCACTCATTGTCTCTCATGCTTTCAAGCTTGTGTTCTACCCCTTTAATGTTTATGTACAAGTCCCGACAATATAGTAGATCTTCCATTTTTGGCTTTTAGATGATCCAGTTGTTCACTTTGAGTGATATCATTCTGCACCCAGTACTGGAATCCATCTATCCGTAGATACTGTCTATCCACCATCTATTATGGTTATCCCCATATGTTACAGTTCTCCCCCGTTGGTTAGCTATCACCCATATGTTATGGTTAGCTATCGGCTGTGTTACGGCTAACTACCGCCCGATCGTTACTACTAACTACCGCCCGACCGTTACCGTTAACTACCACCCGATCATTATGGTTAACTAACGCCCGATCGTCATGGTTAACTGCCACTTGATCATTACGGTTAACTGTCACCCGATTGATATTATTAACTACTGCCCAAACGTTATTATTAACTACCGCCCGATCGTTACTGTTAACTGTCGCTCGAACGATACTGTTAACTGCCACCCGATCATTACTATATCCACCATCAGTTAATCCTTTACATAAATTTTCACAAAATTTTGATAGAGCTTCTGCATGTGGGTTTGAATCCCAATATATCCCATAAGCCCAATTAATGGAAAGTCAAGTCGAGGAAGATTAAAGGAGCAAAAATAATAGCGAGCCACTGAACCTTTTCCCCGTCATGAGTATATGCTCAGGAGTCAGGTTACGGTTAGGGAACCTTGCTCTGCTATCACTTGTTGGGCTCACCCAATTAGAGCCCTCTCGCAGGAATGCGAATATGCAATCCGGAGCTAGGATATATAGGACACGAAAATATGTCAAAGTAGATGTGTGTGCATATAAGTTGGAAAACATGCAATAAATAAATAAATCTTACTGGTATTGGATTTACGCGGTTCACCTATTTTGGCCATGTTCATAGGAAAAAGAAACGAATCCACTATTAACTTAAAAGTTACAATAATCTTCCAAGAAACTAAGTTTATTGAGATCACCAATTTCATCCAGAGAATTATCTATCTAGGATTTCCCTCTCTGAGGTTCTCTCTCTCAGAGATTTATTTCTTTTTAGAGGCTTTTTCTCTTTAAAAGAAAACGTTCTATCTTTCTCTCATTTTTCTTCCCTTCCCTCTCTTTTCTTTTTCTACAAGGAAATGGCTAAAGTAGATGATCATTGACTCTTTTTCATCTTCTTCTTCTCTCTAAGAAGAAGGATTAGTCTCTTCTTCTTTTTCTTCTTCTCTCTTAGAAAAGGATGACTCTCTCTCTTCTTCTTTTCTGATAAATTTCTCTCTTCTTCATCTTCTCTGCAAAAGAAGGCTTCATGTATCTATGATACACCAAGAAGTGTTTGCTCAAAGTGGCTTAAGAGAGGTGTGCCCTAAAGTTGTCCAAGAGAGGTGGCTTTGGTTAAACCAACCAAGAGCCATAGCAAAGCGTCTCACGTGAATTCTATTTGTGTGGACTCAAAGGGATAACAATGATATTTAGAAGTATATCCCATAACCTCCCAAAAAGGAGGTCCATCTCTATCTCATTTTAAAAAGAGGTATGAGGAATATCTTCCTATACCAAAATCATACGTGAGATCCTATTTGTGTGGGATGGTAACTTGATCAGCAAATCACACTCTTCTACTTTTTCGATATGCCCCTCTAATACTCGAACAATTCCATTAGTATCCCTACCTCATGGGATGGGACACCCAATAGAACCAAAGTATGCGCCATTCAAAAAATCTTGTTTTTTTTAACCCAAAAAAAAAGTTATTACCTTTTTGTTAATTTCTCTCTCAAATCTAAACAAAGCAATTGGAAGAAAAGTCTAAAAAATACTGATCTAGATTGGGAATTATCAATGTTGAACTAGTTTTGTAGAATGTCGAGAATTGACCGGTTCCCCTACAGCACAGTCGATTCTAGGTGGTTCTTTGACAGAATCGGCCAGTCCTATTATAAAACTGCACAAAATTGGCCTCATTTTTTTAATTTTTATTTTTTTTAATCTTTCAATATCAAGTTCTGAATCTAGTTCGCCGATCCACCATATTGGATTGGAAATCCAAAGACGAAATCTCGATCACCAAACCTTGCTTTTAAACCTTGACTGGAACGTTCAAGAGATTAAAGCCCCGTAAAATTTTATTGGATCACATCAAAGATTTCAAAAAATCAAGGCTCGAAAGTTTTGGTTTTTTTCATCATCGAAGTTAGATTTAAAATCCAAAAATTTTTGGACTTTTAAGAAAACAATGTATTGGGAGATTTTGATTTAGAGGCCATCGATCAATACCAAGGACATTATTTTAAATGATTTAGTTCTCTTTATTTATTTTTTTCTGCTCAGCTTAAAGTTTTCTTCAAAAGTATCATGAAGTTTCCATAAATCTGAATTTTTAAATAAAAAATAAAAAAATTGGTGCTTATTAGTTGGGTTAGGAAGGGATTAGATATGTTTTCCGATGGTAGTATCACTAATTTATAATGGAAATGAATATTTTAAAAATAATGGATCCGATGTTTTAATATATTGAATTTTGGGAAACTTGTTCTAGATTTTAATAGGATAAATTCAGATATTTACTAAAATTTATTTAATTGTAAATAACTAATTGTTATGTTCCATTATATTATGTTTTTTACACTAGTTTGTGTTAGAACTGATTTAGATGAATGTTTTTGTCAATGTTTTCTATGATTTCAAAGGTGATTTCAAATGAAATTAATTTTGTTTTGCTTAGTTCTTTATTTTTATGAAAATATTCCTCAGAAGAGGTTTCATATTTTTTCTCAAAAAGCTTATTTGTCAAAACATTTATCAAATACAAAATTGTCATGCTTGTTTCTGGTTCATTGACAGTTTAACATTGTTTTTTATTAATCTTTATAGACCTTGAATCCCGAGACTCATTCCTCGATCTGTGATGGGATGGACATTGGAATGATGATGGTTCATTAACACTTAAACGGTTCATTAACGATGGTTCATTAACACTTAACGATGGTTCATTAACACTTAAAGTGTTATCAATGGTTCATTAACACTCAAACATTGTTTATTATTAACTTATGTTATTTGTTATGATATTGATACTTAATCGATAATACTGACATGACTATTGAGATTCAATACATTTTTAAAACAAATGGCTATGCAAAACTCAGACACGAGCTAGAATCTTAGTATTGACATCTATTTGACAATTCCATTAAATATGTTAGTATTGAATATGTTAAAATGTGCTCCCTGTAGTTTGTGTTCGAGATCAGGTCTATGGATTTCTTGGCTTGATCTAAGCTTCAAGCTTCAAGTTTTGTCCTCCTTTATTTGAGGTTTTCTTGTTGATCTATGATCCTGGTTTTGAGCTAAGATCTGCATCTCCGTTGCTACCCTTCTTTTCTCTCTCGATCTGTTATTACCAAATGTGGGTCTTACTCTGTTGCCTTCTAGCCAAAGGCATCATTACAATCCTCATCAGATAAGGATGTTTCTCTATTTCGTTTGCTGAAAATATCTTGAGGCCCATCTTTATCCAGATGCACCTTCTCTCTCATTATAAAACGGTTGCTCCCAAAATTAGAGGAGCCACCAAATTGGGTTCTTTGTGTTGAAGGGTATTTTTCGACACTTGTTATCCCCGATGTGCAGAAGGAGAGAGCAACTTGACTTGGGACCGCATGCATCAAAATGCTTGCGGACCACCGAAGCAATAGCCAAATGAGCCCCCATTCAGAGCATAACTCCCAACAGTCCCAGAACGACCCCAAAAGAATTGAAAACATGGCTAACGATCTCCTAAGAATGCCCGCCAAGTTTTGTCACAATTTGACCTAGCTCAAGCGGATCAGAGTTCAAAACAAATTTCATAATTCGGCCTCTAATACTAAAAAGAAAACCTCGTAACTACAGCCCTATCACCAGAGCTCCAGATGATCACCAGACCACTTCCATTAGATTCAAAACGTTCGAAAACCCTTGGGTACTAAGTTTTGGCATGATCAGATGTTTCTGGACCAATCCGCGGTCAACTTACAAAAAATAAGTAGGCCGCACGTGATCCTGGTGCACCCTCTGTGAAGCAGCTTCCATTTATGGAAACTATGTTCTTCAATTTCAGACTGAATTTCCCTTGGGCATACCTCCTTCATCCTGGGTCAAACTTAGCCCAAACTTCGACAAGACGTTCGTCTCATCAACCGATCCTTTTGACCTACAACATGCCCTCTAGCGTAACTTGATTCGGGAGAAATCGAAGAGAGAAGATCGCTATGGGAAGGCAAAAGTTGCAGGGAATTTGAAGAAGAAAGTCCCTATTGATCAAAAAGCCATATCACAACGCCTGCATACTCGATCGACCTGAAAATATAGGCATTATGACCACAGGATCAAGAACCTGATTCAGGCCAAACCTCGTGCATGATGAATAGACGGATTTACTATATTTCAGGGACAAAGGAGAGGCAATTTCTAGCTACCAGAATCCCAACTCCAGCCAAATTCTCGAATTGAGAAAGTAGTCATTCGAGCAACAAATTGGGCCATTCTTATTGCAAAATGATAGGGTGACTTGCCCGACAATCAACTATAAAGAAATTGAGGAAAACAATCATGAATCAAGCACAATGTCGGATTTAAGATCGCAAGTTTCTCATGAAACTTGCCACTTCGAGTTAGTGACTTAAAACCTCAGTTTACGGCTCAAAACCTATACCAAAATGACCACCACATCGAGCTCTACAAATGTATGATACTATTTTGGCGAATAGTGACCGAAAAGAGCCCATGTCTACCACGTGAGTTCATGGCCATGGCAATGACTGGTCAGGAATTACTCAGCTTGTTGTGGGCAAGGGGCAAAACCATCATTTGCTCCTAATTTCTAGCTTTTCTTTAATTCATTGTAATTGTATTTTTCAGCAATTAGGTTAGTTTTTGAGTATCTACCCATGTTCTAGTGGTTGCCTATATATATTTAGCATGTAATAACTAAGAGGTTCTCTCAGATCCTTGGTTTTGTTCCGCTTAATTCAAATTATTAAGTGCTTCCTTACTGGTTTCCCTGTGCTCTGTGTTTGAGAGAGAGGAGAGAGAATATTTTTGTCATTGCCCCTAGTCCTAACCTCTGAGATAAAGACTGCTAGGTAATCCCGTCCTTTCTCACGTGTGAGGTTGGGCTGGTGGCCAAGCCACCGGCTTGCCTCCTCTCCTTCTCTCTCTTTATCCCACCTCTCTCTTCCTCTCTCTCTATCTCACTTCTCTCTCTTTCTCTCTCTTTCCTTTTCTCTTTCTCTCTTTATCTCACTTCTCTCTCTTCCTCTTTTTCCTTCTCTCTCTTTATCTCACTTCAATCTTTCCCTCTCTTCTCCTTTTTTTTCCTTCTCTCTTTATCTCACTTGTCTCTCTTTCTCTCTCTTCCTCTCTCTCCTCTCTTTATCTCACTTGTCTCTCTTTCTTTCTCTTGCTCTCTCACTTTCTCTCTCTTTACCTCACTCCTCTCTTCTCTCTCTTCCCCTCTCTTCCTCTCTCTTCTCTTTTTTTTCCCTCTCTCCCTTGTTCTTCTCTGAGAGGTAGTCAGGGGACCTTTCCCAAGTGGCAGTCTCGGCAACCGTCACATTTTTTCACCCTCTGCTTATTTTTCCTCCCTTCGAGGGTGGTGACCTGAGCTTTTTCCCAAGAGGTAGGCTGCAACTGCCCTCCCGTCCCCTCTCCTTTTGTATTTCTCTCGCTCTTTTATCCCATTCCCTTGAGTAGCAGCCTGAAGGCTTTTCCCTGAATGGCAACTTCAGTCGCCGACTTGTTTCCTTCTTTCCCTCCTTTCTCTTTACAAAAGTCCTTCCTTCTTCTCTCTCTTCCCCAAGCGACGACTTAGCCACTTTTTCATCCTCCTCCTTTCTCTCTCTACAAAAGTCCATCCTTTTTTTCTCTCTTCCTTGGGCGGCGGCTTAGCCACTCCCTCGCCTTCCTCCTTTATCTCATATCTCTCTACAAAAGTCCTTCCTTCTCTTCTCTCTTCCTCGTAGCCATTGACTCATCCTCCTCCTTTTTCTCTCCTCAAAAGTGCTTCCTTCTTCTCTCTCTTCCCCAGACGGTGGCTTAGCCACCGTCTTGCCCTCCTCCTTTCTCTCTACAAAATTCCTTCCTTCTTTTCCTTCTTCCCTGAGCGGTGGCTTAGCCACTATCTCGTCCTCCTCTTTTCTCTCTCCTTAAGAGCCCTTCTTTTCTCTCTTCCCCGAGCGACGGCTTAGACACTACCTCGCTCTCCTCCTTTTTCTCTCCTCAAGAGTCCTTTCTTCTTTTCTCTCTTCCCCGAGTGATGGCTTAGCCACTGCCTCGCCCTCCTCACTTTCTCTCTCCTTAAAGATCCTTCTTTCTCCTCACTTTCTCTCCCCCTCAAAGATCCTTCTTTCTCCTCTCCTCTCTCTCTCAAAGACCCTTCTTTTTCCCAAAAAAATTCTTCTCTTTCTCTGTCTTCTTCTCCTCCTCTTCCTCTATTAAAAAATCCCTCTCTTTCTCTTGGTTAAGTACCTCGACCTCGCCTCCCTAGATCTAGGTGATCGGGTGACACGTGTCTCGAGCTCAGAAGACATAGGACCTCAGATCATTCTCTCGGGAACTCGTTCACAGAACAAGGGCAGGTGTCCAACTAGTGAAAGGGGTAGTTTAGATGTGAGGTGGGGACCAACCTCACCTTGGTCCGTGAATCACTCGGGTTGAGACTCGCTCAGGTGCCGTCTTAGATCACGACGGAAAGCCCCCCAGCTATTTCAGCTGATTCGGAATCGCCTCCGTTGACCTTGAATCTCCTTTTTTTCTGCACAACACTAATATGGTTAATTTGCAAGACAAGTGGGCCGAGGGAACCACATTTGTCTTAGGGCAATGCACCTTCATATGGATGAGAAGGTGAGAAGTTAGGGTGATGAAGAGAAGAGGGTTTGAATGAGAGGAGAAAAGAAGAAGGGACTCGACGAGGAGACGAGACTAGCATGACAGATTGACTGGTGCAATGATTGACTCGGAGTGGTAGCAAGACGGTCACGGTAAGTCTGACCGTCACGGCGGCAATACTGCTTGAAACTAAGGTCGATATGAATGTCCTAATCTGGTGAGGCAGCAAGACGGGCATGGTACTCGAGCCCCGCACGACGATAATACTGCTCGACAGCCAGACCGCTATGGCAACACTAGATAGAGTCGACCCTCAGTCAAGTAAGAAGGGGAGAGAATGAAGAGAAGGCTCGAGATGGTGAGGGAAGGAGGTCCCGACGGTGCTAAGAATCACCACCCACAACTGTGGAGCAGCAGTGTCACGGTTCTTGGACGGTGCTAGATCGTACTTCTCACATCTAGAGGGTTAACAGTGAACTACGGGAGGAGTAGGGCTTCATCGCTGGCGACATAAGACGACATCACACCCTTGGGCAGGAGGCGATAGGCTCTTGTGAAGCGCGACGAAAGCCATTTGCTAAGCGCACGGTGATAATTCTTTCTGAGGCACGCAACGATAGGTATGGGATGCAAGACAAGCATGTGCACAGCGATAGGCACCAAGCACATGGAGGAAGCTCGCGGACGACGATAGGCACTGAGCGCGGGAAGGGAGCTCGCAGACGGCGATGGGCACCGAGGGCACGAAGAAAGCTCGCGGACGACGATAGGCACCGAGCGCGCGAAGGAAGCTCGTGGACAGCAATAGGCACCGGGCCTGTGAAGGGTGCTTGTGGACGACGATAGGCACCGAGCACACGAAGAAAGCTCCACTGCTATGCATGGCCTCTGATAGGAGTTCAAATGAAGAAGAAGAAGAAGAAGAAGAAGAGAGAGAAGAAAAAAAAGAAGAGGAAAAGGAAAGAAAAGAAGAGAAGAGAGAAAGATTTACCTTGAGCCTAAGGGCATCCATCCAAAAGTTTCTCTCTACATCCTCTCTCTCTCTCCAAATGTGACCCAACAATAAGAAAGAAAGGGAATTTATTAAGTAAAAATTCTCTTTTGGCGAAGGTTCAAGCCTCTTGCGTACAATAATAGTACGTGGTATATATAGAGTTGTGCTCAAACATGGGTGGATTGATCAAAATTAAACCTAATTGCTGAAAATTAAGATTTAATTGAATTAAAAGAAATAGGAAAATATGGTACAAAATGATTGATTTGCTACTTCCTAACAATTTGTGGAATTTCAAAATAGTTCTTGTGTTGTCCTAGAACGTGTGTAATCTTTCATGGATGATCCGACATTGTTCTTATGCTTGTTTGATTGAAAGATGATTGTTTCCTTGTAGGGCTCGGCATGGCAATCGATTTGATACCAACTTCGAGCCATGGATCATGTTTTTAGGGCACGATCATGCAACTTAAAATTTGGATGAATCTTAAAACTTCAGATCGATAGTGTGCTTGTTCCTTGATGTTTTTATGTGATTTCTTCACTAGATCACACATAGCATGCCGACACAATCGCGTGGCAATAAATGCTGCTCGATTCTGTATCCGGATGAAGATTTTGTAACTTTAGAGTTTTGGCAGGAATATGAAATTTCGGCTCCAGAATTGCAGTCACTTCATCGACTTTGTGTACGGAATCCGACCGTTCATCACGTACGGGGTTCGGTTTAGAGATAGCCCTAGACCTTACGCACGCGATGGAACTGGTTTCGTGTCGACCAGGTTCGCGAGTGGCATGATTTGGCCACTCAAGAGAGGTGCAACGCTGCTAATTTTCTTTTAACTTTCTTCACGGATCAGCAATTTCTCTCTAGTTTTCTTCGCGCTCGAGTATCGTCGTAGGGCGTGCCACATATCAAAACGTTCATCTTGACTAGATGAACATGCTGACAAAATTTAAGCATGATCCAACTTGAGACGGGTGAGATATGAGTATCGAAAGTCACTGTTCATGATTGACCCTTGAACGGAGTTGAGTTGCGGGGTGGCCGCACGGGAATAGCGTGCGGCTCCTCCTGTTTTCCTCTTTGCCTATAGCTTATAATTGGAATGTTTGTTTAAGCTGAAATTTGACCCTTAGGGGTTTTCAACAGTGTTAGATCCCACAACAATTGGAAGTACCGAAAATATAGTTCTAGTTATAGAGTCTGTTTCAGGGTGTCAGAGGCTGATTCTGCCGAAGTTGTATCTTTGTCTGTACTGCCTTAAACATGTTGGAATGCAGCGAAACATGACATGAGACTCTTAGAAGTCCTCATGAAGATCTTGACTAGTTCTAGGGCCATTTTGAGATAGTCGGAATTGTCACTGTATGTTAGGCTTTATTGATTGGGGACCCATGATGATGAAAAATGTCTTCCAACATCTCGCTCTTCTTCTCGTTCCCTCCCTTTCTTCCTAAATCATGCTCCCTTATCCTTCTCTCTCTCCTTCTCCTCAAGAAGCATTCTCTCTTCTTCTCCGTCTCTCTCTCTCTTTAAAAATCATTCTCTCTTCTCCTACTCTTCCTCTTCCTCTTGAGGAAGGTCTCTCTCTTTCTTCTCCCTCTCCCTCTTCAAAGATGTCTTTCCAGCTCCCTATCTCCCTTTACTAAAATATCTCAACCTCTACTGCTCCAATTCTCTCCCTGTCTCTATTCCATGCCTCTCTCTCTGATTTCCCTACTTTCGTCCTACTTCGTCTCTCTCTCTCTCTTTCATGTTTTGCCCTTCTTTTCCTATTTTTATTTATTGTTTTATTTAATTTTCTACATCCCCCTCCCTTGAGTACATACAAATGTGTGTCCACCTAAGAGATAAGCCCAAGGTCCCCTGACTCACTTGTCTGGACATTTTGTGTGTGTGTGTGTGTGGGTGCAGGAAGGAAGTGAGGAGGTCAAGGGAGCGAGTCAGAACAAGTCTAAGACTTGGGGGGCTTTTTTCGTGATCTAGGAGGGCGCCCACACGAGTCCATGTTCCTTAGAACGGGTTCCACGAACCGTGTTCCCAACCGTCCTTTTGAGTGTCGACTTAGTGTTGCTCTCCCGGGTGCTCACCGGGAGGGGAGGACGAACATGAAACTCCCTCGCTCCCAACCTTCCAACATTGGTGGACCATCCGCAAAGGTTCCCTGCATTGGTGGCGCACCAGTTACCCCATGTTGCATGCACCCTGCCACCGGCAAGTCACTTGCCGGTCTTACTATTCGGGGCAACCGCAAGATAGCCCCTTCCTCTCCCACGAAAAGGAGGGACATAAAAGAAGATGAAATGCATATATGTGATGAGTGTCATTTGTCTCCGCATAAAAAAAACAAGAAACAAGATTAAAGAAGGGGAGGGGAGATCAGATCTTCGACCTCATCTTGCCTTGACCCCTTATAGTTGCAGGGCATGGCTATTCAACTTTCCCTCCTATGTTAACCTTGGGCGCACCTGTCTAGAGCTCTCTACGCTCTGCGAGGGTGCTAAAGACTGAGATCGCGATGGGGCTGGAGATAGATGCAGCTCCCTCTTCTTCTTAGCCGCACCTGCAAGTGAAGGGTCATTGCCTGCCTCTATCAACATCCCTTTCAAGACTGTAGACCTATGTAAGGGACTCTTCATATCCTCCTGGGCCTCATGAAACTATTGCTTAAGCATCTCCTACAAAGAAAATAAGAATAAAGGATCACATTAATAAAATAGAAAAAAATAGAGCAAGAAAGGAATAACATTTAGAGAGAAATTATAAAATATATCTGCTTTGCTCAAATGCTGCCGAGGGTCTTGAGAAGCCTCAATATATCTCTTATGACCTCTAGAAGCAAGCGCGTCTAGTTGGGGAATAGTAGACGAGGAAGCAGGTGTTGTCCATACCCCCTTCAGCTCAAGTCTTGTCCTCTCGAGCTCATCTCTGAGGGCATCACACTCTACCCTCAAGGTTCTCCGGACTCCCTCCTGCTCAACCCTAGTGTCATCCAGTTCATCGCGTGGGGAGTCACGGTCAGCTATCACTACCTCCCTCACCACCTCATCAAGCTCCCAAAGCAGGCACTCAAGGTCCCCTAATGCGGAAAATCTCAAATGTAATGCCTCCTCATGCTCGGACTCCAAAGATCTATAGGCACAAACTACTTCCTCATAGCGAGCTCTTAAGAGAACACTCTCCTCATATGAAGATTGATCTACCCCCTCTGACGACTGAGCAATCCTTAGTTATCGGTCCACCTCCTCTCCATGGTCCAACAAGGTGGCAAACACCCTTAGTGCAGCCCTGTATCTCTCTTCATACATGAGCAACAGCTTACCCTCGTCCTCCTCCTCGATAACTCTAGCAGCCCTATCTCTCCAGTCCTCGATCCAGGGGTCCATGTCTCTCAAGTATGACTTTCAATCGAATGTGCTAACCCTCACAAGCTTCTAATTACACGTGACCTTGAAGGACTATGGCGGGGCAAAGTAACAAAGGACTCACCTAGGATAGTAAGCCCCTATGATGTCCATATAGATCAAGTGACAATAGTTTGGAAGGTCCTCCAAAACTCTGCATAGACCGAGGGGACAAGATCAACTCTCATGGGCACCCACTCAATCTAATAAAAAAAAGGGACGGTAAAGTCAGAATTTTTGTTTAATATAGACTTTAAAAAAAGCAATGAAAATTTACTGGATTGTGCCTCACCTCCCATAGACATTGAGTGTCTAAGAAGAGCAAATAAAACAACCTCAAATGGGCCTCATCCATCTCCCACATTCCAAAGGCCCAGCAGTGGATGATCAAGAATTAGGGGCACCAATTGTCCCGAAGTAGGGTAAGGAATAGCGATATGCCCTCCTGACGTTAGCACCTCTGTCCCTTCTGACTTAGGGACCACTAATCTCGACATTGGGTACTTGACTCTCCTTACCCCCTAATCAGGACGGTCCCCTTGCCACTCATGGCCTTGACAAACACTTTGGTCATAGGCCAGCTAAGCTCTCCTTGTCCTTGGCTATCATCCTCTTTTGAATCCCTCGGTCGGTGAGAAGATCCACTAACTATCATTGCACGGTCGTTAACAACTCTCTCTCTGCTCTCCACCCTAGAAGGCACGTCACCGTTCTACTTATCTTCCAACTTCTTTAGGTGGATCCTCTCCTTACCCCTACCCTGGATCACCATAAAACTCATGGCTATGAGCCTCAAACATTGTCATAACTGGTACAAGCATCTGGGTTATGCTAAGAAAAGGCTCTCCCTTGCTCTTGAGCTCGAAAATCCTAATCACATTCTCTAAAGAAGGGATAATCTCACCATATGGCAAAGGTATAGAGTTAGTCTTCAACAAAAACCAGAGGCGCAACTCGGTGATCAGGTCGGTATCCATACTAATAGGCCTAATCCTACAAACATCCTGCTTGCCTATCCTAGCCAAAGTCTGTCTTTGCCTAGGGGATAATAATTTCGCTCAACGGCGAATGGAAAACAAGATATATCTATGATCTACATAAAACAACAGTAAAGAACAAGTGATATCAACAAATAGAAAAGAAAAGGAACTATAAGTTCTCATGTATACACAATACAAGATCATAAGAAGGGGTATATTTAACAATCAGATATGTCATAATTGGGACAAAATAATAGAAAGAGTCCCCAAAACTAAGGTAAAAAGTAACAACAAAATCCCCTTAAATAGGGAAAAAAATAATGAGATCTTCAGCCTCTGAGAATTTCTCAAGGGTAGCTAAAAAGTAATGCATATGGTGACACCCTCTTGAATAAGATCATGTGCTCAAGGAAATGCCTCGAAAAGCAGTAAATATTGAGAAAATCAAGTGGCAGAGGGCATTTTTGTAATTCTACACAATAAGGTCTCAGTCACAGGTTACAAGGTGTGATAATTAATTTGGGTTTATAAACTGAAAACATGCCTTAAATGGGTGCAAGAGGTTGAAAGAAGTAACCTGGAGAAGAAACAACCCCAAATGGGCTGCCTTCACTCTAGACTGCATGAACCCTATCGTCTAAGAGTTTTGTGTTGGAACATGTCATCTAGAAGATTTGACCCGAATGACACAAGTTCTGTCGTCCAGGAGGCGTGGTCCAAACAACACAAGACATGTTGTCTGGTGTAGAAAAACTACGAATGGTAGTGGCTTCTGGTCTCCATTTTCCCATCCAATTTTCGAGCCGAATCCACCCCAAAATTTCAAAAAAAAAAATAAAAATGAAAAGGGAAGTGCATTCAACCATTTGATTGAGCACTTCAAGGGTTTATAACAAACATCTTTGAGGTAAAAAATCATGGTCATCCAGCCACAATTTCATCATGGAAAGACAACCAACATCAAATTTCATAATATCAAATTTCATATCTGGTTTTTAGAAAATTCTATTTCCCACACCAAAATCTAAACAAAAAAGGTTGAATTAGCCATCAAAAAACGCAAGCAGGCAAACTCTTGAGAAATGAAATAAATGGAGGGCAAACCCATAATTTCTTCTTGCTCTTGCTTTTTGAATTGTGCTTCTGCTTGAGGCTATATTGCCAGTTTTCAATAGCCCTTTGCGATCTCACTGAAGTCGAGAACTGATGCTTTAAGAAGTGGGCATGATGTTGAGAAATTTTAGAGAGAAAGAGATGAGAATGGTAGAAATGGGGAGCCCGTGAGGTTTTTAAGATTGATTTTAGATAGGGAAAGTTGGGTGGGAACGTTTTGTAGAAAGAGAGAGAGTGAGAGAGAAAGATTGGAGATCATGGGTTTGTGCGTTCCCAATCTTTCAAAAGGAGAAAGAAGAACAAAGATGAGAGAGAAAGGTGTTAGATTTATCGAATTTCAAGGTCTTAAAACTAAGATTCTCTCGTTGAATAGGAGTGAGAGAGGCAACTACTCCGCAACAACTCTAGATGCTTGGTGCACTATGGCCTTGATTCATAATACCCATTGTACATGAGATAATGTGTATTTAATAATTTATGAGAGAGATATTTAGAGGGCGGTTTAAGGTAATCCTCAGAATCAAGGCAATTTTATTGTATATTAGGTATATCTCTTGGTTGTGGATGAATCTTGAAACTTCGAATCGATAGTATGGTCATTTCTTGATTTTTTATGTGAGTTCTTCGCAGGATCACACTTATGCCGACACGATCGATGGAAACAAACGCAGCTTGATTCCGTGTTTGGACGAAGATTTTGCAACTTTGGAGTTTTGGATGGAAGCTGAAATTCCGGTGCTGGAATTTTCAGTCATTTAATCGCCGTTTTGTGCGAAATTTGACCGTTCATCATTTACGAGGTTCGGTTTAGAGATAGCCTTAGACCTTATGCACGCGATGGAACTAGTTTCACATCGATCGGGTTCGCGAACAGCTTGATTTGGCCCCTCGAGCGAGGTATGATGCTACTGATTTTCTTGCAACTTCCTTCACAAATCAGCAACTTCTCTCTAACTGTTCTTCACACTCGGGCTTCGTCGCAAGGCATGCCATATATCAAAACGCTAGTCTTGACGAGCCAAACATGCCGAAAAAATTTGAGCATGATCCATCTCGATACCGGTGAGATATGAGCATCAAAATTTACTATTCATGACTGACCCTTTAATGGAGTTGAGTTGCAGGGTAGCTGCACGGGAATAGCGTGCGGCTCCTTTTGTTTCGCTCTTTGGCCTATAACTTCATCTTGGAATATCTGTTTACAATGAAATTTGACCCCTAGGGGTTTTTAACCGAGCATGATCCAATGGTAGTGGTCCCACAACACTTTGATGCACTAAAAACATAATTCTAGTTATATGGTCCGTTTCAGGGTGCTAGAGGCTGATTTTGTCGAAGTCATTTCTTTTTCTGGAGTTCGCATGAAGATCTTGACCAGTTCTAGGGCCATTCCGAGACTCTCAGGAGTTCGCATGAAAATCTTGACCAATTCTAGGGCCATTCTGAGACTGTCAAAATTTCCACTGTCTGTTAGGCTTCAGTGACCGAGGACCCATGATGATGACAAATATCTTCCAACATCTCTCTCTTCTTCTCTTTCCCTCTCTTTCTTCATAAATCATGCTCCCTTCTCCTTCTCTTTCTCCTTCTCCTAGAGAATCATTCTCTCTTCTTCTCCATGTCTCTCTATTAAAAAGTCATTCTCTCTTCTCCTTTTCTTCCTCTCCCTCTTCAGGAATCTCTCTCTCTTTCTTCTCCCTCTCCCTCTTCAAAGATGTCTTTCCATCTCCCTATCTCCTTTTACTAACATATATCACCCTCTACTTCTCTAATTCTCTCCCTATCTCTATCCCACGCCTCTCTCTCTCTCGGATTTCCCTACTTTCGCCCTACTTCGTACCTCTCTCTCTCTCTCATGTTTTGCCACTCTTTTCTTCTTTTTATTTATTATTTTATTTATTTTTCTCCATCCCCCTCCGTTGAGTACATATGAATGTCTGCCCACCTAAGAGACAAGCCCAGGGTCCCCTGACCCACTTGTCTGGACATTTTATGTGTGGGTGTGGGTGCACGAAGGAAGAGAGGAGGTCAAGGGACGTATGTCCGTACCAGTCTAAGACTTGGGGGGCTTTTTTCGTGATCTAAGAGGGCGCCCATATGAGTCCACCTTCTAGAGAACAGGATCCGCAAATCGTGTTCCTGACCGTCCTTTTGAGTGTCGACCTAGTGTCGCGCTCCCAGGTCCTCACCAGGATTGAGGGGAGGAGGGACGTGAAACTCCCTTGCTCCGAACCTTCCAACATTGGTGGACCTTCCGCTAAGACTTCCTGCATTAGTTGCACATCAGTCACCCCATGTTGCATGCACCTTGCCACCGGCAAGTCGCTTGCCAGTCCTGCTGATCGGGGAAACCACAAGAAAGCCCCTTCCTCTCCCGTGAAAAGGAGGGAAGTAAAAGAAGATGAAATGCGAATATGTGATGAGTGTCAATTGTATCCGCATCAAAAAGACAATAAAAAACATAAAATAAGGGGAGGGGAGATCAAATTTTTTACTTCATCGTGCCTTGACCCTTTATAGCTGTAGGGGCATGGCTATTCAACTTGCCCTCTTATTTTAACCTCGGGCGCACCTGTCTGGAGCTCTCCACGCTATGGGAGGGTGCAAAAGACTGAGATCGGTATGGGGATGGGGATAGATGTGGCCCCCTTTCGTCTTGGCCACACCTGTAAGTGAAGGGTCATTGCCTGCCTCTATCAACATCCCTCTCAAGACTGCAGACCTGTGTAAGGCACTCTTCATATCCTCCTGAGCCTCATGAACCTATCGCTTAAGCATCTCCTACAAATAAAACAAGAATAAAGGATCACATTAATAAAATAGAAAAAAATAAAGCAAGAAAGGAATAACATTTAGAGAGAAATTATAAAACATACCTGCTTTGCTCAAATGCAGCCGAGGGTCTTGAGAAGCCCCAGTATATCTCTCAAGACCTCTAGAGGTAGGCGCGTCTGATTGGGGAAGAGTAGACGAGGAAGCTGGTACTGTGCATACCCCTTCGGCTCAATTCGTGTTCTCTTGAGCTTATCTCTGAAGGCATCACACTCTACCCACAAGGTTCTCTGGACTCCCTCCAGCTCAACCCTAGCGCCATCCAGCTCGTCACGTAAGGAGTCATGCTCAGCTATCACTACCTCCCTCACCACCTCATCAAGCTCCCAAAGCAGGCGCTCAAGGTCCCCTAATGTTGAAAATCTCAAATGTAATGCCTCCTCGTGTTCGGCCGAAGATCTATGGGCACGAACTACTTCCTCATAACGAGCTCTTAAGAGAACAATCTCCTCACATGAAGATTGATCTGCCCCCTCTGATGACTGGGCAATCCCTAGCTATTGGGCCACCTCCTCTCCATGGTCCAACAAGGAGGCAAACACCCTTAGTGCAGCGCTGTATATCTCTTCATACATGGGCAATGGGTTACCCTCCTCCTCCCCGATAACCCTAAAAGCCCTATCCCTCCACTCCTCGATCCAGGGGTCCATATCTCTTGTGTATGACTTTCAATCGATTGTGCTAACCCTCACAAGCTGCTAATTAGGCATGACCTTGAAGGACTGTGGCGGGGCAAAGTAACAAAGGACTCGGCTAGGATAGTAAGCCCCTATGATGTCCATATACATCAAGTGACAATATTTTGGAAGGTCCTCGAAACTCTACATAGACCGAGGGGACAGGATCAGCTCTCATGGGCTCCCACTCAATCTAATAAAAAAAAGGGACAGTATAGTTAGAATTCCTGTTTAATATAGACTCTCAAAAAAGCAATGAAATTTTACTGGATTGTGATTCACTTCCCATACACACTGAGTGTCTAAGAAGAGCAAATAAAACAACCTGGAATGGGCCTAATCCATTTCCCATATTCCAAAGGCCTAGCAGTGGATGGTCAAGAACTTGGGGCACCAATTGTCCCGAAGTAGGGTAGGGAATAGTGATATTCTCCCATACCCAGACCTGAAGTAAAAGTACAACAGTTTTCAAACAAAAAGTGAGAGCCTAACTCACCTAAACAAAACAAAACCTGAAGCGATTAGTATAAAATACAAAGGTGATTACTTGAAGAAGTATCGAACACCCTCTTAGGTGACGTCTCCTTGTGGCAATGTGACAAAGATGGTGCTATAGCTAGACCAGAATCACTGGTTCGCTGGCCACTTGCTCTGAGTAGTGCAAATCTCACGTCGTCCAAAGTACCATCACATGAACCCATCCCTTGGAGCAAGCAGAAAATAAGAACTCGCCAAACAGGAATGCAAGGATAGCACGATAATTGTACTCCTCGCTAGATGTGAGCTCTTTGAGGTCAACAGCTAAATCTATCTCTTGCCTAAACCCCTCAGGCTCCTCTTCAATCACAGTCTGCTTTGCAGTGTTGCATACTGTCTCCCTAGCTCGTGTTAGCCATGATCACGGTTAAATAATAGGGTGGTCACCACCTCCTCGTGATCCAACGAGGCCATCTCCTCCTCATCCTTCTATGCCTCCTCGACGGATCCTCGGTTGCCTTTAGTTCTCTCAACTTTAGGTCAGTTGGCTCTACATCCCTTGAACCCCTCAACACCAGATTTGATGGAGTTAGCACCTCTATCTCTCTTGACTTAGGGACCACTAATCTAGGCGTTGGGGTACTTGACTCTCCCTACTCCCTAATCGGGACGGTCCCCTTGCCACTCATGGCCTTCTCTGGTCATAGGCCGGCTAGGCTCTCCTTGTCCCTGGCTATCACCATCTTTTGAATCCCTTGGTTGGTGAGAAGATCCACCAACTATCAATGCACGGCCGTTAACAGCTTTCTCTCTGCTCTTCACCCTAGAAGCCACTTCGTCGTTCTACCTATCTTTCAACTTCTTTAGGTGGACCCTCTCCTTACCCCTACCCTGAATCACTTTAAATCTCATGGCTATGAGCCTCAAAAATTGTGATACCTGGTATAAGCATCTGGTTTATGTTATGAAAAGGCTCTCCCTTGCTCTTGAGCAAGAAAATCCTAATCACATCCTCTAAGGAGGGGATAATCTCACCATATCCAAAGGTTTAAATGTTGTCTCCGTACAAAACCAGAGGGCGCAACTCGGTGATCAGGTCGGTATCTATACTAAAAGGCTTAATCCTACAAACATCCCACATGCCTATCCTAGCCAGAGCCTGCCTTTGCCTAAGGGATAATAATGTCACTCAACGATGAATGGAAAACAAATGATATTTGCGGTCTACATAAAACACCTGTAAAGAACAAGTGATATCAACAAATTGAAAAGAAATGGAACTATATGTTCTCATGTACACACAATACAAGATCAAAAGAAGGGGTAGATTTAACAATCAGGTAGCTCACAACTGAGGCAAAATAACAGAAAGGCTCCCCAAAACTAAGGTAAAAAATAAGAGCAAAATCCCCTTAAACAGGGGCAAAAATAACGAGATCTTCTGCTTTTGAGAATTTCTCAAGGGTAGCTAAAAAGTAATGCCTATGGTGACACCCTCTTGAAGAACATATTGTGCTCAAGGAAATGCCCCTAAAAGCAGTAAATATTGAGAAAATAAAGTGGCAGAATGAATAGGGGCATTTTGGTAATTCTACATAATAAGGTCTCTGAGACAGGTTACAAGGTGTGATAATTAATTTGGGTTTTAAAAAACCGAAAACATGCCTTCAATGGGTGCAAGAGGTTGAAAGAAGTAACCCCAAGAAGAAACAACCTGAAATGAGCTACCTTCACTTTGGACTGCATGAACCCTGTCGTAGAAGAGTTTTGTCTTGGAACATGTCATCTTGAAGATTTGACCCGAACGACACGAGTTCTGTCGTCCAGGAGGTGTGGTCCAAATGACACAAGACATGTCATATGGTGTAGAAAAACCACAAATGGTTGTGGCTTCTGGTTTCCATTTTTCAGTCCAATTTTCCAGCCGAATCCACAGCAAAATTTCAAAAAAAAATAAAAAATGGGAGTGCATTCAAGCATTTGATTGAGCCCTTCAAGGGTGCATAACAAGCATCTTTGAGGTAAAAACTCATGGTCATCCAGCCACAATTTCATCATGGAAAGACAACCAACATCAAATTTCATAACATCAAATTTCATATCTGATTTTTGGAAAGTTCTATTTCCCACACCAAAATCTAAACAAAAAAGGTTGAATTAGCCATCAAAAAACACAAGCAGGCAAACTCTTGGGAAATTAAATAAATGGAGGGCAAACCCATACCTTCTTCTTGCTCTTGCTTTTTGAAATGTGCTTCTTTCTGAGGCTCTATTGACAGTTTTCAATGGCCATTTGCAATCTCACTGAAGTCGAGAATTAGCACATTAAAAAATGGGCACGATGTTGAAAATTTTTAGAGAGAAAGAGATGACAATGGTGGAAATGTGGAGCCCATGAGGTTTTGAAGGGTGATTTTAGAGAGACAAAGTTGAGGGGGAAATTTTTTTAGAATGGGAGAGAGTGGGAGAGAAATATTGGAGATCATGGGTTTGAGAGTGCTCAGTCTTTCAAATGGAGAGAGTAAGGTGTTGGATTTATGGCATTTCAAGGTCATAAAACTAAGATTCTCTCGCTGAGTGGGAGTGAGTGAGGCAGCGACTCTGCAACAACTCTAGATGCTTGGTGCATTATGGCCTTGATTCGTAATACCCCGCTGCGTACATGAGATAATGTGTATTTTATAATTTATGAGACATATATTTAAATCATGGTTTAAGGTAATCCTCTGAATCAAGGCAATTTATTATATATTTAGTATGCCTCATGGTTGTGGTGATTGGCAAGGACTAGGAGAACCATAATGGATATACAAAAGAACCTGAATATCTATTTGAGTATCAGCTTTTGGTGGAGTGGTCATGACTCAAGGGACATTAGTCCGTACCCTGGTATATGACTATACCACAACATATGCACTTACAATAGAAATTGGACTCTTCTAGCTTGATGCAATTAAGAAGAGAGTGCCCATGTGTGTGTTTGATCACATTTTTCAACACCTTGGTCCCTGATGCAAAATAAAGAGGAAGCAGGTCAATAATGCCTACAAAAGAGTGGAAATTTTGACTGTCTCAGAATGGCTCCAGAATTGGTCAAGATCTTCACCAGTATTCTAAAATTCCATTGGCCAAGTTTCATTGCGATCAGACATATTTAAGGCAGTGAACACAAAGAAATAATTTCGACAAAATTGGCCTCTTGCACCCGGACCATGTAACTAGAACTATATTTTTGGTGCATCAAATTGCTGTGGAACCACCTCCATTAGATCCGGTACGATCAAAAACCCTTATGGGTCAAGTTTAAGCTTAATCAGGCACTCCAAGATAAACTTATGGGTAAAATACCAAAAAGAGGTGAGCTGCACACTATTCCCATGTGGCCACCTTACGCCAAAACACCATTAAAGGTGGTTGTTTTTAAAGTCATGGACAGTGACTTTCAGGGCCTATATCTCACTCATTCAGAGTCGGATTGTGTTCAAATTTTGTGAGTGTATTCGGCTCGTCAAGACGAGCGATTCGATCTGTGGTACACCTCGTGACGATGCTCGAGAAAGGAGAAAAACTAGAGGGAAGTTGTTGATCTGTGATTAGCATTGTAGAAGATGACCCATCCACTCAGCAGCCACGGTCCAAAGACCGTCGAGAACCGGTTCTAACGCGATCGGCATACAAAAGTCGAGTTCAGTCAGGGCATGCTGGCCCCCTACTGACCGATCTACCACGCATGACCCGTCAAGTTCACAAGCCCTCTGTTGCAACTAACGCTGACCTCCATAGAGAAACAATTAGCACAATGGTCATAATCGAGCTTGGTGGCACACAGGAAGAGCGCATGAACAAGTTTGAGGATATGGTACGCATGATGATTGAAAAGATTGATCATATAGACACCACACGCTAATCAACTAACCATGAGGCCAATTCCCATCACTTAGATGGTGCACCTCCAAAGAAGCCCTCGCCCTCTACCTCATAGGACAATTTTGTCCCTCACCCTGTCTCTCAGGCAAACATTGATTCTATGGTGACCCATAGCCTAAAGAACAAACAAATCCCGAGGATACAGGGTGGGACGCCTTATCAAAGGTCGTACTCCTCATACATTGACTAGGTCCCGTTTCTCTCAGATTACAAGAAAGGGAAGTTTCCTTTATTTAATAGAACCACGTCCTTGAACCAGCATATTGCCCAGCTTCAGGCAGCATGTCAAGAAACAACGGCTGACTGGAGACTTCTTCTCTGTCAATTTCTTGAAACCCTTGACGACCCAGCTTTTCAGTGGTATGCTCGACTCCCTCCAAACTCAGTATAAATGAGAGGAAATGGAAAAAATGTTCTATCAGCGCTTCTATGATGTTGAGAGAGTGATCCAAACCATTGAACTTCTCACCTTGACTCAAGACCCCGATGAGCCCGTGGACCAGTTCATATCGAGATGGAGAAATTTGGCTGCTCGCCATTCTAATCCTATGCCCGAGTAGGAAGCAGTCCAAACTTGTGTGCGAAAGATGCGACCTGAAACTGCTCTACACGTCAAGGCTTCTAATCTAACTTCCATGTTAGAGCTGATCTCTAAATCAGTCCGCATAGAAAGTCTATCATGCCACCATGGTGGGTCACGACAACAGTCTGCAAGCTTTGAGAGCAACCAAGGCAATAGTAGCTCTTGGAACAATACACGGGGCAGCCAACAAAAAGGAGTAATTAGTGTAGCCGTCACTATTAATGATCCGAAGAAGGCTCCCTCCCAAACTTTGGACCACTCCAAAGGGGTGAGCATGGCGAAGGCAGCTCCCCAAGCAGGCAAGCAACAGCTGTCATACAAGCGAGTACCCCCCCGCCAACCTTGATCGGGGTGATTATTTCATCAGGCATAGGAATAGAATATGATTCAACTTCCAATTATTATTGGAACAGAATATGATTCAGCTTTCAAAAGCCAAGTTCCCTGAGCAAGCTGGCCTTGACACTCAGGCAAATTATTGCGCTTATCATAAAAGGATCAATCATCCCACGAATGAATTCTACACGCTAAAAGATATTATCGAGGCCCTGATCTAGACGGGTCAAATAAAGCTCAAAGACTTAAAGAATGCCTTTGGGGCAGCAGAAGCCTCCCATGCAGTAACCATCCAGGAAGAAGACGAAGCCCCTCATATCCTTCATGCCTTCTTCGTTATAATGCTTCACGAAGGAATAATCACACAAAATCTTGCAAGGCAACCCTGAGACCTTGTTCAGGGGATTGAGGACCGTTGGTGCCCGTATCACCAGATAAGAGGTCATTACCTATGGGAATGCACCAGTTTTCATGACATATTCATAAAGAAAATGTGGGAATGGCAAGAGTTTTACAATGTTCCATTAAGTGATCCCCAAGCCACTGCTCCATCAGTGCAAGAGAAGGACCTCCCAACACAAGACCTTCCTAACAATGATTCAGACTTTACTGAATGCTTCACTTCCCATCCATGGATAGTCCACCATGGGTGAAGCATACTCAAGTCCTTGAGGCGAGAAGCAGTTCATCAAGCTAAGGTTGTTCACAAGCCTAGGAAGACGAATCGAACACCACCTCAGAAAACCCGAAGGAGACCGGCACCAAGGGATGCTCACCGGAGAAACAAGATGGTTCTACCGCCAGTAGAGCAAGAATTTCTCAGGCCCTTTCCCCCACTACCAACTTTACTGGATTTCATCCCTGACACGATCCTCCCTCCTTCTTATCGAGAGGACCTCTTAAAGTAATCTTCAACTCAAAGCGCATCCAATGTGGGTGATGATGTTAAAAGCACTCCCCAACAGTCTAAGGAAGGGAAAGACCTAAAAGATGCCCTGCACACATCCAATGAGGGTGACGATGTTAAAAGCACTCCCCAAATGTCTAGACAAGGGAAAGACCTAAACGACCCCCTACACTCGTCCACCACCCTGATGATGACGTAAAAAGCTGCCCAAAGCGATCTGATGAGGGGAATGACCTTAAAAGTCCCCCACCTTCAAACCCTTCTCCTTCTTCTTCTTTGCTTCTAATTCTTCCTCTTCTATGTCTCTTACAGGTACAACCTTGATATGTTCAGACTTCGAGGCTCTTAATAGAGAGGCACAAAAAGTCGAAGCCAAAGACACCCTAGTGGCCCCTTGAGCCCAACCTTGAGCAGAGATTGAGAGAATCAAGAGGGAAAAGCTTCTACTCTCAAGAAGTTTCCCACATGGTGCAAATCTTAGGAGCATCTTGAAGTTTCCTAGTTTGCCACTGCCTCCTAATCCAAAGACTAATCTGCCTATCTTACAGCTCTCTGAGCTCCTTCCCAATCCCAATACCTCAAAAAATCCACTTATTCTCCAATTCCCAAGGACACCTCTGATCCCATATACTCAACCACTTCCAAAACCTCAAACCTCCATCACTCGAACTAAGCTCGTTGTACAATCAAGTCAATCGACAGGCTAAAATAAACCTCTTCCACCCAAGCCTCCTCCTTAACCTAACATACCACCCAAACCAATGGCAGGACTAAGATCACAAGGCCTTGATCAAGAAAAGGTGAAATATGATGTGATAGGGCATCTACGGAAGCTTCCAGCTCTCCTTAGTATCTACAATGCCCTCATGCTCTCAAAGGATTACCGGATGGCTTTGATTCAGGCTCTCTCTAACCCTGTGGTGTACGAGACTGAAGTAGAACCTATTGAGGTGAACCTGGAGATTTTAGAAGGATGTATGCCAATCATCTTTTTAGAGGATGATCTAAAACTGGGAGGAATGTTTCATAATCGCCCTCTCTTTGTCACTGGCAAATTACATGCATGCCCCATTAACCAAATTATGTTAGATGGAGGGTCGGCAGTCAACCTTATTCCAAGGAGGATCCTTACTTGATTAGGGTCGAAGATCTTACTCCGACCACGTCACAGTTCAAGGGTCCAACCAGTCAGGAGAGAAGCCAGTTGGCATAGTTCGCCTTCTTTTTAAGATGTGTGAGCTGAAAGATTACGCCCAGTTTCATGTAATCGACATCGACACTTCCTACAACATTCTCATTGGTCGACCATGGCTCCATGACCAAGGAGTGGTTCCATCGACATTGCTTCAGTGCTTCAAGTATAGTCGAGATGGGAGACAGCATACAGTCTATGCTGACAAGAGACCATTCCCTGTAGCCGAAACTCACTATGCTGATGCTAAATATTACTTCACAGATCAAGTGTTGCCTCATAAATTGAATGATGGAGTTCACAAGTCTACAATGAAGACAACAATTTCGCCTCATGAAGATGTTGAGGATGTTGGGAGAACATTGGTGAACATGTTCAAAGAGGAAGAAAGGTAAGAAAAAATTCTCCTCTAACCCTATTTATTCTAACATCCCTACAACCATCTCTGAAGAAGCTCCATCTTCACTTGAAGAGGAGTCCTCACCCTCTACCCCCACTTCTGAGCCATCTTAGCCAGAAGATGAACCAGAGGTCATTCTTGAGATTGAGCAAGTCATGGGGATGGAGTTCCCAGCTCCAAAGATCACCTATACCTCGGACCATAAAAAATTCCTGCATATCCCTATTGCACTCTTGAAAGCAGAAGTGGCGTGCCAATCGCTGTGAAAGATTCTTCAAAATCCGGTCGCTATAAGCAGAGCGGATGCTCCTCACACCAGTGATCAGCAGCAAGTTCTACTCTTCCCTGGTCTGGTAGAAGGAGAGCAGTTTGAGAAAGGACAATCTTCTTCCCCTCAAGAGTAGGATCCTCTAGCAAACTTAAGAAGTGAAGTTCGCAATCTCTAGAGCCAATTGGAAGTTATGCACATTGCTTCAAAACATCTCAAGGAGTTCGTGCCTGAAACCAAAACCATTGATTGAAGTGAATGCACCACTAAAAGAGGCCAAAGTCCCTCCTGATTAGACTATTTATAATGAGAAGGCTCACCAAATGATGAGAAAAATGAACTATGAGCCCTTGGCCAATCAAACATTAAGAGAATAAAAAGTAATGACTCCCCATTTCGAAGCTATAAAAGCCACGGTAGCTCATCATAGGGCTAAACAAGGCCTAGGGTATTAATATATCGAGAGGCATTAAAAAAAAATCACATGAGATACAACAAAGTAAGAGGAGAATGAAATCATGCAGTAAAGTCAATCAGAAGAAAAAAAAAAGGGAGAAGCACTTTATTCATCAGTTAAAAATTTTACAAGTATTGGCAAAAGGAAATGACATGTTCAGAAATTATCAACTATCTTGTTGATCTCTGCTCTATATGCTGTAAAAGAATCCTCGGGTTCCTGGACACATTCCCTCAGTTTGGCCACCGCTTGAGTCTCCTCCTCCATTGCCACAGTTTCAGACTCGATGGTGCAATTGAGTTCAGATAAATCTGCAGCCAAAGAAGCCTCTAGGGCTCTTCTCTGAATCATATCTGTCTCAAGCTCAGTGAATTCCTACGTCAATATTCGCATCTCTTCTATTATTTCGATCATTCTCTTATAGCTTCCTTGCGCCTCCCTCTTGACATCTTGCTGACGGCCAATTATCGTGGCCTTCTTCTCACTACAATAATCTATTTCCTCCAACGACGCACGATGGACTCCTCTAAGGAGGCTAACCTACTGGTCTCCACTTCATGATACAGTATTCCCGATCGCCAGCTCTCCAGCTCATTTAGTGGTGCATCAAAATGGGAAAGGACTTCTGGCGCACTCCCAACCATAGTAGTCGTGGCAGTAAATTCCCTAAGATTGGCCAAAGCCTCGCCCAGCTCATTGAGAGGTAGCTCCCGTAGACCCTGAAGGCTTGCACGAAGCATGCCTTCCATCATACCAGAAACCCCACTAAAAATGGGCCTGGATGGTGTTGCTGGGATTACAACTGCTGAAGAGGCTTCGGCTTCAAGGACTGGGCTTGTCGAAGATATAGTCATCAGAGCCACTGGCTCCTTTGGAGCGATGGCAAAGTCTAAAGCTTCTTGCCTCTCAGACTCAAAGGCAGCTTCAGCCTCAACCTGCCTGAGTTCTTCAATACCACCCCTATTGCCTTGACCCTCGCTTATGGGGGCCTCCACTTCTGTCTCGGCAGCACCCAAGAAACCCTGTTCCCCATGCTCCTGAACTGCCACATCAACATTGGCAAGTTCAGAAGCTGCCTCTTCCCTTGGGCCTTCGCCAATTACTAATTCAGCCCCAACCATGGTTTCTTCCATCTGGCCTGCACCCTCAGCAGCTAGAACCTTAGCCACAAAAATTTCAACCCCTTCATCTTCATGATCTGTGCCCTCGGGAGAAGAACCCTCTTGGTACTGAGGGGCATCATTAAGTACAAGCCCTTCTTCTTGAATCATAGCCTCTGCCTCAGT
The DNA here is from genome assembly GCF_054954075.1 of Amborella trichopoda. NCBI lineage: Eukaryota > Viridiplantae > Streptophyta > Magnoliopsida > Amborellales > Amborellaceae > Amborella > Amborella trichopoda. The sequence continues at coordinate 33,998,087 of NC_142348.1, forward strand.
CAGGGCATTAAACCCCCGAGGCACAGAGGCCACATCGACACCAGATTTCTTTCGTGGAGTAGTTTCTTTGGGGCCTCCAGCCTCGTCAATCTCCATTAGAGCTGGCTCTAACTCAAGAATGGCCCTTGGACTCAGAGGTGACTCCCTAAGATCCGAAGTCACTTCCCGGTTAGAAGGAATAACAATGGGCTCAGAAGGGCAGGAGTCCTTTGCTTCAATCTCTGAAGAAGAAGAAGATAATTCAAGAGAGATAGAAGATGGTGGAGAAAGTGCAAAGGTGGCACAGGTGGAGTTGCTAAATGATCGGGGGAGGAAGAGCTACCTCCTGGATCTAAGATCGCAGGAAGATGGGCACCCCTACGCCTCTAAGTACACCCACTAACTGGAGACGACACATGAATGTCAATAGCGGTGGAGCATTTTGTCTTCTTTCCCCCTGCCGGAGAAGGAGCGGCCGCTTCAGAATTCCCCCCTTGAGAGGGGCCCTCAGCCAGTCTACTATGAGGACCGCTCCCAATCAGCGCGTTCAGGTCTTGTGTGGGACGCTTCTCATAACCATGGACCTGTCGGCCCTCATCCCATTCAAATATGGAACTGAGATTATCAAAGATGCTCCCAGTTTTTTGTTTCATGGCTAGAAATTCTGGTGAGATGTCATCGGCCGTTATCTCTCAAGGGATCCCTAGAGCTTACCAGTTCAAGGGATATTCCAAAACAAAGACTTCATTAGGAGCAGGAAGATCCGCCACTCTCCTCTGCCTAGTCTCCTACCACCAGTTGTCATTCTCTCCTTTCCAAGGGTGATCTTCATCCTAATATCCCTTGCTAGTGATCCTCCACCAGTTCGCATAAGTCGCAGTCATTCGAACCCTCCTGCCGAAGTGAGGTAACACATACTTGTTGATCTTTGTCATTACTAGACACGTGGACCAAGTAGTCTGTATATTTTCTAGCAGCCAGCACTCACAGAGAAACCCAAGCTCTTTCGTTTTCCCCATGTTCACCTTGCCTCGACGATTTTCGAAAAACATGGAGAAGGGGCAGATTTGATCAAGCCCATGCTGACGGGCAAAGCGATGGGGGAAATATCCTTCTAATTTAGCACTGTGTAGAGTTTGATAAGGCAGAACTCCCCCTTTAATGCTTAGGACAAACATGAGTTCCTTGATGGTTGTTGGAGCATCGTCTAGCTCCTTCCCCAGTTCATCAACGAAAGCACAATCAGTGAAGCTCCCAACTGGAAATGGGACCTGCTGCATATTTAAAGAATCATTCCCAAATAAAATCCGAGCTCCCCCTGAGGTATGAAAGAGAGCCTTTTGGTTAGCAATCCTCATCAAAAAGGGCCACAATTTACCGCCCGAGCTCTGGTTCCTAACATACGTGTCACGGAAATAGGCCCCTAGTCACCCGTACACGTAATGCACGGGGAATGGAGTCTTAAAATTCCCAAAAAATGCCTCTCCTCCTACAAGAATGAATTGGTAATCCTCAAAGATCTTTTGAAGACTGGCAGTGGCTCTTCATCCCCCAAGCTAGCACCACCAAAGATGACCGAGTTAGGAGGCACAAACTCGTCATATATGGCCCCAATCATCGGAAGGCCCCCAATAAATGAAGATCTAGCAAAGAGATTCTTGCTTCCCCATGCCCAAGAAGCCAAGTATTGCTACTGTGACTCCAGGTCTCTAGTAATACTTTCACAGTATTAGAGCATCGATCATAGTAGCTATCTCAACACTGGACTGCTGGTAGCAGAGAAGCATGTTCAAGAATGCTTCTGTGCGACACTAACACCTTGGTAGTCCAGGAAAAGTATCCCTTCAAGTATTGGTGCTCCCCCTGAATTTGGAGGCCTTTTCTTGACCACATTAGTAGCCCCTGTGCATGTACCATTTGTTTCCCTAGGGTAGGCAAGTTCTCTCCGGAAGCTACGTTCCTGTGCATACCATGAAGCAGTGCAACCCCTTCTTCAATACTAACATTGTTGTCATTACCGTCATGAACTTCAAAACAAATAGGGTCAGTAATAAAAGTGACACTGAGGGGCCACTCTGGTTCACATACTAGCCTTGTCAGCCAAATGGGCTTCCCTCTTGTTAAAGCCTCACCGTTAAAGTTATCAGTACCGACCTCTCCTTCTCTTTGAAGATTCTTCACATCAGGAATTCGGTAAGAAGAACCAGCCATTATAAAAGGGCTTAGTGGTTTACTCCCAAATCAAAAATTGCTAAAGTATTGGATCAGCGCCGGCTATGCACGCAAACCTTAGCGTCGGCTGGGTACTCAAACCTTAGCGCCGGCTGGGCACTCAAACCTTAGCACCAGCTGGGCACTCAAACCTTAGTGCCGACTGTGTCCACTAACCTTTATCGCCGGCTGAGTCCACCAAAGCTTAGTGCTGGCTATGTCTGCTAAATCCTCCGTCAATTGTGTCCACCAGTGCTTAGTGCTGGCTGTGTCTCCTAAAGCTTAGCGCATGTTGTGTCTGCCAACGCTTAGCGTCGGTTGTGTCCACCAATGCTTAGCGCCGGTTGCATCTGCTAAACACATAGCACCGGCTGTGTTCACCAAACACCCAGCATCGACTGTGTTCCCCAACGTCTAACGTCGGCCGTGTTCAGATCTCTCACACATGCCGTGAATTCTACATGTGATACCTCAAGCCCTTTTATGTCGCCTGATAACCGTCCACCTCCGCACCGTCTGACACACGGATTACACGTGCCGATGGGAACCGTTCGCCTTCCCTACAACCATTCGCCTTCCCCATGATAGTCCACACCTCAGCAACGGTCCACTTCCCTGCACCCTTTAGTTTCCCAACGAAAACTCTTTTTCGATGCCGAAAACCTTTGCATCTTCCCCCAAGCCACTGGGAAATCACCGTGCACCAGCCGAAAAAAGTGTTAGAAACTAGCGAAAAACCCTGGTTAGCCCCTTGCTGCAACTCTTGCAGCCTACTCCCTTTGCCAGAACCCCAAAAACACATCTGGAGTTCCTTGTTTTCTGACGAACTCCCTCCTCTACTCGTAAGACTCCGGCAATGCGCAAACCTCCTCGGGGTTTTCCCTTAGCCAGAACCTCCACTGTTTGCCAGCGAGCTCTCATTAGCCCCGTCAAAATCCCACTGCTTACGAAGCTTCTAACGGGCACCCTCTGCTCACCGTTAAAATGTTTTCATTTTTTTTTACCTTCGGTGAAAAAGCGAAGGAAAATGAGGTTTTACCCCCTTATATAGCCAACACTACCCTCAAATGCCCCTCACAAACTGAGAATCCCAGTCGCGTCCAAGGAAAGCCAAACGACGATGAGCCGGGTTGGGTTTTGACTCGAGGCCTGAGGAAACTCTCAACGCCACCTGTAAAATTCCAAAAAAAGGGCTAAACAGGGTCGGGCTCGGGTAATGACTCGAATATTAATCCATACTCAGCGCCAGCTATGCGGTTACAGGTACCTAGCACCGGCTATGCTTCCACAACCACAACACCGGTTGTATGCTTGACAATTCAATATCGGCTATGTTCAAGCACGTACCACCCTCAGCACCGGCTGTGTTTTTAACAATCTAGCGTCGGCTGTGTTTTTAACCTTCCAACGTCAGCTGACTGGTTAAGAAGCACTGTTGGCCATCTTTAGAGCCAGTTGCGTTTTCGAAGACTTATCGCCAACTGAGTGCTCAAGAAATAATGGTTACTGCACCTGGCACCGGCTGTATCTTAAACAGCCTAAGTCGAAGCTGTGTGTTTCCTATTACTATCAATGTGGTAGCACCTTGACTCTGACCTATTGCCCCCATAAAGTGGAACCTAGATCGATCAACATCAGGTCATGACTCCTCATCCCCAGTAGGAGAGTCATGCTCGTATTACATACTATTATCCCCAGTAGAGTTAGGGTCATTCTTACTGCTACAACCCCCAGTTGTCTGTCTCATGCTTATAAAAGACCCACATTTGTCCCCTCTTCCCCAATAAGGTCAGATTTCTTATCTGGATCCCTCATCGGTCCTACCTATCTTATCCTCAGGGAGTTAGATTGCTACCCACAGACCTAGTCCCCGTGGAGCTTCACCTACATGACGACCCACGCAAATGTCTAGATGCATGACCCTAAACTGTACGGTCCAAACTATATGACCTTAAATTGTAGCAGACATCTAGATGCATGACCTTAAACTGCACGATCCAAACTCTATGACCTTAAACTATAGAAAAGGTCTAGTTGCACAACCTTAAGCTGCACGGTCCTAGTTGCATAACTCTAAACTGCATAACCATAATCCAAACTATATGACCTTAAACTGTAGCGAAGGTCTAGTTGCACGACTTTAAATTGCACAGTCCTAGTTGCATGACTCTAAACTGCATGACCATGGTCCAAACTATATGTCCTTAAACTATAGTGGAGGTCTAGTTGTACGACTTTAAACTGTATGGTCCTAGTTGCATGACTCTAAACTGCATAACCATGATCCAGCAATATGACCTTAAACCATAGTGCACGTCCTGACTGCATGATGCTAAACTGCTCTGCACAGGTCCCGGAGGCATGACTATAAAACTCGCCCCCACATATGTGCACACACCTTTTACTTGCATCCTCACGCACGTCTTCCCTAACCGACCTGATCGTGTGCGCACACCACCTTCACTACCTCCCCAGGGAGTCCATTCACTTCATTATCCTCCATCATTCCTCAGTGATTCTCACCAGTGCTCACAAAAATGGTGAACCATCCTGCCAACTATACTTATCATAAGTTAGTGGGTCACTACTTTCGACCTTCTTTTCATACATCATCCATCTTTCACGAGTAGCCTCGTACCATCTCCCCAACAGTGAGCTCAACCACTACCATACTCACTTCATGGCCCCTACAGACTACTGTCCATCCCCATTATGGTCCAGCTGTATGACCTTAAACTGTAGTGCACGTTCTGACCGCATGACATTCAATGGCTTTGCACAAATATCGAAGGAATGACCTTAAACATGCCTTCACAAAAAAAATAACGGGCATGGTGTATACCTTAACAAGGGAATGCTATGAGGTGACGGATGGGCATGGTCACAAAACCATGAGTAAAAGAGTTTCGTAAATAAAAATCGGGCACAATGAAAACTTGAAAGGGCATCATGAGTAAAAATGGAAGAATAAAGATGGACATGGCCGAAAGGTCATGAGTAAAAGAGCCCCAAATAAAAGAAAGTTGGTGAGAACCGTCTCTACGGCACCGCTTCCCAAGTTCAAGTGAAAATCCGCAAAGGACGCTTGGACCAATAAATAGGTTTATGCAGCTTTCACCTCAACTGGTGGCAACTGGTGGCTTCAACCCTCACTCAAAAAGAAAAAATCCCTGGTGACACATATCAAGACAAAAAAATATGAGCTTCAAGGAAACGATTTCGACAGCCTGAGTCCATTCGCCAAAAAGGACTCGAAGGACAGAAGATTTGCCAAGAAGGTAAGAGAAGTCTCATGACAAAGACAATCATTCTCACAAGGTCACCAACATACTTTCAAGATGTTGAAGATGCCCCAAGGAAGCTAAGTCGACCATGACTTTGGAGTGGCAATCAGATGATTGTTGTAGCAGCAAAGCAGTGGGTAGGGGTGGTTGTACTTAGAGCTGGTCACCTTGATAAACTGAGGTACCCTACTCGCAAAGAAATGACTGACGCATGAAGCAGACGGTGCCGATGCAAGGCCTTTTAGCACGTAATCCTCGAAACGTGGCTCAACACCAGAGGATATACACAAACCCATACCAAATGGGAACAATGCCCTTCGACATGGCACTCAATTGCCAGACGAGCCTGATTCTGACTGACAAAGTCCGTACAAAATCCTCAACTTCAAAATCACAAACAGTCCACACGAGGGTGAGGACTTTGAAGAGATCCCTCAAAAAAGTCTCTTTTCCCCCTAAAGTCTCCACGGACGGACCCGCGAACAATGTATCTCTACATCCAAGCATCCTAGTTGCACTATTGTGTGAATCTCCTCGGCGTTCACGAGGTCTTGTGGCTAAGAAGAAAAAAAAGTAAAATTCGAAGGAAATTTTTTGAATATTGTCCTTCTCACTTCTCTCGAAGCGCAACATTTGGTGGGGCAATCTATTTAAATGCATTTTTTAGCACCTTGGTCTACAAAATAGTGAAAATTTTGACAGTCTCATAATGCCTCCAGAATTGCCCAAGATCTTTATCAATACTCCAAAAGGCCATTTTCCAAGTTTCATCATGATCAGACATATTTAAGGTAGTGAACACAAAGAAATAATTTTAGCAAAATTAATCTCTAGCACCCTAAAGTAGACGCCATAACTAGAACTATATTTTTAGTGCGTCAAATTGTTGTGGGACCACCTCCATTAGATCCGGTATGGTTGAAAACCCATATGGGTCAATTTTTGGATTAATCGGGCACTTCAATACAAAGTTAAGCATAAAATACCAAAAAGGGGTGGGCTGCACACTATTCCCGTGTGGCCACCATACACCAAAACATCATTAAAGGTGGCTGTTTTTATAGTCACGAGCAGTGACTTTCAGGGCCCATAGCTCACTTGTTCTGAGTCGGATCAAGCTCAAATTTTGTGAGCATTTTCGTCTCGTCAAGACGAGCGATTCGATATGTGGTACGCCCTGTGACGATGCCCAAGCAGGGAGAAAAACTAGAGGGAATTTGCTAATCTGTGAAGAAAGTTACAAAAAATTCAGCAACAACGCGCCCCACTCGGGTAGCCAAATCACAATGCTTGTATACCCGATCGACATGAAACCAATTGCATTATGTACTTGAGGTCCGAGGCTATCTTTGGTCCGAACCCCACTTAAGATGAACAGTTGGATTTCACACACGGAAGTGTGGAAAGTGCTGTAAATTTCAGCTGCCGGATTTCAAGATTGCGGCAAAAAAGGCAAGACGACAAAATCTTCATCCGGACACGAAATCGAGCTATGTTTGTTGTAATGTGATCGCGATGGCATGCTCAGAGTGATTCAGTGAAAAAAATGAAGCAAAACATTAAGGAACGAGCACACTATCGATCCGAAGTTTTCAAGATTCATCTAAAATTCAAGTCTCATGATCGTGGCTCAAAAACATGATCCATGGCTTGAAATTGGTATCTAATCAATCGCCATGTCGAGCCCTAGAAGAAAATAATCATCTTTTGATCAAATGGGCATCAGAACAACCCCAGATCAGTCATGAAAGAGCACACAAGTTCTCGAACAGCAACAAGACTGTTCTGAAATTTCACACATTGTTAGACAGGGGAAAAACAATCCTTTTGCACTCTATTTTAGAATTTCTTTTAAGTCAATAACATTATAATTATCTTCAATTTTAGGTAGTTTTTGGGCATCCACCAATGTTTGGGCCTCATTCTATATAAGCATGCAAAGCCAAATTGTAAAACACCTTTGGATTCATTTCTTCATTTAATCAATAAAGACTTCATTTTTGCTTAAGCTCATGGGTGCATCTTAGAGAGAGAGCGAGAGAAGAGAGAAGAAAAGGGTTGGTACCCTTCGATAAGGTAATTTTCTCTCTTCTCCCCTCTTTCTCTCTCCTCCCCTCATTCTCTCTCCTCCCCTCTATCTCTCCCTCTCTCCTCTTGCTCATCTCTCTCCCCTTTCTCATCACTATCTCCCTTTCTCTCTCCCCTTTCTCATCACTATCTCCCTTTCTCTCTCCCCTTTCTTAGCTCTATCTCCTTTTCTCTCTCCTCTTTCTCATCTCTATCTCTCTTTCACTCTCCTCTTTCTCATCTCTATCTCTCTTTCTCTCTCTTCTTCTCATCTTTATCTCTCTCCCTGCTCTCCTTCAAAACACAATCGACAATGCTGACGTTGACTGTGTCCTCTTTCTTCTCTTCCTCTAAACATAGTCTGCAAAGCTTAGCACCGACTGCATCTTCTAATACAATCGGTAAAGCCTAGTGCTGACTGCATCTTCTTTCTCTTCTCTGTCTAATATAGTCAGCGAAGCCTAGTGCCAACTGTATCTTCTCTCTCTTCTCTGTCTAATATAGTCGGTGAAGCTTAGCATCAACTGCATCTTCTCTCTCTTCTCTGTCTAATACAGTCAGCAAAGCTTAACACCGACTGCATCTTCCCTCTCTTCTTAAACACAGCCGATGAAGCCTAGTGCCGACTGCGCCCTTTCTCTCTCTTCTCATTCCAACCCAGCCAACGATGCTCAGTGCTGACTGTATCTTCTCTCTCCTCTCTTCTTAAACACAATTGATGAAGCCTAGCACTGACTGTGTCCTTTTTCTCTCTTCTCTTCCCAACCCAACCAACGATGCTCAATGTCGATTGTGTCTTCTCTCTCCTCACTTCTTAAACACTATCGACAAAACCTAGCACCAACTGTGTCCTTCTCTCTCTTCTCTTTCCAACCCAGCTGACGATGCCTAGCACTGATTGTGTCTTTCCTTCTCTTCTTCTTCCAACATAGCCGGTGATGCCCAAAGTCGACTATGTCTTTCACCCTCTTTTCTCCTTCATTCTCCCTTCTCTCACACTCTTCTCCTTCTTTCTTTGTCTTCCTCTCTTTCTTTCTCTTCTCTTTCTTATTCTCTTACTTCTTACTCTCTCTTTATGATTTTCATTCTCTCTGTTGTCCTTTCGTTTGATTAAGAAGGGTTGAGATTAGCCTCTTATGGTAGTCTTGTCATCTAGCCGTAATGTTGTTGTGTCAGAATTACTACGCCCGCTTTATCGCCACGATAGACTAACCATCATGTCTAACTAGTCAATATCGGTATTGATGTCTAGTAATAATCCTATTGAACCTGTCTGAGTTATCGAGCCTGTTTTACTAGCACGTCGGCGAATTACCCACCAGCTTAGTCACTGTATTGATCTCACCCCCTGGTAAAATTCTTCTTTCCCCCGTCTTTCTTCTCTCGTTCTTCTTTCTTCTTTTGAATGTGCATGCCTGTGTACATTCACCCAAAAGGCCAGGTGAGGTTCACTGACCCACTTGTCTTATAACCTTTGCCGTATATGTGTGATTACAGAAAATAGGAGACTACAAGACATGGGAGACGATTCCGAACCAGTTTTATTACTGGGGCCTTTCTTCGTGATTTAAGAGGGCACCCACGCGAGTCAGCTCGAGTAAGTCCCGACCTTAAATTCCTCTCTTATCGGTTGGTAATACCTGCCCTTGTTCTCAAACAAGGTTCTCGAGAGAGCGGCTTCAAAAGTCCCGGGTCTCCCTTGAAGCCCGAGAAGCGTGCCGCCTGGGAGGGCAAGATCGAGGCACCTAACCAGTGTGTTGAGAGGACCCCTAAATATATTTGTTAATTGTCCTACAGGGGTGCACCTGTAATATATTGAGAACCTGATGATAGAAAACTTTGATTAGGGTGACTTTGATTTGGCCAAATTATGTGTCCCTGCAGTAGACTCTGAAATATAATCCCATGGGGTCATCTTGAGACAAATTGAACCACCATTATAAACTAGCCCAATAGAGTACCCCAAAGCTCAGTATTAATCTTAGAGATCTCATTTACCTCTAGTCCCATTTTATTTTGATATGAAATATACATTTATGATAAAAATCAATAGTTGATGTTTTTAGGATATTTTTAAGAATTTTCTAAAATTTTTCTAAGGCACAAAAATCAATATTTTCCTTTTATTTAGGGATAATTCGAAACAAAGACACATTAATGGGGGGTCCACATGGAAACTACGTGGCCATAGGGTAAACAAGTGGGAACCCCACTACTCTTCATAGTGATGACATCATAGTAGCGTGGATATCTAGTGCGTGTCCTCTTTTGAAATTTGTTGATTTGTTGATTCATGTCATATAGTTTTGAATTGCTGAAATTATTTTATAATCATTTAGTCTAATTTTGTTACATGGTATTTTCAATACATGTGGCTTTGGTGCTATGTCCCAATGGCCAAGTTTAATTGAGATATTTTAGCCTAATTCCTAGCCCATGGGAGAAATTGAATTTTAGAGTAGCTTTTCAAGTTGCTACATCCCATTAGCCTAGTACATGGGGACTTTATGGGATCTCATTATCCTATTAACTAATTCATAAGATATTTTTCTTACAAAGATCACCTTTTATAAATTACCATAAGGGCATACCCCTTCTCTCATGGTGCATTATTGTTTTCATAAAAAACTTTGGTCTCTTATGGAATTTTTCAAGGGACTAGAAATGAAATGATTTATGGGACAATGACCTAAAGATAAAATGACTAAGCTAGGGTTTCTATGGGGTGATAAAGGTGTGATAATCACATCCATTCATCTTGGTGGTTACATGTATATATTTGGCTAGGATTTAAGCCCTCTCATGTGCTACAGATTAAAGGCATCAAGGTTGTAAATTATTTCACTATCCACCACTTTAGTATATATTAATAACTTAGGTTATGTCCACCCTAATCTACTTCATTTACAAACTTTTGAGAGACAGAGAGAGAGAGAGAGAGAAACATTGCCTCTACGCACATCCCATTGAGATCATCCCTTGTGTTCTAAAACTTGAACCTCAAGCAACCATGGTATTCCCATCTCGTCATGGAAACTAGCTAGCTCATACTCCACACTTGAGGTAATCATTTAGATCATATTTCTTTTTGTTTAATTAAGCTTCATCTTCTTCATGTTTAAGTACTATAAATCTTAAATTTCAATACTTCTTTCAAGATATTATCAAGAGTTTTTCACGTTCATCCATGACCATCTTGAACTATGCTCATACTCTCATCAACATGCATAAGATACATTGAGATCCCATCTTCTAGACAACATTTCTTCCAATTATTTGATTTTTCTGAGATTTAGAGTGAATATAATTAATCGATAAGTGAATATTTCATCCTCTCTAAAGTTTCATGATGATAGAAAATTGTGCTACCTCAATTATTTGAAAAATTACGTTATGCTAGACTACACCACAGACACATATGTGCTTATTGTCTAAAGCCAAGTGGTCTGCATCTCTCTCTATTATTTTGATATCTACAATTCAATATCTCTCTCATTGTGAACCTATCTATGTGGTGAAAAGGTGGTTGCACACTTCCCATAGTTCGAAGGAAGTAAACCCCATGAAAATTTCAAACCATCAATGATTTCATCTATGGGACAATGTTTAAGTCCCTAAATGATACAATTCGTGATCCGGGCACAAAGGGTTCGATCATTAGCTTCCCAATAGTTTATTGAAACTTTATTTACTATAATTTTGAGTTATTAAATGTTTTGTGATACAAAGTAATTGAGCATGTCATGTTTGAAACATGTTTGTCTTTATGCTAATAGGAAAAGGTTCAAGGACCTCCACCTCTAAGGCTCGTGGATCATCCACTCGAGCCACACCTCGAGGCAACCCTCAAGTTGTCTCGGGTTATCTTTAGGGCTTGAGCCTTCTTGGGCCTGTCCCTACACGATCTAATCATGTGCACAACACCACTCAGGGCACCTCCGTCGCTAAGATTCCCTGAACACAAGAGAGGTGACCCCCTCGTCCACTCTCCCTGCACAAGCATGCCTATCTAGTGAAGAATGTCCACAAGACCACTTCTTCGCACATCTTGGCTCATAGCATCAGGCCTTCTAAGGCTAGACCTGTCACTTAAGCCCGGGGTGACCTCGATGTCACCGGACACCTTCTTCAAGGGGTGTACACGCACCGTCACCATGGACTACATCGACCTCCTAGCCGAGAGGCCATTGGCAACCAACTCTCCCCTGTTTGCCCCGTCTCCTTAGGTGAAACCCCTGCAGACCTGATACTCAAAGGTCTTCCCCAAGAGCACTATCCTGTAGTTCCCCCTCCAAGGTTGTCTTGCCCCTTGAACTCAAAAGCAAGGTCGAGGCAAAACTCCCTTTGCCAACGAGGTTCGTCTTCGTCCTTCCTTCCCAACGCCAATACAGTCCAAAAAGGCCAAACTGATGTTGTCGTTGCCGGCCCTTATCCCTTGCCTCAACTCATGGAGGTAGCTTCGGCCTGCCTAAGGAAGGCTAACCATTCTCAATAGCAATCTTGTTCCTAGTTCTGGAGGGGTTTATACTAGAACCTGAGAGTTAAGCATGAGAAGGGTGTGAGGGTCACACCAAAGAAGAAACCTAGAAGCCACGGGGCAAGAAACATTGTCAACCCTCTGGCGTTCTACCCATTAACGGCGATGACCGAGCCTGGAGAAAGAGGGGTGGAAGTATGCACGGTCGTTAATATTGTGGGTGACGACTCAACCCAACAACTCTTGTTGTCCCACGACCATCATGAACTAATCCTCACTCGCTCTGCATTCAAGGCCCAAGCTCAGTCGGGGCAAGTCCAGCCCTTTCTGACTGATCTCCAACACCCTGTGCGTCAAGCGAGCAAAGTCCCAGTCATGCAAGATGCCTCCTCCTTTGAAGAAAGAGTTAGTGTGATGGTCATTGACCAGCCGGAGGATGAGCGACAAGAACATCTGACCTGACTCGAGGGTATGATAAATCGGATGCTGGAGAAGATCGACCAAATGGTAAGTACCCGGCTCCACGGGAACTCATCCCACCATGGGGCTACTTCCCCACAACTTCCCCATCCGATCGAGGAGCTGCCAAGACAACCACCCTTCCTAACTCTCACAATCATTCTTCCCCCCATCAGGTTTCACAAGCTGACATTGAAACCATGGTCAGCTATAGCCTGCGAGATAAACAACTCCTTAGGTCATAAAAGATGTACCTTTACCAAAAACCCTACCCTTCATATATTGACTCACTCCCTTTTCCCTTGAATTACCAAAAGAGAAGACTCCTTGTCTTCAACGGCACGAGTTCTTCCTGCTAGCATATCGCTCACTTCATTTCAGCTTGTCAAGAGATGACGGCTGATGGGAGACTCCTCCTCCATCAGTTTGTTGAAACTCTTGATGGTTCGACATTTAAGTGGTATACACGTCTTCCCCGAAACTCATTACATACCTAGGACGAGATGGAGCACCTGTTCTACAAGTGTTTATATGAAGTCGAAAGGGAAGTCCAAGCCATTGAGCTCCTCACCATTACCCAAGTTTCGGAAGAGCCAGTTGACCAATTCATCGTAAGATGGAGTGACCTGGCTGCATACCAGACCAACCCCATGCTTGAAATTAACGCAGTACAAACTTGTGTGAGCAACATGCGGCCGAAAATCTCCTTGCATGTAAAGGCTTCAAATCCCACTTCTATATCGAACCAAATTTCTAAAGCGGTCTGCATAAAAAGTCTCTTTAAGCACCGTGGTGGGCCACAAGGACAGCCGTCAAATGGAGGAAACAGTTGTAATTTTAGCAATACCCGCCCTAATTCTAGAGGCATTTAGCAAAATGGGCAGTCTGTGCCACTGTCACCGTGACTGATCCTAAGAAGGCCCCTCCTCAGATCCTCGATTTCACTAAAGGAATACACCCCACCAATGCTCAGGGGACACCCCAGGCAAAGTCACAACCATCTCAATCTTACAACAAGGTCCCTCCCCCACAAATTCTTTACCAAAAGGATTTCTAAGAGTAAAAGAGGAACAAAGTTTATAGCATCGATAAAGAGTGGGTCCCCACCCTACTCCGAATGTTGCTAGAGCAAGGGATGATTGCTTTGCCCGAAATGAGGAAACCTGAGGAAGCCAAGTTTGTTACCCACAAGAATTATTGTGCCTATCATATGATGTTGGGACACCCTATCCTTAAAGACCGTAATGAAGCCTTAATCCAATGAGGGCAGATTCAACTAGATGCCCTTAAGAAAGCATTCGGGGGAATTGAAGAATCTCACATGGTGGCAAAGCAAGAAGAGGAATGAGACAATTACACTGATGAACTGCCGCTGGGTCTCCTCCCAGCAATGTTCGTCATGATAATCCAATAAGGCATCATTTTGCCATGGCCATCAAGGCAGCCCAAGATATGGCTCAAGGAACCGAGCATCTCTGGTGCTCGTATCATCAAATACATTGCCATGAGCTGGCCGAATGCTTGACCTTTCGAGCCCTAATTCAAGAGAAAGTGCACAGTAGGCATGAAGGCGACGCCCAAACCCCAAGGCCACCATCGCAGGGGGTACTCAGGCACAACCTCTTGTGATGGCGCACCATCAAGATCTTCTGAGCCAGAGGAACCCCCCCCTCGCTTTTTAGCCATGGCAAGTGTATCGAGGCCAAAACAGCATGAAGTCCATGCAAAGGGAAGCGGTTCGCCAAAAAAGGCCGAGTTCTTGACCCCACGGATATAACGAGTCTATGCCAACCATAAAGAAGAGTAGGTAGAGGCGAGTACCAAGAACTGTTCATCAAAGGAGGAGAATCCCTCAAGTGTCAACCGAGGCTGAATTCCTTTCGCCCGTACCTCCATTGCCGACATTAAAGGACTTCCTCCCTAAGCCGACCACCGCGACCAACCAAGGAGGAGTCTCAAAGCCAATTCAGGCTTCCCATTGGTCTGACAAAAGTGATGACACTAAAAGCACCCCTCAACAGTCCAAGCAGGGTAAAGACCTTGAAGATCCTCTGCACACGTTCAATCCAGGTGATGCCGTTAAAAGCTACCCGATTCGGTCCAATCTAAGCGATGACCCTAAAAGCTCTCACTCTATCTCCATTCTTGATTCTTTGAACCCGTCTTGTTCTCATCCATCTTCTACGGGGACTGTTCTCGAATATCCAAAGTTTGAAGCTCTTGATGAAGAGCTTAAAAGTTGCAACACTAGCAAGTGCCATCGAAAACAACTTAAGAAAATGATGGCCCAAGTGGATGGATTCCTAACAGTCGTCGATGCTTTGGCGTCTAGAGTCAATGAGAAGTCCCGATGGGCCCCTATGCCTGACCTAAAGCAACAGTCGAAGGAAGCACAAGGGCAAAACTCTCAACCACATGAGGTGTGCCACATGGCGCAAATCGTTGAGGGATTGGCCAACACTGGTCAAATCAGTGTGCTACCTAGAAGCCACTTCCCCTCGTCGCCCGAATCCCTTCGTCCACTAACATTACCTGGTCAATTGACGCGAGTTCTTCAAGACCAGTATTCTCAACCCATTGACCACCCCTTTCTCGAAACCAACCCTTCCCGATTTGGGTATTCGAAGTTGACACAAGACCCCTTAAGTCCTCGAATACTGATGAGGCAGAATCCAGAATGCTTCAGAAGTAAGGGAGGAAGGTGGACAAGACACAACCGATGAACCAGACGAAATAAACTTGGGTGATGTGACCGACCTGAGGCCAACCTTCATATCTGCCAATATGTCCCTAGATGAGAAAAAGTGTTATAACGCTTTCCTACGCACAAATCGGGATGTCTTCGCTTGGCATTATCATGAGATGACTGGCCCTGACCCCCAAGTCGCAGTCCACTGACTCGATATCGACCCGGCCTTTAAGCCTGCAAAGCAAAAGGCAAGGAGGTTTCGGCCAGACCTCGAGGACCAGATTGATGTTGAAGTAAGTAGGCTGCAGGAGATTGGATACATCCGGGAAGTCAAATACCCAAAGTGGTTGTCCAACATCATACCAGTAAAAAAGAAGAATAGACAAATCAGGGTTTGCAGTGATTTCCGTGATCTGAGTGCAGTATGTCCAAAAGATGACTTCCCACTGTCGTTCATCGAGATACTCATTGATCCACAACCCATTGCCAAACCTTCTCCTTCATGGATGGATACTCAGGATACAACTAGATAAAGATAGCACCGGAAGACGAGGAAGCCACCGCGTTCTTGACCCCAAAGGATTTCTGTTACACGATGATGTTGTTCAAATTAAAAAATGCAGGGGCTACATATCAGCTAGCCATGACCACCATCTTTAACGACATGCTGCACAAGGAAGTGGAGCATTATGTAGACGATCTGGTGGTGAAGTCCAAGGAGAAAGACGCTCACATGCTAAACCTCGAACGAGTATTCAAGAAACTTCGCTGCCATCAACTCAAAATGAATCCCCTGGAAATGCGATTTTGGTGTGCGATCCGAAAAATTCCTGGGGTCCATTGTTTGGTATCGAGGGCTGGAAATGGAACCCATCAAAATCAAAGCAATCCAGTAAATGCCCCCGCAAAGGAATCTTCATAAACTCCGATCTCTGCTGGGGAAGCTCGCTTATATATGGAGGTTCATCTCCAACCTCTCAGGGTGGTGCCTTTACACACCTGTGGAGGAAAGATACGCCCTTTGAATGGGATGAGGGATGTCAGTAGGCTCTAGATGATATCAAGGCATACCTGCTAAACCCATTGGTGCTTTCCACCCCTGTACCAGGAAGGCCTTTGATCCCGTATGTGACCTCCCTTAACGAGTCAGTAGGTGCACTTTTGGCACAAAATAACAAAGAAGTAAAGGAAACAGCCCTATATTACCTCCGTCGATGAATGAGGGAGCTGAAAAGAATTATCCGCTAATTGGGAAGTTGTGCCTAGCTCTAATCTTCGCAGTCCAGAAGCTTTGCCACTACTTCCTCGCCCACGAAATCCGACTCATCTCACGAACACACCCCATTAAATTCCTTATGACAAAACCTTGCTTGTCAGGACGCCTCGCAAAGTGGTCACTGTTATTAATGGAATTTAATATTACGTATGTACCCAAGAAAGATGTCAAGGGTTAGGATCTAGCAGATTTCTTAGCAGCACATCCATTACCAGCGGACTCCCCCTTATCAAGAAACCTCCATGACGAAGAGGTATTATGCACGGAAGAGTCTTATGATTGGAAGATGCAGTTTGATGGGGCTTTCCAGTCTAAGCAAGGAGGGGCAGGAGTGGTATTCTTTACCCTGCAAGATGGCGTTATCCCCTTGTCCTTTTCCCTCATAAGGGTCGACACGTACAATGAGGCCGAATACCAAGCACTCATTATAGGGCTCGAAGTTGCTTTGGACCTGCTTGGAATGGCTAGCTATATTTGGCGACTCCGAGTTAGTAATCCGACAACTCAAAGGGGTATATGATGTGAGAAAAGATAGCATCAAGCCCTATCACGACTATGCTAAAACCCTAATGACACAGCTTGAAGACTTCTCCCTCAGGCATGCCCCCTGCAGGTTAAATTCCCAGGCAAATTCCCTTGCTAAGCTCGCGGCAACCATCCAAATGTCGTCAAAGGAACCCATACCTATATGGGTGGCAGAATGAAGACGCATCGAACTGCTGAACAAATTAGACGTGGATGATGAAAGGATTCTCTTCTCGGAATGCTCGCCTTATCCATTTTGAGCATTGTTAGCTGCCAAAGATGCCCTCAAAGTTGAGGAGAGAGACAAGCATGCGCAGAACCCTACATCAGAACAACAGGAGGTCGAAGCCTCCAACCCACTATGTGTTGAGGTTGAGCAAACCGAAGATTTGAGGGAGCACATACTCAACTTCATTTAGCATGACCGATTGTCAGACGACCGCATCGAGCGCAATCACATACGAAGGACGTCCACCAAGTATGCCCTGCTTGAAGGAAACACCCTTTTTCGACACTCCTTTGATGGCATCCTTCTTAGGTGTATTAGCGCGGGAGAGTCTCAACGGGTGCATAAAGAAGTACATGCTAAGATTTGTAGTCTCCACCAATCAGGTCCTGAGCTCTACAAGCAGATCCACAGGTTGGGGTGGTTAGGTACCTCGATCTCACCCTCCGTATTTGGATGATCTGGCAGCACGTATCTCGGGTTTCAAGGGAACCTGGGACTTGAGTTATCTCTCTCGGGAACCTTGCTCAAAACCAACGGCAGGTGGACTAACCTATGAGAGAGGAATTTACAGTGGGTTCGGGACTTACTCGTGCTAGCTCGTGTGAGGCACCCTCTTAGATCACAAAGAAAGCCCCCTAGTAGTAGAATTGGTTCGGAATCGCCTCCCTTGGCCTGTGTTCTCATGTTTTTATAATCACACACACATGACAAATGTTACATGACAAGTGGGATCCCACCTTGCCTTAGGGTGAACGTACACAAACGTGCACATTCAAAACGAAGAAGAGAAGAATGAGAGAGTTAAGATTGGGATGAGAAGAATTTGACCAGGCAGTGAGACCAACACAGTGACTAGACTAGTAGGTAATTGACCTGACGTGGCAGTAAAACGGGCTTGATAACTCAGACCAGCTCAACAGAACTACTACTAGACGACAGTACCAGTACCGACTAGCTTGACACAATGGCTAGTCCTTCGTGACAGTAAAGCACACACAGTGACTTTGACAGGCACACCAATGTTATTGATAGACAACAGAACTACCATAGAATGCTAGTCTCAATCCCTCTTGTTCAAACGAAAGAGTAAGAAAAGAAAGGAGAACAGAAAGAGCGAGAGAAGAGAATATGGAGAACAGAAATAGTGAGAGAAGAATAAGAGAAGAATTAAAGACAAGGAGAGAGATAAATAAGGAGAAGAGTCTGGGAGAGGATAGGAACGAAAGAAAGAGGGAGAGGAAGAAGAGAAGGAAAAGCATGGAGAAGAAGTAAGAGAGAGAAGGAAGAGGAAGGAAGGCACATATGGCAATGAGATGAGGAGAGAGAAACTCAGATAGCGATAGTCTCCTGCTGTCTGTGACAAGAGAAAATTAGAGAGAAAACACAGATGGTGATGTGTTTTCACCAGCTGTGACAGAAGAAAAAGGTGATAGAAAGAACACAGGTGGCAATAGGCTTCCGCTGGCTGTGGCAGAAATGAGAGGAGAGAGAGGACACAGGCAGTAATGGGCTTCCACCTGCTGTGATTGAAGAGAGAAGTGAGAGAAGATACAGGCGACGATGTGTTTCTACCGGTTGTGACAAAAGAAAGAGGAGATAGAAAGAACACAGGTGGCGATAGGCTTACGTCGGCTGTGGCAAAAAGGAGAGGAGAGAGAACACAAGCGGCAATGGGCTTTCGTCAGCTATGACTGAAGAGAGAAGAGAGAGAAGACACAAGCGGTGATGTGCTTCCACTGACTATGACAGAAGAGAGAAGAGAGAGAAGACACAGGTGGCGATGTTATTTCACTGGCTGTGACAGAAGAGAGAAGACACAAGCATTGATGTACTTCCGCCGGCTGTGACAAAAGAGAGGAGTGAGAAAGAAGACCCAAGCGGCAATATGCTTCCGCCAACTTTCATAGAAGAGAAAAGGGAACTTTGATAGAGGCCCGGCCTGCCACTCAGGCTAAGAACCGGCTCACTGTTCATGTCTCAGAAGTAGGAAAATGTCACGCCAGACGATAGGTCTGCCAGGTGTGAATGGAGAAAGGAGAGAAGTACAAGTAAAGAGAAAATTGATAAATCAGAGGATGAAGAGAGAGAGTGATAGATGTGAGGGAAAGAGAGATAAAGAAAGAAGAGAGAGATAGAGACGACAAGAGAGAAGAAATAGTAGAAATAAAGAAGAGAAAAAGATGAGAAAAGAAGAGAGAGAAAGAGAGATGATAAAGAAAAGATGAGAGAGGAAGAGAGATAGAGATGAGAGAGAAAAGATGAGAGAGATATAAAGATGAGAGAGGAAATAGGAGGAGAGAGAAAGTTACCTTATTGAGAGGTTCTTACCATTTTATTCTCTCTCCTCTCTATCTCCATGACGTACCCACGAACTTAAGCAAGAATTGAAATTTTTATTGAATGATTGAAGAATGAACCAAAGATCTTTTTACAATTAGGCTTTGCATGTTTATATAGAATTGGGCCCAAACATTGGTGGATGCCCAAAAATAACCTAAATTGATGATAATTACAATTAAATTGATTTTAAAAAAAAGTTAAGAAAATAAGGTGTAAAATTATTGTTTTTCCCCAGCCTAACAATGTCTGATATTCCAAAATAGTCTTATGGCTGCTCGAGAATTTTCTATGACTAATCCGGGGTTGCTCTGGTGCCTGTTTGATCAAAAGATGATTGTTTTCTTACAAGTCTCGGCATAGCGATCATTTTGATACCAACTTCAAGTCATGGATCGTGTTTTTAAGCCACGATCATGAGACTTGAATTTTGGATGAATCTTGAAATCTTCGGATCTAAAGTGTGCTCGTTCCTTGATATTTTTTTGTGATTTCTTCATCAAAGTGCACTAATCATGCTGTCACAAAGATTTCGTAACTTTTGGGTCTGGTCGGAATCTAAAATCTGGCGGCCAAAATTTACATTCACTTCGTTGCCTTTGTGTGCAAAATCCAACAGTTCATCATGTATGGAGTTCGGACCAATGGTAGCCCTGTATCTTACGCACCCGATTGAATTGGTTTCACGTTGATCTGATATACGAGCACCGTGATTTGGTCGCTCGAGCGAGGCGTCGCTGTTAATTTTTCTGCAACTTCTTCATGAATCAGCAACTTCTCTCTAGCTTTTCTCCTTGCTCAGGTGTCATCACGGGGCGTACCATATATCGAAACGCTTGTCTTTATGAGGCGAACATGCTCACAAAATTTGAGTACAATCTGACTCGAATCGAGTAAGATATGGGCCCCAAAAGTAACTGCCCGTAACTGTGAAAACAACGACCTTTAATGGTGTTTATGGTGCATGGTGGCCACCCGGGAATAGTGTACGGCTCCTCCTATTTTAATTTTTTGCCTATAACTTTGTCCTGGAGTTTCTGATTAAGCCAAAACTTGAACTATATGAGTTTTGGCTGTGCCGAATCCAATGGTGGTGGGCCCACAGCTGTTTGACGTACCGAAAATATAGTTCTAGTTACAGGGTCCGTTTCAAGGTGCCAAAATTGTTTCTTTGTGTTCACCGCCTTAGACATGTCGAAATGCGATGAAACGTGTTAGGTGGCCTTTTGGAGTGTTTATGAAGATCTTGACCAGTTTTGGGGCTCTTATGAGACTGCCAAAATTTCCACTGTTTGTTGAGGCTTTATTGACCTGCTTCCTCTTCATTCCGCATCAGGGACCAAGGTACTGAAAAATGTCTTCAAATAGCTTGCCCCGTCGAATGTTATGCTTTAAGAGAAATGAGAAGGACAACATTCAAAAAAAATTTCTCGGCTTTATTACTTTTTTCTTCTTAGTCACAGGACCACGTGAACGCCGAGGAGATTCAAGCAATGCTGCAACTAGGATGCTCAGACATTTGGATGCAATATATTGGTCCATCCATGGAGACTTTAGGGGGAGAAGAGACTTTTTTTTAAGGGATCCTGTTGAAGTCCTCACCCTCAAGGGACTAATTGTGATTCTAAAGCTGAGGATTTTATACGGAACTCATTAGTCAAAATCAAGCCTGTCTGGCAGTCAAGTGCCATGTTGAAGGGAATTTTCCCCATTTGGTCTGGGTTTCTTTTTCTTGGATGGACAACAAAAGAGCCTTTGGTCGGTGCTCGTCTACGTTGTGCACCAGATATTCCTTGGAGGGCAGGGTACCTCAGTTTATCGAGGTGACTAGCTTTGAGTATAACCCCTACCCACTGTTAGCAGTTTCACGTAACAGGTCCAAAGTCATGGCCGACTTAGCTTTCTTGGGGCGTCTTTGGTTTATCGGAATGACTTCCCTTTTTGTTTGTTCTGGATGGTCTACTGAAGAGCCTTTTGTCGGTGTTCGTCTGCGCCATGCACTAGATATTCCTCGACGGGTAGAGTAACTCAGTTTATCGATGTGACCGGCTTTGTGTATAACCCCTACCCACTGTTAGCAGTTTCATGTAACAGGCCCAAAGTCATTGCTGACTTGGCCTTCTTAGGGCGTCTCCAGCATCTTGGAGTGCGTTTAGTGGCCTCCTGGGAATGATGATCTTCTTCATGAGATTTGTCTTGCCTTCTTGATGAGCCTTCGATCCTTCGAGTCCTTTTTGCAAATAGACTCAGGTTGCCAAAATCTTTTCCTTGAAGCTCATATTTTTGGATTCTGGTATTGTGACACCAGAGATTTTTTTCTTTTGAATGTGGGTTGAAGTCGCCTGTTGAGGCAAGTGCTACATCAACCTGTTTATTGGTCCAAGCATCCTTTGAGGATTTTCACTTGGACTTGGGAGGTGGTGCCGTAGAGAATGTGTTCACCAACTTCTTTGGGGCTCCTTTACCCATGACCTTTTAGCCATGTCCACCCTTTTCTATCGTTTTTACTCATGGTGCCCTTTTGGGTTTTGACTGTGCCCTGGTTTTTATTTTCATGGAACTCTTTTACTCATGGTTTCATGACCATGCCCATCTGTCATTTTTACTCATGGCGTTCCCCTATTCAGATATACACCATGCCCATTATTTCCTTTTTTTTTCTTGTGAAAGTGCGTTTAGGTTCATATCTTCGGGACCTGTGCAAAGCCTTTTAACGTCATGCGGCCAAGACGTACACTACAATTTAAGGTCATACAGCTGAACCATGGTAATGATGAATGGCAGTCTATAGAAGCTATAGAGTGAGTATGGTGGTGGATTTAGCTCACTTTTAGGGAGATAGCATGAGGCTACCTGTGAAAAGTGGATAATGTATGAATGGAAGGTGAAAAAGTGGTGACCCACTAGCTGACGGTGAATATGGATGGAGGAATGGCTCGCCGTTTTGTGAGCATGGGGGAGACTCACTAAGGAATGATAGATGATGGTAATGAAGGAATAGGCTTACTGGGGAGATAATGAAGAATATGCACACACAAGAACAAGTCGGTTAGGAAAAATGTGCGTGAAGATGCACGTAAAGGGCGTGTGCGCACGTTGTGGGGGCGAGTTTAAGGTCATGCCTCTGTGCTAAGCATTTTAACGTCATGGGGTCAGAACATGCACTATGGTTTAAGGTCATATAGCTTGGACCGTGGTTATGCAGTTTAGAGTCATGCAGTTTGGACCATGCAGTTAAAGATCATGCAACTAGACCTCTGCTACAGTTTAAAGTCATATAATTTGGACCAGGGTGCTGAGCCTTTTAATGTCATGCGGCTAGGATGAGTACTATAGTTTAGGGTCATATAGTTTGGCCCATGCAGTTTAAGGTCGTACGGCTATACCTCCGCTACAGTTTAAGGTCATATAGTTTGAACCATGCAGTTTAGGGTCGTGCACCTAGACCAAGGTTGTGCAGTTTAAGGTCATGCAGTGCGGACAATGGTGCAAAGCCTTTTAACGCCATGCAACCAGGACGTGTACTATAGTTTAGGGCAATATAGTTTGAACCATGCAGTTTAAGGTCGTGCAACTAGACCTCTGCTACAGTTTAAGGTCGTGCAACTAGACCTCTGCTACAGTTTAAAGTCATGCAGTGTGGACCATGCAGTTTAGGATCCTGCACCTAGACCAAGGCTGTGCAGTTTAAGGTCATACAGCATGGACCATGGTGATGAGCCTTTAAACGTCATGAAGCTAGGACGTATACAATAGTTTAGGGTCATATAGTTTGGACCGTACAATTTAAGGTCGTGCAGCTAGACCTCTGCTACAGTTTAAGGTCATGCGGCATGGACCATGCAGTTTAAGGTCGTGCACTTAGACCAAGGCTGCACAGTTTAAGGTCATGCAGCGCGGACCATTGGTGGGTCGCCATGTAGAAGAAGCTCCATGGGAATAGGTCATGTAAATAGCAATCTAACTCCCTAGGGATAAAATGGGTAAGATTGGCAAAGGGTTCAAATGGGAAGGCCGGCTCATTGGGGATAAGGACACAAGTATGACTCCCTTAGAGATGAAAAATGGTACTCAATAGAGAACAAATTCATTAAAAATGACCCAACTCCCTAAGGATAGGACAACTAGATGTGAAGCAGACCCACTGGGGTTGCAGTAATAAGAATGACCCTGACTCCTTTGGGGATAAGGGACGACAACACGAGTATGACTCCTATTGGGGATGAGGAGTCATGGCCTGGGTGGAACGACCTGGGTACCACTCCACTGAGCTTAGTAGATCACGATCAAGATGTAACTTTGTTGGGGATAATACGCACGGCTTTAGCATGAGGCATGTGGTAATGAATTGCTGAGAACACAACTGGCAGTAGGAACAACCAACATTACTCCTTGGACACACAATCGACGCTGGGTCATTGAAAACATAGCTAGCGTTCAGCATGATCAACATCACTTCTTGGACACTCAGGCTGCGTTGAGCCTTTAAAAATGCTGTCAGCACTGAGAACGGTCAACACTGTTTCTTAAACACTCAAATGGTGCTGGGTTGTTGAAAACGCAGCCGGTGCTGGGAACGACCAACACTATTTCTTGAACACTCAGTCGGTGCTGGGTTGTTGAAAATGCAATTGGCATTGAGATGAGAACACAACTGACATTGGGTATGGGTTACTGTTCGGGCTTCGGTCCACGCCCGACCTAGTCCTTGTCTCTGTTGCACAGGATTTCATGGGAGGCGATAAAATTCTGCTCTGGCCTCTGGTCAAAGTCCGACCAGATCCGGCCCATTATCGTTTGGCCTTCTAGGATGCAGCTGGCATTCTTGGTTTGTGAAGGATATTTAAGGGAAGTCCCGCCTATATATAGGGGTAAACCCCTTTTTTTTTTTTATTGTTTCATGAAGGGTAAAACGACTTGAGGTAAAAAAAATTTAACAGTGAGGGAGAGATATCGAGTGAGAGCTCGAGTGAGCATGCAGGGTATTTCGACAAAATTAGTAGGAGTTCGCTGGCAAGCAGAGGCAGGTTCCGGCTAAAAAAGAAGAAAACGCTAGCAAGGAAGGCCGAGGTTTGCCAGAGTTTGCAGGGGTTTGCAGCGAAAAAGGAAGTTCATTGGGGAAACAGGGAACTCCGGCCGTGATTTTGATGGTTCAGACTAAGGGGAGAAGGGGGAGGAAGATGCAACAAAGGGCTACCCAAGGATTTTCATGAGTTTTGGCAGTTTTTCGGCACTGCAAGTGGTTTTCCGGTGACTTGGGGAAATGGTTGCGGAGAGTTTTCGGCAGCGGAAGGGAGTTTCCTACAGAAACCTGAAGGGCGCAAGGAGACGGACCGTCGCTGGAGGTGAACGATCACGGGGAGGAGAACGACCATGAATCCACACGTGTGAGGACATCTATCAAGCTAGGATGTGGCGGCAGTTGTCAGGCGGCATAATAGGGCTCGAGGCGACGTGTGCAGAATCTGTAGAACGTGTGGGATATTTGAACCCAAGCAAAAATTTTCCTTTGAAAACACGGTCGGTGCTACCTTAGAATACGCAGCCAACCATTAAGCATTAAGTGCACAACTGGAGCTGAACCTCTTAAAGATACACCTGGCACTGCCTTTGGAGACACAACCGACGCTAAGCCTTTGGAGACACAGCCGGTGCTAAGCTTCCGTAAACACAGCCGACCTAAGACTTCTGAAGATACAACCGGTGTTATGCCTTTGAAAACACAGTCAGTGCCAACTGAGGATCCACAGCCAGCGCTGGTCCTCTGAAGACACAACCGGCGGTTGATTAGTGACTTAGTAATGTTTGTTTTGGAAGTGAATCCTTGAATCTTCTTATAATGGCTGAGTCTTCTTGCAGAATCCTTGACATAAAGAACCTCTCAAGGGAAGGAGAGGTCGGCACCAATGATTTTACTGGTGAAGCTCTATTAAGAGGCGAGCCCATTTGGCTGACAGAACTAGTATGCAAACCAGAGTGGCCTCTCAGTGTCACTTTCCTCACTGACCCAGATCGTTTTAAAGTTCAAGAGAACAATGAAGAAGGGGTGGCGCTCCTTCATTTTATGCACATGAACATAGCTTCTAGGGAGAACTTGCCCACCTTAGGAAAGAGAATGGTGAAAACAAAGGGACTAATGTGGTTAGCCAAAGGCCTTCGAGTAAAGGGGGAATAACAATATTTAAGGGGATACTCCTCCTGAACCACCGAGGTGTTGGTGTCACACAGAAGCATTCTTGAACGTGCTTCTCTGCTAGCAGCAGCTCAGTGCTCGGCCAACTACTATGAGCAGTGCTCTAATACTGTTAAGGTACTACTCGAGACATGGAGTCACGGTAGCAACACCTGGCTTCTTGGGTATGGGGAAGCAGCAATCTCTTTATTAGATCTTCATTTCATTGGGGGCCTTCTGTTGATCGGGGCCATGTACGACGCGTTCGTGCCCCAGAACTTAGTCATCGTTGGTGGTGCTAGCTTGGGGGAAGAGGAGCCACCTTCTAGTCTTCATAAGATTTTTGAGGTTTACCAATTGCTCCATGCCAAGTCTAGTAATGGTCGGGTAACCTTTACCAGATGGGTGAAATTCTTTTGTGGGGAGTACCCTGCAGGGGGTCGGGGTACTCCATGAGGGAAAGGGAAGGCTGTTGTAAAGGGGACGCCTCCTATCTATCAATCTAAGACCAGCGACGATGCATCTTCTTGGCCGCATATTTGGCCTTATTTTTATGCAAGTTTGTGCTCCCTGGAGGGGCAAATGACATTTGTCTAGGCACATTCTACGTGACCTGTGACATGGCAAGAGGGCGTGAGTATGCCCTTTCTCAACTAGTTTTGTGCAATATATACCATGAATTGGGGGCCATCTCTTGTGGAAAGGCTTACAAAGTCAAAGAGGGAGGGAATGACATTGTCGAAGGATAAGCGTTCCTTCGGGACTTTAAAACTCCATTCCCCATCCATTATGTATATGGGTGGCTAAGGGCCTATTTCCCTGCCACCTATGTCAGGAGCCAGAGCATGGGAGATAAACTGTGCCCCTTCTAGATGAGGATTGCTTGCCAAAATGCTATCTTTCATAGCCCAGGGGAAGCTCGGAGCTTGTTTGGGAATGACTCTATAAATAGGCTGTGGGTCCCATTTCTGATTGGGAACTTCACCGACTGTACTTTTAATGATGAAATGGGGAAGGAGCTAAATGGTTCTCCCATGACTATCAGAGAGCTCATGTTCATCTTGAGCATTAGAGGGGGAGTTTTACCCTATCGGACCCCCCACAGTGCCAGATTGGAAGGGTATTTCCCCCATTGCTTTGCTCGTCAGCATGGGCTTGATCAAAGTTTCCCCTTCTCTGTATTTTTCGAAAAGTGTTGGGGCAGAGTAAACATAGGGAAGAAGGAAGAGCTTGGGACTCTTCGAGAATGTTGGCTGCCAGGGCACATACGAATTGCTTGGTCGACATGTCTAGAGATGACAGAGATTAGCAAGTATGTGTTGCCTCGCTTCGGCATGAGGGTTCAGGTGACTGAGGCCTATGCAAACTGGTGGAGAATTACCAGCCGAGGTTACTGGGATTATGATCACCCCTGGAAAGGGGAGAACGACAACCAGCGCTAGGAGATTGATGAATACTCCCGCTCTTGGCGAAATCTTTGTCTTGGGATATCCTTTGAACTGCCAGGCTTTAGGGATTCCTCGCGAGATAGCGGTCGATGACACTTTGTCGTAATTTCATGTCATAAAGAGGAAAATTGAGAAAATCTTTGATAAGTACTTCGAATGGAGTGAGGGTCGAAAGGCCCTAGATCATGAGGGGCGCCCCATTCAAGATTTGAACGCACTGATCGAGAGTCGTCCTCACAGTAGACTGGCAGTGAGCCCTTCTCAAGAAGGGAGTACTAAAGTGGCTGCTCCTCCTTCAGTAGGGGGAAAGAAGAGGTAACGCTCTACCCCCATCGGCACTCGTGCACCTGCTCAGGTTGGTGGGCGTACTCGAAGACATAGGGGTGTCAAACTTCCTGTGATTTTGGAATCAAGAAGTAGCTCCTCCTCTGATTCTTTAGCAACTCCCCCAATGTCACCTTCTGCGCTTTCTCCACCATCTTCTATCTCTCTTGAATTGTTTTCTGCTTCTTTAGAGACTGAGGTAAGCGACTTCGAAACTTTCGAGCCCATTGTTATTGCTTCTAATAGGGAAATGACTCCAGAGCTTGGGGAAGTGCCCCTAAGTCCAAGGGTAGTTCTTGAGTCCGATCCAGTTCCCTCGGTGATCAGCGAGGCTGACAGCCCTGTAGCGATTGCTCTAGGAAGGGAATCTGATACTGATATGGCCTCTATGCTTCAGGGGTTTAGTGCCCCGACTGAGGCAGGGATGATGATTCAAGAGGAAGGGCATATGGTTAATGATGCCCCTGAGCATCAAGAGGCTGTTGCCCCCAAGTGTACAGATCGTGAAGATGACGGGGTTAAGCTTTTTGTAGCCGAATTTCTGGCTATTGAGGGCGCAAGCCAGATGATAGGGACCACGACTGAGGCTGAATCTGTAATCAATGAAACCAAAGGGAAGAGGCAGCTCTTGAACTTGGTAATACTGACGTGATAGTTCAGGAGGGTGAGAAACTAAGGGGGCAGGTTTCTTTGGAGCATGCTAGGACAGAAGTGGTGGCCCCCATAGGCGTGGGTCAAAGTGACGAGGCTGGTACTAAAGAACCCAGGAAGGTTGAGGAGGGGGCTGCCGCTAAGTCTAAGGTGCGCGAAGTTTTGGACTTCGCCATAGTTTCAGAAGAGCCAGCGGCTCAGATGGTGATTACTTCTACAAGCCCAGTCCTTGAAGCCGAAGTCTCTTCAGCAATGGCAATCCCACCAGCATCATCTAGGCCCCTTTTTAACGGGACTTTGGGTATAATTGCAAGCATGCTTCATGCAGGCCTTCAAGGTTTAAGGCAACTACCTTTCAATGAGCTAGGCGAGGCTCTAGCTAAACTCAAGGAATTTGATGTCGCGACCACTGTTGTTGAGAGTGCGTCAAAAGTCCTTTACCATTTTGATGCTACCATGAGTGAATTGGAGAACTGGTGGTCAAGAAGACTGCATCATGAGGCAGAAACCAGGAGGTGAGCTTCTTTGGAGGCGTCGATCTTGCGACGTTGCAAGGGAATAGACTCTTGCACTGAGAAGAGGGCCACCATGACTGCCTGTCAGCTCGATCTCGAACGGGAGGGGCGAGCTTGCTTCAAGAGGATGGTCGCAATAAGAGAGGAGATGAGACACTTAAGGAAGGAATTCAATGAACTTGAGAAGGAGATGATTCAGAAAAGGGCCATGGAGGCTTCTCTGGTTGCAGATTTATCTGAACTCACTCACACCATTGAGTTAGAAACTGTAGCGATGGAGGAGGAGACTCAAATGGTGGTCAAACTTAAGGAACATATTCAAGACACCAATGCTTCTTCTGCAGCATGCAGAGCAGAGATTAATAGGATAATTAACCATTTTTTAAAATGTCCTTCTTTTTTTTTTCTTTGCCAACACTTGTAAAAAGTCTGAACTCATGAATAAAATGATTTTCTTTCTTTTCTTCTGGCTGACTTTGCTGCATGATTTCATTCTCTTTTTACTTTCCTGCACCTCATATGCTCTTATTGGTTTGAATGCCTCTCAAAATGTTTATTATCTCAAGGGGCTAATACCCTTGGCCTTGTTTAGTCCGTGACGGACTGTTGTGGCTTCAATGACTTCATATGGGGGAGCAACTACTGTTTCTCCCTTTAATGTTTGATTGATCAAGGGCTCATAATTCATTTTCCTCATCATTTGATGAGCCTGCTCACTAAAGATAGTCCAATCGGGTGGGGCTTTTACCTCCATTAGTGGTGCATTCACTTCAAGCCCGTCATAGGTTTTGGTCTCAGACACAAACTCCTTCAGATGTTTTGAGGTGATACGCATAACCTCCAATTGATTCTGGAGACTACAAACTTCGCTCCTTATCTCTGCTAGGGGATTCTGTTCCTAGGGTGAAGAGGTTGTCCTTTCTCAAACCTCTCTCTTCCCATCAAATCAGGGAAGTGCAGAACTTGTGGTTGACTACGGGTCTGCACTGGCCCTATTGTGGGACGAGGAGCATCCTCTATGCTTATAGTAACCGGATTTTGAAAAATCTTCTGCGACGGTTGGCGTGCCACTTCTGCTTTCAAGAGTACAATAAGGATATGCAGGACGTTTTTATGGTTCAGCATATAGGTGATCTTTGGAGATGGGAATTCTATCACCATAATTTGCTCAATCTCAAGAGTGACTACTGGTTCATCTTTTGACAAAGGTGGCTCTGGACTGGAAGCAGAAAGGGAAGCTTCATCCTTAAGCGAAGATGGAGCTTCTTCAGGGATAGTTAATAGCATGCTAGGATGAAGGGGAGTCAAAGGGAGAATTTTGCCTTGTCTTTCCTCTTCTTTGAACATGTCCACCAGTGTTAACCCAATGTCCTCAACATCTTCAAGAGACGAAGGTTTTGTCTTTCTTACAAACTTGTAGTCCCCATCATTTGACTTTTAGGATGACACTAAATCTGTGAAGTAATATTTAGCATCAGCATAGTGAGCTTTGGCTACAATAAACGGTCTTTTATTAGCATAAATTGTATGCTGTCTCCCATCTTGACTGTACTTAAAGCATTGGTGCAACGTGGATAGAACCACCCCCTGATCATGAAGCCACGGGCGGTCGAGAAGGATCTTGTAGGAGGTGTCTGTGTCAATCACATGAAACTGAGCATAGTAGTTTAATTCATCAATCTTAAGACGAAGGCGAACAGTGCCAGCCGGCTTCTCTCCTGACTAGTTGAATCCCTAGACCGTGATATGCGCAGGAGTGAGATCTTCATAACCTAACCCCAACCGAGTGAGGATTCTCTTTGGGATAAGGTTGGCTGCTGACCCTCCATCCAACATAATTCGGTTGATCGGGAATGCATGTAATTCACCAGTCACAAAGAGAGGACGATTGTGAAATTTTTATCGCAACTGCAGGTCATCCTCTGAGAAGGTGATCACCATACATCCACCCAAGATCAATGGGTCCACTTCAATGGGTTCCACTTCAGTCTCATATACCTCTGGATCAGAAAGGGCTTGGATTAGAGCCATACGATAGTACTTTTATAGCATAAGAGCATTGTAAATGCTAAGAAGGGCTGGAAGTTTCCTTAAGTGCCTCATCACATCATATTTCACCTTTTCCTCGTCAGCCTTTTGTGTTCTTGGCCCTGTCATCGGTTTGGGTTGAGGAGCAAGTTTAAGTGGAGGAGGTTTACTTTGGCCTGCTGGCTGACTTGAGTACACAGCCGGCTTAGTTTGGGTGATGGAGGTTTGAGGTTGAGGCTTAGGAGGTAGCTGAGTACATGGGACCAGTGGCCTCTCAGGGAATTGGAGGATGGGTGGACTGTCCAGGGTATTTGGGTGAGGAAGGAGCCCAAGGAGCCGTAAGATGGGTGGATTGCTTGAAGTATTCAGGTGAGGGAGAAGTGGTGAACCTGGAAAATTCAAGATGCCTGACTTCTAAGGTGGAGGCTGCAGCGTTTTCCTTGATCTCCAGCTTATTTTCCCCGTGGTGAGTGATGTCTGTACCATGTGGCAAGCTTCTTGGGAATAGAAGCTCTGCCCTCTTGATTCTCTCAGTCTCTACTCAAAGTCGAGCTCAAGAGGTCATTGGGGTTTCTTCGGCTTTGACTTCTTATGCTTCTTAGCGAAGGAAGATGGTTGTGTCTTAGCTCGAGCTGTCAGGGCATCAACAACTATTAAGAATCCTGCTGCCTGGGTCAATGTCTTTTTTAAGCGCCTCCAATGTGTTCTGCTTATATTGGTTCCTTCAAGTTCTTTATTGAGAACCTCGAAGTCTGGACATTTTAAGGTGGTACCTGCAGGAGATATATAAGAAGAAGGACGAGAAGCAGAAGAAGAAGAAGGATGAGGGTCAGACAATGAGGGACTCTTAAGGTCATTCCCCTCATCGGACAAATCTAGGCAGCTTTTTGTGTCATCACCAGAGTTAGACGTGTGCAAGGAATCTTTTAGATCTTTCCCTTGCTTAGACCGTTTGAGATGTCATCACCCTCATTGGACGTATTCTAAAGAGAAGACGGCCCAGGGACATCCTCTTGATGGGAGGAGGAAGGAAGGAGGATCGTGCCAGGGATGAAGTTCAGTAAAGTTGGCAATGGGGGAAGAGGTCTAAGAAATTCCTGCTCAACAGGCGGTTGAGCAATCTTGTTCCTCCAACGAGCAGCCCTTGGTGCCCGTCTTTTTTTGTTTTCATTGGTAGTGGTTGATCTGTCTTGTTGAGTTTACGGAAATTGCTAGACGAACTACTTCTTGCCTTAATGACTTGAGTCTGCTTCGCCCATGGTGAACTATCCATGGCTAGGAAGTCGAGTGTTCAGCAGGATCTGATCCATTATTACCCAGGTCTAGAGTTGACAGGCCCTCTTATACCTGTGGAGTGGTTTGAGGATGACTTTCTGGAATGCTACAAGACTCTTAGCATTCCTGTATTTTCTTTGCGATTATACCATGGAAACTAGAGCATTCACACAGGTCGTACGGGCACCAATGGTCCTCAGTCCCTTGAGCAAGGCATTGGGGCGGCCTTGCTGGCTTTGGTGTGATAAGGCCTTCTTGAAGCATTGTAGTGAAAAAGGCATGAAGGAGACTAGGCACTTCATCTTCCTCTTGAACTGTTACTGTGTGGGAGGCTTCTGCTACCCTGAATGCCTTCTTTAGCTCTTCAAGTTTTATCTGACCCTTCTGAATCAGGGTCTCAATAATGTCTTTTAGCATGAAGAGGTCATCTAGGGGGTGATTGATCCTTCAATGGTAAGCACAATAATTCGCCTGAGTATCGAGTCCAGCTTGATCAGGGAACTTAGTCTCTAGGAGCTCGATCATGTTCTGTTCAAGTAATAATCGGAAGAGCTAGAGACCCATTCCTTCTCAAAGGGGTAGACTTTATTCCTATTCTCATTCCAATAATCATCTCGATTAAGGTTCGCAAGTAGGGTTACTCGGTTTTACGACTGTTGATTCTTGCCTGCCTGAGGTGTTTTTGCTATGTTTACCCCTTTGGAGAGGTCCAAAGTTTAGGAAGGAACTTTCTTTGGATCACTGACCATGATGGCTGTAATGATCATTCCTTTTTGTTGGCTGCCCCGGGTGTTAGTCCGAGCGTTACCATTGCTCCAGTTGTTCCCTGAGCTTGCAGATTATTGTCGTGACCCACCGTGGTGGTGTGATAGGCTTTCTATGCGGACTTATTTAGATATCAACTCTGACATGGAAGTCGGATTGGAGGCCTCGACATGTAGAGAAATTTCAGGTCGCATGTTTCGCACACAGGTTTGAACAGCTTCCTTCTTAGGCATAGGGTTGGGATGGTGAGTAGCTAGATTTCTCCACCTTGATATGAATTGGTCGACGGGCTCATCAGGATCTTGGGTCATGATGAGAAGCTCGATGGTTTGAACCTCCCTCTCTCTCTCGTAAAAATGCTAGTGGAATAGGTTCTCCATCTCTGCCCAGGTATGTACTGAGTTTGGGGGAAGTCGAGCATACTACTGAAAAGCTGGGCCATCAAGGTTTCAACAAACTGACGGAGAAGGAGTCTCCCATCAGCCGTTGTTCTCGACACGCTGCTTGGAAGTGAGTGATATGCTAGTTCGGGGACATGGCTCTATTGAATAGGTGAAACTTCCCTTTCTTATAATCTGAAGGAAACGGGACCTGGTCAATGTATGAAGGGTACGGCTTTTGATAAGGCGTCGCACCCTGTATCCCCGGAATTTGTTTATTCTTTAGGTTATGGGTCACCATAGCATTGATGTCTACCTGTGAGACGAGGTGAGGGATAGAATTGTCCTGTGAGACAGAGGGAAGGGGCTGCCTTGAAGGTGCATCATCTGAGTGATTGGAATCAACCTCATGATTAGCTGATTATCGTGCGGCATCTATGCGATCAATCTTCTCCATCATTGTGCGCACCATGTCTTCAAATTTATTCATGTGCTCTTCCTGAGAGTCGTTGGGCTCATTTATAACCATTACGCTGAATGTTTCTTCAGGGAGGTCAACGTTAGTTGCGGTTGATGGCTTGCGAACTTGACGGGTCACACGCGGCAGATCGGTCAGCAAGGGGTCAGCATGTCCCGATTAGACTCGAGTCTTGTACGTTGATCATGTGAGGACCGGTTCTCGACAGTCTTGGGACGATGGCTAGGTCATCTTCTTCAACACTGACCACAGTGTAGGGTTCATGACCTCCTTCTTCAGGCTTCGTCATCTAAAAAGGGTAGAAAGGGTTTAGGCGAAGAGGGTCATCAGAGATGGATGCCCCTATCTCCTTGGTCACTTCTTTGGTCAGAATTTGCAGACCTCTATCTCATTTAACTTTGAGGTTTTGATGGACTTCGTGCCAGAACTGAAACCCTTCTTGCACAAGAAAGAGCTGTCTCCATTAAGTGAAGCAATGGGTGTGGGCTAGGAACTTGAGTCGTCCTGGGCCATGGAGGATGAAGGATTTGATCTCCTATCAAGTCTTTGCCTCGAGCTCTCTTATGGGCTCTAGAGACATGATCAAGATGATGGGGCTGGTTCAAAATGGTACTCCTGGGCAAGGTCTTCTAGTACCAAGGTTGGAGGTGCTTGCTTCAAGAAGGAGGAGCAAGCAAGAGCAAGGTTGACTCATGACGACGTCTGAGTCGAGGGCGAGGGGCTGTCTGTGATGGCAACGCGTGTGTGCCCCTTGAAGAAGGATCACAAGTGACCTGGGGGTCAGCCCGAGCTTGAGCAAGTGGTCTGGCCTTAGGAGGCCGAGAACTTCGAGTAGGTGTCTGTAAGAGAATAGGTGGAAGCTTGCCCCTTACAAGGTGCGATAGTGTGTGATGAGTAGGAGGATGAAGAGGTCATCTTCCATGTACTCAGGTTGACACAGCAATAGCATTGCCTCGAGTAGTGGTATGCATATGCACAACGTGAGCAGGACCTGGCATTGGGAGGTCTGATCCCGGACGCTGACTCGAGGTAACATAAGGGTTGCCCCGAGGTGTGGCTCAAGTGGATGACCCACAAGCCTTATGGTGTTTGAGAGAGGTGGAGGCCCCAGGGCCGCCTCGATGTGTCGAGCCTCTAAGTGTAGAGACTCATGGTGGTGAAAGAATGTGGGGGCTAACCTTGCAGCTACCTGCGGGGGTAATGGCAATTTGTTTGCCTTTTGCAGAAAGGGACTGAGCAGCCTTCTGGCGTACATCGGCAATACGACCGATAAGCGACTTGCCGGTGACAGGGTGAATGCTGTGTGTGGCAACAAATGTGCTACCAATGCAGAAGGCCTTAGCAAGAGTTCTACCAGAGCTAGGAGATGGGGAGTTAAGGACTTTTAAGTCCCTACTCATAATCCAGGTTAAGGCCTGGGAGCTAGACCCGGGGTCTTTGCTCAAAAGGAAGGCTGGGAACAAAGTTTGAGGAACTTGTTCCCTGGGGACACTCGCAAATGCGGGAATAAGAAAATCCCCGATCCGGATGAATGGGTTTCAAAACCCGAAAGACATAAGTGTGTGAAAATAGAAAAACATAAAGGAGAAACTAGCCAAACAAGAACGTTCTGACGAAGGGGTAATATGTCCCCAGTGGAGTCGCCAAGCTGGTTAGGTGCCTCGTTCTCACCCTCCGGATCTGGATGATCTGGTGGCACGTATCTAGGGTTTCAAGGGAACCCGGGACTTGAGATCGCTCTCTTGGGAACCTTGCAAAAAAACAAGGGTAGGTAGATTAACCGATGAGAGAAGAATTTAAGGTGGGTTCGAGACTTACTCGGGCTGGCTCGCGTGGGCACCCTCTTAGATCACAAAGAAAGCCCCCCAATTGTAGAACTGGTTTGGAATCGCCTCCCTTGGCCTGTATTCTCTTGTTTCTGCAATCACACACACATGGCAAATGTTACAAGACAAGTGGGTCAAGGAACCCCACCTTGCCATTGAGTGAATGTACACAGACGTGCACATTCAAAAAGAAGAAGAGAAGAATGAGAGAGTTAAGATTGGGATGAGAAGAATTTGACCAGGCGGTGAGACCGACACAACGACTAGACAAGTAGGTAATTGACTCGGCGTGGCAGTAAAACGGGCTTGGTAACTCAGACCAGCTCAACAGAATTACTATTAGATGATAGTACCAGTACCGACTAGCTTGACGCAACGGTAGCTTGTCGTGACAGTAAAGTGGGCACAATGACTTTGACCGGTACAACGGCATTATTGCTAAACAACAGAACTACCATGGAATGCTAGTCTCTGCCCCTCGTGTTCAAATGAAAGAGTAAAAGAAAGAAAGGAGAACAGAAAGAGAAAAAGAAGAGAAGATGGAGAAGAGAAATAGTGAGAGAAGAAGAAGAGAAGAATAGAAGAAAAGGGAGAGAGAGAAATAATAAGAAGAGCTTGGGAGACGATAGGGAGGAAAGAAAGAGGGAGAGGAAGAAGAGAAGGAAAAGCATGAAGAAGAAGTAAGAGAGAGAAGGAAGAGGAAGGAAGGCACATACAGTAATGAGATGAGGAGAGAGAAACTCAGACGGCGATAGTCTCCTTCCATCTGTGATGAGAGAAAAACTAAGAGAAAACACAAGCGGCTATTTGTTTCCCCCGGTTGTGACAGAAGAAAGAGGAGATAGAAAGAACACATGCGACGATAGGCTTCCGCCGATTGTGGTAGACAGGAGAGGAGAGAGAGGACACAGGTGGCAATGGGCTTCCGCCCGCTGTGAGCAATGTTCGCAAAATCGAACCGAAACAGTTAACCGATTTTGAGGCTAGGATCGGTTTGAAACGGAATCGGACTAACCAGGGCGGTTAACCATTTTAATCGGTCAACTAGTTTTTTTTTTTTAAGAAAAGGTTAAAAATGTCCAAAAAAATTTTAAAAAAAAAGAAAAAAAATAGAAAAACTTAGATTAAGTGTATACTATTATATTACATACATAAAGATATAAAATCTTAATTGTTGCATACATAAAGATATAAAATCCTAAAGCTTTATGACACAATTGCATAATGAAGTATAGCCAACGGGTAGTCCGATACTTAAAGAATACTTGGAATACTGAGTGTTTTTTTAATCAAAATGACTCCACAAAATCAAATCATAATTTAAAGAATACTTGGAATACAAAAATTTTCTTATTGAATATATATCTATCTATATATATATATATATATATATATATATATATATATATATATATATATATATATATATATATATATATATATATATATATATATATATATATATATATATATATTCTCATATTCATCACAAAAAACATATTTTTATAAATATATATATTATATAACATTAAAAACAATCTTCACAAATAAAATATCAATTTTATTTTTCGTTCAATAAACCCTAAAATCCCCAAAATTGACCTCCAAATTTTTTTTTTTGTTCTAAAATTCGTTCTTTTATTTTATGCAATCAATAATATCACACAAATATTGTTTATATATATTCTCATATTCATCACAAAAAACATATTTTTATAAATATATATTATATAACATTAAAAAAATTCCTCACAAAAAAAATATCAATTTTATTTTTCATTCAATAAACCCTAAAATCCCAAAAATCCCTAAAATCCCCAAAATCCCCAAAATTGACTTCCAAATTTTTGTTTTGGATCTAAATTTGTTCATTTATTTTTGCAGTCAATAATCTCACACAAATATTGTGTATATATATTCTCATAATCATCACTTTAAACATATTTTTATAAATATATATATTATATAACACTAAAAACAAAAAAACCCTAAATTCCAAAAATCGAGCTCCAAATTGTTTTTGTTGTTGTTAAAAAATCGTTCTTTTATTTATTGCCAAAAATAACACTCGTCAAATATTGTCTGAAAAATCCTAAAAAAGCTGCAAAATTAAGAAAAAAATTAAATAAAATTAGGTTCGGGCTTACCTTGTCTGCTTCAATCTCAAAATCGAGCCCCAAATTTCTCCATTTCAATGAAATCAGCAGTCTTAAAATATATGTATCGTTGTGATCATTAAAATCCCAACCGTTTTATAAAAAAAAACTGAAAAACCGGGCCAAAATCAAATGAATGGCAGATTTTTCCTAAAAATTTGAAGAACACTAAAAACCGAACGAAAAATTCGCCAAAATGGATCTAATCATGGAGTTTTTTATTCAATATTGATGGATTTATAGAATATTTGAAGGTATAGTACAATAATTAAGCAAAAAAAAACAAAAAAATGGTAGGAAAAAGCATCAAAAAGCTACAAAAAATGGCAGATCATGGGTTCTGCCCAAATAACGGGCATTGTTACAAATAACGACTGTTATTTTTTGTGGCACTATTATTTTGTCGAAACGTTGTTAGTTCGAGGCCAAACCGGCCGGTTTTTTAGCTGATTTTTTTCAAGATGATGTGTTTTTTTACTATTACACTAAAATCTGACCTAACCGAAATCGCCACCCCACCGGTAGCGAGCTAACTGGCCTATTCTGGTTCCGATTCTGACCG
The DNA here is from genome assembly GCF_054954075.1 of Amborella trichopoda. Taxonomy (NCBI): domain Eukaryota; kingdom Viridiplantae; phylum Streptophyta; class Magnoliopsida; order Amborellales; family Amborellaceae; genus Amborella; species Amborella trichopoda. The sequence goes on from NC_142348.1 coordinate 34,036,200, forward strand.
GCCAGTTTTTCGAACACTGGCTATGACTGAAGAGAGAAGACACGGGCAGCGATGTGCTTCTACTGACTGTGATAGAAGAGTGAAGAGAGAGAAGACACAGGCGGTGATGTGCTTTCGTCGACTGTGACAGAAGAAAAAAGAGAGAAGACATGGGCGGCAATGTGTTTCCGTCAGCTGTGACAGAAGAGAGGAGTGAGAAAGAAGACACAGGCGGCAATATGCTTCTGCCAACTGTGACAGAAGAGAAAAGGGATAGAGGCCTGGCCCACCATGCAGGCTAAGACCTGGCTCACTGTTCATGTCTTAGAAACAGGAAGACATCACACCAGACGACAGGTCCACCATGCGTGAATGGAGAAAGGAGAAAAGTATAAGCAAAGAAAAAAGTGATAAACTAGAGGATGAAGAGAGAGAGTGATAGATGTGAGGGAAGGAGAGGGAAAGAGAGAGATAAAGAAAGAAGCAAGAGATAAAGACAAGAGAGAAGAAAAAAGAGAAAGAAAGAAGAGAACTATGAGAAAAGAAGAGAGAGAAAATGAATTGAGAGAGAAAAGAAGAGAGAGAAAGAGAGATAGAGATGAGAGAGAAAAGAGGAGGAGAGAGATATAGATGAGAGAGAAAAGAAGAGGAGAGGGAAAGTTAAGTTACCATACCAAGGGTACCGACCCTTTTCTTCTCTCTCCTCTCTCTCTCTCTTCAAGATGCACCCACGAACTTAAGCAAGAATTGAAATCTTTATTGAATGATTGAAGAATGAAACGAAGGTCTTTTTACAACTAGGCTTTGCATGTTATATAGAATTGGGCTCAAACTTGGGTGGATGCCCAAAAACTACCTAAATTGTTGATAATTAGAATTTAATTGAATTAAATATAATCACAAAATATGATGCAAAATTATTATTTTACCCCTACCTAACAATATGTAAAATTTCAGAACAGTCCTTGCTGCTGCCCGAGAACTTGCGTGATATTCTATGACTGGTTCGATGTTGCTCTCGTGCCCATTCGAAAGATGATTGTTTTCTTGTAGGGCTAGGCATAGTGATCGATTTCATACCAACTTCGAGCCATGGATCATGTTTTTAAGCTACGATCATGAGACTCGAATTTTGGATGAATCTTGAAAATTTCGGATAAATAGTGCGCTCGTTCTTTGATTTTTCAGTGACTTCTTCATCGTAGTACACTGAGCATGCCATCACGATCGCATGGCAATAAACGAGACTCGATTTGGAGCCGAAACAAAGATTTCGCAACTTTTGGGTTTTGGCCAAAATCTAAAATCTGGCCGTCGAAATTTACAGTCACTTGTTGGCCTTTGTGTACAAAATCCAACAGTTCATCATGTACGGGACTCGGACCAATGGTAGCCCTGGACCTTATGCACACAATGGAATTGGTTTCACGTTTATCTAATGCACGAGAACTGTGATTTGGCCGCTCGAGCGAGGCGTGTCACTGTTGATTTTTTTGCAACTTCTCTCTAGATTTTCTCCCTGCTCGGGTGTCATCACGGGGAGTACCACATATCGAAACACTTATCTTGACGAGACGAACATGCTCACAAAATTTAGAGGCAATCCGACTCAGATCGAGTGAGATATGGGCCCCGAAAGTCACTACGTGTGACTGTGAAATAACCACCTTTAATGGTGTTTTTGGTGCAGGGTGGCCACATGAGAATAGTGTGCAACTCCTCCTGTTTCAATTTTTTACCAATAACTTTGTCCTGGATTGTCCGATTAAGCCAAAACTTGACCCATAGGGGTCTTTGATCGTGCCTGATCCAATGGACGTAGTCCCAGAGCTGTTTGACGCACCGAAAATATAGTTCTAGTTACAAGGTCTGTTTCAAGGTGCCAGAGACCAATTTTTCCGAAATTGTTTCTTTGTGGTCACTGCCTTAGACATGTTGAAATGTGACCAAACTTGGTAGGTGGCCTTTTGGAGTGCTCACGAAGATATTGACTAGTTCTGGGGCTATTCTGAGGCTATCGAAATTTCCACTGTTTGTTGAGGCATTATTGAGCTGCTTTCCTCTTCATTCCGCATCAGGGACCATGGTGCTGAAAAATGTCTTCAAACATGGGGTACTACTGGCCTTCAATTGTTAAGGACTCCCTAGCCTATGCTAAAAGATGCCAAGTATGCCAAATGCATGCGAATTTTATTTACCAACCACCAGAGCCTCTCCACCCCACGGCGACATCATGGCCTTTTTCACATTAGGGTATGGAAATTGTGGGACCTATTGAGCCCCCCTCAGTGTTGGGTCATGTTTTCATCCTGGTTGCCATGGATTACTTTCCAAGTGGGCTGAAGCGATACCCCTCAAGCATGTCCCTAAGACATCAGTGGCCAATTTCGTAAGACATCATATCATTTATAGATTTGGCTTACCTAATCAAATTAAATAAGACAATGGCCCACAATTCAGAAGCTAGTACATTGATCACCTGGTAAACCAGTTTGGAATGGAAATATTCTACCATGTACAATCTAAGGCGAATGGCCTAGCTGAGCCCTTCAATAAAACCCTCTTCTCTGTCTTACGAAAGTCAGTATCAAGAACAAAGATGAATTGGCATGAGAAGCTCCCAAGAGTCCTATGGGCTTTCCATACTACCACCAGAAGTGTCATTGATTCCACTCCTTACTCCTTGGTTTATGGGAGTGAAGCCGTACTACCTCTCAAAGTTAAGCTTCCCTCATTTCGCATTGCCATACACCATGGCATGACCAAAGACGAATGGGTGAAGCTCCACTATCAAGAGCTCGATGTGCTTGATGAGAGGAGGATTAAGGCTCAACAAAACCTCGAAGTCTATCAGGGCAGGATGAAATGAGATTTTGACAAATCAGTTAAAGCACGTTCTTTGGCCCGTAGCGACTTAGTCCTGGCAATAAGAAGGCCGATTGTCATGCATGGGCGGCATAAGGGGAACTTGATCCAAAATGGGAAGGTCCTTTCATGATAAAGAAGGCTTCCCCCAATGGGGCTTATGTGCTGGCTCGACACGATGGGGTAGAAGCAATGATGCCCATCAATGGGTGTTATCTGAAGCGGTACTACCTATAATTTCTATGGTCCTGGTGGCGCGACCTTAAAGACGGCTCCTTAAACAGATGGACATGATGAAACCCGGAAGGGCATCATAGGTAAAAACGTCAAAAAAAAAAAAAAAAAACGAGACCAACATAAGCAAACAAAGGCTTTCATTCCATTATAGAAATTACAAAGTGCATGTCTCAAAGAAAACACGGGATAAAACAACGATTACAGAAGATGGGCCAATCATTCTTTATGGGCCCCAACTTCAGCAGCTGCACACTGCCTGAACGCCCGTTTATCTTGCGAAACGGCCACTGTAAGAAAGCCTGCTTGCCTTGCTAATAATGGGAATGTGCCTGATTTCAAATTGGTCAAAGGGAAGTCCCTCATTTCCTCACAGGCTTAGGATAGCAAGGCCTCCGTCTCGGTGATGTGACACTGAAGAACTGGCATGCTATCCGTGTAGTCCTTGAAAGAGAAACCGCCAAGGACAGTGTGCTCCCCGTCCTTCAAGGAATGAGCCTCAAGAAATGGATGAAGGCACTCCCTATATGGTCCTCCTTGAATTCCCCCAGAAGACCGTCAATGTAACCGAAAATGGAAGGCTCATCAGAAAATAAGTCGAACAAGGGGCCAATAAATGGGCTTAGCACAGGTGAGATCAATCTTTCCAACCTCAAGATCTCTTCAGCCATTAAAGCTAACTCCTCCATCACTCCCTTGAGCTGGTAAGCCCTAAGAACTTCCAAAAGTTGTCAGTCTCGTCGCGGTCTGCCCTAAGAGCTCAGGGAGTTGTATCAACTCATCAAGGGAAGACATGCTTATGAGACGGTGAACAGCCTTCCAAAGCTCTATCCCATACTCCATAAAACCAATCTCAATACTAAGGTAGTCCAGCCCCTTTATCTGTATAGAGAAAGGGATCCTTAATTTTTCTGAAATGACGCCCCCGGAGCTAAACCAGGACGGGGTGAAGATGACTCGACTAGAATGAGGCGCTGACCTAGTTGCCTCCCTAAAATGAGGAGGTTGTGAGGAGGAGGATGGCTTAACATCCATCGGTTAACCCTTGACCTCCACGAGGGGGTCGTCATCCTCAATAACGATTGCGTCCTTAGCAATATTATTCCCCATGGGAGCCTTTATCCTCGAAGCTCTTGAAGCTCTAGTCCTTCAACGGTTAGATGCTCCTATGGGATCCCTTGCCATCCTGCACTCAAAACGCTATGCCATCTCCTTATCCCACTAATGTACGCAAGCTGCCATTCTGGTGAAACTGTTTGAAGTCGTTGTGCGCTACAAGGGCATCGCTCCTTTGCACGTGTCACACGTGCGGACTCTCCTTTAAGGCACAGTACTCTTTGACGTGGCTCTTTACATGAGTCACACACTTGCACGTGTGGACCATGTTTCCCATGCATGTCCTACTACACACCTTCCATCTCTGCGATATGTGTTCCTGTCCGCACGTGCTGATCGCGACCCCTTTGGTACCCTTGCCGGTAACTCTCTGACTTCTCAAGGAAGGACTCTCCAACTTACTGCCAGGAGACCCTTCACTTTCCAAATGACCTTCCAGCTTCCCCTGCTGGAAGACCCTTCACCTACCGTCCTATGATGGGACTCCCTTCTGCTCCTGGCTAACCTTCACTGAACCTCCCTGCTGAAACTGCACCAAGTTCCCCACCAGAAGCCCTACACATGACTCTGCCTACCGGGAACCTTCCTTCGTTGAAAACCCTTACTCTGTGAAAAACATTAGGTTTTTTGCTAAGGATGAAGTTGAAAATAGGGTTTGCCCCCTTTTTATCTCCTCGATAAAATACATTTTACCAACTTACCCTTCATGAAAAGGAAAAAGTCGCCAAGGACACGAGTGACACTACGTCATTACTGAAAAGGCCGAGGGCAGTTCGGGAATCAAGGCACGGTAGAAATTCAAAACGACAAGGGCTCAGTCGGGTCGGGGCACGAACTATGCCCGAATCCACATAAGTCGACTACAGCCACAAGTCGGGTCGGATCGGGTCGACTGCCTGAAGGACGAGCCCAAGATCTCACGCAGAGCTATCCCAAGAACACGTGTGACACCATAAACATGTCGTAGGTTGAAAGATTCCCGCCCTTGCACGTGCGAGAAGCGGCCGCCAGGGCTAACTTATTCATACTGCCATTCGCAAACTGCCAAACACGCCTGCTTTCCTTAGGCCGCCGCCAGGATCTGTTCAGGCCGCCATCTACCGCCCCCTGCAAGTTGTTGTGCGCTCATGTCTTGCTTAAGCCGCCACAGTGTCTGTGCTGCAATACCTTAAACTGCATAGCCATTGTCCTTGCTACAAGGCCTTAAACTTCCTAGCCATGGTCCGTGCTGCAAGGCCTTAAACTTTCCAGTCATGGTCCGTGCTGCAAGACCTTAAACTACCCAGCCATGGGCCGTGTTGCAATACCTTAAACTGCTCAGCTATGGTTCGTGCTACAAGACCTTAAACTTCCTAGCCACGATCCGTGTTGTAAGACCTTAAACTGCCTAGCCATGGTCCATGCTGCAAGACCTTAAACTGCCCAGCCATGGTCCGAGCTTCAAGACTTCAAACTGACCAGTTGTGGTCCAAGCTATACTACCCTAAATTATAGCGCACGTCTTGGCCGCATGATGATAAACTGCTTCGCATAGGTCCCAGTGGCATGACCATAAAGATGCCCCCACCAAACAAAAACGGTCATGGTGAAAACCTGAAAGGGCACTATGAGTAAAAATGATGGACAAGCATGGCCATGAAGCCATGAGTAAGAGTGTTCCGTAAATAAAAACCGGGCACGGTGTAAACTCGAAAGGGCACCGGGAGTAAAAATGAACAAGGATGGACATGACCACAAGGTCATGGGTAAAAACGCCCAATAAAAAGAAGGAAGTTGGTGAAAACCATTTTATGGCACCACTTCCCCGTTCAGGTGAAAAACCGAAAGAGCACCCGAGCCAATAAGCATGTTGATGCAGCGCTCGCCTCCATAGGCGGCTTCAGCCGACGTTTCGAGAAAATCCCCACCACCAAATACCCTATTATCGGGGCCCAAAAACAAATTTAGAAGAAAAACTTCAACAGCCTGAGAACATTAGCAAAATGACTTGGGAATCAGAAAAATCGCCTGGATGGCAAATCAGGGTTCCAAGATTAAGGACCCCATTCTCAAGAAGCCAACCAAAACGAGTAAAATTGCGACGGCAAGTCAAAGATGCTCCCAAAGGCTCATGATTGTCAAGTCAAGTCAAAACTTGCTAAAACTTCAGGGTGAAGCCTCACCAAGAGGTCGCCTCACTACTCCCTAGCCGACATGCCCAGACTTTTCGGGACAGGCCAACAAAAAGCCCTCGACTGGACCCAGCAGGATGGGGCCCACAGGGGTAACCTGCTTGTCAAAGCAAACCTGAGTGTAGCAGCATGCACGCCCACCAAGGGCTCATTGGCTGTCTATCCACAACATAGCCTCAGACGTGGACCTCCACTAGAAGGCACGGTCTCAAACGTGGACCTCCACTAAAAGACCAAACAAAAATATGATTGATTGGGAAGAAAGCCCTTAAACAGGGCCCCCGACTGCCAGACAAGCCCGAATTCTGACCGACTGGGTCCAAAAGCCCTTAAGCAAGGCCCTCAGCAGTGAACCAAAAATACGAGCCGTTGCAGTGGGTCTACAAGCCCTTAAACAAGGCCCCCACCAGCAGCTCAAAGTCTCTTCTCCCCCGAAAGCCTCAATGGATCTGGGTCTACAAGCCCTTAAGCAAGGCCATCAGATGTTGAGCACCTTGGTCACCCCTTGGGGAAGCAGCTTTGCAAGATTCCCCCTTTGACGGTCGTGCGATCTGGTGGCTAGGAGGAAAAAAGATAGTCGAAGGACCAATTTTGATTCTGAATGTCGTCCTTCTCACTTCTCTCAAAGCACAACATTCAACAAGGCAAGCTATTGAAGGGTATTTTCTGACACTTGTTATCCCCGATCCATATAAGGAGAGAGCAACTTGTGACCTGGGACTAAATGGACCACAAAAGCAATAGCCAAATAAGCCCCCATTCAAAGCATAACTCCACTCCTAGAAAGGTCCCAAAATGATTGAAAACGTGGCTAAGGGTCTCCTAAGAATGCCTTCCAAGTTTCGTCACAATCCGACCTAACTCAGGCGGATCAGAGTTCAAAACAGTTTCCAGAATTCAACCTCTAACACAAAAAAGAAGACCCTGTAACTACAGCCCTGTCACCGGAGCTCTAAATGATAACCAACATCTTCCATTGGATTCAGAACATTCAAAAACTGTCGAGTACCAAGTTTCATCTTGATCAGACGTTTTTAGACCAATCCACGGTCAACCAACTTGGTGCACCCTTGGTGAACCAACTTCCATTTATGGAAACTGTGTTCTCCAATTTTGGGCTGAATTTCCCTTGTTCATACCTCCTTCATCCTATGTCAAACTGAGCCCAAACTTTGGGAAGACGTTAGTCTCATCAACCCGATCCTTTGGACCTACGGCATACCCTCTAGCGTGACCTGAGCCTGGAGAAATCGAAGAGAGAAGATCACCATGGGAAGGCAAAAGTTGCAGGGAATTTGAAGAAGAAAGTCCCTTTTGATCAAAAAGCCATATCACAGCGCCTGCATACTCTATTGACCTGAAAATGGAGGCATTACGACCACGAGATCAAGAACCTCATTCAGGCCAAACCTCACGCGTGATGAATGGCCAGATTTACTGTATTTCAGGGACAAAGGAGAGGAAATTTTCAGTCACCGGAATGCCAACTCCTTTCAAAATTTCCAATTGACAAAGTGGTCATTTGAGCATCAAATTGAGCCATTCTTATTACAAAATGATCAGGGCGACTTGCCCGACAATATACTGTAAAGAAATCGAGGAAAACAATCATGAATCAAGCACAATCTTGGATCTAAAATCACAAGTTTTTCATGAAACTTGCCACTTCGAGTTAGTGACTTAAAACCTCGGTTTACGGCTCAAAACCTATACCAAAATGACCACCACGTCGAGCTCTACAAATGTTTGATACTATTTTGGTCGAACAATAGCCAGAAATACCCCATGTCAGCCACGAGGAGTTCACGTGAGTTCTTGGCCATGCAGGACTGGTCTAAAATTGCTCAGCTTGTTGTGGGCAAGAGGCAAAATCGTCATTTTGCCCCTAATTTCTAGATTTTATTTAATGCATTTTAATTGTAATTTTTAGCAATTAGCGTAGGTTTTTAGCATCAACCCATGTTCTAGTGGTTTCCTATATATATCCAGCATGTAATAACCAAGAGGCTCTCTCAGATCCTTGGTTTTGTTCTGCTTCATTCAGATTATTAAGTGCTTCCTATTGTTTTCCATGTGCTCTTTGCCCACGAGGGAGAATATTTTTTCCATTGCCCCTGGTCCTAACCACTGAGACAAGGACTGCTAAGTAATCTCATCCTTTCACACGTGTGAGGTCGGGCTGGTGGCCAAGCCATCGGCTCGCCTCTTCTCCTTCTCTCTCTTTATCTCACCTCTCTCTCCTTCTCTCTTTATCTCACTTCTCTCTCTTTCTCTCTCCTCTCTTTATCTCACCTCTCTCTTTCTCTTTCTCTTTCTTTCTTTATCTCACTTCTCTTTCCTTCTCTCTTGCTCTTTTTCCTTCTCTCTCTTTATCTCACTTCTGTCTTCCCTCTCTTCCCCTTTTTTCTCTCTTTTTATCTCACTTCTCTTTTTCTCTCTCTTCCTCTGTCTCCTCTCTGTTTATCGCACTTCTCTCTTTTTATCTCATGTATATCTCTTTCTCTCTCTTTCTCTCTCCTTCTCTCTCTTTGCCTCACTCCTCCACCTTCTCTCTCTTCCCCTCTTCCCCTCTCTTCCTCTCTCTTCTCTTTCCTTTCCCTCTCTCCCTTCCTCTTCTCTGAACGATAATCAAGGGACCTTTCCCAAGTGGCAGTCTTAGCCGCCCTCTCATTCTTTCACCCTCTACCTATTTTTCCTCCTTTCAAGGGTAGTAGTCTGAGCCATTCCCCAAGAGGCAGGTAGCAACTGCCGTCCCGTCCCCTCTCCTTCTGTATTTCTCTCCCTCTCTCCCTCTTTTCTTCCGTTCCCTTGAGTGGCAGCATGAAAGGCTTTTCCCTAAGTGGCAACTTCACCCGCCGACTTGTTTCCTTCTTCCCCTCCTTTCTCTTTATAAAAGTACCTCCTTCTTCTCTCGCTTCCTTGGGTGACAGCTTAACCACTGCCTCGCCCTCCTCCTTTCTCTCTCTACAAAAGTCCTTCTTTCTTCTCTCTCTTCCCAGGGCGACGGCTTAACCACTGCCTCGCCCTCCTCTTTTCTCTCTACAAAAGTCCTTCCTTCTCGTCCCTCTTCTCGGAACGATGGCTTAGCCACTGTCTCGCCTTCCTCCTTTCTCTCTCCTAAAAAGTCCTTCCTTCTTCTCTCTCTTCCTCGAATGGAGGCTTAGCCACTGTCTCGCCCTCCTTTCTCTCCCTACAAAAGTCATTTCTTCTCTTCCCTCTTCCTCGTGCGGCAGCTTAACCACTGTCTGACCCTCCTCTTTTCTCTCTCCTCAAGAGTCCTTCCTTCTTTTCTCTCTTCCCCGAGCGGTGGCTTAGGCACTGCCTCTTCCTCCTCCTTTCTCTCTCCTCAAGAGTCCTTCCTTCTTTTCTCTCTTCCTCCTTTTCTCTCTTCCTCAAACAGCAGCTTAACCACTGCCTCACCCTCCTCACATTCTCTCTCCTCAAAGATCCTTCTTTCTCCTCACTTTCTCTATCCTCAAAGATCCTTCTTTCTCCTCACTTTCTCTATCCTCAAAGATCCTTCTTTCTCCTCTCCTTCTCTCTCTCAAAGGCCCTTCTTTCTCCTAAAAAATCCTTCTCTTTCTCTCTATTGGTCTCCTCCTCTTTCTCTCTCCAAAAATCCCTCTCTTTCTATCTCTTGTTCTTCTTCCCTCTCTTTCTTCATAAATCACACTCCCTTCTCCTTCTCTTTCTCTCTCTCCTCAAGAATCATTCTCTCTTCTTCTCCTTCTCTCTCTCTTCTCCTCCTCTTCCTCTCCCTCTTCGAGAATCTCTCTCTTTCTTCTCTCTTCCTCTTCAAAGATGTCTTTCCATCTCCCTATCTCCCTTTAGTAAAATATCTCACCTCTACTTCTTCTATTCTCTCCCTGTCTCTATCCCATGCCTCTCTCTCTGATTTCCCTATGTTTACCCTACTTGGTACCTCTCTCTCTCATGTTTTTCCCCTATTTTCCTCTTTTTTTTATTATTTTATTTATTTTTCTCCATCGCCCTCCCTTGAGTACATATAAATGTGTGCCCACCTACGAGACAAGCCCAGGGTCCCCTGACCCACTTGTCTAAACATTTTATGTGCATGTATGTGGCTACAGGAAGGAAGTGAGGAGGCAAAGGGAGGCGAGTCCAAACCAATCTAAGACTTGGGGGCCTTTCTTCGTAATCTAAGAGGGCACCCACGCGAGCCAGCCCGAGCATGTCACTGATCCACTGGAGGTGAGTCCCGCCTCACGACCCTAATTCCTCTCTCACTAGTTGGTATCCTGCCTGCGACCTCTCCATGTGGCTTCTGAGAGAGCGATCTCTGGCCTTGGGTCTTGTGTCGAACCATGAACCAAGCCCACCAGACCATCTCAGCCCGGAGGAGCGAGATCGTGCCACCCAACCACTTTGATACACAGGGTGAAAATGTGATCTCCTCTATTACTTCAGCTTTCGTATCCTCCAAATTGACCCCTTCTTGAACTGCCAAAGTCCCTAGAACCATGGCCTCTAGTTTCATAGTAACGACTTCCTTTTATTTTTTTAAAAGTTGTTCTCTTTCAACTTTGGGCTTGGCTAGGATCCTCGATCTCGCCTCCCCGAATCTAGATGATTGGGTGACAATGTCATAGGTTCAAAAAACCCAGGACTTGAGATCGGGCTTTCGGGAACCTTGTTTAAGAACAAGAGCAGGTATCCAACTAATGAGAGAGGAATTTTGGATGTGAGGTGGGGACCAACCTCACTTGGGTCCGTGACTTACTCGGGCTGACTCACATGGGCACCCTCTTTGATCACGATGGAAAGTTCCCCCATCTGCTTTAGCTGGTTCGAAATTGCCTCCCTTGACCTGCAATCTTCTTCTTTTTCTACACAACACTACTATGGTTAATTTACAATAAAAGTGGGTCGAAGGGCCCACCCTTGTCTTACGGCAATGCACATTCGTGTGGCTAGGAATGTGAGGGGTTAAAGTGATAAAGTAGAAGGTTCAAACAAAAGTCAAAGAAAGAATAAAACTTGATGAAGGGACAAGACTAGCTCGATAGCCGAACAGTGACCGACTCGGAGTGGTAGCAAGACAGGCATAGTACTGAGGACCAGCATGACGGCAATACTACTTGAAACCGAGGCTGATATGGCGATGCTAGGCTAGGTCAACCCTCGATCAGGTGAGAAGATGAGAGAATGGAGAGAAGGCACGAGACGGTGAAGGGATAGGCTCTTGTCGATGCTAAGCGTTGCCACCCGCGACTGTGGAGTAGCATTGTCACGGCCCTTGGACGGTGCTAGACACTATTGCTCACGGCTTGAGTTGGAACAGGGAACTACAGACGGCACTAGGCATCGTCGTTGGCGACAAAAGAAGGTAGCGCGCCTCTGCATGGGTGACGATAGCTTCTCATGAAGCACACGATGATAGCCATTTACGAAGCGAGCAGCGATAGTTCTCATGAGGCGCACGGCGATAGGTATGGGATGCAGGAGGGACGGCAATGAGTACTGAACACATGAAGGAGGCTCGTGGATGGTTATAGGCACCGAGCACGAGAAGGAGGCTTGCGGATGGCGATAGGCACAACACATGCAAAGGAGGCTCGCGGACGTAAATAGGTATTGCCGAGACCTCTCACGAACAGCGATAGGCATCGCCATCTATGATAGGCATGCTACAGGGGAAGACCAATGTGGGCGGCAATGAGTTTTGCCATCTGCGCTCTTCACTGAGGTGTCGAGGATATGTCTGCAGACGGCGATGAGCAGCACCGTCTACAAACCTTGCTAGGGGATAGAGATGGACGAACAGAACGAGAAGGGGGCTCACGCATGGCGTTGCCATCGCCATGTGTGACCTATGAGACCACAGGAGAGGCATGCATGACACTGCCACTACCATGCATGGCCTCTGAGCAAAGCTCAAATGGAGAAGAGGAAGAAGAAGAAGAGGAAGAGAGAGAAGAAGAAAAGGAAAAGAAGAGAGAGAAGATTTACCTTGAGCTTGGGGGTACCGATTCAATCATTTCTGCCTCCTTACTCTCTCTCCCAACGTGACTTAACAATGAAAAGAAAGAGAAACTCTATTAAGTAAACACTCTCTCTTTTGTGAAGAGTTCAAGCCCCTTTTCGTACAATGATGGTACACTATATATAGAAATTTGTCCAAACATGGGTGGATGATCAAAAGTAACCCTAATTGTTGGAAATTAAGTTAAAATGAATTAAAATAAATTAGAAAATAGGGTGCAAAATGATAGATTTGCCCCATCCTAACAAGTTGTAGAATTTCATAACAGTCCTTGTGTTGCCCTAAAATGTGCAGGATTTTTCGTGGATGATCCGGTGTCATTCTGATGTCTGGTTGATCGAGAGATGATTGTTTTCTTATAGGGCTCGGTATGGTGATTAATTTGATATCAAATTCAAGCCATGGATCATGTTTTTAGGGCACGATCATATGACTTGAAATCTGAATGAATCTTGGAATTCAAATTGATAGTGTGCTTGTTCCTTGATGTTTTTCTGTGATTTTTTCATTGGAACACACTGAGCATGCCATCACGATCGCATTACAAAAAACGTAGATCGATTCCATGCCCAGATATTGATTTTGTAACTTTGGAATTTTGGCCAAAATCTGGAATTCCAGTGATAGAATTTGCGGTCACTTCATCGGGTTCGTGTGCAAAATCCGACCATTCATCATGTACAGGGTTTGGTCAGACATAGCGCAAGACCTTACGCACACAATGGAATTGGTTTTGCATCGATCGACTCGCGAGCGGCGTGATTTGTCCGCTCGAGTGAGACACGACGCTGATGATTTTCCTACACTTTTTTCACAGATAAGCAACTTCTCTCTAGCTTTTCTACGTGCTCGGGCGTCATAGTGGGGCATGCCACATATTGAAACGGTTGTCTCAATGAGACGAACACGCTCCAATAAGTGTGAACGTAATCCGATATCAAACAATGGGGATATAATTTTTGCAAGTCACAATTTGTGACTGTCCCTTTAATGGAGCCTAGTTGCAGGGTGGTCGCACGGGAATAGCGTGTGACTCCCCTTGTTTCACTCTTTGGCCTATAACCTCTTCTTGGGATGTCCGTTTAGGCTGAAATTTGACCCTTGGGGTTTTCAACCGTGTCGGAGCCAATAGCCATGGTCTCACATCAAATTGACATACTGAAAATATAGCTCTTGTTATAGGGTCCGTTTCAGGGTGCAAGAGGATGATTCTGCCGAAATTGTTTCTCAGTCTGCACTGGCTTAGACATGTTGGATTACAAAGAAACTTGGTGAAATTATTTTGAGAGTTCTTATGAATATCTTGACTAGTTTTGGGACTATTCTGAGACTGTCAGAATTTCCACTGTTTGCTAAGCTTTTATTGAGCGGGGGCTCCATGATGATGAAAAATATCTTCCAACAGCATGCCCCGCCGAATGTTGTGCTTCAAGAGAATATAAAACTACAATCATTCGGTAAACTTCCCCTAGCTAGCCACAAGAATACGTGAATGCTGAGGAGATCCACACAATGATGCAACAATGCTCGGACGTTTGGACACAATGTACGAGTCCACCCATGGAGACTTGTAGGGTAAGAAGAGACGTTTGAGGGATCATGTCGAAGTCCTCATCCTTGAGGGACTATTCATGATTCTGACAGCTTGAGGATTTTATAGGGACCTCATTGGCCAGAATCAGGCTTACTTAGAGGTCAAATGCTATGAACCTTTGGTCGGCATTGTTCACTGCTATAATAGGTTTGCTTTTGATGATCAGGGTGTCTCTATAGGTCTTGTCCAGTGGGGTCCAATCGGGGGATTCTGACCTACCAAAAAGTCTAGACCTGTTGGCTAGGGGATTTTGGTGAGGCGACCTCGTGGGCCTCATCTTGTCGGATCCAGTCGAGGACATGTCTCGAAGCTCTAGGCCTATCGGCTAAGGAATGTTTTAGGCGAGGCGATCTCATGGTGAGGAATAACCGTGAAGTCTTTGGCAGGTTAGGCCTTGACATCGTCAATTTCTTGCCTTCGTGATGGTCTTTTAGTATATTGGAGGGATCTTTCGATCGTAGCCCTCACCCTCAAGGACTCTTGTTGTTTATAGAGAAACGTGGGAGATATTATGCAGCTCTCACTCCTTGGTGAGCCATTTTGTTTTGTGACTGAATGTTGGTGGCTGAGGACCTTAGGTAGACCTCATAGAATCATGCATGTTTAGCAATTGGGTATCGGCTGAGGCTATGGTAGTGCATCAACCTGCTTTGTTGGTCCAAGTGCCCTTTGCAGGTTTTCGCTTGAACAAGGGAAGTGGTGTCGTAAAGGTGGTTTTCACCAACTTGCTTATTTTAGGGTTCTTTTACCAATGACCTTGAGGCCATGTCCACCCTTTTCATCCATTTTTGCTCACGATGCCCTTTTACGGTTTTCACCATGCCTGGGTTCTTGTTTTCATGGAACTATCTTACTCATGGCTTCGTGACGATGTTCGTCCATCATTTTTACTCATGGCATTCCCTTGTCCAAGTGTACACCATGCCCTTTTTTGTGAAGGCATGTTTAGGGTTGTGCCTTTGAGACCAGTGCGAAGCCTTTTAACATCATGTGGTCAGGATGTGTACTATAGTTTAGGGTCATACAACTGGATCGTAGTGGTGATGAATGACAGCTTGTAAAGGCCATGGAGTGAGTATGGTAATGGTTTTGACTCACTTTGGGGAGATAGCATGAGGCTACCTATAAAGGAAGAATGGTGGGTGAAGAGTGGTGACGCACTGGCTGACAGCGAGTATGGGTGGTGAGAAGGCTCGTCGTTTTGTGAGCAAGACCCATGCTCACTGGGAAATGATAGATGGTGTGCGCACACGAACAGGTCAGTTAGGGAAGGCATACGTGAAGATGCACATAAAGGGCGTGTGCGCGTATGTGTACTCACTGGGGAGCTAATGAAGGTGGTGTGCTCACACAAATGGGTCGGTTAGGGAAGACATGCGTAAAAATGCACATAAAGGGGGTGTGCACGTATGTGGGGACAAGTTTAAGATCGTGCCTCTAGGACCAGTGCGAAGCAGTTTAACATCATACGGTCAGGACGTGCACTATCGTTTAAGATCATATAACTTGGACCGTGGTTATGTAGTTTAAAGTCATGCAACTAGGACCATGCCATTTAAGGTCGTGCAACTAGACCTCCGTTATAGTTTAAGGTCATATAGTTTGGACCATGAAGTTTAGAGTCATACACCTGAACCATGGTTGTGCAGTTTAAAGTCATGTGGCACGGACTGTGGCTGTACAGTTTAAAGTCATGCAGCATGGACCGTGGTTGTGTAGTTTAAGGTCATGCAGTACGGACCATTGTGTGTATTGCCATGTAGGTGAAGCTGCATGGGGGATAGGTCTGTGCATAACAATCTGACTCCCTGGGGATAAAGATAGTTAAGGCTATACACAAGCAGAGAGATTTGGATGAAAGTGGTGGCCCTACGAGGAGTGGCAATCGAAAGCGGACTTCTCTAGGGATTAAAAGGGTAAGTGTGACTCCACGGGGATAATGAGTAATTGTATGCATGTAACTCTGCTGAGAATGATGGGTCAGCGCACAGATGCAACCCTACTGGGGTGACGTGTCGGAGCATAGGTGTAACCCTACTGGGGGTAAAAGGAAAAGCATGGCCCTAACTCGCTAGGGATAGTAGGTCGCAATAGGGTGTCAGTGCGAAGAGACCCACTGGGGATTAAAGGGGTAGGTGTGTCCCCCTCTTTTCTTGTCATACACCTAACTTCACTAGGGGTGTTAATGAAATACACCTGGCAAAGAGGTGGTCCCTCTTACAATTTTAGGGTCTTGTAGTTTGAACCATGGCTACGCAGTTTTAAAGTCAAGCAGCTAAGACCATGCAGTTTAAGGTCATGCAACTCGACCTATGCTACAGTTTAAGGTCATATAGTTTGGACCATAGCGCTAAGCCTTTTAACGTCGTGCGCTAGGATGTGCACTATAGTTTAAGGTCATACAGCTAGACCATGATCGTGCAGTTTAGAGTCGTGCAACTATGACTGTGCAAGTTTAAGGTCATGCAGATAGAGCTTCGCTATAGTTTAGTGCCATATAGTTTGGACCATGCAGTTTAGAGTGGTGCACCTGGTCCATGGTTTTGCAGTTTAAGGCCATGCAGTGCGGACCATGGTGGTGAAGGAATGTGACTCCATGGGGAATAGAGCCGTCACCAGAAACTGGACTCCCTGAGGAATGAGTCTATGGTGCAAGGAATGAACTTCCTATGGAGGTAGGACAATGGTGCAGATGGGAGTGTCGTGGCATGATCACGGCACTAAGTGTTGGATGGCGCACGCGGTATTAAGCCTAGATGTTGCATGCACGGCGTTAGGCCCCTTGGTGAGGTGCACGGCGATAGACCTTTGATGAGGCGCTCGATGACGGCTTCTTTAACGAAGAGTGGGGCGATAATTTTTTTTCGGGTCTCGGGTTTAACCCGCCCTGGCCCGGTCTTATTGCCGTCAGGAGCTTTGGGAATTAGAGCATCATTTAAGATTTGTGAAGGGCAGTTTGCGGCACTGCTGAGTATAAAAGGGGAAAAACCCTATTCTACTATTTTGTCAAAGGGTAAAACAATTAGAGAGTTTCTAGAGAGAGAGAGAGCGTGAGCCTTTGGCAAGAGACTTTCAGCGAGAGTTTTCCGGCCAAGTTTGCAGCAGACAGGGTTTCAGGAGTTTTTCAGGCGAGCTTGAGAAGGTCGTTAGCTTCGTACCATGCTTGCGAATTCTTTGGGAGAGTGTTAAGGCTTTCTGAGGGTAAACAGGGCTTCTCAGAGCCTTAGCAAGATTTCTAGTGGTGCTTCTACCTGGGTTTCAGGTGTTCTTTCGACAGTCTTGTGGTTGGAGGGAAGGCTGTAGAGAAGTCAGGGGAGCTGACTATCCCTTGGTTTTTGGAAGAGAAGAAGGAGGAGCAGCAGTGGGCTCACCGAAAACTCAATGGAATTCTGGTGAGTTCATGGCAAGCTGCTGAAGTGTGAAAAAGGGGAGAGGGGAGACCCGCAGGGCCACAAGGAGACATTCTGTGGATTTTGGTGGTTTTTCGATTTTTCCGGCTGTTGGCAAGGGGAAAGAACAGGGTCAGAGGGGGTTTTCAACAAGTAAAGGGAGTTTTCAGTGAGCACCAGAAGGTTGGGGGGCTGTAACAGTCAGGAGGAGAAGGGCCGTAAGGAAGCTAACCGTCACTAAGGGGTAATAATTTTGGGGAAATCAAAGAAGGACGAGGGTTAATGCTCCCTTAGAAATTGGGGACAGTGGGAATCGAGGCACCACAAGGGCATGCGCATCATTAAGTTGCATGCAGCACTTCCTTCACGTGTCTCTAGGCAGCGCATGGCGATACCAAGCTCGGGAGCATGCCGCTCGTGGCAATCGTCTCACGCGGCGTTGGCCCGCCGTTGCTGATGGTAGCGCGCAACGTTGAGCTGCTCGCGGCAGTGGTCACTTGTGGCGTTCAGTTATACGCGGCGATGATCTCGCGTAGCATTGAGTTGCGCACAGCGATGACCATTGACAGGGATGCCTTGTGGGGGCCGAGAGTGATGGCAAATGGGGAGGCCAAAGATAAGAAACTAAGTCAAAAGGTGCTAGACCTCGAGTACTCCCTGGGCGAGCAAGCCCTAGTGGAGCACGAGGCTGGGCTGGTGGCCGAATTGAGAGTGAGCATTGAGCAAGCGAGAGCCTTGACTAATGAGTGCTTCCATGGGATCCTTGACCGTTTTTTACAGCATCTTCTTTCTATTTTTCTCCCTATTGTAAAGAAACGACACTTTTGATGAATGAAATAGTTCTTTTCTTTTTCAAAGCATTGCATGTCTCTTATTTCCCTTCTTTTTTTCTATTTTATTGCTTCCGTCCTTTCATAGTTTGAGACAAAGGAGAATAGCTCACCCTTGCTTCATCTTATGGCAGCCTGTTGTGGCTTCAATGAACTTGAATGGGGAAGCAGCTGCTTCCTCACCAATGATTGTTTGATTGGACAGGGGCTCATAATTCATGGTTCTCATGATTTGGTGAGCCTGTTTACTGTAAATACCCCAGTTTGGGGGAGCCTTGACTTCAATTCGAGGTGCACTGCTTTTGAGCTCGTCATAGTTTTCAGTCTCAAGGACGAACCCCTTTAAATGCTTTGAAGCAACACACATAACCTTCAACTGATTTTGGAGGCTATGAACCTCGCTTCTCAACTCAACCATGGGGTCTTGTTCTCGTGAGCCAGAAGGCTAGCCTTTGTATGTCTGTACTTTTTCGGGCGCCATCTCTAACACCTTGCATTCTCTCTCCAAATGCCTAAACTCACCGAATTTCTCTACACAAACACCTCTAGACCTTTCTCTCTCCTCCCCTTCCTCCTCTCTCTTCTCATCCCTTTTCTCTCTGTCACCTCTCATGCAGGCTCATTCACAGTTGCAAACAATTGCCCCTATGCAATATGGCCAGGCACACTAGCCAAAGCGGGAACGCCTCAACTACCACTCGCTGGATCCCGATCAGAGTGTCACCATTCCAACCGCTCCTAATTGGTCGAGTCAAATTTGGGCTCAAATAGGGTTTAAATTCGATGTCTCCGGTATAGGCCATTGCCTTACAGGAGATTGTGGTGGGAAGCTAGAGTGTGATGGTTTGGGTGCTAATGATCTCCTTCTTCAAGGATAATGGAATTTGGAGTACCTTCTTTGGTGGTCGGTGTGTCAATTCCGCCTCTAGAAGAGCAATGCATAACCTTTTGCTAGCCCGGCGTATAGGTGACCCTTGGTGCTTGAAGGTCTACCTTTAAGGCTTCCTTAGTTTTAGGGGTTGCTTCTAGCTTGTCATTTTGTTCTGACAAGTTAGAAGTAGAGGGGGAGGCTTTGTCTCCAGGTGAGGACACCATGACCTTAGAGAGGTGGCAAGGTATACTCAGGTAGATCGGAGTTAAAGGGAGGATCATGCCATGTCTACATGTCCGTGATCATTAACCCCAGGTCTTCAATGTCATCATGGGATGAGAGTCCTGTCTCTCTCACAGGCTTTCAATCATCATCCTTTGACTTTTTTGGCACTGGAAAGTCTATGAAATAATACTTGACGTCGGCATAGTGAGTCTCAGCTACATGGAATAGTCTTTTGTCAGTATAGACTGTGTGCTGCCTCCTATCTCGGTTGTATTTGAAGCATTGGTGGAGTATGGAAGGAACCACCCCCTGATCATGAAGCCAAGGATGACCAAGCAGGATGTTGTAGGAGGTATCGGCGTCGATTACATGGAATTGAGCAAAATTGTTGAGCTCACTGATCTTAAGACGAAGGCACACCATGCCAGCTGGCTTCTCTCTTGATTGGTTGAAACCTTACACGGAGATGTGGGTAGGAGTGAGGTCATCAGATCCTAATCCCAATCTGGTAAGGATCCTTCTTAGGATCAGGTTGATTGCTGACCCTCCATCCAGCATGATTTGGTTGATAAGGCAGGCATGGAGTTCACCATTAACAAAGAGGGGGCGATTATGGAATTTTCCTCCCAATTGAAGGTTGTCTTCGGAAAAGGAGATTGTCAAACACCCACTCAAGATGGCTAGGTCAACCTCAATGGGCTCCACTTCAGTCTCATACACCTCTGGGTTAGAAAGAGCTTGAACTAAGACCATACGATAGTCTCTAGACAGCAAAAGGGCATCATAGATTCTTAGAAGGGATGGAAGCTTTCTCAAGTGCCCAATTACGTCGTATTTCAGTTTATCCTCATTAGTTTTTTGTGTTCTTGATCTAGTCACTAGTGTAGGTAGTAGGGTAGGTTTAAAAATAGGCTTTAGTTGAGTTTTGGTCTGTGGCACTGGCTGACTTTGTTGTTCAGCCGATGCGATCTGGGTTGATGGAGAAGTAATAGGGATTTGTATTAGGGATGTAGAGGTTTGAGGTTGAGGTTTAAGAAAAAGTGACGGATCAGGAAACTTGAGGACCTTGAGCTTTTAAGGTGTGGGCTGTAGTTTCTTCCATGGTCTCAGGTTCATTTGCCCCGTGATGGGTGGTACTTCCAAAATCTGCACCATATCGGAGGCTTCTTTGGAAGAGGAGCTTGATGATGGTTGGATTTTGGCTTGGGTTGCCAAGGCATTGGCGGTTGTCGAGAATCCAGCCACTTGGGCAGCATCTCTCTAAGGCTCTTGTGCTGCGACCTACTGAGACTAGTGCCTCCGAGCTCTCTATTTAGAGCATCGAAGTCCAGGCACTGTTGAGTTGTTCCTGTGGAAGAAATAGAAGAGAAGGGAGGAGAAGAAGAGTTAGAATGTCCCGTGTAACTTTTTACATCGTCGCCGAAATTGAACGTGTGTGGTATTTTAGGTCTTGCCCTGGCTATGACCGTTGAGGGGTGCTTTTAGTGTCATCAACCATTTTGGATGACTACATGGGGTATTTTAGGTCTTTCCTAGGTTTTGACTATTGTGGGGTGCTTTTAGCGTCATCACCCATATTAGAGGGATCCCAAGCTGTTGGTGACTCGGGGAAATCCTCCTGATTGTACGAAAGGATAAGGCGAGTTTCACCTGGAATGAAGTCTTGCAAGGTCGGTAGTGAAGGAAGGGGCCTAAGGATTTCTTCCTTGACTGGTGGCTGAGGGATGGGATTCTTTTGGCGGACAGACCTAGGTGCTCGGCGTCTCCTTTCAGATCCTTGAGGAAGCGTTTGTTCTACCTCATCGGGTTGGTGAGTAGTCCTAGCCTGGTGGACTGCCTCACGCTTCAGGGATTTGAACCTACTTCGCCCATGGTAGACTTCCCAGGGCTGAGAATTCGAGGGCTCTAAAGGGTCCAGTGTGTTCTCATAAGGGACCTGTAACGGGGTCTCCTCTTAAACGGGAGCGATGGCTTGAAAGTGCTCGGGGAGAACAACGCAGATGATGTGGCCTTCTTGTACCTTTCGAGTGATTATAGCTTCAAACCCAGAGCATTCTCGTCGCCCATACTTAGTGATATGGGCACTAGAGGTTTTTCATACCATCAGTAAAGCATTTAGGCTGCCTGGCGAGCTTGGTAGTGATGAGACCCTGTTGGAGCATTGCCTCGAAGAGGGCCTACAGAGGGTCTGGCTCAGTGCTTCCAGAGGCTTGCATCGGGGGTTCTTCTTGTATTAGCGGAAGAGGGTCTTGAGGCCGCCCTTCTAGGTTACCATGAGATTCCTGGCATTGTTGTATCTTGTTTTCCAAGAGTTCATGGAAGCCAGTGCATTCGCTCACGTCATGGCCTTGTATCAGGTGATACGATCACCAGAGGTTCTCAGTTCCTGGAGGCAGGAACTTAGGCTGCCTTGTCAGCTTCGACGTGATGTGTCCTTTCTCAAGCATTATGGAGAGTGCACGGAGGACAGCGCGTGCCCCCTCATCCTCATTGATCGTGACTATGTGAGAGGCCTCAGTTGCCCCGAACGCTTTCTTTAATTCTTCGAGCTTTATTTGACCCTTGTTAATAAGGGCTTCAATAGTGTCGTTGAGCTTATAGCAGTCATGAGTGGGGTGGCCTACTTTCCTATGATAAGCGCAGTACCTCTCATTCATCTCCTGCCCAGCCGGCTCTGGGGTGTTGACCTATGGCAGCTGGATCATGTTCTGTTCTAGCAACAGTCGAAGAAGTACAGGAGTCCACTCCTTTTCGAAGGGGTAAACCTTATTCTGATGTTGGATCCATAAGTCACTTCGACTATCATTTTAGGAGGCAGGACCTTATTGTAGGACTGATGCTTTCCCCCGGCCTTAGGCATTTGTGCCTTAGAGAGGTCCAGGATTTGAGGGAAAACATTCTTGGTGTCAGTCACAGTGACAGCCACACTTATCACCGCCTTTTGTTGGTTGCCCCGACTGTTGGAGTGAGAATTTGAACCATAGGGTTGCTGACGAGATCTACCATGGTGTTTGGATATACCCTCTATACGAACTGCTTTAGAGATGAGCTCTGACATGGAGGGCGGATTGGAGGCCTCGACATGTAGGGCGATCTTAGGAAGCATATTCTGTATACAAGTCTGGATAGCTTCTTTTTCAGTCATGAGGGTGGCATGAAAGGTTGCCAGCTCTCTCCATCGAGCAATGAACTTGTCAACCGGCGCACCAGAGTCTTGAGTCATAGGAAGGAGCTCGATGATCTCTACGTTCCCTTGGACTTTGTAGAAGCGTTGGTAAAACAACTACTCCATTTCCAGCCAGGTATACACCGAGTTTGGAGACAGCCGAGCATCCCACTAGAAGGCGGGTCCTTCGAGAGTCTTAACGAACTAACGGAAGAAGAGTCCCTATCTCTCGACAGGTTGCTTGGAAGTGGACAATATGCTAGTGTGGAGATGTAATATCATTAAACAAGGGGAGTTTCCCTTTTTGATAGTTTGGGAGAAATGACATCTGGTCAATGTACGAAAGGTACGGCTTCTGGTAGAGTGGTGCCTCTTGCATGCCTGGAACCTTGATCTTGAGGCTATCGGCGACCATGGCATCTATATCGGTCTGGAAACCCCTCGAGAGGCAGAGATATCTTGGGAGACTGGTGGAGGAGTTTGCTTGGGAACTGTATCTTCGCCAAACGAGGAATCAGTCTCATGGTGAGAAGAAGGGGACCTGGAGACTTCTAGGTGTTCCATCTTTTCGAGGATGGACTGCACCATTACCTCAAACTTGTTCATACTTTCCTCTTAGGAGTCGTCAGACTCTTTGATCACCATGACACTGACCATTTCCTCTGGAGGATCAGAGCCAGGTGGAGCAGTGGACAACCGAGGTTGGTGAGTCATATGTGGAAAGTCAGTCTACAGAGGCTCAGCATGCCCCAACTGGACTCGATCCTTGTATACCGATCTTGTGAGGACCGATTCTCAACGGTCTTGGGACTGTGGCAGCTTGGCAGTAATGACCCTGCAATACTCTTCGACTCACTCAGGTTCTAGAGTTTGGAAAGGGAAAAAGGGATTATGAGACAGGAGGTCTTTGAGAGTAGTGACCTCAGCAGCCTTGGAGGCCTCTTTGGTCAGGATTTGCAGGCCTCTCTTCTGCTTAATCATGAGACTAATGTGGACGTCACCCCAAAACTGGGCCTGAGGTTACACTGCCCCACTTTTCTTGAATATGCGAGGGTTGTGTCTATTAATTGGAGTAGGGAGTGGAGCTCAAGGACAGAAGGCAACCTAGGCTTCTGCTTTGGAGGCTGGAGGCTCCTGTCATGCATCAAGCCACTGCTCTGAGTCCCTTTGTGAGGCCTAGATGCACGGCTGACTTGAGGCTGGCTCAAGATGGTACTCTTAGGAAAAACCTTTGTGTACCAGGTCTCGAGGTGCTTGCTCGGTGAAGGGAGAGCTGCATAAGAAGGAGTTGGTTCATGAATCCGCCTGAGTCAAGAGCTAGGAGGAACCTGCAAAGTTTGTGCATGTGCACCTTTAAGGTTAGCCATCCGAGTGACTTGAGAATCAGCCCGGCTCGATCAACGGGTTTGGCCTTAGAAGGTCGAGACCCACGAGCTTGTGTCTGTGAGGGACGGGGTAGGAACCTATCTCTCACTGGGTGAAGCTGTGTGTGGTGAGAGGGAGGACGAAGCGGTCGACCCTCTGGTGCTCGAGCTGACACAGAACTGGTGCTACCCCGAGCTATGGGATGCTTAGCGCGCGCAGGGTTCGGCCCAAGAAGGCTTAGCCTTGAACACGAGTTCTAGGCAGCGTGAAAGTTGCCCCGAGGTGTGGCTCGAGTGGATGGACCACAAGCCTTTAGGTATGTGCGTGGGGTGGAGACCTCAGGATCTCCACCTTTGTGTGCCGAGCCTTCAAGTGTAGAGGTTCGGGGTAATAAAGGAGTTCGACGGGTAGCCTTGCGACGACCCTCATAAGTGAAGGCAACATGTTTACCTCTCGCAATAGTGGATAGGGCAGCCTTCTGGCATACCTTAGCAATATGACTGGCAAGATATTTGCCAGTAGTAGGGTGGGTGCTATGTGCGGTAGCAAATGTGCTATCAATACCAGAGGCCTTGGTAGAGAGTCCACCAGGGCAAGATAGCAAGGATGCAGGGACCTTTAAGTCCCCTCTCGCATCGATCCAGGAGAGAACCTAGGAGCCGGACTGTGAGTCCTGACTCCCAAGAAGCATAGGGAAGGAAGCTTGAGCAGCCCACTTCCCTAGGACAGTCATGAGTGCAGGGATAAGTAAGTCCCCAACTCGGATGAAAGGGTTGAATAAGCCAGGTGCCATAGAAAGTAGTAGTGAAAGTGAAAGAAGATATTGGTCAAACAAGAGAAAATCGACGAAGGCGTAATAAGTCCCCAATGTAGTCGCTAAGCTGGTTAAGTGCCTCGATCTTACTTCCCCGGATCTAGGTGATCGGGTGACAATGTCTCGGGTTTGAAAAACTCAGGACTTGAGATCGCTCTCATGGGAACCTTGTTTAAAAACAAGGGAATGTATCCAACTAATGAGAAAGGAATTTTGGATGTAAAGCCCCCCAGCCGCTTTAGCTGGTTCGAAATCGCCTCCCATGACCTGCAATCTTATTTTTCTGCACAATACTACTATGGTTAATTTTCAAGACAAGTGGGCCGAAGGGCCCACCCTTGTCTTAGGGCAATGCACATTCATGTGGCTAGGAATGTGAGGGGTTATAGTGATAAGGTGGAAGGTTCGAACAACGGTCAAAGAGAGAAGAGAACTTGATGATGAGACTAGCTTGATAGCCGAACAGTGACTGACTCGGAGTGGTAGCAAGAAGGGCATGGTACTCAGGATCAGCACGATGGTAATACTACTTGAAACTGAGGCCAATATGGTGGTGCTAGGCTAGATCAACCCTCGATCAAGTGAGAAGAGGAGAGAATGACTAGAAGGCACGAGACGGCGAAGGGATAGGGTCGCGTCGGTGCTAGGCATCGCCACCCATGACTCTGGAGTAGCAGTGTCACGGCTCTTAGACGGTGCTAGCCACTACTGCTCACAGCTTGAGTGGGAACAGGGAACTACATGCGGCACTAGGCATCATCGTTGGCGACACAAGAAGGCAGCGCACCTCTGCACTGGTGGTGATAGCTTCTCGTGAAGCACGCGGCGATAGCCATTTGCGAAGCGTGCGACGATAGTTCTCATGAGGCGCACAGCGATAGGCATGGGACGCAGGAGGGATGGCGATGATCACCGAACACACGAAGGAGGCTCACGGATGGCTATGGGCACCGAGCATGCAAAGGAGGCTTATGGAAGGCAATAGGCACCGCACAAGCAAAGGAGGCTCACGAACGGCGATAGGTATTGCCGAGACCTCTCGCAGGCGACGATAGGCATCACCGTCTGCGATAGGCATACAACAGGGGGAGACCCCTACAGGCAGCAATGAGTTTCCCCGTCTGTGCTCTTCACTGAGGCGTCGAGGATATGTCTGCAAACGGCGATGAGCAGCGCCGTCTGAAAACCTCACTAAGGGACAAAGATGGACGAACAGAAGGAGAAGGAGGCTCGCGCATGGCACTTCCATCGCCATGCGCGACCTGAGGCATGCGCAGCATTGCTACTACCGTGCTCAGATGGAGAAGAGGAAGAAGAAGAAGAGGAAGAGAGAGAAGAAAAGAAAAAGAAGAGAGAGAAGATTTATCTTGAACCTAAGGGTACTGGTCCAATAGTTTCTCTCTCCTTACTCTCTCTCCCAACATGACCCAACAATGAGAAGAAAGAGAAAATCTATTAAGTAAAAACTCTCTTTTGTGAAAAGTTCATGCCCCTTTACGTATAATGATGGTACGGTATATATAGAATTATGCCCAAACATGGGTGAATGATCAAAAGTAACCCTAATTGCTGGATTTGCCCATTCGTAACAAGTTGTGGAATTTTAGAACAATCCTTATGTTTTCCTAGAACATGCACGAATTTTCGTAGATGATCCGGGGTCGTTCCGATGCTCAATTGATCGAGAGATGATTGTTTTCTTGTAGTGCTCGGCATGCCGATCAATTTAATACCAACTTCGAGCCATAAATCGTGTTTTTAAGTTACGATCATGTGACTTGAAATTTGAATGAATCTTAAAATTTTAGATCTATATTTTTTTCATTCCTTGATGTTTTTCTGTGATTTTTCCATTGGATCACACTGAGCATGTCATCACGATCGCGAGGCAACAAACACAGCTCGATTCTGTGTCTGAACGAAGATTTTGTAACTTTGGAATTTTTGCCAGAATCTGGAATTTCGACGACAGAATTTACAGTCGCTTCATCAGGTTCGTGTGTAGAATTCAACCGTTCATCATGTATGGGGTTTGGGTCGGAGATAGCTCGAGACCTTATGCACACAATGAAATTGGTTTTACATCGATCTGGCCCGCTTGGTAGAGCGAGATATGACACTGCTGATTTTTCTGCACTTTCTTCACGGATCAGCAACTTCTCTCTAGCTTTTCTAAGCACTCGGGCGTCATCGCGAGGCATGCCACATATTGAAACGCTCGTCTCATTGAGACGAACACGCTCCAATAAGTTTGAACATGATCCAATCTCGGACGAGGGAGATATAAGCATTGCAAGTAACAATTCGTGGCTGTCCCATTAATGGAGCCTAGTTGCAATGTAGCCGCATAGGAATAGCATGCAACTCCCCCTGTTTCGCTCTTTTCCTATAACTTCTTCTTGGGATGTCCATTTAGGCTGAAATTTGACCCCTACGGGATTTCAACCATGACGGATCCAATGGCAATGGTCCCACAGCAAATTGAGTTATTAAAAAATGTAGCTCTAGTTATAATGTCTGTTTTAGGGTGCTAGAGGCTGATTTTGCCATAACTGTTTCTCTGTCTGCACTGCCTTAGACTTGTCGGTTTCAACAAAACTTGGCAGGAGGCTTTTGAGATTTCTTATGAAGATCTAGACTAGTTCTGGGGCTATTCTGAGATTGTCAAAATTTCCACTGTTGGCTAGGCTTTTATTGAGCAGGGGCCCCATGATGATGAAAAATATCTTGCAACAGGGCTCTCTACCCACATGCGATCTTCTTTGGGCCTTATGTGATCAGCGCTTGGGCCTAGTTTCTCTCTCTAGAAAATCATTCATGACTTATTCTATCCTATTTGAACAGCTGCTCTCTCTAAAAAAATCTGATCAAAACCTTCTCAAATTTTGGTCAAAGTTTGCTCAACAAATTGTTCTCCTTGCAAGCACCCCTACATCTCCAATTTGGTCAAAGTTTGCTCAACAAATTGTTCTCCTTGCAAGCACCCCTACGTCTTTGTATACTTGCAAAGCAAAAGCTTTTGTAAATCTCCGTTTGCATATATCAATCGGGGGCAGATGATATGGTCCTTCGAATTCGCAGTTGCAAGTCTGGTACGCTTTTGAATTCTCTAGTACTTTTCCATAGTTCCAACCCATAAGAACACATAAGGCCTTGTGAAAGGCAAAGTGATCCGTCCTAACATCCACGTTCTACATATAGTAGGCATACATGATAAGGCTATGTATATCGGAAAACTTCTTTTAAAGGCAATTGACTTTGCTTTAAAAACTTTCCTTTAAAAGTGTGTAGTCTTTAGTCTGCTGCAAAGAGCTCTTCGAAGCATGTATTGGAGCAGGTAGTAGCAAAGTACCTGTGTGAATTCCTAGGTGGCTGCAAAGTTGTTTACTGCCCACAGTCTTCATCCACCTCTAAAAATGGCATCTAAAAATGGCCGTAGAGTCGTTCTTCAACTATCCGCTGAGTCGTTCTTCGACAATCCGCCGAATCCTTTTTCAACTATCCACCGAGTCCTTCTTCGACTATCCGTCGAGTCCTTCTTCGACTCTCTATTGAGTCCTTCTTCGACTCTCTGCTGAGTCCTTCTTCGACTCTCTGCAAGACTCTCTGTAAAAACAACCTTTGTCTTTATTCTGCCCTGTGTTCTGGACTGCGAGTTGCTAAATCTGTCTCGGTTCCTTACCGAGTTCTGTTGGCTCTTCCAAGTGTCATTCTGTGCTTGTTCTTCAAGCAAGAGACCACTTCTTCCACTGCTTCTATTGGTCACACCATGCACATAAAGACTTAAAGATCTAACTCAATCGTTTATGCAACTTATTGTTCAAACTCTAGCTGCTTTGTGTAAAAGCATCTTGAGTTTGAGAGGGAGTATTAAAATATGTTTATCTTTATTGATATACATCATTATGAATACATAATGAGATATGTATATGTATGGTATATATCTATTAGGTGTGTCTTGATTATGATAAGATTAGTTAGTAGTTATCCATAACCGTTGGTATTTAATTGTTATCTTTAATTTATCTTTTATCAATCAATAAACAGAAAGTTCTTTGCAGTATTTTGAAATGATCTTTCATGGGGGCCTAAGGCCTAAATATACAGAAATAGAGTTTCTAAAAAATCTAACTTAAATCATTTTGTCCCATATACCAACTACAATAGGATTTTAAATATTTTTGAATATTTTTTAATTATTTTCTATAAGCTTGGAGCGGCCGAGCAGGTCTAAGTAGTCGGCCGATCCCGGAGCCGTGGGTGACTGGTTCGGCCACCCAAGCCAAGTTTTCAAAGACTGATTTTATGAAAAATCACTAACAAGATATCCACTTGTTTAGATGATATCCGTATCTACAAACGTAATTCTCACAAAACTACTTTCTTCTCTCGGGGAGGCAAGTGGAGGTGCCCCTCCAAGGGATTTCTACCCTTTCTTAAGTTACATGTGCTTTGACGGGCTTTCCAAAGTAAGATAAGAAAATGGGTGAAGCCCTAAATCATGCTTTTCCTTTGGTCACATGAGTATACCTAATTACATTGAACAACGTTTTTCATTTAGGTTTTGTGGTCCACTACTTGAACCCTCTTTATTTATTCTCGAAAGGGAGA
This sequence comes from Amborella trichopoda, assembly GCF_054954075.1. Classification (NCBI taxonomy): domain Eukaryota; kingdom Viridiplantae; phylum Streptophyta; class Magnoliopsida; order Amborellales; family Amborellaceae; genus Amborella; species Amborella trichopoda. Next base: position 34,065,434 of record NC_142348.1, read on the forward strand.
ACTCCTCTGTGTGCAAGAAAGAAAAGATCAGACTTTCTTATTTATTATCCCTTATGATTTGAGAAATTCGAGTTTGTCTCTTGTGTAAGATCATGCGCTCTCTCTCTCTCTCTCTCTCGAGTTTGTCTCTTATGCAATGCCCTGCCTGGTCTCTCTCTCACACAGGAGTAAAGACATGGTCAACAGAATTGTCTGTCATCAAGCACTAAGCACCAGGTGACTCTTAACATCTTGGTGATGGACCATCACACTTATTGTCCTTCGAAGGCCCCCACTGGTGGGTATCCTATGCTAACGAATTACTGTATTCCTCGTGTAAACAGGTCCCAAATGCTACTAAATGGAGGATGCCCATTCAACAGGTGACAAAATACATCAGCGTTCAGGAACATGGCCGAGTCCATTGGACTAGGCTCATTCACATGGCTGAGGTGAGTTTTAATGTACCCCGTTGGGTCTATGGTAAGGCGAATAATTTGGGGTGTCAGCGGTAGGAATGGATAACTGGGAGTAGGGATGCCACAACCCCAACCCCTTTCCTAAGGTGAATAGTACTTAGGAAGTATTACGTGCATACTGGCCTTAGTACTATAGAACTTGAGCTTATGTTTCCCAAAAAACAAAAAAAAATTGAGCTTACTAGGCTAAGTTTTATAGTATTTGTTGAAAATAAGGGTGTGGGTGAAACAACGGCCATAAATATCACATGGTGTAGGCTTCCAAAAAAATAATAATAATATTTTTTAAAAAAAAAAAAAGAAGAAGAAGAAGAAGAAGAAAGACGATGGAGGTAAAAGAGGTTGTTGATGGTACGATGCCTTTAGTGTGCGTTGATGATAAAATCGTTACAGAGACTCTAAAAGGTGCCTCTTTGTTAGTCATTGGCTCCTTCCCACCCCCCCCCCCCCCCCCCCCCCCTTCAAATGATATACTCGATTTGAGTAATTGGTTATGAGCCAGTTTGTTAAAAAATTAGAGATAATAAAATTGTTTATACTAAAAACTCTCAACATCACTCAGACGAACCAAGGAGCCATCAACCCTAGGCCATTCTGATGAGTATGTGTGAAAGCAAGGTGAGAATGCAAGGGAGCCGGAATCAAACCGATCCAAAAGGCACGAGAGGTTTCCAATTGTGATCTAAGAGGGTTCAACTCCAGGGCATCTCCCGACCCTTTCCCGTGAGGTAAGCCTTACCTCACATATTTTTTTCTTTGTTCAAACCGCACATACCACACCGCTCAACCCCTATCCTAGCGGGCATTGGGGTCACCCTCACGCGCACACGTGTGTGAACCCAAAAAGGGGGGGCAACACATGCCTTTTTCTTCTTCTCTCTCTCACTATTGCGAGAAAAGGCATTGTAGTTTTAAGAAAAGTTTTTTCTCGTCCTAGGATTGAAAAACCAAGGCCATCCACCAATAAAAAAAAAATGGAAAAGGAAAGAAAATGATAAACATGGTGTACACCCCAACGCCACCATGGGCAAAATATGTTAAAAGAAAAGAAGAAAAAATAAAGAAAGACAGCCATAATGAAAATCCACAAGGGCACTATGAGAAAAAGAGTCAAGAATAAAGAAGGTACGGTGAAAATCCTTCAGGGCACTCATCCTCAAATGACGGACGTGGTGATCCTATCTTACGGATTATCACGGGCAAAAGTGTCATAGTCTCATGTCCATGTGGCATGATGTTAAACTATGCAACACATAGTCCTGGTCACATGACTTTAAACTGCACTAAAACTATTTGTAGATACGTCATTAAAAACTAGCAAATTATGTGATATTTTTTAACCCTTAGGACCACACTATTCCAGAAAACCACCAAACAATAAAACGCTATAATCCATGGTCTCCATCATGTGATCCAGTATCCTGGTAAATCTTGTGGTTTTTAGTAGTTATCTATTCTACACCTCTTTTGAGTCTATAAAACACATTTACGTGCCTCTTTTGGGAGAGACGTGTATTCTTGTAGGGTTAGCCGTGATAAGCTCAAGAAATCAGAGGTAGAGAAAAAGCTAGAAGATGAGAGACTTCAGAGAACAGAGAGAAAACTTGTGAGAAACCTTAGATCCAGGAAAAACCCCAACAAACCCTAACCATTAGATTAGATTCAAGAAAACCATTCAACCAAGCCAAAGCTTGATCAACATTGAAGCCACAATCCTGATACGGGTGAGGCCTCGAAGCTTCAAGTTTGCCAGGAAAACTGGCCTGACCATGTATTCTTCTTATCTTCATTTTCTTTATTTCTTCAGTCGTTTTATTAGATCGAAGACCTTATTTGTGTTTCATTCAATATTTCATGTATTTGGATATATGTTGGTTATACCACTAATTTGAGAGCGGATTTACTCATTTCTGAGTAGATCTGGCATCTGATCAGAATTCGAATTTTCCCCACACTCTATCACTCTTAAAAAAATGAGTTTGTGCTTTAGATTTGAGCGATCCCCATTTGTAGATCGTCTCGATTTGCACTGTAAACACCATGGGAAAAAGCGCTGCAAACAAAAACGTCCTAACAAGGTCTTGTGAAAGCTAGAAATAACACATACCCTCAGGGCTTGGATGAAAACCTGAAAGGGCTTCACGTCAAGAAGAATTGAGGCAAAAAGCACCTCTATGAGAAGCACCTCCAACGTTTCCCCCATTCCCTCGAGGAGACAAAGGCAAACTATGCGAAGAGCCATAAAGCGGAAGAGATAAGCAAGTAAAGGGAAAGAGAAGCTCTCATTCTTAAGAAAAAGGGAGAATTACATGTCAGGGCCTAAGGCCTTACATAGCAAAGGAAGATGAAAAGCCATTCTAAGCAAGAATGAAGCTACATCATCTGGCTCAAGGTCTAAAAACACAAGAATAACAATTGTAAAAGGGAGAAGATAGTCGATGAGCTACTTTTTCCTGCCGCCAAGATCGGATAAAATACATTGTATTATCTTCAATCTATCCCTTAACTCTGCTTTAAGGAGAGAGACGTGCTTTACCAAAGGAGGGAATTTTCCATGATCAAGCTTGGCAGATGATGGATCCTGCCTTACCTCCTTAGCTCGAGCCAACAAGGCTTTGGGTTCACTTATGCAATGCTCGAGAGTAAGCATATCACTCTCATTCTCAAGGATTGAAATCTTAGCACGAGTCGTCTCCTTTCCAATCTTGGAAGAATGCTCTTTAAATGATGGATGGAGAAACTTCTGGACTACCAGGCTATTCTTGAACGGCAGACATGACGATGAAGTAACTTGTAAAAGGAGCCTAATAAAAAAGGAGTTGGTGAAAACCGCTCTGCGGCACCACTTTTACTTAATTCAGGTGAAAACCCGAAAGGGCATCTAGACAAATAAATAGGTTGATGTAGCGCTCGCCTTGATAGGCGGCTTCAGCCAACCCTCTATGCAAACGCTCAATAGTCAGGGAGACAATGCCCCTTAAGGGCACCTTGCTACTGAAAATAAAAAGAGATCAAACAAGGCTCCAACTACTCGGGTCAGCTTTCAAAGAGCTCTTGAAAGTCAGAAAAATCAAAAAGATGGCAAATCAAATAAGCCACTTGTCGAAAGGATTTCCTAATCACGACATCAGCAAAAAGAGAATTCACGAAGACAAATAGAGTCATTTTCTCCCAAAAGGTTGTTAACTGTCAAGCCAGATTAGTACCTCGACATTATGGGTTATTGTCTTACTAAGGCTCCCAATTGTTGTATAGGCTTCGAATTCGGGTTCATGGCCAAAGGAAATGTGCCTAACTGAGCCCAGTAGTTTGGGGTTCAAGCCCCAAAGAGGTCCTCTCATGTCAATGGGGTTACAACCTGGTGTAGTAGCCCATACGCTTATTAAGGCCCTCGACTATCTATCCAAAGCAACATCTGCTGAAGTGAAAAGAAAATCCCCTAAGCAAGGCCCCCATCAATAAACCAATATTGAAGCCCGGTGAATTAGGGAGGAAGCTCCCATTGCCCCCGACCACTAGACTTCCCTAAAAATAAAATTATTGGTGAATTAGGGAGGAAGCTCCCATTGGCTCTGACCACTAAAGTTTCTTGACGGATAGGGAAGGAAGCCCTTAAGCCGACTGCCAAACAAATTCCAATTCAAGACCCCCAATTGTTGGAACCAAAACTTCTGTTGGATTGGGGAGGAAGCTCCCAATGGCCCCATTAGTAAATCAAACTAGAGCCCCATGGGTTGGATTTACAAGCCCTTAAACAAGGCCCCCAACAATTAGGTTTCCTCAAAATTCTAATAGGCCTAGGTTTACAAGCCCTTAAGTAGGGCCCCCAGTCGTTGGAACAAAAAACATTCTCAGTCACCACTAAGGGAAGAAGTTTGATATGATTTACTCCCAAAAGTCATGTTGACATCCGTGATTGAAAAAAATGAAAATTGGGAGGCAATAATGATGCCCCAATAAGGATTCAAAAGACGAACTTAGGCGATTTTTTTTCTAATGTCACACTTCTCGCTCCTCTCAAAGAGCGACATTCAGTGGGGCAAGCTATTGTACAACATTTTTTACACACTTTTATCCCCAATGCAAATAAAAGACGAGACGGTTGTGACCGAGGTTTGCAGATACCAAAATGCTTATTGACTACAGGAGCTCGTGAGCAAATAATCCTAATTTTGAAGAGATTTGAAAAGGTATTAGCACGGCCTCAAAAATTATTTGAGGGTGGCATTTGACACCGCAAAGGTTGTCACCAAGTTTCGTCTCGATCAGATAAAGATACAGCAGAACAGAACGAAGTTTCAATTACATGTTGCTCTCTAAGCAAATTATCTCATAACTGGAGTTATATTGTGAAAGTCTCATATGATCATTAGACCACAACAGACAGACTCAAAAGGTCTAAAAACCCTAGAATACCAAATTTCAAATCAATTAGACCCCTCTAGGCCCAACTTTCCTAAAATGGGTAGGCCTTATACTATTCATAAAGAGTAACTGTGAACCGGTTTCCATTTATGGAAACTGTGATAGTAAAAAATGGGGTTTCTTACAAAAGTCATATCTTCTTTGTCTTAAAGCCAATCAAGCTAAAATTTTGATATGTCGTTCTTCTCATTGAGACGAACATTGCGACTTATGGCATGACCTAAGATGATGCACGAGACAGAAGAAATATTAGAAAGAAATTCGATTAAAAAGCACAAAATGTAAAATTTTGTGAAGCAAGATGTCCCCTTGCTCCTGTGGATGTTTCTTGAAGCCTCAAGATCAGAATGACCCCAAAACCAAATCCATTGCGACCGTGACTCGAAGGGCTTCGGTTTGAGGTAAGATTTGCTCAAGAAGAAGATCAGTAAGATACCGTATAAATGCTCCAAAAAAGCCATAGTTTTTTGGTTGCCAACAAACCATTTTCTGACGGCCTCTAGATAAAGAAACATGCTAGATCTAAGAAGCATGAATTCATGTTTGTGGTTTGATCGGAATTTTGAAACCATAAGAAAAATCCATTCCCAATTGCAAACCATATATCAAAATGATCTCCTCGGAATAATCTACATTTCTACCATATTTGATCGTCTGACATGTTGCCGGGTCACAAGGGAGAAGCCCCCAAGCCATGTGGATGGGAAGAGGCACCTTTTTGGGTTCTATTTGTCATTTCCATGATTTTTCAAGGGTAGAAACGATCATTTTTCAACAAATCCGAAAATTCATTTTAATTCCTTTTTTAAGCAATTAGGGTAGTTTTTTAGTGTGCACCCATATTTAAGTGGAACCTCTATATAAGAAAATATTTTGTATTATGTAATGGTTCTTGATTCTTGAATAATTCTTGAATGATTGAGAGCTTGAGCTTCTTTTTCTTTTCTTAACCTAAAAGAGAGGAGAGAGAATGTGTTTACATCTTGAGATAACACCAATGGATTATAAACCCCTATATCTTGGACAATACTCCTTATTTCACCTTAGACCACAAATCCCTATACTTTGGACTATAGTCTCTAGTCCACTCTAGACCACAAACCATCCCACACCTTAGACCATACACCCTAGCTCACCAAACCATACTCCCTAGGCTACCAAACCATCCACCCCAACCTTCTACCTTGGACCATAGACCTCCCTCTCAAGAACATTCAAGAACATTCAAGAACCATCGGGCTTCAACCTAGGTGCCGATCTCAAGCTATCGGCCTCTCGTTCCTATGCACCTGTCTCTCTTTCTCTAGCCCTTCTCTCTCCTTCACTCAGACTGATAGCTAAGTCGCCGACCCACTCTCCTTTCTCTTTCTCTCTCTCACCCAAACAACCTATTCTCCCCTCCACTCTCTATCTCTCTCCCCTCTCTCTTTCACTCTCTCTCTCTCCCTCTCCTCCCTTCTCTCTTTTCTTCCTCTCCACTCCTCTATCTCCACCTTTTTCCTTTCATCTCTCCCTCATCTCCTTCTCCTCTACTTCTATCTTCTCTTCTCACTTCATCATACTCCCTAAGGAGGCTTACTCTTGGTTAACTTCCCCTTGTAGGTAATAACCTCTGATTAGACTCCAGGACACCTCTCCTCTCTTCTCTTCTCACTTCATCCATTATGTCCAAATGAAGCTTTCTCTTGGTTAACTTCCTCTTGTGGGTAATCACCTCTGACTATCCTCAGGGATGCCTGTCCACTCTTCTCTTCTCACTTCGTCCGTTACTCCCTAACTTGCTCGTGGTTAACTTCCCCTTGTGGGTAATTACTTCTGACTAGCCTCTGTGGTGCCTTCTCTCTCCTCTCTCCCATCTCTCTTCCTTCTCCTCTACTCCTCCCTCCTTCTCTCGCTTCATCCGTCGCTCCCTAAGGAGGTTTGCTCTTGGTTAACTTCCCCTTGTGGGTAATCACCTCTAACTAGCCTCCAGTGTGCCGAGGTTTACCACTTAGCCCCTTTCTTAAGTCTCCTTCATAGCCTCTTAGAGGAGGCTACGCCGAAAGGCTCTTCAAGATTATTGAGTAGTGCCCTCTCTCTTTTTTCTCTTCTTCTTTTCTTCTGGTTAACTTCTTAAGGAGGTTGTCTTTTAGTTAACATCCCCTCGTGGGTAAACACCTTTGACTAGACTTTGGGGTATCTACACCTCGTGCTTAGCACCTTTATTTCATCACCGATATTACCTCCTAGGGGAGGTGACATTGGAAGGCTAGCAAATTTTAAGGAGCGGTTCTTTTCCCTTCTTCTTGACTTCTTAACGCTAAACCCTGAAACCTCTCAAACCCTCTTAAACCCTTAAGACCCTTAAACCCTCTCAAACCCTTCTCAAATCCAATCTCACAACTCTCAAACTCTCACTAAGGGGAACCAAGGATCATCACCCCAGGTCATGCAAAATTGTGTGTGTGAAAGCAAAATACAAGTGTAAGGGATCTGGGATCAAACCAAGTTGAAAGGTAGGGGGCTTTCCAAAGTGATCTAAAAGGGCTCTACGCTCAGGTGTGTCGTAAGTGAGGTAAGCCTTACTGTTATACATCATTTTTTATGTACTTGTATCTCTGAGGAGAAAAAGGAGAGAGCTAGTAGTAACCTAGTCCCGCCGGTACCCAAGACAACGCTAAACCACAGGAACACTGCAACAATAAGCCTAAACCTGGGCAACCCCTAAATAAGTGTCAGCATGGCTTCAAATTCCATGAGAGGGTAATTTGGAATACCTTAAAGACACTCACAAAGTTTCGTCACGTTATGAAAAGTTTTGATATAATCAGGACGAAACTTGGTTCTCAAATCCAGATCCTATAATGCTAAAAATAGACCTATAACTATAGCCCCACTTTTTGAATCTCAAAATAGTACCAAACCACCTCCATTAGTTTTGGAACGTCGAAAAATCGTTAAGTACCAAATTTGGGCTCAATCAGACCTTCCAGAACATTTTGGGCCTAACTTACCATAAAAGGGTGGATTTTAAACTATTGCGGTGCTACCTTGGTGAACCAATTTCTATTTATGGAAACTGTGTTTTCTCATTTCAGGATGATATTCAAATACTCATAACTCACTCTTTTGGAGTCCAATCAAGCTCAGATTTGGATACGAGCTAGATCTCGATGATCGGATCGTTTTGACATATTGCATGTGTCATGGCCCGAAACGAAATAATTTCTTGAGAAAAGATGAGCTCAAAAACATGAAAATTCAAATTTTAAACAAGAGAACATCCCATACTTGAGACCATAACTCAAGATCTCGATGTGGATCATCGTAAATATGAGTCAGTTGCGACCGTGCTGTGAAGAGCTACAATTTGGTATAATTTTGATGAACAATCGAAGGACTGATGACATGAATTTTGATGTTGAAGAAGGCACAATTTTCCAACCAAAGGAATCCCATTTTTTGGTGACTTCCCAAATTTGGAATATTCTTAAACAGAAACCAAATTGGATGAAAGTTATTACAAAATGATCGTGACAATGTCCTCTTCAATTTGTGATCAAAATGGAGACTCGGAACATCATAGCTCATGCCGGATTGGTCATCGAAGAATTGTAAAGTTTATGGACTTGGCTGGATTTTGGTTCTTCGTAACAAATCCATTTCAAAATGATCAAAGGGTATCAATGTGCATGATAGTTCAAGCATCGATTCTACAATGATTGATCGGCCAAATAACCATCGCAAGCATCCGAAAAAGCTCCCAAAGTCTAGCAATGGCAAGAGGCCCCTCATGGACAGATGGTTTTGTCATTTGTTGGAAAGTACTTGGGGTATTTTTGGTCATTTGGTTCAAAAACGGGATTATTATTTTAATTCATTAATTGTGTATTTTTTGACAATTTTGGGTACTTTTGAGCATTCCACCCTTGTTTTCTGGTTACTCTATCTAAGGAAACCCAAGTCACTTGTAATTGAGCTTTATCATTTTGGTGACACTTGAGCATTTTGAAGTAAATTCGTAGCTTATTCTTTTGGTTGGGTTTCAAGTGCAAGGTCAAGTGGAGAGGATAGAGAAACATTTGGTAGAGAGAGGAAATACCCCATCTCTACACCATACGCCATAGTCCCTACCCATTCCCTACACCATACCCCATAATCCCTTCGCTACATCATACACCACACACCATAGTCCCTTCCCTAAAACCTACACCATAGACCATAGCTCTTCCATATGCCATACACCATAGTCCCATCTCTACATCGTACACCATACACCTAAACCTTATACCATAGTCTTGACCCAAGCCTAACCCTTCACTCTCCTCCACCTTTCTCTCTCACTTCCAACTCTGGACCCACGCTTAAGGGCGGGCCTAGCTCCTTGCCCTTTTCCCCTCTCTCTCTTCTCTTTCTCTTTCCCACACCAAGTCCAGGACCCGTGCCTAAGGGCGGGCCCAAAACTCTTGGCCATTCTCTCTTCTCTCTTACTCTCTCTTCTCTCTCTCTCTCTCATATCCAGACCTGGACCTGCACCTAAGGGCGGGCCAGCCTTCTTGACTCCCCTCTTTCTTCTCTCTTGTTTTCTTCTCTCTTGTCCCCTACACTCCCTTCCTGCATGCACCTAGACCTAGACCTGTGCCTGAGGGTGGACCTAGCCTTCTTGGTTCTCTTATATCTTCTCTCTTGTCCCCTACGCTCCCTTCTTACATGCACTTAGACCTGGACCCATGCCAGAGGGCGGACCCAGCCTTGTTGGTTCCCTTCTCTCTTCTCTCTTGTTCCCTACACCCACTTCCCTACATGCACCTAGACCCACACACCCTAGCACGCTCCTAGCCTTGCACACCCAGGCACGCCCTTAGTCCAAGCACGCTCCTAGCCCTGCGAGACCTGCACCCCCGGGCACACTACTAGCCCTGCACACTCAAGTACGCCCCTAGCACAATCACGCTCTTAGCCCTTGTGCACCCAAGCACGCCCCTAGCCTGTACCCATGTATGCCCCTAGCCCAGACACAACCCTAAGTCTTGCGCACCCAAACACACCCCTAGCACAGGCACGCTCACAGCCTTGTGCTCCCAGACACGCCTCTAGCCCAGGCATGCTCCTAGCCCTTGTGCACCAAGGCACGCCCCTAGCCTAGACACTCTCCCAAACCTTGTGCACTCAGACACGCCCCTAGCTCAGGGATGCTCCTAAACCTTGTGCACCCAAACACACCCCTAGCCCAGACACGTCCCAAACTCTACACATCTGGACAGGCCCCTAGCTCAGGCACACCCATTTGTCTAACCATCTTTTCTATCTCTCTTTGTCGGTTGCTTCTCTCATTTCTTGTAGGGTCGTCCTGAGATAGTCCCTTAGGGTTCTAATTCTTAGATTGCTACTCTAACCTCCATTCCGTATAGTAGAGTTGAGTCACAAGAGATATTCATTATCTTTCACACGGTCACTCAAGTGGGGTCATTCTAAGTTAGTTTTCTCTGGAGTTACGACCCTTTCGCTACTCTAACCACCCAGTTTCATAGTGCTCTATTTATAAGAAGCACACTCCTTCCTTCCTTCTTCTTCTCATCCCTTCAACCACCCTATCCTGAATACCAGAGCCACTCACTCACAAAGCCCACTAAAGAGGAACATTTCCATTTGAATTCCAATAGCAGTTTCCAAGAAAGAGTTGAGGTGAAGTGTTAAGTTTTGAGAGGGACCCGTGTCCAAACCACGTTGCTAGACAGCGGGAGGGCTTTCATTATTGATTTAAGAGGGCAACAGCTCGGGCTTATCCAACGAACTCAACCCTTGGTGAGGTAGGTGCTCGAGTCCATCTCTTCATCGCATTAACATCCTCTCACAGTTGGACATACGTATCCTCGAAGTGACGCATGAGCCGCGCAAGCTAGGTCACGCAGTTGTTCGAGAGGGGGTCAACCCGACCCAGGTCCAACCAACTGACGAACTTGCTGGGGAGAAGCTACCCTATAGTTGGTACAGGCTGCTCTCAAATAAGCATTTCATCTCTTTCTTTCTTAAAAACTGTTATGGAGTTCAATTGCTCCTCTTTCATCCCAATTGGGGATTTCATCATCCCCACATGCGCAAACTCACCCATGGGAAGTAAGATTCTTCAATCCACTACTCCCATGTATTTCTTGAGTGGTCGCTCTGACGCTATCACCCTAGCTCAGGCTAAGGGAAACTCGGTAAAGGGTGCTCAAACCCCTCATCCCCGCTCCATCAGCATCAAAGGCAAGTCCATTGATGTCAACTGTGTGAGTGGTCTTAAAGATACCTCCCTTCATGATCACTCTGCTACTAGTAGACACTCTAGCAGTCATAAGCTTAAGAGTCGTTCTAACACCACTCCTTCTCTTCTTACGGTTGGTTCTTCTAAAACCGCCACTTCTGAGGGTAAGCATAAAGTTACCCCACCTTGAATCTACACAGACACTACTTGTAGCAGTACGTTGCCCCACACACATCATGTTGGCAGTTCCCTCGCCAAACCATCTTGCTCCAATGGCTCCAAAGGCACTCCACACACACTTACACATGCCATGGCAAATGGTTCAACCATTGTTGTGATGAATCAGGGCCATCAGAAGGTCACCCCTGTCTCCTCACTCACTTCGGGTCTCTAAGGACCCATACCCACTAAGAGTGGTACACCACAGCAACATATGGCACACTTTGTGTTGGCATGTCAAGAGTCAGTTTCTGACCCCAGACTGCTCCTTTGACAGTTTGTGGAAACCCTAGCCGGGCCTACTTTCAAGTGGTATGCTCGTTTACCTCCAAGCTATATTCATTCCTGGGAAGAAATGGAGCATTTGTTCTATAAATGCTTTTACAAAGTAGAACAAAAAGTTCAAGATCTAGAACTTCTCCCTATGACTCAAGAGATGAATGAACCAGTAAATGAATACATCTAGAGATGGAGAGACCTTGCGGTATATCAAAGCAATCCTATGCCTAAGATTGATGTTGTGCAAACATGTATCAGAAACATGAAGAAGGAAATCTCCCTTCATGTCGAAGCTTCAAGTCCCACCACTTTCTCAAACATGATTTCGAAAGCAGTAAAGATTGAGAGTCTACTAATATATCATGGTGGAACTCAAGCTCAAACCGCAGAGGAAGGTCAAAATCGAGATTTCACCAATAACTGGCCTAACCCTCGTGCTGGCCAGCAAAGAAACACGATCAGTGTAACGGTCACCGCCACACCCATTTGCCCTAAACTTCCAACTAATGTCACTCCTCTCAAGACATTAGACACTTCTCTGGGAATGGTACCATTCAAGGGTCAAGGGGAGCCCAGCATCAGCAATTCCAATCTCAGGGATATAATAGAGTACCTCCACGATAAAACCTATACCGATCTGACCAATTTGAGTGAAGGTTGAACCAGCAGTACAGTTTTAAGAAAGCCTAGGTACCAACCCTCTTAAAATTGTTGGTAGAGCAAGGCATGGTAGTCCTTCCTGAAATAATGACATTAGACCAGGCAAGACTTGCTAATCATGAGAACAATTATGCTTACCATCGGATGCTAGGCCATCTTGTGCAAGACTATTTCCAACTCAAAGATCACATCGAAGCCTTGATTCAAAAAGGACAATTTAATTTAGAAAGTCTCAACAAAATATTTTGAGACTACTGAGGCTTCACATGTAATCACTGTCAAAGAAGAGCAGGTACAGACCTTGCAAATTGAAGAAGTATCACCTGATCTATTTTCAAACCTTTTTGCAATGCTGGCACAAGGGTTGATTACTCTGCTTTCTGCAAGACAACTCAAGCATCTGACTCAGGGAACGGAAAATCGCTGGTGCCCATTCCACCAAGTGTGGGGCCATGAGATTTCTCATTGTTCAAGTTTTATACAAGAGTCCATAGCTAAAGGATGAAATTTTGTTCATATACCAGTACGAACTCGTGAAACACCTAAACTAGTAACCCTTGAAAGTGCCACACTTTCTACTTCTTGCAACAAGAAGGAAGAAGAAAAATTTCAATTGAATGAGTCCCAAAAGATAGGTGAGATGATGGAGGCATCGCACATGATTACAGCTCAAGAGGAATAGCCTTGGAGTGTACCCATGGACAAACTATCCCATGACATGTTCCCTATTATCTTCAAAATGCTGGTACAACAAGAGATGATCACACTGTACTTGCCTAAGAAGCCGAATCATCTTAAAGGAGAAGGTCAGAACTTGTGGTGCCAGTGTCACCAAACGAAGGGACATGATTTGTTCTATTGTCGAGGGTTCCGAGTCATCCTGGATGAACTCATAAGGAACAATGAAGTGTTTATAGATAACACACCACCTCCACAGCAAATTCGAAGCCTTATTGCACAAGATAGTTGAACAGGTTCAGACTCTTAGTCATGAAACCCCGGAAGTCCCTATTCCCCATGCTCCTATCAAAGTACACGACTCACAGCAGGAGAACCATGGCCATGGCAAGATGAAAAGCCTCATGAGAGAGGCTATTTGGCAAGAAAATGAGGTACCACGCCACAAAAGACCGTACCTATCAAGAAAAAGAAAAACAAACGGTCTTCAAAAAATCAAAACCACAAGGCTAAGCTTCTTCAATTGCCAACTGAAGCAGCATTTCTTCCTCCTATTCCTCCTCTTCCCGCTCTGTATGACTTCATCTCAAGGAAAGTTCTTTTTGTCGAGGGTGGTTAATACATCACCATGAAAGCATTTCTATCCATGTCCAATAGGGGTGAGGACATTAAAATCACCCCAAAATAGTCTAACAAAGGTGAAGACTCTAAAGGCACCCATCAGTGGTCCACGCAAGGTAAAGTCCTTAAAGATTCCCTGCAATCGTATAAGGGTTAAGACGTTAAAAGGTCCTCGATTACGTTCAATGAGAGTGAAGACGTTAAAGCCTCTTGAGTTCAATTTAGGTGATGACTCCAAAAGCTACCTGGTTCAGTTCAATTTAAGTGATGACCTTAAAAGCTTTGTCCCTTCTTCTATCCCTGATTCTTCAAACCTCTCTTCCCTTTCATAATCCCTCTTTGAACTCACCATGGAGTGTACAGATTTTGAAACCATTAATGAAGAGCTCAAACTCTGCAATACCAGTAAATGGCATAGCAAACAGATAAGGAAGATGGTCTCTCAAAAGGTCGGGTTCTTAAATATTGGAGATGCTATGGCCTTTGCTGCTAAAAAGGACAAGCCTTGTCCCACTCCAGAAGAGGTGTTCAATCGGCTTCTAAAACCAAAAACCCTCAGTGACCTACAGAGCCCGACTTGGGAGAGCTACGGAAGAACTCAAAGGGTGAGAGTTCTTCAAGTTGTGGAGCATGTCACATGCTAGTGTTTCATGAAGGAATCACGTCAGCTTCAGTTTATCGAATGAGGTTGAGGTCAGGAAGGAGACCACGGCCAATTCAAAGACCGGCTCCGTCTAAGCTCATTAAATATCTTGGGCCACCACTGGTTCACTACCCAAATCTACCCGTACATATTCAAGAGCCACCCCCTCTTCTGAAATACCCAGGACCACCACTGGTCCTTATTCAAACCCTTTACCCTCTTCCTTTAAAAATTGCAAAATATCACAACCTTCATTTCACTCAATCTTATTAATACCTACCCTGACTGTGGAACCTAGGCAACCTTCTCTTCCTACTCCCAAAACTACAACTGACCCCTCCTTGGCAGCTATAGCAAACCCTTTCTCTTCAAAAGCCACTCCATCACCCCTTGCCCCTCCAAAACCAGTGGCGAACCAAAGAGTCATCTTTCCTGAAGCCGACAACGTATGATGTGGTCGGGCACTTGAGAAGACTCTCAGCTCTCTTTGGTTGAGGGTATTTTTCAACACTTATATCCTTGGTTTGAATAAGAAGAGAGCAATTTGTGACCGAGGTCCGTAGGTACCAAAATGCATGTGGATTACAAGAGCTGTAGGTCAATAAGCCTTGATCCAGAGTGAAATTTTTTACAGTATCATAATGGCCCAAGAAGGTTCAAAAACTTGGCTATGGGTCTCCTAAGAATACCTGTCAAGTTTCATCACAATCCGACTAGTTTAAGGCAGTGTTGATGCAAAATCACTTTTCAAAATTCGGCCTCTAACGCGTTGAAAATGGACCCAATAACAACATCCCTATCACTGGAGCATCAAACAAGCATGGGACCACCACCATTGGATCTGGAACATCCAAAAACCCCCAAAGACCAAGTTTCGACTTGATCGGATGTTTAGGTCACACACTATTACAGTGCAACTTCAGTAAACCAATTTCCATTAATGGAAATTGAATTTTTTTATTTCGTGCTCAACTTTGGACGCTCGTATCTTCTCTGTCTTGGATCGGAATGAGCCCAAATTTTGGGAGTATGTTCATCTCGTCGACCCGATCGATTTGAAATATGGTACGCCTACTGGTGTTGCTCGAGTCGAGAGGAAACCTAAAGAGAAGAACACGATTCGAAGTGAAGTTGCAGAATTTCCAGCAAGCGCGCTCCTTAATCGAGCGGCCACATCATGACGCTCACATATCGGATCAGCCTAAAACCAGACTCGTAGCGACCACAACGTCAAAGGCTTCCCTCGAGCCAAACCTCACGCATGATGGACTATTACATTTGCTGCATGATAGGGAGAAAGTTGTTGCACGTTTTGGCCACCGAAAACCAAATTCCGACCAAAATACCTAATTTGGAAAATGGTCATTCGGGCACCAAATTGAGCCACGTTCATTGCCAAGTGATTATGACAACATGCTCGTCGATATACAGTGAAGAAATCAAAGAAAAACAGTAGGAAACGAATGTGATCTTGAATCAAAGATCTCACATTTCTCATGTTTTTCCAATGTCATGATCGCAGCCTAAACTCCCCGATCCACGGCTCGAGATGCATACCAAAACGACCGTCTCCCCGAGCTGATCAAAAAAGCAATATTCTTTGGCCTGACAGAGGCTGAAAAGACCCCAAACGAGCCACGAAAGATTGCAAGAGTTGCAACAAGGACTAATTCAGAATTTTAAGAATTGTGAGCAAGGGGCAAAATCATCATTTTTCCCCTATTTTCTTATTTCTAGTTAATTCATTTACATGCCATTTTTTAACAATTAGGTCCACTTTTAGGATTCCACCAATGTTTGGATTCAAATTCTATACATACACATGATGTTGGATTTAATCAAAATTTTGGCTTATCTTCAATTTTTGGGCCATGATTTTGAAGAGAGAAAGAGAGGAGAGAGAAACTTTGATTGGTACCCGTAGGCCCCTTTGAGGTAATCTTCTATCTCATCCTCTTTTCTCTCTCCTTTTCTTCCTTTTCTCCTCTCTTTCTCTCTCCTCTCTTTCTCTCTCTTTTCTCTTTCTC
This sequence comes from Amborella trichopoda, assembly GCF_054954075.1. Lineage (NCBI taxonomy): Eukaryota > Viridiplantae > Streptophyta > Magnoliopsida > Amborellales > Amborellaceae > Amborella > Amborella trichopoda. Next base: position 34,081,670 of record NC_142348.1, read on the forward strand.
TCTCTTTTTTTTCCTCTGCCCTTTTTTTCTCTCTCCTCTTCTCTTTCTCTCTCCTATTTTTTCTTTCTCTTTTCTCTTTCTTTCTTTCTCTTTCCTCTTCCTTTCTTTCTATTTCCTCTTTTCCTCTTCTTCTTCTATTCTTCTTCTCTCATGACTTGAATGACAGCTTGATTCTTTTCCTGAATGGCACGCTCTGTTGCGGTCTCTGTCATCTTTCTTCTCTCTCTCCTCTCTTTGAGAAGGACTAACGAAAGCCAAGCTAGCCTTCATTCATTTCTTTCTCTCTTTTTCTCTCTTCTTTCTCTCTCCTATTTCTTTCTCTTTCTTCTCTCTCTTTTCTCTTTGAGAAACTAATGAAAGTCAAACTAGCCCTCTTTTCTTTCTCTCTTCTTTCTCTCTCTTCTTTTTCTCTTTTCTTTCTCCCCTTTAAGACGGCACGCTCAGCTGGCATCCTCAACTTTTCTCTTCCTCTCTCTCCTCTCTTTCTTTCTCTTTCTTCTCTCTCTTCATTCTTTCTCTTTCTTTCTCTCTCTTCTTTTTTCCCTCTTTTTTTTTCTTTCTTTTTCTCTTTTCTTTTTCTTTCTTCCTCTCCCTCTTTTCCTTTCCTTCCTTCTCTCTCTTCACATTCACCTACTTCCACCGTGCTCCCTCACATCACCTGTGCCCCCTCATGTCACCTCCGCCGTGCTCCCTCAACCAAAACAAAAAACACAAGCAGCAGCCTAGCTACTGCCCTCGCTCGATCTGCCATCTCACATGTGCCCTTCTCCTATTGAGCCATCTCCCACTACGCCAAGCCATCTCCCACTCCATCGAGCCAACTCCCATTCTATCGTCCACTGCCACAAGCCTGCCGTATGCAACCACCTCACTGCCTCCTATAACCAGGCCATCATCCACTCTTCCATGTTTCAACCTTCCCACCACTAGCAACCTGCCACCCTCTCTCTCCGTCGTCCTCGCAATCTGTCAGCTCTCTGCCGCCTGCAACCCTACCTCCCCTGTCCTTCTCTTCATCCACCTGAACTAGGCGGCAGCACAGCTGCCATCTCCGCCACCTCTTTCACCGTCCTCTTCTCACGCCTTCTCTCTCCCTGCCAGGTGGTGGCTCGAGCCACCACCTCACTCTTTTCCTTCCTCGCCTTCACCTCTCTCTCATCATTGTTACCTCCTTTCATGCACTTGTTCCTCCCTCCTTTTTGTCCTACCTCTTCCTCTCTCGTCCCACCTATTTCCGCCCCCGATCTCCCACTTCTCCTTGTCTCTCTTGCTCTCCAGCCCGTCCCGTTCACCTCTCCATTTTGCCACAATCTTCACAGTAACCTCCAACTCTCTCTCTCCAAAAACCCCAAACGATCAAGTTATTTTCCCTTTCCTTTTGTTTCGTTTCTTTTGTTTCATTTCGTTCTTCCCCCTTTCACTCCATTTCGTTCAAGCTCTCTGTCTCTCTCTCTTCCCTAACCAATGTACTCCTTTTCCTTTTAGTTTACTTAACCTCACCCATTTCATTCATTTTACCTTAGTGTATTTCATTTTATTTCTTTTACTCCATTTATTTCATCTTATTTTCCCTTAACTTGTTTTATTTACCTCATTTATTTTATTTCATTTTATTTTATTTACCTCTTTTATTTTATTTTTCTTTATCTTATTTTATTTTATTTCTTTTATGTCATTTATTTTATTTCACTTTACCTTATCTTACTTTATTTTTATTTTATTTATCTCAATTATTTTATTTTACTTTACCTTATTTTATTTTATTTACCTCTTTTATTTTATTTTACTTTAACGTATTTCTTTTACCTCTTTTATTTTATTTTATTTTACTTCATTTCATTTTATTTTATCCCATTTTCGACAAGTCAGGGTCTTAAGACCCATTTGTTTGCACATCTTACGTGTATATGTGTGCAGGACTGCAACGAAACAAGTCAAAGGAGTTGAAGCCGAACAGGCCTTAGGCCTAGGGGCATTCCACGTGATCTAAGAGGGCGCCCATGCGAGCAGCCCGGGTATGTCACAGATCCACGTGAGGTAAGTCCCACCTCACGACCCATATTTCCTCTCTCACTGATTGGTATTCCGCCTGCGTCCATGTTACACGATTCTCGAGAGAGTGATCTCCGATCCCGGGCTCATCGCGAACTCGGAACCCTGCCACCAAGTCCTTCCGACTCGGAGGGCGAGATCGAGGCACCAAACTAGCTTGGCAACTCCACTGGGACACACTACCCCATCGTCCGCTCTTTCTTGCTTGATGAGTTCTTTATTGTTCCAACACACCCGTACATCATCGGGGTTATTCAACCCTTATATCTGAGTAGAGGATTTCATAATCCCCAAACTCGGAATCCATCCCCCGGTGACTAGGTTCCACAAACCTTGTTCCCTGACTTCTTGCCCAGCGACCAGGTTTCGCGCTCCCAGATCTTGCCCGGCTCGAGACGAGGAGGGTCTCTCAAGTCCCTCACTCCTTATCTCCTAGCATCGACAAACGTATCGCCGGTGTCACTTGCATGGGTGGCACAATAGCCACCCCTCATAACATTCACCCGGCTACCAACAAGTTACTTGTCGACCGTTCTTCTCGGGGCAGCCAAAAGGGGAACCCCCCCTCTCTCTTCTGCAATTGGCAGTTCGCCTGTTAGTGCTGCTGCGGGCCGCCATACGGTCACCCCCAATTTTCCATCACTCTGAACCATCATGACTGGAGGTTCGACACAAAGAGGAGGCTTCAATGCTATTCCCTCTCACCCACTCACAAGGATTAGAGGTTCATCCGCAGGTCCACATCTTGGGGCAGCCCTAAAGCTACCTCGGTCCACCATCACGAGCTCGGTCTTTTAGAGCCTAGCTCCACACATAAGAGGAACCTGATGGTCACTCGCCAAGCATGATGCATCTTTGTCACTGCCAAGCATGATGCATCTTTGTCACTGTGCTCCAGGCTATTCAAAAGCCACACCCCAACAAGCACACGACCAAAGGCCTAGCCATGGTCCACATGAGCACATGCATGTTCACAGCATGAAGGTGGGCACCAAGCCTCCCTATCATGCACACTTCACGATAAGGTCGACACTGTTAGAGCTGGGCCCTTTGTCCCAGGTCGGTCTTGTGACCACCCCAAACACACGCTTGCACTGTGCACACATCCACGAAGGCCTCCCCTAGTTCTGAGGGCAGTTATGAAAATAAGGTGAAAGAACAACTTGCCTTTGCTCGAAGGCAATTCTGCCTGGTCTTTAAGACAGAAAATCATGATCAATCCCTAAAATGGGGCCAAGAGATCAAGACATTAAAAGCCCAGCTCAAGGGCAAAGAAAATGACAATATTGAACACTTCCCTTCCAAAGATGTGAGCCCTTTTCCCCTTTCTATTCCCCTTGGGGCGGATGATGTCGGAGAGGCATGTCATGATGTGATCATCAAAAAGGTTGCTCGAGGCACAGCAAAGCCAATTATCTATGGGGATCTACACACCACTTGGGGAAAAGACAAGCCTACAAACATGGAAAAGAGCCAGTCTGACCCTAGTGACCCCATCAATTCTAAGCTAGTTGAGTCATCACCCAATCAGACGCCCAAACCCATTTCAAGTCGGGGCACCGAGAGCAATTGCTTCTTCAAGCAGACTGAGCTCAGGGCAGCTCATGGGCCTGAACTAGTTTCCCCTAGACTCCTATTGAGTCGGAAGACACCGCTGAGGGGTAGTCCCGGCCCCTCAAGTGAGATGGAAGTCAAACCCACCGAGGGTGCTGTCGATGACCCTTTTGTTGTGAAGAGTTCGATCTATGAAGAGACAGGTCCCCTTCCCATGATGAGAATGAAAACTGGTACTGTTGTGCTGCTCCAAAGGGTTGAGAAACTCATTTGTTAGATCAACTTTATAAACAAGAATGGGATTTTGCCGTTGTTCACCCTCTCTCGGCCTTCATCGGGATTCCTCCTAGAATCTATGAGAAGTGATGGACTGTCATCTCCTCTGGATGGTTCCAATGATGTGGCCTCCCTCACCTTCTCTCATCTGGATATTCTTCCCTTTTACGAGAGTTCATCACGTTCATTTAAGGAAATCCACTCCCTAGTACTGGATGAGATGAGTTGCACTCCCCCTGCAGGGCAGCCTCATTGAAATGGCTTCTCCATGCCCTAAGAGTACCTCGTTTCCCCACAGAGCCAACTGCTGGCTTCCCTCATGCCATGAATGCCCCATTTGTGCTCTTGATAATAACAATACGGGCTCATCATCCTATGAGGGTTTTACATTCCTGTTTGGTGATGAAGAGCTCAATTCTGATAGTGCGACCTCCCTCATCCTCATGCACCCAATGACTTCTACCTCTGACGAAAGCTCGTCACCCTCATTCCAAGAAAATCATTCCCTAATAGAAGATGAGATGGGCAGCACTCCCTTCGCTGACCACATCAATGAAATGGCGCCTCCCGCTCTCGAAGACGCCATGATTCTTTATGAAACTGACTGCATATGGGCTCCATGTCTTGAAGGTGTCATGGCTACTTGTGAGGACGATTGCATGTTCTTCCGGTATCTTGAAAAATGCTCCCTCAATGATGATGATGTGACCTCATCGCCTTATAAGAGTTTCACATTCTCATTAGATGACGAGGATACCCAAGCCTTGAAAAATGAAGTGGGCCTGAGGAAAGGCTCAATGACCCTCACCGATGATGTTATTGAAGTGGCAGCAATTTAATTCAAGATTATAAGCTATGTTGAACAAGAGGCATGTGGTGGGCAGACTCTATTGGAGAATAGCACCCCAAATGAAAAGGAAGCTTTCGACGCAATCAGCTGTGAAGCGTCCATTATCCTTTTCTCCCTCCTGGCAAGCAATGGAAGAAGAGCCTTCAAGTATGGCTGCTATTGAAGCTATAGTGATTGATGACGTATTAAAGTCCTATGGAGACGAGATTGCACAGCTCAAGGCCACATTAAGGCGATTACAAGGCGATATGAGGTCAAAAGATGAAACGATGGAAACGTTGCGCCAAGAGGTATTAGTGTCTCGTAAGCTTGAGCATACCCCCTCAGGGAACCACACCCTCTTTACCGTCTCTCAAGCACAGTGTCTGGTCATCAAAACAGCACCATCAAAAGAAGAGCCACTCCCACCCTCACCTCCCTCATTGCCAGTCTCTTCCCCCCCGACTCAGGTTGGGAATGGAGAACTAGTAAAGGGCATGGTAGCTGAAGCATTGAAGAAGTATAATATCCCAGTGATGGAGGAGCTGAACCGCTATCAAAAGCCTTTCCCAGCCTATGTTGATCAAACTCCATTCCCACTGGGCTACCAAAGACTCGACTTCCCCAAGTACAATGGCACTGGCTCGGTGCAACAACATATAGCCCATTTCACGGTAGCCTATGGCAATACGGCAAACAATGAGCATCTATTACTTCAGCAATTTGTGGGAACCATTACGGGAGCTGCATTCAAATGGTACTCTCGGTTACCACCAGGGTCAATCTCATTATGGGTACAAATGGAAGAAGAGTTCCTCAGGCGATTCTGTGACATAGAAAGGAAAGAGTAGCTTTTTTAACTTCTTGAGGTGAAACAAAAGCCACACGAGCCAGTAATCAAGTACATCGAAAGGTGGCACAATCTGGCCATCAATTTGGCCACTCCAATAGGTGATTTTCAAGAGATGGAGTACTGCATAGCTGGGATGCACCAAGAATTGGCCCGTTATGTCACCTCAGCATGGCCCATCATATTCACCAAGATGGTCAACAAGCAGTGCAAATCGGAAGCTTGCTCAAGCACCATGGAAATATATCTGGGCCTTTTGCATCGGGCGAAGATGATGAGCAGTCAACGGCCGCCATGCCAAATACCATGCATTCCTCAAGCCAAAGCCGGCACGAGAGTCATTCCTTTGACAAGTGCATGATCCCCAAGTTGCTTGAAACTCTCTTAAATAAGGGAATGATCAAGCTACCCACGCCAAAAAGACCAAAGGAAGTCGGGAGAGATGACAAGCCCGATTTCTACCAATATCATAGGAGGCTTGGTCACAAGACTGAGGAGTCGCATGCCACTAAAGACATCATCTAGGGTTTCATAAACAATGGGAGATTGAACTAGGAGCCTGATTCTACATGAGATCCAGTGCTACACAATGGTCTGAGCAGCAAGACTCTAAACTGCATAGCCATGGTCCAAGCTATATGACCCTAAACTATAGCACACGTCCTAGTGGCATGACATTAAACTGCACAACATATGGCCTCGGAGGCAAGACCTTAAAAATGCCCTCCAGTCTTGGTGTACAACCATAAAACACACTACCCTTATGATCTTAGCAGCAAGACCTTAAACATGCCTTCCGATCTTAGTGTATGACCATAAAATGCACTATTCTTACGGTCTTGAAGGCAAGCCCTTAAACTTGCTCTCTGGTCTTGGTGTAAATCTTAAAACATACCACCCTTACGGTCTCGAAGGCAAGACCTTAAACATGCCGTACGGTCTAGGAGGCGAGACCTTAAACATGCCCTCAGGTCTCAGCGGATGACCTTAAATCAGGACAAATCGACAGTCACGGTGGCATGACCTTAAAACGCGCATCGGCAAAAAAAAAGAGATGGACATGACGAAAACCTGTAGGGGCATCATGGGTACAAATGTCAAAAAAAGAGAGAAGAGAAAAGAAATGATGGACATGGTGTTCACCCCCAAAGGCCACCATGGGCAAAATACGTCAAAAAGAAAAGAAGGCCATAGCAAAAACCCACAAGGGCCCTAGGGGAAAAATTGTCAGAATAAAGGGGGGTGGTGAAAACCCCTCGGGGCACTCACTCTCAAATGACGGGCATGTTGATCCTGCCCTACAGGTCTTCACGAGTAAAAATTTCATACATCCCTATAGCAAGACGTTAAACTGCACGACATACAGTCCATTTGCACGACTAAAAACTGCCTCCTATTTTTATATGTCTCGATGGGGATGCCGCATGACACCCTCCTACACATCCCCTATCACATCCTTCTTCATAATGTCCCCGGTAAAAGGACACCACCCCTCCAAGGTGTCCTCGCTAATCAAGGTGTACTTCAGTTCCGATTGTGAGGCTTCGAAGCAGAGCATGCAAGCATGCGCCCACCTCTCAGAAAGGCGATCGCAGTTCCGACTATGAGGCTTCGAAGCAGAGCATGTAAGCATGAGCCCGCCTCTACAATGCCATATCTCAAAGAGGCAGACCACAGTTCTAACTGTGAGGCTTCGAAGCAGAGCATGTAGGCATGCGCCCGTCTCTACAAGGGCATATCTCAAAGAGGCAGACCATAGTTCCTACTGTGAGGCTTCAAAGCAGAGCATGCAATCGTTAAGGCATGCACCCGCCTCTACAAGCAATATCTTAAAGAGGCATACCATAGTCCCAACTATACCCCTACATCTAATAAGGCACTTTCACCACCCGTCTTATCAATCTCACCAAACACAATATTCCCTCCAAAACTCTTCTGGTCTCCATTCCCCAATTAAGTCACACCACTCATGGCTCTCTTAAGCCTCCATCATATACACTAACTGACCATGACCCCACTTCTTGTCATTTGTGCCCCTACCTCAGCTCGTTTAATACAGGTGACGATGTTAAAAGCATCCTCAAGAGGTATAAATTGGGTGATGACCTTAAACTTTCCCTCAACAATGTCCAAAAAGGGTAAGGACTTTAAAAACACCCCTCAGCTGTCCATTTGGGGTAAGACCTTAAAGATCCCCATGTAGCCGGGTCGATCGGGGCAGTAGGTCCCAAGCCCAAGCCCGAGCCCGAGGTCCTTCACAAACCACCGCTCCCACTCATCCCTCGCAAGCTGTCGCCCATGTGTCCTTCGCGTGTGCCCCTCGCATGCGTGCTCTGAATTGTCATCAGCATTCCCTCTCGCAGGCACATTCCTTACCTCTGCCACAATGGGTCAGCCTGAGCCTCCAAGCCTAAGCCCCAGCTCAAGGTCTCGCCCCTTACAAGCTGCTTGCGACCTTTCCCCCATGAAGTTAGGCCGGTCAGGGCAGCAAGTCCCAAACTTGAGCCCAAGGTCCCCCGCAAGCCACCGCTCACGTGCATCCCTTGCACGTGTTTCCCAAGCTACCACCTGCATGTCCTTCTCACGTGCCTCTCGCACACATTCCCCGAATGGCTGCCAGCATCCTCCCTCCACTGCATGCAAGCCTTTTACACATGCCTCCATGCATGCTTTCCGTAGCTGGGTCGTCCGTGCGCACACTAGCGTGCCTTCTTCGCCCCAAGTTGAGTCCTTCTGCACCGAGCGCAACCCTTCTACCTCAAAGCTGGCTCAAATCCCTTCACACGAGCCACTCACAGCACCTCGTCAAAGCCTTAGTGAACCCACTGTCTTCCCTGGTGAAGTCCCCCTCACGCCTATGGGCCTGCTTTCCATCATCCACAGACTTATTCCCTATGTCTCATTCACTTCACATTTCCCAGTGAGTCCACCTACACTCACCATCTCTCATTAGGTCACCTTCATCATCTGAACCCACTACCTATAAATGGTCTCGGCCATTTCATCCCTAGTGAGTTAGACCATTATCCACATACTCATTCCCCATGGAATCTCTTTCACTTCACATTTCCTAATGAGTCCGCCTATACTCACCACCGCTCATTGGGTTACCTTCATCATCTGAACCCACTGCCTATAAATGGTCTCAGCCATTTCATCCCCAATGAATCATACCATCATCCACAAACTCATTTCCCATGGAGTCTCATTCACTTCACATTCCCCTGTGAGTCCACCTACACTCACCACCTCTCATTGGGCCACCTTCATCACCTAAACCCATGGTCCAGTTACACGACCTTAAACTGTAGCGCACGTTCTGGCCACATGACGTTAAACTACTTTGCACGACGGTCCAGTTACGTGACCTTAAACTATAGCATACATCATGGTCGTATGACGTTAAACTCTTTCACACAACGGTCCATGTTGTAAGACCCTAAACTGCGTAGCAAAGGTCCAGTTACATAACTTTAAATTGTAGTCATGTCCTGACCGCATGATTTTAAACTACTTTGCACAACGGTCCAAGTTATATGACCTTAAATTGTAGTATACATCCTGGTCGCTTGACGTTAAACTGCTCCGCACAATGGACAAGGCTATATGACCTTAAATCATAGCCCAGGTCTCAGAGGCATGAAATTAAACACGCCCTCATAAAAAAACGGGCATGGTGGAAACCCAAAAGGGCACCATGAGTAAAATATGACGGACGGGCATGGTTATGAAACCATGAGTAAAAGCGTTTCGTGAATAAAACCTGGGCACGGTGGAAACCCGAAAAGGGCCACCGTGAGCAAAAATGGAAAAAGGGTGGACATGGCCGTGAGGTCATGGGTAAAAGATCCTCAATAAAAAGAAGGTTGGTGAAAACCGTCTTCACCGCTTCCCCTGTCCAAGTGAAAACCCGAAAGGGCACTCGGACCAATAAGCAGGTTGATGCAACACTCGCCTCCATAGACCCCTTCAGCCTATACTCCAAGAAAAATCCTGGATACCAGAATACCCTGCTTTTGGAACCCAAAAAGAAGAGCTTCAAGAAAAATCCAACAGTCTTAGTCCATTCATGAAAGGACTCAGAAGTCAGAAGAATCGCCAAGACGACAAGTCAAGGTTCCATGCTAAAGGACCACATTCTCAAGAAGTCGACCAAAAATAAGAAAGCCATGACGGCATGTAAAAGATGCTCCCAAAGGCAAGAAACTGTCAAAATTTACCACCGACAAACAGGTGAAGCCTCCTCAACATTCTCGGTTACTGTTTCAGTCTAGAAATTTCAGGCCGGCCACCAGACACCCCTGACTAGGTGCAGTGATCCACACCCCCAAAGAGGCCGCCTCGGCAAAGCCCTCCCTGACCGAAAGCTCAAACTTTTCGGGATGGCCAAAAAAAAGTCCCCGACTGGACTCGGCATGATGGGGCCCAAAGAGGTACTCTGCTTGTTAAAGCAAACCTAGTATAGCAGCAAACAATGCCCACCAAGGGCTCCTTAGCTGTCTATCCAAAGCAAGCTCCCAACGTGGATGAGAGGCCTTCCCAGAAGGGTCCCCCACTGGTAGCAAAACAAAAACCTCTGACGTGGATGATGGGCCTTCCCAGTGGTGTCCCCCACCAGAAGGCACAAAAACAATCTGAGTAATTAGGAAGAAAGCCCTTAAACAAGGCCCCCGACTGCCAGACAAGCCTAGATTCTGACCGACTGGGTTTACAAGCCCTTAAGCAAGGCCCCCAACTATTGGAACCAAAAACAAAAGCTCCTGACGTGGATGATGAGCCTTCCTAGAGGGGTCCCCCACCAGCAGCCAAGCTCCCAATGTGGATGATGGGCCTTCCCAGAGGGGTCCCCCACGGGTAGCACAAAGTCTCTTCTCCCCCCAAAAATCTCCATGTCTGGGTCTACAAGCCCTAAAACAAGGCCCACATATGTCAAAGCACCTTGGTCACCCCTCCATAAAGCACCTTCACACAAGTACCCCTTCGACGGTTGTGTTGATCTGGTCGCTAGGAAGAAAACTAAGCCCGAAGGATCATTTTGATTCTGAATATTCTCCTTCTCGCTTCTCTTGAAGCACAACATTCGGCGGGGCAAGCTGTTTGAGGGTACCTTTCAACACTTTTATCCCCGGTTCAAATAAGGAGAGATTAATTTGCAACCTAGGTCCTCATGTACCAAAATGTATGTGGACTACCGGACCCATAGGTTAATAAGCCCTGATCTAGAGTGAAATTTTCGACAGTCTCATAATGGCCCAAGAAAGTTCAAAAATGTGGTATGGATCTCCTAAGAACATCTTCTAAGCTTTTTCGTAATCCGACGAGTTTAAGGCAATGCAGATGCAAAAACAGTTTTCAAAATTCGGCCCCTAACGCACTGAAAATATACCCTATAACTATAGCTCTATCACAAAATCGTCAAACAACTATGGAACCACTGCCATTGGATCCAAAACATCTGAAAACCCCCAAGGACCAAGTTTCGGCTTAAACGAACATTCTTGGACCAAGTTATGGCTAAATTATCGAAAACAGGTAGGTCACACAATATTACGATGCATCTTCAGTGAACCAGTTTCCATTAATGGAAAGTAAGTTTTTTTCTTTCAAACTCAACTTTGGATGCTCGTATCTTCTTCTTCTTGGATCAGAGTGAGCCCAAACTTTGGGAGCATGTTTGTCTCGTCGGCCCAATCGATTTGATATGTGGAACGCCCACTGGTGTGGCTCGAGTCGAGAGAAAACCTGGAGAGAAGATCACGATTCGAAATGGAGTTGCAGAATTTCCAGCAAGCGTGCTCCTTGATAGAGCGACCACATCATGACGCTCGCACGTCGGATCAGCTTGAAACCAAAGCTGTCACGACCACAACGTCAAAGGCTTCACCGAAGCCAAACCTCACGTGTGATGGACAGTTAGATTCGCCAAAAAATAGGGATAAAGTTGCTGCACTTTCCGGCCACTGGAAACCAAATTTCAGCCAAAATACCTAATTTGGAAAACGGTCATTCGAGCACCAAATCGAGCCACATTCATTGCCAAATGTTCATGATGCCATGCTCGTCGATATGCAACGAAGAAATCAAAGAAAAATAGTAGGAAATAATCATGATCTTGAATCAAAGATCGCACGTTTCTCATATTTGTCCCATGTCATGATCGCAGCCTAAAACCCCATTCCACAACTCGATATGCATACCAAAGCGATCGTCTCCCCCAGCTGATCAAGAAAGCAATATTCTTTTGGCCGAACAGAGGCCGAAGAGACCCCGAATGGGCTACAAAAGATTGCAAGAGTTACATGGTCATGACATGGACTAATTCAGAATTTCAAGATTTATGGACAAGGGGCAAATTCATCATTTTACCCTTATTTTCTTATTTTTAGTTAATTCATTTAAATATCATTTTTTAATAATTAGGTCAACTTTTGAGCATCCACCCATGTTTGGATTGAAATTTTATATATACATGTGATGTGAACTTGTAAAGGACCCTGGATTTAATTAAAATTTTAGGTTATCTTCAATTTTTGGGTCACATTTTTTGAGAGAGAAAGAGAGGAGAGAGAAACTTTGATTGGTACCCTTATGCCCCATTGAGGTAATCTTATCTCTCCTCTTCTTTCTCTTTCTCCTCTCTTTCTCTCCTCTTCTTTCTCTTTCTCCTCTCTTTCTCTCTCATCTTTCTTTCTCTCTCTTCTCTTTCTCTCTCTTCTCTCTTCCTCTTACCTTTCTCTCTCTCTTCCCTTTCTTTCTCTCTCTCCTCTTCTCTTTCTCTCTCCTCTTTCTTTTTTTCTCCTTCCTCAGTCTTTCTTTCTCTTCCTCTTTCCCTCTTCTTCTTCTTTTCTTCTTCTCTCATGACTGGGATGGCGGCCTAAGCCTTTTCCTAAATGGCAGGCTCAACTACGGTCTCTATCATCTTTCTTCTATCTGTCCTCTTTTGGAAGGACTAACAAAAACCAAGCTAGCCTTTATTCCTCTCTTTCTCTCTCTTCCTTCTCTCTCTTCCTTCTCTCTCTTTCTCTCTCTTCCTTCTCTCTCTTTTTTTCTCTTCTTTCTCTCTCCTCTTTCTTTCTCTTTCTTTTCTCTCTCTCTTTTCTCTTAATAACTAGTGAAAGTCAAACTAGCCCTCTCTTCTTTCTCTCTTTTTCTCTCTCCCCTTTGTGACAGCAGGCTCAGCTGCCATCCTCAACTTCTCTCTTCCTATCTCTCCTTTCTCTTTATTTCTCTTCCTTCTCTCTCTTCCTTCTTTCTCTTTCTTTCTCTCTCTCTATTTTTCCTCTCTTCTTTTTTCTTTCTTGTCCTCTCTTCCTTTTCTTTCTTCCTCTCTCTCTTCCTTTCCTTCCTTCTCTCTCTTCACATTCACTTTCGTCGTGCTCCCTCACATCACCCGTGCTCCCTCACGTCACCTCCGTCGTGCTCCCTCACGTCACCTCCGTCGTGCTCCCTCACGTCACCTCCGTCGTGCTCCCTCACGTCACCTCTGCCATGCTCTCAACCAAAAAAAAAACACATGCGGCAACTAGCTGCCCCTCGTTCGATCTGCAATCTCACACTAGCCCTTCTCCTGCCGAGCCATCTCCCACTACGCTGAGTCATCTCCCACTCTGTTGAGCCAACCCCCAGCCTGTCGTCGACAGCCACATGCTTGTCGTACGCAACTACCTCACTGTCGTCGTCCACTCTTCCTTGTTTCAAGCTTCCCACCACCAGCAACCTGCCGCCCTCTCTCTCCAGCGTCCTTGCACTCTGTCAGCTCCCCTCCTCTGCCGCCTGCAACCCTACCTCCCTTGTCCTTCTCTTCACCCACCTAAACCAGGCGGCAGGACAGCTGTCATCTCCACCACCTCTTCCCCATGTCCTCTTCTCATGCCTTCTCCCTCCCCGCTAGGTGGTGGCTCGAGCCACCACCTCACTCTCTTCCTTCCTCGCCTTCACCTCTCTCGCATCATCGCCACCTCCTCTCAAGCACTTGTTCCTCCCTCCTTGCATCCTACCTGTTCCTCTCTCGTCCCACCTATTTTCGCCCCTATCTCCCACTTCTCCTTGTCTCTCTCGCTTTCCCCTCCCATTCACCTCTCCATTTCGCCACGATCTTCTCACTGCAACCTCCCACTCTGTCATCCCCCAAATGAACAAGCCATTTTCCCTTTCCTCTTTTTTTTTTTGGTTTCATTCTTCCCCCTTTCACTCCATTTTGTTCAAGCTCTCTCTCTCTCTCTCTCTCTCTCTCTCTCTCTCTCTCTCTCTCTCTCTCTCTCTCTCTCTCTCTCTCTCTCTCTCTCTCTCTCTCTCTCTCTCTCTCCCTAACCAATTTACTCCTTTTCCTTTTAGTTTACTTAACCTCACCCATTTCATTCATTTTACCTTAGTTTATTTTGTTATATTTCGTTTACTCATAGTTTATTTTGTTATATTTCTTTTACTCCATTCATTTCATCTTATTTTTCCTTACCTCATTTTATTTACTTCATTTATTTTATTTTACTTTACTTTATTTCATTTTATTTTATTTACATATTTTATTTTATTTTCCTTTATCTTATTTTATTTTATTTATTTTACTTCATTTATTTTATTTCACTTTACCTTATCTTACTTTATTTTTATTTTATGTATCTCATTTATGTTATTTTACTTTACCTTATTTTATTTTATTTTATTTACCTCTTTTATTTTATTTTAGTTCATTTCATTTTATTTTATCCCATTTTCGACAAGTCAGGGTCTTAAGACCCCTTTGTATGGACATCTTATGTGTATACGTGTGCAGTAATGCCGAGAAACGAGTCAAGGGAGTTGAAGCAGAACCGGCCTCAGGCCTGGGGGGGCATTCCACATGATCTAAGAGGGCGCTCATGCAAGCAACTCGAGTGTGTCATGGACCCACGTGAGATAAGTCCCGTCTCACGACCCATAATTCCTCTCTCACCGGTTGGTACCCTCCCCCCGTCCTTTTTACGCAATTCCCTAGAGAGCGATATCTGGTCCTGAGCTCATCGCGAACCCGGAACTCTGCCACCAGGTCATCACGAGCCGGAGGGCGAGATCGAGGCACCTAACCACTCTTGAGTGTTTATGATGCTCTCATGTTGTCAAAAGACTTTCATATGGCTCTGACACAAGATCTCTCTCGGCCTGAAGTGTATGAGATTGAGATCAAACGAGTCAAGGTAGACCTTGTAATCCTTAACAGTCGCATGGCTATCACATTTTCTGATAATGACCTTCAGTTGGGTGAGAGGTTTCACAATCGGCCTCTCTTCGTAACTAGCAAGCTACATGCCTGTCAAATCAATCAGATTATGTTGGATGGGGGATCAGCAGTGAATCTCATGCTTAAGAGGATTCTCACACGAATCAAGATAGGTGTCGAACAACTCAAGCCCACAAACTTAATTGTTCAAGGATTTAATCAGTCAGGCAAGAACCAGCTGTTGTCATTCACCTTAAGCTCAAGATTGGGGACTTGAATACTTCCACTATGCTTCATGTCATTGATACAGGTACTTCTTATAATATTCTTCTGGGTCATCCCTAGTTACATGTCGATGGGGTGGTTCCATCCACACTTCATCAATGCTTCAAATATTGCCGGGATGGAAGGAAACACACAGTCTATGTTGACAAGATACCATTTACTATTGCTGAGCAGCATTATGCCGATGCGAAATACTATTTCACAGACCCAATGCGCCCTCGAGAGCTAATATTGCGTATGAAAGCCATTACGAGGCCAATCTTGAGACAGACTGCCCAAACCTCTCATGAAGATTGGAAGATATGGAAGGGTCACTTAAGCACATGTTTCAAGAAAAAAAGAGATGGAAAATAATCCCTTTGATGCCCATTGATAGAAATTACCACTTCCTCAAAGAAGTGATGTACCAAAGTCATAAAGAAGAAGCTTCATCCTGGACTCCATCCCTATAAGAACCCATTCCATTGGTAGCTCAGATTGAGCAAGTTAAGAGGGAAACCACTGATTCAAGCCCCCTAGCACCTACAATCACTTATACTCATGGTGACATGAAGGTGTTGCATGTCCTCATTCCCTTCTTAGAAGCTGAGGCAGCACGTCAGGCTGAAATAGACCAAAAAGCTGATCAAAACATCTTGCACATTACAGTCTCTCTAAGAGAGGAGAATGATTCTTACTTTACTCCCCAGGTCAGCTACACCCAAACTCAGTATAAGGTATTATCAATACCAAAGGTCTTGCACATTGAGAAGGACAATGTTCACCCTTCTTTGACAAGACCATCTCAAAGTCTCGCAAATTCTCGAGGTTTTGCATGTCCCAGTCCCCAAAAGGAGGAAGGTAATGCTTATCTCGCTTCTTCACCTCTTTACCAGCATGCTCACCCCAAAGTCTTTCAAATTCCCGAGGTCTTGTACATCTCAGTCCCCGAAAGGGAGGAAGATAATGCATACCTCGCTTCTTCACCTATTTACTTGCAAGCTCACCCCAAGGTCTTGCAAATTCTCGAGGTTTTGCATATCTCAGTCCCCAAAAGGGAGGAAGGTAATGCTTACCTCACTTCTTCACCTCTTTACTCGTAAGCTCACCCCAAAGTCTTGCAAATACTTGAGGTCTTATATATCCCAATCCCTGAAAGGGAGAAGGATAGTGTTTGCCTCACATATCAAGCCAGTCACATGCATGATTCCCAAAAGATCTTGTGTTTCCCAACCCCTGTTATGGAACTCGAGTTGCCCATCAAAATGTGATGAGAAGTCCTTCTTCTCATCCTTCCAATGACTTCATCGGCATCCTGAATAGCGATATGAAGCTCAAAGATAAGCGACTATTGCTTAATTGAAAGAGCAAGTGCAAGAATTGCTCAATCAAGTTGAAATCATAAGAAAAGGGAAAGCTAAGATGAAGGAAATGATGCCTCCAAACTTGCTTGTGCACCTCTACCTAGTTTCACTCCAGAAACTCGAGGCACGGGTGTCTAAGAGAGTCCCTAGAGTCACCCAACCATGGATACTTCAATAATGCGAAAATGGGATTTATATAGCTCTAAATCTCATTAAATTATGAAGAAAATGGACTACAATCCATTCAAAAACCAAGGGCTAAATGATGGAAAAAGGATGCTAGCACCCTTTGCAGTTATCGAGACCGCATCTCAGCATACTCAAAAGCAAGGCCTTGGTTATCTGGGGCATGTTAGTTTACCTCCATGGCCATTCTTCACTAACCAAAGCTCTCATGTGACGATATTGCAAGAACCGTTACTATCTCCCCTTGAACCCATTTCTGCAGAGGTCACTCCCCATGAGTCTTAAGAAGAAGTAGAAGTTGCTTAGACTTCTCAAGAACCTAAGGATTCAGGAATTAAAGAGACAAAAGAAGAATCGTTATCCATGACGCGAGAATTTGAAGTGCTTGAAATGCATGAAGAGACTTATGAAATTATACCCCTTAATGAGGAGGAAGTAGAGGAAGCACTAGAGGTCCTGGAGGATGGTGGTCAAGCCATAAGTAATGACTTAGAAGAAGTGAACTTGGGTGATAAACCTTGCACAAGACCCACTTTTATCTCGACCATTATGCCCCACGAAAAGAAGAAGGAGTATACTGAATTCTTACGAGCCAATTGAGATGTCTTTGCCTGGCACTATCAAGAGACGCCTGGTCTTGACCCATAGGGTGCATTTCACAGGTTGGGAATTGACCCGTCCTTTAAGCCCGTCAAGCAAAAATCGAGGAGATTCTAAGCTAACTTGGAATCCAAATTGAAGAAGAGGTGAACAGGCTTAAGACAACAAATTTCATAAGAGAAGTCAAATACCGGAAGTGGCTGGCTAATGTTGTGCCAGTTAAAAAGAAGAATGGACGAATAAGGGTTTGTATTGACTTTCGTGACTTGAATGCTGCTTGTCCTAAGGATGACTTCCCTCTTCCCTTTCACTAAACTGTTGATTAACTCAACAACCAATTGTCAGGCTTTTTCCTTTATGGATGGTCCAGATAAGGATGACAACAGAAGACGAAAAGTCTACTACTTTCCTGGCTCCTAAAGGAATTTTCTGTTATACGGTAATGCCTTTTGGTCTCAAAAATGCCGGAGCCACCTACCAAAGGGCTATGACCACTGTCTTTGAAGACATGTTGCATGAAGAAGTGGAATGCTACGTAGATGATCTCGTAGTGAAGTCTCATATCTCTTCAAGGCAAGATTGCCTATATCCAGAGATTCATCTCTAACATTTCAAGGTGGTATAAACCTTTTTCCCGTCTATTGAAGAAAGACTTACCTTTCGAATGAGACGAAACATGTTAAATAGCTTTTGAAGACATCAAGGATTATCTTCTGAAACGCCATGTTCTCTCTGCACCAATTCCAGGGAAACCCCTCATCTTATATGTGACTGCATTGGATGAGTCACTTGGTGCCTTCCTGGCTCAAAACAATGATGAAGGGAAAGAGATGGCTTTATTCTATCTGAGTCGAAGATGTGTTTAGCCCTGATATTTACAGCACAAAAGCTTAGACACTATTTTCTCGCACATCCAGTTCAGCTCATCTCTCGAGCTTACCCCATTAAATTTCTCTTGTCTCGCCTGTGTCTATTGAGTCGACTTGCGAAATGGTCACTATTCCTCATGGAGTTTGACATTACATATGTACCACAAAAACTTGTCAAAGGCCAAGCCCTTGTAGATTTCTTGGCTGCCCATCCTGTCCCAGTTGATTCCCCCTTGACTGATGATCTTCCGATGAAGAAGTATTCATGTTGAAGTTTAATGTGATCGAAAAATACATTTTGACGGGGCATTTCAATCTGAAAAAGGTGGTTTCAGAATAGTGTTATCCACCCCTTGTGATGGCATTGTCCCACTATCATTCTCTCTCCTAGAGATAAGAATCGCATAACGAAGCAGAATATCAAGCTCCCATCATAAGCTTGAAAATATCTTCCCATATGAACTTGAAATGCTTGACCATTTATGGAGATTCATAACTAATCATCAGGCAACTCCAAGGGTGTATGATGTAAGGAAAGATAACCTCAATCCTTACTTCAACACTGCCAAATTCTTGATGTTAGAATTCAAAGAAGTTGGTCTTGAACATGTATCGTGAAGGCTTAATGCACAAGTCGACATGCTCGCCAAGCTGGGTGCAACTATTAAAATCCCATTGAAAGAGCCCACACCAGTATGGGTAGTTGAATGGAGATGCATTGATTTTGTCAAAAAAATGGACAATATCCATTCGGGGCACTAATTGCAGCTAAAAGGGCCATGCAAGCCTTGAGCAGCTCTCAGAAACCTCTTGTGATTGTAGAGGAAGAAAAAGGAGACGATGAAGAGTCAGAATCTCGAGATTACATGTGTGCAAAAGTGGAGCCAGTAACAGATTGATGTATCCCTATAAATGAGTATTTATAGCATAACTGGCTTCCTGAAAGCCCTATTGAATGCAACAAGATCTAAAGGTCAGCCACACAACATGTGTAGTGTGACGGTATCTTGTTTCGAATCTCTTACAATGATAAGTTGCTTAGGTGCATTGATCAGAAAGAGGCAAACCACGTACTCAAGGAAGCTCATGTCGGAGTTTATGGAATGCATCAATCTGGTCCTATTAAGTTGTATGATATGATCATCAAGATAGGCTATTATTGGCCTACCATGAATGTCGATTCCCTTATGTTTACAAAGAACTGCCCAGTGTGCCAGATTCATTCGAGCTTCATTCAGTAAGATCCTGAACCCCTCCACCCGACAATGGCTTCTAAGACTTTTGCTCAGTGTACCACCCAAGAGCTAATGGTCTGGCCAAAGCTTTTAACAAAACCCTTTGTGATGCTTTCTGACACAAAGAGAGATTGGCATGAGAGGCTTTCTGAAGCCCTATGAGCCTATCACATTACGGCTCGACGGCCAAACCTGTTGACACCCTACTCTCTGGTATATGGGGTTGAGGTCGTGTTATCTTTGGAGATTAAGTTAACTTCTCTCAGGATAGCCCTTCATTATGGGATGATAAATGAAGAAGAAGCCGCTCTTCGTTGTCAAGAGCTAGATGTGCTCAATGAAAAGACACTGAAAGTGCAACAAAGCCTTGAGATTCATCGAAGTCGTATGCAGCGGGCCTTTGATAAATCAATAAGGATATGGTCATTTGCGAAAGAAGAATTGGTCCTGGCAATAAGAAGATCAATCATTACGCATGGTCGAACGAATGGGAAGTTCGAACCAAAATGGGAAGGGCCATTTGTGGTGAAAAAGGCTTTTCCTAATGGAGCCAATATGCTAGTCAATACTGAAGGTGAAGAAGCCATGCCCCCAATCAATGGGAGATACTTGAAAAAAGTATTATTCATAGACTTTGGTCATAGCCACACGACCTTAAACTACGTGGCAACGGTCCAAGTTTTACGACCCTATACTATAACACATGTCTCGGTGGCATGACGTTAAACTGCATCACGTATGTTCTAAAAAACGCGACCTTAAACTTGCCTTCACTAGGTCTCGATGGATGACCTTAAAACACACCAACATTACAGTCTTGGAGGCGTGACCTAAAACTTGCCTTCACCAGGTCTTGTCGATGACCTTAAAACACACCAACCTTATGGTCTCGAAGGCACGACCTTAAAATTTTCTTCACTGAGTCTTGGTGGATGACCTTAAAACACACCAACCTTATGGTCTCGAAGGCACGACCTTAAAATTGCCTTCACTAAGTCTTGGTGGATGGCCTTATAACACACCAATGGGATGGTTTCTCATAACTGAGGATTGTAAACCAATTGAGTGACAAACGTTTTGGGTGCACAGCCACTAGTGTTGATGGTCCCTTGGGGTGATGGACCATTGGAGCTAATAGTCCATTGGAAGTGGTGGCTCACTGGGGACGATAGACTATCGCAGGTTTTTGTGATTGCTTGAGCAAGACATTACTCATGGGATCTCACGGGGATTTAATAGGTGGGATATGCTCCATGAGAATAATGGAGTGTTGAACTGAAGCCCAAGTGGACAAGGGTTTATGACAGGGTGGTCAAGACTCCCATGTTTTTGTGAGTCATTGGGGGTCAGGTGTATGACTTCGTTGGGGGTTAGGTTCATTAGATGATAAGAATCGTCTTTAAGGTCCCTCAAAGCTTATCGTGCTGAAGCCAGGGTTATACTGGATTGACCGGTTCATGACATGAACTGAGAGGTTTTGGGAAGAGGGCTAATGAGCTCAAGGTTTTGGGCTTCATGTAGCCAAAGGTTGCCCGCTGAGGGGCTAGTGTGTGTAGGTGGAACAAGGAGCATAGCCCATTTGTCCACCATGTTTTATTGTCCACTAATGTGTGCTAAGTTCATGGTTAAACCATGAGCTTGTGTGGTTCCGTGAAGAGATTGTGAAGAGTGAGAGGAGATACACTTTTGGACATGGGTCCATGTGTTTAAGTGTATAGGAGAGGGGGATAAGAGAAAATGATGGTAAAAGAGATGGTGCTCGCGTTAAATGCGGGCCCGAACTTTCAAATGAGAGATGAGAGTTTGTGAGTGGTTGAGGGAGTAAAAGAGATGGAAAAAGGATGAGCTCGCATCTAGGCGCAGGTCTGGGTTACTTAACAAGTGAGAGGGGACGAGATAAGACAAAAGTGGATGGATGGGCACATGCCTAGGCACGTGCTCGGGATACCCGACTAATGAGAGAGATGAGATTGTTAATGGACAGGCCTACGCTTAGGCGTGGGCAGAGGGGTGTTTTAGTGAACAAGAGAGAGAGAGAGAGATGAGATGGCTTTTGAAGGACCCACGCCTAGGCGCAGGTCCAGAAAATTGCAATCAATCGAGAGAGAGAGACAGAGAGAGAGAGAGAGATGGGGATTTGATTGACAAACCCTCTCTTAGGCATGGGTACAGGAACTTGCAATCAAGAGAGAGAGAGAGATGGGGATTGGATTGACAAACCCGTGCCTAAGTGCGGCTCCAAGAACTTGCAATCAAGATAGAGAGAGAGAGATGGCGATTGGTTTGACGAACCCACTCCTAAGCGCGGGTCCAGGAACTTGAAATCAATCAAGACAGACAGAGAGATGGGGAATGGTTTGACGGGCCTACATTTAGGCGGGGGTCAAGGTGTTTGTGATGAACAAGAGAGGGAAATGAGGATGGATTTGACAGGCTCGCGCCTAGGTGCAGGTCCAGGGTTGTGAGCATTTAAGAGAGAGAGAGATAGAGAGAGTTTACCCGAGAAGTGAATTGGGCATTCACTTTTTAGCCCATCTTTCTCAGAACATTATAGATTGCCTCGGATTGCTGGTCGAAGAATTGCAAAGTTTATGGATTTGACCGGATTTTTTGTTCTTCCTAAAAAATATGTTTCAAGACGATCAAAGGGTATCGAAACATGTATCATTCAAGCATCTACGATGATTGATTACCCGAATTACCACCACAAGCATCCGAAAAAGCTCCTGAAGTCTAGCAATGGCAAGAGGTCCCTCGTGGAGGGATGGTTTTATTATTTGTTGAAAAGTACTTAGGGGTATTTTGATCATTTGGTCAAAAATGGGATTATTATTTTAATTGATTAATTGCGTATTTTTTGACAATTTTAGGTACTTTTGAGCATTTCACCCTTATTTTGTAGTTGCACTATATAAAGAAACCCAAGTCACTTGTAATTGAGCTTGATCATTTTGAGGACACCTGAGAATTTTAAAGTAAATTCTTAGCTTATTTTTTTGCTTTACTTTCAAGTTCAAGATCAAGTGGAGAGGAGAGAGAAACATTTGGTAAAGAGAGGAAATACCCCTTCCCTACACCATACACCATAGTCCTTACCCCTTCTCTACACCATACCCCATGGTCCCTTCCCTACATCATACACCATTGTCCCTTCCTTAAACCCTACACCATACACCATAGCTCTTCCCTACACCATACACCATAGTTCTATCTCTACATCATACACCATACACCTAAACCTTAGACTATAGTGTTGACCCAAGCCTAACCCTTCTCTCTCATGTGCATGCATAGGGAATCATGGATGTGCACCTAGGGTAGAACACACCCCAAGTCCATTATGCACCCAGGCATGCCCCTAACCCAGAGACGCCCCAAACTCTACACATCCGGACATGCCTCTAGCCTAGACACACCCGCTTGTCTAACGGCCTTGTCTATCTCTTTGTCGGTTTCTTCTCTCATTTCTTGAGCACTCAACTTGGGGTTGTCCTGAGATAACGCTTTAGGATTCTAACTCTCTGATTGCTACTCTAACCTTCATTCTATACAATAGAGACGAGTCGCAAGAGATATTGATTCTCTTGCACTCCGTCACTCGGGTGAGGCCATCCTGAGTTAGGTTTATCTAGAGTTATGACCCTTTCACTACTCTAACCACCAGATTTCATATTGCTCAAGTTGTAAAAAGCACACTCCTTCCTTCCTTCTTTTTATCGTCCCTTCAACCACCCTATCCTAAATTCCAGAGCCACTCACTCACAAATCCCACTAAAGAGGAGCATTTTCATTTGAATTCCAATAGAGTCGAGGTGAAGTGTTAAGTTTTGAGAAGGGCCTGTGTCCAAACCACGTTGCTCGATAGCTAGAGGGCTTTCGTTATTGATCTAAGAGGGCAACAGCCCGAGCCTATCCAACAAACTCAACCCGCGGTGAGGTAGATGCTCGAGTCCATGTCTTCATCGCATTAAAATCATCTAACAGTTGGACATACCTATCCGCGAAGCGACTCACGCGAGGTCACGCGGTTGTTCGAGAGGGGGTCAACCCAACCCAGGCTCAACCAACTTACCTCACACCACTTGCTTTGTTGGTTCGAACTGCATACATCACACTGCCATACCCTTATCCTACCGGGCATTGGAGTCACCCTCACGCATGCATGTGCATGAACCCTAAAAGGGAAGGAGGGGGGGGGGGGGGGGGGGGGGGGGAGTGGCACATTCTTTTTCTTCTCTCTATTCTAAAAAGCACCGCGGTTTTAAAAAAGGGTTTTTCTTCATTCAAAAGCTAGGGTCGACCAATATTATATGTACAATATATAATATATAATATAAATATATATAAATATTATATAATACATATAATATATATATATATATTATTTGTATTATTATATATTTTATAAATATATTTATATTTATATTATTATATTACATATATTATATATTTATAATTAATATATAAATTATAAATATATGATATATAATATACATTATAACATATATATACATATTTATATTACATATTATATATAAATGTCACACATTATATTATATATTATATTATATGTTATATAATACAAATATACATCAATACAATAAATAAATAATACATTTTATATATATATATATATTATATTATGTTAAATATATATATACAAGTGATTCTTAATTCTATATGCATATAATCATATAAAATATTATTTATATGTTACATATTAATTATTATTAATATATAATTTATATATTAAATATATAATATATATATAAATAAAATATTATATTGTAAATAGTGAATAGTGGGTCCGCATGTGAAAACAACTACACGGGAATGTTTCCCCACCTCAGTAGGTGTGGTTTTATTTTACCATGAATTAGACTATTTCATGGTAGAAGTTTTTACCATGGTATTTTATTTGCATAGGCATTTACATTAACCAAATATATCAAATGCAATTTACATATGTAAATATTTCATGTGGAATATTTACGCGTGAACCAAACATACCTTTAGCTTCTAAAGTATCCCTCCAAAGTTCTTTGCATTTATATTGTCTCTAGTCCCATCAATCAAAATCAAAACTGTGTTATTTGCAAACAACATATATCATGGGACCTCATCTTGTAGATGTCCAATAAACTCATTTATAATTAAAATAAAGGTATATAGGTGCAATACTTACCCTTGATGTAATCTTATTATCATTAGAAACCCACTTGTCAATCTACTAGTTATTTTCACGTTAGTTAGCCCTCCCTCATACTAATATAATATATTATTTTTCAATTAATATGTTCTCTTTAACGCTTGGCATCTGTTCCTTTGCTCTTGTTGCGTTAAGCAACTACCACACCCATATCTCTCGTTGCATAAATCCATTGGCATAACTTACGATATAGATATATCAACACACATAACAATAAAAGCTTGATCATCTAAAAAAATATCATCAAAATATCCTTTTGAAATTTGATCAAAAGGATGGTGGATAATTTGAAATGAGATAAAAAAAAGTATGGATAAGTTGTTAAATATTTAAAAAAAAAATAAATCCAAATTGTATTTTTTCAAGATTAAGAAGATGAACCATTAGGAAAATTTCAGTAATTTGACCTTTAGAGGCCTAATAAAATGACAAAAATAACATTGATGTTCAGGATTACAAATAAGGAATACAATAGTTCATGGTTCTCAATGAGGAATAATTAGGAGTATTTATATTATTTGATATATACAAGGACAAAAGTACCCTTGGTTGTTCAGGATTACAAATAAGGAATACAATAGTTCATGGTTCTCAATGAGGAATAATTATGAGTATTTTTATTATTTGATATGTACAAGGAATTTATTTATTTTTTATAATGATATACACAAGCCATTTGGCGCAAAATAATAAAAATACCCCTAATACTTACTTCCTCATTAGTAATTTAGAATAATTTGTTCCTTAGTTGTAATCATGAATAAATGATGATGATTACTTGCAAACATGAAGCGGGGTGCTTTTGCTAGTTCGTTGAGTCCTCTCCAGGTTAAACTACTAACGTATAGGGGTGAGGCAGATCAGGATCGGATCCGGTCAGATTTAAATCCGGATCCAAATGATATACATCAGATCCGATCCGACTTCAGAAAGGATTCTAGATATTCAGATCCGAATTTTGAATCTCATGTTTGGGTTTATATGGGGATCTGAATAGAGCAAGAAATCCGGACTTTAGATCAGGATCCTACTTACATACAATAGAAATCTTTTTTTTTTAAATGAATAAATTTTTTTATTTTTTTAAATAAATAAATGAGTCAGATGAAAATAATATAATAGCCCTTCAAATGGAAATCCCATTAATAGTTCTGGAATGATATTTTCCCTATAAAAAAATATGTTAAAATGTTAAAACCAATGGTTTAAAAAAAGGATCGGTGACCCGGATAGGGCTTCCAAAAAACTGATCCGGACCGGCGAATCGACGATCCGGACCTGCGAATCGACGAGCCGGATCGGGAATCGGGTGAATCAGTCAGAATAAAGCTTAAAAAAAATCCGAAAAAATTATTAAAATTCATTATAAATATTGTTTTTTAGGAATTCAATAAGAAATGAGGGTACTCCATTAAGAATTTTTATGTTTTTGAATGAATATGCGAATATTGATATGTTCTTTCTCTGCATGAACCGCCATTCAGCATTTAATTTACATCACACAAAAGGATAAACATATTATTATCATGGAATAAGTATATCAACATACATGGACTACAATAAAGCATAAAATTAGTAACATATGATCTAAAAATAAAATGATAGACGACGTTATTGTTCTTCTTGGTCACGCTGGTGCCATTGATTGAATTTGTTTAACAATTCATTGATTCGATCTAAAAACGAATCATCGATATTAGCAGGCGTCTGACTATTCTCAAATCCCTGAGTGTTAGTGTTTTGTTGTGTTCCTAATCTAAAATCCCCGAAGATTGTCCATCCTTCATGCTCACCTGTACTGTCGTGCTCATCCCTACACTGTTACTGTTGGGACTCAATATGTGAATAATATGGCTGGGATATGGTGGCCTCAGAATCATCATCTCTCTCATTTTTTCTTTGAATAATATGGATTAAAAAAAAAAAAAAACAAATTTTCAAAAAAAATAGATCATGGATTAAAAAAAAAAAATCACAAATTTTCAAAAAATTCTATCATGGATTACAAAAAAAAATTCGATCATGGATTAAAAAAAAAAATCACAAATTTTCAAAAAATTCTATCATGGATTACAAAAAAAAATTCGATCATGGATTAAAAAAAAAAAATCACAAATTTTCAAAAAATTCAATCATGGATTACAAAAAATTCGATCATGGATTACATAAAATTCGATCATGGATTACATAAAATTCGATCATGGATTACCAAAAAAAACAAACAAAAAAAAACAAAAAATTCAATCGTGGATTACAAAAAAAGAAAAAAACAATTCGATCATGGATTACAAAAAATTCAATCATGGATTACAAAAAACTCTATCATGGGTTACAAAAAAAGCAAAAAACAAAAAATTCCATCATGGATTACAAAAAAAAACAAACATTTCGATCATGGATTACAAAAAAAAAAACAAACATTTCGATCATGTATTACAAAACATTCGATCATGGATTACAAAAAATTCTATCATGGGTTACAAAAAAAAAAACAAAAAACAAAAAATTCGATCATGGATTACAAGAAAAAAAAACAAACATTTCGATCATGGATTACAAAAAATTTGATCATGGATTACAAAAAATTCTATCATGGGTTACAAAAAAAAAAAAAAATTCGATCATGGATTACAAAAAAACAAAAACAATTCGATCATGGATTACAAAAAAATCGATCAAGTATTACAAAAAAATCTATCATGGATTACAACAAAAAAAAAAAAAAAAAATTCCATGCGGGACTCGCCGATTCACTGTACGGACTCGCCGATTCCGTACAATGAATCGGCGAGTCACTGTACAGAATCGTCCGGTTCTCTTTAGAACCGGACGATTTCCGCTTTTTCGCCGATTCGATCCGTTCATATTGATTCCCGAGTCGAACCGGGCGAGTCCGGTTCGACTCGACGTTTTTTTAAACAATGGTTTAAAAAACGGATCAGTGACCCGGATCGGGCTTCCAAAAAATCGATCCGGATCGGCGAATCGGCGATCAGGATCGAGAATCGGGTGAATCGGTCAGAATAAAGCTTAAAAAAAATCCAAAAAAATTATTAAAATTCATTATAAATATTATTTTTTAGGAATTCAATAAGAAATGAGGGTACTCCATTAAGAATTTTCATGTTTTTAAATGAATATGCGAATATTGATATGTTCTTTCCCTGCATGAACCGCCATTCAGCATTTAATTTACATCACACAAAAGGATAAATATATAATTATCATGGAATAAGTATATCAACATACATGGACTACAATAAAGCATAAAATTAGTAACATATGATCTAAAAATAAAATGATAGACAACGTTATTGTTCTTCTTAGTCACGCTGGTGCTATTGATTGAATTCGTTTAACAATTCATTGATTCGATCTAAAAACGAATCATCGATGTTAGCAGGCGTCTGACTATTCCTAAATCCCTGAGTGTTAGTGTTTTGTTGTGTTTCCAATCTAAAATCCCCGAAGATTGTCCATCCTTCATGCTCACCTGCACTGTCGTGCTCATCCCTACACTTTTGCTGTTGGGACTCGATATGTGAATAATATGGCTGGGATAGGGTGGCCTCAGAATCATCATCTCTCTTATTTTCTCTTTGAATAATATGGATTAAAAAAAAAAAAAACAAATTTTCAAAAAAATCGATCATGGATTAAAAAAAAAAATCACTAATTTTCAAAAAATTCTATCATGGATTACAAAAAAAAATTCGATCATGAATTAAAAAAAAAAAAATCACAAATTTTCCAAAAATTCTATCATGGATTACAAAAAAAAATTCGATCATGGATTAAAAAAAAAAAATCACAAATTTTCAAAAAATTCAATCATGGATTACAAAAAATTCGATCATGGATTACATAAAATTCGATCATGGATTACATAAAATTCGATCGTGGATTACATAAAATTCGATCATGGATTACAAAAAAAAACAAAAAAAAAAAAACAAAAAATTCAATCGTGGATTACAAAAAAAGAAAAAAACAATTCGATCATGGATTACAAAAAATTCAATCATGGATTACAAAAAACTCTATCATGGGTTACAAAAAAAGCAAAAAACAAAAAATTCAATCATGGATTACAAAAAAAAAAACAAACATTTCGATCATGGATTGCAAAAAAAAAACAAACATTTCGATCATGTAATACAAAACATTCGATCATGGATTACAAAAAATTCTATCATGGGTTATAAAAAAAAAAAAAAAAACAAAAAATTCGATCATGGATTACAAGAAAAAAAAACAAACATTTCGATCATGGATTACAAAAAATTCGATCATGGATTACAAAAAATTCTATCATGGGTTACAAAAAAACAAAAAATTCGATCATGGATTACAAAAAAACAAAAACAATTCGATCATGGATTACAAAAAAATCGATCAAGTATTACAAAAAAATCTATCATGGATTACCAAAAAAAAAAAAAAAAATTCCGTACGGGACTCGCCGATTTACTGTTCGGACTCGCCGATTCCGTACAGTGAATCGACGATTCACTGTACAGAATCGTCCGATTCTCTCTAGAACCGGACAATTTTCGATTTTTTAACCGATACGATCCACTTTTTACGATTTTCGAGTCGAGGCGTTTTTTAAAACACCGGTTAAAACACATCTCCATTTAGATAAATTTCGACGTTTGAATAATCCACCCCAGCCAAACCCTTACATCAAAAAGTGGGGCGTGATCGGGATAAAATTTCCACCATTCCATATTCCACGGCTAACCAAATCCTTATATCAGGAAGTAAAGGGTGGGGTGATGGCTCTCTTGTTTGCTCCGTGTCCACCCCATCATGGCTGGTGCGGACCAGAAAGAAGGAGCGTCCTCGCCCTTGTGGTACCCTCCTCCCCTGCACCACCACCACCACCAACAGCAGGAGCCTCACCCCCACTATGTCCTCCTCCTCCCCGCACCGCCTCGCTACACGCGCGCACGCCGCTACTGCTCTAATGCCTGGGCCTGCGCCTCCCTCGTGCTCCTCTTTGCCTTGCTGTTCTTCTTTCTCTGGCCCTCTAAACCCCAAATCAGGGTTGCTCGAGCCTCTCTTAACCATGTCCACTTCTCCACTGATCAATCCTCCATTTTTCCTTCTGTATTGATGGATATATCGATGGATCTCACACTTAGGGTTAGAAACAGGGATTTTTTCTCCTTGGATTATGAGAGGGTGGTTGTTTGGATTGGTTATAGGGGTCGCAAGCTTGGGTTTGTGAGGTCGGAGGGTGGCGAGCTGAAGGCACGGGGCAGTTCATATGTGAATGCGACTCTGCATCTTAATGGGATTCAGGTGCTTGAGGATGCTTTCTATCTTATTGAGGATTTGGCAAGGGGATCCGTCCCTTTGTATACAATTACTGAGTTTAAGGGGCACCTACACATCCTCAACTTTCGAATGCCCTTGCAGGTGACTGCTTTTCTCTGCGTATCTATTTTCTCACTTCTATTTCCCTCTAAAATATACTGATGTTGCTGATTCATGTCGCTTTCATAATGCATCTGGAAATTTTGTTGAAAACTTTTCCTTATCTCACACATTTGCAATAAGCTTGGAGTCTCATCCATCCATCTGGTGCATGTGTATGCATAGAACTCATTTTGAAACCAGGGATTAAAAGAGTGAATTGGATTTGATGCATGACATGGTTGGGGACATAGATTTGATTAGAATATTGCTTTCAAAACTCTCTGCAATTAGAGAGACGTGCTTGTGAGTTCTATGCTCAAGGTGTTCTAGACTGAGGAATATTGCTCAAGGTTTGTTTAGCTAAAATTTCATATATTGAAAATTCAAACAAGCTGAGTCGTCATTGATCAGCCAAATCCTTTTTCCTGTATCAGCCAGTGGTGAAGCTTTAAGGCTTAAATTCCAGGGGAGCTTTAAGGCTTAAGTTAGTCAAATCCCGAAGTAGAGATCACCTGAAAATTATCAATGAAATCACTTTAGGAAACCTTGGCATGAGACTTCCAAGACTCACCATAGTTGACTTATCTATCCTGCTAATCTTTTGAATAAAATAAAAATTCAGCTAGTCATTTTTCTTAATTTCCTTAAAATTTTAAAGTCTATCAGCTATTTTTCATTGTATTTAAAACCGGTCAAGTTGGTGCGGGTGACTCACGGGAGAGCAAGAGAGATACCTCACCAATTCTGATTTCATGATTTGAGTCTAAGTAATCCCTAGAATTTACACTCGAGACTTCAGGTCCCACTTGACAATCATGAAGCATTTGACAAGATTATTTTCCCATTTCCAATTTTTTTTTAAGAATTTGGTTCACAAGCCTTAGAAGGGTTTCAATATATCTTTTAGTTGGGTTTTAAACATTGTTTCCAAAGCAATCGAAACCCTTACATAGCCAATCTCATGGATGAGTAGATTACACCTTTGAATGACTTGTGTCTTGAAGACGAATGGCTTTGTTTGAGGGTCGCCTCAGGCCCTCCTCACTCCCTCCGCTCTACGAGAATTACATCCATCTTCATCGACCCCAGCCTTCCACCCCCTCCCTCCCAACGTTTCCTCTGCCTCTGCTCCCCCTCAGCTTGCTCCCCACCATGGCGTAATTCATCCCCCCCCTACCCCCTGCCTATCTTTGGACCTATCTCAGCATCTCCCATCCCATATTCTGGTTTCCTCTGCCCAGGCTCAAGCCTATCACCCTCTTTAGGTCCCTCTCACCTCCTATTCGTCTGCCGCTTGCCACCCCTGCTTGTCGATGGCATCATTATCATCCATCTTAACAACCCCCACCATTCAGCTCTCGAAGTCTCCTTGCAATGATAGCAGGCGTATAGAAAGGTGGGGTCATAAGCTTTGGATTGAACCCAATCTTATCTACCGCCTCGTCTCTAATGGTTCAATCCTCTTCTCCTTCCCAACTCTTGACTTTGCCCTTGGAGCATTTCATTGGGCAAAACCCATTTTCAACGATGCTTCTCTTTCTCTCTCTAGGTGGAGCAAAGGCCTTAGTCAAACAGAAATTGTGGCTCAGAGCATTCCATATCCCTCTCCATGTTTTGCACGCTGAAACCTTTAAACAGATTGGCGAAGCCTGTGGAAGCTTCATATCTCTTTGTTGGAAAAGCTTGGAGTTCTTGCCCTTGGGCACTATCCAACTCCTCTTGGAAACGGTGGACCCCAATCGTATCCCCTCATCAATCTGGTTAGAGTCCGAGGCTTCATATTTGTTCATTGGAAAAGCTTGGAGCTTGGAGTTCTTGTCCTTGGCCTTGGTAGCATCTTGCCCTCCCTCTCTTCGTCACTTCCCAGGCCAATCCATAACCTTGTTGGAAAATAAGAGCAAGGATCCCTGCCACGTCCTCCCACCAACTTGAATGATTGTACCGCAGTCACATGTGACGCTGTCCCTAGGCAAATCACGGTTGTAGATTCCCCCCTCCCAAAGGGCAGATCTGCCCCCACCCCCATCGCACCAAATCCTACACCCATGATCTCTCCACAACAGCCCTTGGGATTCGACCTTTTCGGCCCTCTCCCGTTCCATATCCTTCCATGTCTTCCTCAGTGGATCAATGGGGCCTTGGTTCCCATGCGCACTGCCACACATCAGCAACTTGGCCTCTCTCTCACGCTTGCATGACGCCCTTAGCGCCCTCCTATCCCTTCCAAGTGGGCCATTCGAGGCCTTCTCCCACGTGACACCCACTCTAGCCATGCTATCACGGGCCTCTCCCTATGTGTTGACTACACCATCCCAAATTTCAAATCAGTTGTCCACAGTAAGTCGGTCTTACCCCCATCAACAGCTTACCTCATTAAGCCTTAACTATAGACCAGATATAGAGAAGAGGTAGGTGTTCCCCTTCCAAATAGATGTACGATGCTTCGCCCTGAAGAGACCAATGCACATCTCTTTATCCATTGTGAGACAGTAACAGAACTCTGGGGCATTCTCCTACAGCTTTTCCATCGGAATTGGTTACCCCAAGAGATGTCGCCCACCTATTCTCCTCCTTTTCTCCTTTGCTGTGGGCCATATGAGGGATCCTATTGTGGCGTGCCTTTGTTGCAGCCACACTCTGGGTCATCTGGACCGGGCACAATAGGGGGACCTTTCGAGGAGAACTCGCTCCAATTGTCACATTAAAGTCTCGGGTGAAGGAACTCGTGAGATTCTAAGCCTTGAATAACCTGGTCTTCAAACACTACTCCCACTCCAACTTCATCAAGAATTGGGAGCATTTACTGTGCCTCAGACCCACTCAAATCTCTCAGCCTTTGCTATGGCCCTAGCCAAATCAAACTTAACTTCGATGGTTGCTCGTTGGGCAACCCCGGACCAATGGGTATTGGGGCCACCATTCTTGACCACTGGCTCTACGCTCTTTACCTTCTCCAAGTCCATTGGGGTGACCGTCTCCACTACAACCAATCCTATTGCCCTCCTCAAGGGCCTTAGAAATCTAGACCCTAGTCGGGGCACGTTGTTACTGGCCGAGGGAGACTCCTCAAATGTGATCACTTACGGTTCGGGTGAGGCCCCTTGCCCATGAAAACTTGCTCATCTTTTTGATGAGATAGAGCACAGATGTTGGGGCTATCGAGTTTCTTGAAAGCATGTTTGGTGCAAGGTGAACGCAGTCGCAAATGCGCTAGCCAGAGAAGGAGCAAGACTCAGAGCCTGTCCCTTCACCTTTTTATACCCTCAGAGCCATTTTGAGTGCATGAAGTTTTGGCTCTTTATACTTACAGTGTATAGCTCATTCTAAATGGGTCTCTTGCCCCGTCTAAAGGGGTCATTTTTTGTATATGCATACCATTTAATACAAGTTAACACATTAAAAATAAAATAAAATAATGACTTGCCTCTTGCCTGTGGTCCGCAAACCATTTCGCTTATAAGACACGTGACATGGTCTGAAATGGTTAAGATTGGCATGATCCCTTTTCCATGGACTTGTCTCTTGACAGTTTTGGCCAGTGTTTCAAAAAATGCTAGGCGTCACCTAAGCGACTGGGGGGCCAGGCCGCCCAGTGCTTAGGCGGGCGCTCAGAACCTTGGCTGCCCATTAGAAAGAAAAATGTTTGTAGTCTAAGTGTCTAACTCTAGCAGGATAACTATATGGCACATAATCCATAATCTATATTTGCATGAATGAGGAGAATTTAGATAGTCCATAATCCATATTTTTATACAATGCTAGAACTATACAAGCATACACACAAGAGTTAGATAGTAGAAACTAGAAACTTAAAATTTAGTATACAATCTAAGACTCAATAGTCAACACGAAGAGGCAAGCATTTTCATTCTTCAATCATCATCATCATCAGAAGGAGTAGGGTATGCCTGCATCAGATTCGAGGCCATCATCATCAGAGTCATCTCCCTTTTTAACATAACGCTTGTCCTTCTCTGTTTCTTCAGAATTTTCCTCTTTTTCCTCTTCTTGTACCTCCCTCTTACTCTGTGCAGTTGAGGCCCTAGGAGTCTTGGCTGCTCTACCTAGTGCCTCTTTACCCTTTTCTTTCTTTTTGTGCTTCCCTGAACTCAAATATTGTATAATCTCCTCCCTAGTAGCCTCAAGAACATTTTTACACGGGGCAACATCCTCTTAATGCCGGCAAGGTGTTTCTTGAACCGGTAAATACCCCCATTAGTATCATTTCCATAATAATTACACATAATATAATTTTTGTCATTTGGATTGGGTTATGACCATGCTTTCAACCCGGATCACTATTTCTAGAAGAACCTGGAGAAGATATTTCTATAAAACAAGGCTCATTTTCTTCCTTTTCTGGTTCTACTAAATTCAAATATTGTCTAATCTCATTCCAAATAGTTTTAGGAACTTTTTTACAAGAAGGAACATTCTCTTTAATACTCATATTCAAAAAATAAAAAAATAAAAACATTCTCTTTAATGCCAGCAAGGTGTTTCTTGATTCGATTAATACCCCTATGGGTGTCTTTTTCATAAAAGTTACACCTAATAATTTTTATCGTTTGGTTTCGGGTTATAACCATATTTTCAACTTGGATCACCTCTTCTTGCAAAATAAAAGATAGACCTATCGAAATAATAAGGATTTTGTTCTTGTTTGTGTTTTATTGAACCCATATATTGGTTAATCTCCTCTCTGATAGGTTCAAACATTTTACAAGGGGCAACATTCCCCCTAATACCGGCAAGATGTTTTCTTAAATCGGTTTATACCCTCTTTTGTATCCTTTTCACAATAATTGCATCTTGTATAATTTTTATACAAAAGATTCGGGTTATATCTATATTTCCAACCCGGATCACCACTTCGACTAGATCTTGAAGAAAACATCTCAAAATAATACAAGCAATTTAAAAAATAAATTTTTTCCCTTACTTTGATTGCTCGATCTCCAAACTTCCACCTCTGAGATGTTTTCTAGTGCTGAAATCTTCAAAAACACCCCCTAATAGGCCTAAAAAAACTCCAAAACTAAATCTAATCTTAATAGGTGATGTTTTCATCCACTTCCTGTAACTTTGTGAAACATTTCGATCCAATGAAAATAAAAAAAACTAGTTTTTTTTTTTAGGTTTCTCTCTCTCTCTCTCTCTTTCTCTCTCTCTCTCTCTCTCTTTCAAATGGGCTCTAGTGAGTTTAGGTTTCAAATAAACTTAGTGTTTCAAAAAGCGCTTGGCGGCACTCAGGCGGCCATGGGGGTCCAAGCCGCCCAGTTGAAAAAAAAAAAAACTGATGATTGATGATTGATAATGATTAATCCATAAGAATTTTGATAATCCATAAGACCATGATCCCAGTTAAAAAAAAAAGATAAAAGTCGAGAAGAGAATTTTGATAATCCATAATACCATAATCCATATTTTCATACAATGCTAAAACAGTAAAACCATACAAGCATATACTGATAGTTTGATACATTGTAGACTGTACATACAAAGTTAGATAGTAGAACTAGAAACTAGAAAGTAGAAACTAAAAATAAGAAAAAGAAAATATACAGAAATTCAGAAAATCTACAGTCTAGGACACAATAGTCAACCCTCACAGTCAACACTCAACACCAAGAGTGTTCACTCTTTAGTCATCATCATCATCAGAAGGAATATAGTAAGCTCCATCATATGCATCGGAATCTAGGCCATCATCAGAGTCATCTCCCTCTTTAATATAACGCTCGCCCTCCTCTGTTTCTTCTAAATCTGCCTCTTCCTCCTCCTCTTATTCTACTTCCCTCTTACTAGTTTGTGCAGATGAGGCCCTAGGAGTCTTGACTGCTCTACACTGTTCTATCTTTTGGTGCTTCCCTGAACTCAAATATTGTATAATTTCCTCGTTGGTAGCCCCAAGAACATTTTTACACGGGGCAACATCCCTCTGAATACCGGCAAGTTGTTCTTTAAACAAGAAATGCCCCCATTAGTATCATTTACGCAATAATTATATTTAATACGATTTTGGTCATTCGGATTCCAGTAATAACCATACTGCCAACCAAGATTACCACTTCTAGGAGAACCTGGAGAAAATATTTCCATAGAACAAGACTCATTTTTGTCATTTTTTGGTTCTTTTAAATTCGGCCCGTGTTTATTCTCATCTCGAACAGCTTCAGGAACCTTTTTACGAGAAGCAACATTCCCTTTAATATCGGCAAGATGTTTCTTGAATCGGTTAATACCCCCATTGGTATCTTTTTCACAAAAAATACACTTTATATACAATTTTTATTATTTGGTTTTGGGTTATAACTCTACTTCCAACCCAAATCACTTCTTCTAGAAGTAGTAAAAATAGACTTATTCAAATGACAAGGATTTTGTCTTGTTTTTGTTTTATGAAACTCATATCGTGCTTAATCTCCTCTTTGATAGATTCAAGAATATTTTTACAAAGGGCAACATCCCCTTAATACTGCCAAGATGTTTCTTAAACCGGTTTTTGCCCCCGTTCGTATCTTTTTTACAAATTTGGATTCGGGTTATATCCATATTTCCAACCCAAATCTCTACTTCAGCTAGATCCAGAAGAAGACATCTCAAAATAAAACAAGCAATCTAAAAAATAAATTTTTGCACTTACTTTGATCACTTGAACTCCAAACTCCCACATCTAAGATGTTTTCTGGTACTAAAATAATAAAAAACACCCTCTAATAGGATTATAAAGCTTCAAAACTAAATCAAATCTACCTGGACGATATTTGGATCCGTTTTTCGTAATTTTGAGAAACACTTCGATCCAATGAAAGTGACAAAATTTAGTTTTCTTGAGGTTTTTTTGTCTCTAAAATGGGTTTTTGTGGGTTTAGATTTCAAATGAACCTAAAACTCATCCTTAAAACCTTTTATATTTTTAAAAAAATGAATACAACAAAAAAACAATTTCTGCCCTTAGGCGGGGCGAAGGTGGTCCGCTTTTTAACACTGAATGAATCTAAAACCCATCTTTGAAAACAATTTTTTTAAAAATAAAAACCCAAAAAAATCTCTTCATCAAAGGGTGTTTCCGCCGTTAGGTGGGGCGCAAGCCCTAGGTGGCCACCTAGGGACAGCCCTCCTAATTTGGCCGCCTGAGCTTGGGTGAATGCGCCCTGGCCTTCTGGACCACCTAGGCGGTCCTCTCTTTAAAACAATGGTTTTGGCTGAAAATCTCTAGGCCAGAAAGAGGCATTGGGTATCCGATCCCTTGTCTTCCTTCCCTATAGTTCTACGGACCATATTTTTGAAGCAAATGACATGACAGTGCTAAAAAGAGACTTCAAGTACTTGTTCTTGTATATATGAATCAGCTGGAGTCTGGAGAGCAAAGAAATTCCCAAATGGTAGTCACTAAGATGAAGTTTCATGTTCTATATCTATATATATATATATATATATATATATATATATAGAGAGAGAGAGAGAGAGAGAGAGAGAGAGTGTAGTTGGCATACGGATGCATTCGTAGCTTTAGAAGTAAGGTGCACCTTCAAATTTTATCATGTTATATAAATTTGATGTAAAATGTTCTTAGGATTATCTCAAAATCTATTTCTATATCTAATTATAAAATTTAAAATTTTAAAAATGGTTAAAATCAAGTAGATCTATAAACATATGAAAATCTTGAAAATGGACGGTGTAGATAATATGTTGTAAAATGCACTATTTCTGAGACTTGAAATATTTTTATATTTCATGGTCGTACATCTCGATGTTGAGCTGATCAATCAAAGGGTTTTTCAACATTAAAACTACCTTTTTCGATGGATTTTTGAGGTGCATCCGTAGTTCTACATTATAAGGTTGCATCCTTATATAAATTTTTTCCATATATATATATATATATATATATATATATATATATATATATATATATATATATATATATATATAATCCTTCCAACCAAAGTTCGAAAAGGAAGAACCTATGAATTAGAAGGAATTGACTAATCTGTGTTCCTTTAATGGCTGATGGAAAAATTGATGTGGGCAGTAGAATATACTCTTTTTTACTGAAAGTTAACCTTTCTCACTATTCAAAAGTTCTATATTCAGGAGCTGTCATGTGCAAATTTCGATAAAAAAGCATGGACAGCTGGATATGTATAGAGCCATATATGAAACTGCACTCTTCTAGTGTCTGTCTAAATCATCAAGACTTCGTCATTACAAAGTATGGTTTGGATGACCTATCTTACACCAATTATGCACAAATAATTTGCATCTCCCCACAGATGAAGAAATGTCACCTGAGGCCGATTTTGAATTCAAAAATTTCATCTAACATGTTGGATAATATCCATGGTGATCCTGAGTTTTATTCACCCATGAGATTACACTCCTTGAAGTACCTTGTATGTGCAGCTTCTTTGACCTTGGGTCTAAACATGCAGTCCTTGTTAAAATTCTCACTTCCGCTTCATTTGATCCACAACCAAGTAATGGGACTGAATGGGTGTTTGGCATACGTCTTGATGTAAAAACTCCAATCCTGGCAATACCAGGATTAACCTTTGAGCTGCCTTCAAAGTTTAATTTCAAAAATTTGACGTGGAAGTTTCCAGCTAGCTTATATACTGGTGTGGTGTGCCTCTGGATATGGTATCCCATTGCATCTCAAAGTCAATTGCTGAATAGCCCCAGGGTTTTCTTCACCATGGTGAACATTGGATTTAATCCAGTCCTTTACCCATTGCAAACCATGGTGCCTCAACTTGCATACACGATCATTTCTCTCTTGCCATAAAAACGAAAAAATTGCCAGAACAGTGATTTGACTTATGACCAAATCAGTTTTAGGTAGGGGATAAGAATATGATTGTATTTGTAATGTGTCTATTGACTCCGGTTGTACCTTGTGCAGACCGGAGAAGTGCAGAGCCTCTTACCAAATTGCACTTGTGATTTTACAGTGCAATAATAGATGGTCACTCTTCCTCCATCACTTTTGCACAATATACATCTGTTAAATCAGGATAGCTCTGCTGATAAGGGTCCACAGTGAGGGCTTTGTTTGACATCAGAATCTTGTAGCAGGGGTTTGCCGAGAAACTTTCTTGTGGCCTCGGATCCAATCACATGGTCCTCTTTCCTCAGTAATAGAAAAAATTATGCAATTCATTTAGTTATTCGATTAGCGCCTGAAGGTCCTCATCTTTCAGTTCTCTTCTTAGATTTATATTCCAGAGATCTCAATGCCACTCACCTTATAATATTTGGTGACAGAGAATTTGGTTTTGTGATTAAGTTGAATAACTAAAGAAGCTTTGCTTGGTTCCTCCATAAATTGGTCATGCGAAAACTTGGTGAGCTTCCCGTCTCTCACCTGTATTCTAATGTTATTCTTGAATCTGTTGCTCACCTGATTCCCCCAATCCAGATGCCGGAAACTGGAGGACAGTTGTGTACTGATTTCAAACAGAAAACCTTCTTCTCTAATGCCATATTTTCCCCCGTTACCTTTTCCCATAGTTGCTCCTCCGATTCCCCAAATCTCCACTAGGACCTTCCAAATAGTGCCTGATTTGTTTCCCTAATTTCTTTGATTCCCAGATCCTCTTTATTGTTTTACTTGCAGACCTTCTCCCAGCTCACTAGATGTGTTCTTCGATTTTCAGATGAGCCATTCCTTAGAAAATTTCTCAGAAGTCTTTCTATATGGTTAGCAATGGGGTTTTGATTAGAGAAAGGGAGCATTGCATATACTGGAAAGTTAGATAAGTTTGACTTATTTGGGGTTATCCTTCTGTCCAAAGATAAGTATTTGGCCTTCCCTGGATCTATCTGACATTCTGTCAAATCCTCGATAATGTGGTCCCACATGGCGTAGGTGGTTTGTCTGGGCGCCAAGGTAAACCAGTGTATTAACTGGGGATTGTCTGTTTTCCACATCTGATGCCTCTCACCGTAGAATGTGAATTCTTGACAGGATCTTTTTTTTTCTTTTTTTGCACCTAATGATGCCTTTGGGTTCCAAGATCTCTGGGGAAGGTTTTTATGTTTTAAATGAGCCCTATTGCCACATATAGGATTGGACTTTTTTAAATGCCTTATAAAGTTCCAGAATGCACAAGTCATATCCCTTTTGATATTCAAACTCCATAATTTGATTTCCCTAACTTGCTTGTTTTGTTGAATTTAGATCTTTCTGGGCATGGAGACTCATATATTAAATCATTTTTCTGTGAATCTAAGTCGATGTAATCTACATTAAAACAATTACCCATTGCATTTGGGATGATTGGTTAATACTTCATAACAAGATGATAACTCAAGCCCCTTTAATCGCACAAAAAAAAAAAAAAAAAAAAAAAAGGGAAAGTGCTAACTGAAGGCTCTCTTGTGGGGCCTCTAAAGCACGATTTAGTTTCACTTCCCCATGGTAAATTCTTTCCATGTCCTATTTCATTGAATAACATACTTCTTTCGATTAAATGAAATTTGAGAAATCCATTACTAATAAGAATTAAAAGGAACAGCATTTGTTCTTATGTGGGGCGTCAATGTGAAGTTCAAGACTTCTTCCATTTTGATTCACTTAAGCTCCTACCCTTTCGGAATGGTCTACTTCAGTAGGGCATGTATTTCCTTTTCATTTTTATAATCGGTGTCTGCTGAAACAGTTAGCGTATTTTTCAATTGCCTAAATTGTAGTACTGGTTGTGAACCTTGGGCCCATAAAAAGGATTGGAGACTCTGAGGAAAGTATCTAATTGATGACTTTCCCTTAAAAGCTTGACTGCAAAGTTTCAGATGAAGTTTTAAGCCATATTTGGTTCACCTTGTGATGATGTTATACTTGCTTTATTTAATTAAAATAATTGTCAGTTAAATCTCCACTGACAGATACTGTTGGTGAGTTTTGTCCAAGAATTTTGAGCTTTTTTTAATTGCAAAAGCTAAATCTCTATGAGTATTTCTTGTGTACTTATGATCAATTATTAATGGCAGGACATAGATGAACTTAAGGCACCCCTCATGGGCACTTCATACCATGTTGGGTGCTTTCAAGTTATAATATGTGAACTCTGGCATAATGGAGTATCTTGAGTTTTTGATGCTGCTATGCAGCTTCATAAGCTTTTATGGGTGCCAAATAGTGTGGTAATGCATGGGTCATGGAATGCGAAGTTTAACGCAGTCTTAGGATGTGATGTCTTGTAAAATATGATAACCATGGACATCACCGTCAGTTATCTCCACTCTTTGTAGCCGAATAGATGCCAGAGGTAGGGAATAGCCTATTATCTTTGATTCCATCAGACTCTGTTTCTTAATATGTGCCCTTAGACTTTGGTGATGACTGTGTTTGTTCTGAGGGGGTCATCTTGGACGTTTGAGTCAAATAATGTAAGTCTACCTTTTCCAAGAGTTAAGAAGGTGCGTTCAAAAATCTAGAGTTAGTGTTCTATAGCATGACAATTGTCCCTGCAACACCCGTTTTGCCAGAGGGCATGGCCATCTGGTAGCAGTCCGTTGTAACTTCCTCTAGGAGTCTGTATCTTTTCATCCATCTTGAAAAGATATGGCATTGAGTTTCCATTTGAAGTCTGCATGCACCTTTCATGTGCCTTGGTCCTTATGGACTCCAAAGATCTATTGTTTGGTTGCCTTTCTTGGTTATCTTTATCTGGCATCTCTGGTTGCTGTTCCAAAAGTTTATGGACCATAAAGTTAAGGCCGACGGACTGATAATTTCCTGGTCCTTTATTTATTTTTGCTTTGTTAGCATGAATATCAGGAATTAAAGATTAATAATTAGTAACAACTAATGGCTTTCATAATATGAGCAATGACTATAAGTAGCTTCATTTATATAGGAGTATATGACAAATCTAGTGTGTTACTCCATCTGGCTGAACATGATGAATAATATAACCATTTCCAACCCAGACTAACCTTTATCTCTCAATTTGCTTCTGTATATGGCTTGTGAACTGGTTTGCAAAAACTTGCACATTAAGACACTTATCTCTGTTGTGGATTGTGCTTTTTATGAACCACGTGCCAAATCATGACTAGACTTCTTTGAATGTGCTATATACAAATAAATGCAACAACTTATATTAATACTGATACAATGGTAAGTAATTATACTATTCTTAAAATTTAATGCTACAATGGCAAAAAAGGCAATCATCATCTTAAACACATACTGAACGAGTTCTTTCTGTTGTTGTTTCTTCAGGCGGAAGTGTCATGTGAGATATATGTTGATGCAGGTAGTCAAACTATTGTGCGTCAAGATTGCTGAGCTCATGCTGGTACTTGACTAGGTTTGATTAATAAAGTGCCGGTTTGAATTG
Source organism: Amborella trichopoda (assembly GCF_054954075.1). Taxonomy (NCBI): domain Eukaryota; kingdom Viridiplantae; phylum Streptophyta; class Magnoliopsida; order Amborellales; family Amborellaceae; genus Amborella; species Amborella trichopoda. The sequence continues at coordinate 34,123,931 of NC_142348.1, forward strand.
CTTTCTGACTCAAATGTACTCCTTTCTGTCCCGGCTATCAGAGGACGTGGGTGATCGCACATTGTGATGTATTATTTCTGGTTTGGATCCTTCTGACTTTACGGATCACTTCTGATTTATGTATAGATAAGTGATACTTAGTGCATGTACTGTATATAAAACAATAGTACAAAACTGATAGTACAATGGCTTATTATATTGGTTTCTATTTTTAAATGTCTTAAGCTCAACGAACAATCATAAAAGAAAAAGCTCATTGGACAATTATAAAAAAGTCTTTGATTTACGGGCTTCAGATAATTGTTCGTAGTTACACTATTTTTAGTTAAGGCTGTATTTGTGTATTTATGCATTAAAATACAATAGCTCTGATATGCCTGTCGATTGGTTAATGTTTGCCATTACCTTATGCGTGGGATTGAACATTCAAAATGTCGCTCCTAAGGCCCCTTTGACAAAATTTTTGAAAGATCCCCTGACCCTTTTCTTGCTCCTATTTTATGGAGTGCAATGCCACTCTGCCGCCATCGCATTAAGAATTTAACTTTGGTGTGTGCCAAACAGAGCTTTAAGTGTTTTGTCGATTCTCCTGGCTCTCTACACATCTGGTTTCCATATCTAGTTTACATTTTAATACTTGACATGTTGATTAAAAGAAATGACAGGGGGGGTTAATTATTTAGTTTCTCACGACTCATTCTTACTTTTTCCCTCTCCCTTATGCTGATGGTGCTGAAAGTATTGTGAGTCTTTTTGGTACTAGCTGTAGCTGCAAACTTCACTCAGGCATTATTATTAATTTATTTATTTTGTCTTTGTAAGATAGAACGGAGATCCTTTTGTGGAGACTTTGAGGAAGTTAGAAATTTGTGGCCAGCTTGGCCTTTCTTGTGAAGATTGACAAATTTTTGGAGTATATTCTTGAGTATTCATTGCTCTGCAACTTCCGGTTCCCATTTTCCTTTTGTAGAATTCCCTTCATTTCCTGTTTTGTGTTTAGTACTTGGCTTCAAACTCTGGGCAAGGCAAGATCCAAGTTTAGGTGCAAAAGGTTAATGAAAATTTGGATTTGATCCTCCATTTCGCTGTATTATTAACCCCTATGGTTTGTTAAGAACTTCGGCGAGAATCTCCCCTGTGCTAGAGTAAACACCATTATGTTTTGTCAGATTTCCATTACGCACTTCATTAACTAGGAAGAATTGGAGAGAGGTTTTGAAAGCGTTTCCTATGCTGCATTGGACCACTTGTGCCGAACAGGCTTGTGATTTGGTTCAAACTTCCAAACTGTTGCCGTCTGCATGGGGATTTGTGGAACTGTCCCTGCAGCAATTGCAGCTTTACGTAAATATCTCTTTAGTTAAAAGGATACATCTTTTGGGCACTCTTTCCATGTCCATTTAATATCCTCTTATTGTTCTCTTGAAATTTGGTATTCTCTTTTGCCATCGAACTCTTTATGCATGTTAATTAAGCATAGTGGATGATGCTATGATGAACGGCATGATGATTGTATTTGGAGTTCCTTGTTTCTTTTTTTTTGCGCTGAAGTTCACAAAATCTTTTTCTAAACAAATTAAGGATTCCCAATATGTTTATGTGAGGACTGTTAATGAACACCGCTGGGCTTCACAAAATCTTAGCTACAATTTTTTACGAGTTTTTAAAGTTTTGGGTTTGCTTAAATAGTTGGTTACTAAAGGGTTTGAGGGCTGGTTTACGACTTTTTGTTTGAGAACTTTGAATTATTAAAATTTGGAGGTGAATTCTTTTTTCCTTCTCTACTCTTAATCATCTTTATGCTCTTGCTATTTCTTCAGTTTAGCTACAATTTTGTAAGAGCTTTTAATTTGGGTTTGTTGAAATAGTTGGTTACTAAAGGGTTTGAGGGCTGGTTTATGACTTTTTTTTGTTTGAAAACTTTGACTTAATAAAATTTGGAGGCGAATTCTTTTTTCCTTCTATACTCTTAATCATCTCTATGCTCTTGCTATTTCCTGAGTTTAGTGAATTGAGGTGTTGATTTGAGAAGAATCAATGAGGACCAATGCTCAAGAAAGTAGGACCAAGGTACCCTCACAATCCTCACAAAAATTGAACAGTACCCCCTCCAAACCCAAAAAACAAAGGATTAAACCCAAAAAACAAAGGAGTTTTTAGGTAGGGTTTTAAGTTTTAGGGAGTTTTTAAGGCAATTTTAGAGCCCCAAATGCCATGCAAAATATAATATTACAATTGCACACATAACCGATTTATGGATACATGTCTCAAAGAGATTATAAGACGTTAAAACACGTGAAATCCCATATGTTTAGAAACAAATGCACAAAGTCAATAAGGCAAAAACAAAAAAAAATAAAAAAAATACATTAAGTCATCAACCAAACAATTCTATGGCATCAACAGCATCACCATGCAGGGCGTTCAAGTGGATCATGAGGAGCATCTGATGATGACGATGCCATGCCATCATAAGAGTCATCACCCTCCTTAGCCTATTGAGCATCATGCCTCGTCTCTTTCGAATCTACTTCTTTCTCATCCTCTTTTGATGTCATCACGCTCTTCCTCTCCTTCACCACTACCTTCCCTTGTTGGGCCTTCTCCTTCCCCTTCCTTTGGCTTTGACTTTGAGATTGAACTCAAATGGTATGCATAGGGGCCATTGATGTCCCAACAGCCTCGCAAACTTGGCCTCAGGTCAAGCCCTCTAGGGAATACCTCATCATCATTAGCATTGATCAGTCCCTCGCATGTGTCATTAATATCAAAAGCTTCAATGACCTCCCTTTCATTGTGCTCCAACTGTCGATGGCGTTCTTGCAACTTCTGATTATATTGAACAAAGACTAGGTCGTTCAATCGTTTTTGCTCTAGTTTGTTCCTCTTCTTTGTATGTATCTAATACGAAAAAACTTACTTAGTTACTAACTAAATACTAACTGCTAAGTATGTATGAAATTAACTATTAAGTAACTATTATTAGTAACTATTAACTTATTAAGTGAAAAACTAAATAAGTAATATTATCATTTCAAAGGTGTTGAAGATGCACTCACATCCAAAAGAGCTGCAAGTCAGATTTAGTACTTTCATAGCCATCTACCTCAAATGAAGGATGTTTCCACTATGGCCAATCCACCACGTACCTATTTCATGTAAATATAAAATTGTAAATGTAGTAATTTAGTAAAAGAAAAAGTTTATATAGAGCCAAGGCTCTAAACAATCAAATTTGAGCCTACCTCAAAAATTTCACCAAAAGAAGTTGGTTTGATGCCCAAATATCTTCAAGTTGATCATCTCAACATAAAGATGCATGAACATGAGAAAAAAAATGGATTGCAAGTTTTGGAAATAGTATATTTTGTAATGCATTTTTGGACCGTCAATTTTCAAGATCTTCAAGTTTTCATAGATATGTCTATCTACACTATTTTTGAAGCTTTAAACTTTATAAATAAATGTGAAAACATATTTTAAGGCTATCACAAATATTTCTAAATATTGAAACCACATTTCTCGACACTATTTGAAGGTAGGCTCTAATTTGATTGTTTAGAGCGTAGGCTCTATACAAACCTCACCCTTTAGTAAATTAGGTATTTGGGTAATTGAAATAAAATACTCAAATCATAAAATCAAATTTAGGAAGTTCTAAACTTATAGGGAGGGATCTTGGACCTCTCTGCCTGACTGCCACCTCCTTACCTAGCGATCCAGTAGTGAGCCTATACAAATTTAATTCCATCATTGTCTTATCCTGCACTTTAGGATCAGGTTTGAGCTTGACATTGCACTGGTTGCAAGTGTCCATGAACAGGTCTACTATGTACCTTAGCATCACTGTAAAAGTGAGAATGGTTAAGGTAGTATCCTGCTATGTGTAGTGGCCTCTCAAGCTGGTAGTTCCACTTGTCTTTAATAATCTTCAAAAGCTCCTCATACTTCTTTTCATCTCCCCAAAAATCTCTTGTTTTCTTCTTTTGCATCCTCATGGCTTTATAAATATGCCCCATAGCAGGTTTCTTCTCAGGATCAATCATCTTGAGAACCGTTACCAAAGAAGGCATACTAGACCTTGTTCCAAAATCTTGAGTCCATGATAATGTCCATAACAACATTTCCATTTGCTTTCTTGGACCACTTGGACTTGGTACAATCGTCAAACACAAACGTGGACCTCAATTTTTCCTTCTGTTCAAATAAAGATTGCAGGGACAGGTATGAGGTGGCAAATCTAGTCACCCCAGACCTCACTAAGTCTCTGTACTTAGTGAATTTCCTCATCATGGCTAGGACTTAACCAACATAGAATTCCCTAAGTTAATTAAATTACCTTCAATAACTCAACACATTAAAAATACTCAAAATAATTAAAGAAGCATAATACATTAATACTAAACATGATATAATAGTAAAAAGGAAAGGTTTCTATACTTCCCCTACATCATAGAAGAACTATGCTTCCCTTACCATCCAGTCGTCCAATTTTGATCAAGAAAGCCACTCATCGTTGATCTTAGATCCGATGTCTCAAAGTATTTTATTTTTAGTTTTTTTATACATTTGTATGAATATGAAATATTCTCATTGGGGTGCACCTATAAAAAATATTAAAAATAATTTTTTGATAAAATATAATGACTAAAATACCCATTGAAACTTTCAGGGGTATTTTGATCATTTTAATTTATTGGAAATATTTTTTTTATATTTTTCTCTAGTGCGAGTTTAATAGAGGATTGGACGTACAAAATTTGGTGTCAAAATAGTTTAGAGAAAAAAATTAAAAATAAAAATAGTATAGATGTGAAATTGTGATTGGGGCAATCTTAGTCCCGTTTAGAATGGACGGTTGGATAAGGGGAAGTATATAAGTTTTATATTGTAAGGGAAGCATAGAAAGCTTGCCCATATTAAAATATACACCTGAGTGTGATTGTACAAATAAATTGTCTTTCTTTGCTTTTTGAATGGTTGTCATGAATGTCTTCCTCTTATCAATAGCCTCAAGCATGAGGTCTATACAATGTGCTGTACAAAGGGACCAGAAAATATGTGGCCTCTTTTCTGTCAATAACCTGGAGGTCATCATAATTTAGCTGAATATATATCAGTCATATAACTTAGACCACTTTATCCTCCTTCTCTCCTATATATACTGGTCAACCACATTAAAAAAGACTTATGTATCATGTGACTTGTCTAAAGCATGAAAGCATCAATAAACCTCTTGAACATTGTCTCTAATGGACAATTCACCATCAAATTTGTAGACATTTTGAACATTGTCCCTAATGGACAATTCACCATCAAATTAATTCGCCGTTTGTTTAAAAAATGGGTGACCCAATCCGAAATCGGGCGATCCGAATTGGGTATCGTCTAGCCTATCACGTGACAGGGTATCGTCCAGCCTATCCTGATGTCCCACAAAGGACATGTTAGATTTTGATTGACTTTTTGAAAATCAGGAAATTTGTAAAATTGTTTGAAATGACTTTTTGAAAATCAGGAAATTTGTAAAGTTGTTTGAAATTTTTTGTAAAAAGTCTTTGACTTTTTGAAAATCAGGAAATTTGTAGAGTTGTTTGAAATTTTTTTGTTAAAGGAGCCCACCACATATGGGCATGAAACGACCACACGTTACCCATTCAAACTTTCAACGTGGTCCTTAACGTTCTTGTCACGCGTAAGAGATAGCATAAGCTCAGTTCGTATATCTGCCCAATTGCTCCTACATCTGCTTGATGTGGGACCAATTTTTTACAAGCTCATTTCTCTATCTTCTTGCATTGTACTATGATACAATTGTTGCATAAAATTATAGCCCAGTAAGTAAACTATATTGTGGAAATTTAAGACGTACAATATTCATTTTAAATTATTTTTTAACTTTTTTTGTTAGTGCTAAGTTGAGAGGCACCGATGTCCAAAATTTTAGCTCAATCATATATGAGTGCAGTTTCTATAAGGTTGCAACCTTAAACAATCCAATTAAGGTGCACCTTAAAATTTTATTATAACATCTACTTTTTTGTAAAAAATTATTAGTATTATCTTAAAATCTATTTTCATACCTAATTACAAAATTTTAAATTTCAAAAATGGTAAAAATCAAGTAGATCTATAAATATATGAAAAACTTGAAAATGAACGGTCTAGATAATGTGTTGCAAGATGCACTATTTTCGAGACTCAAAAAAAAAAAAAAATCATATTCATAAATCTAGATGCCGAGGTGATAGATTAGAGGGCTTTTTTAACATTAAAATAACATTTCCGATAGATTTTTTAGGTGCATAAGTGAGTCGACATTTTAAAATTGCAACCTTATATATAAAACAAATAAAAATTGAAATACATATACATGTCCCCTCCCCATCAGATCTGTGTATATTTTGATATATTTTTTTTCAAATTATTCTTCTAAAATTTTTACGTGTATAATGGGAAGAAATATAAACTCCCAAAAATTTTGTTCAATTTAAAATACAGAAAAAAAAAAAAAAAAAAAAAAGCTCAATACTAGTATATCATCTCAAAGGTTCTTTCTCTTTATGTGGTCTAGATTGTCTATTTTGTTAGACCTACATTTCAAATCCTCATTCATTTAGAACCACCACCATATCATTAACAAAAATATCAATGAACAGTTAAAAATTCCAGTTTACAATATCCCATGCAAATCGCGCACAATTTTGTAGAATCCTCAAAATTCCACATATAAATACATTATTTAAGAAACTGAAATCTCTTGATTCTAGATTTCAAAATTAGAAATTTTCATTTTTGACTACAAGTTCTAGTTACCAAATGCCCTGACCAATTCTCCGGGAACCGTCCAAAACCACCGTTTTTTGCTTCTTTTTCTTCTTTTTTTTTTTTGCTTTCATAATCATCGAGATTTTGACCATTCTTTCGAGAAAATGAAAAGCCATTCATTTCAAAGGAAGTACTTAACTATTTCACCAAAACTTCAACCGATCTTTAGTCTCAAAAGTCTAGTTTGGAAATGGCGCAAAGTAGTTAATGGGCTTGAATTCACATTTGCGATCAATTGGCTTTTCAAACTAACGTACTTCATTCAAGCTTTTTTGACCTTTTATTTTGCCATGTTCAACTGACTTTGCAATTTTACATTCTTCACAATCATAAAAAAGTTTCATATCCATTTTCAAGCAAAAAAATCAGTTGATAGTATTTGAGGAGAGAAAATGGATATAATTTGTACGATACTTCCCGACCTTCCTTTGTTTTCTCACCTTATGGAATTGGCAAGGCAACTCTGATAGTTAGGTACCTGAGTCAGCACTCGATTTCCTGCATTTTGAAAGCTGGTTTTGATGATTGAGAGAGTTCATATGCATTACAAGATTCTGCCAGATGCTTGTTTTTCCTTGCGAGCTCAGAGATTTCTTGAGTTTCTACATAGAGAGAATGACCAGATTAACCCCTCTGCTCAAAGGATGGGAGAGGATGGGAAAGCTCAAGAAACTACAGGGGGCTTAGCCAGAATTGGAGGGGGAAGGAGAAACTCAAGCAAGTAAGAACCTGTGGGGAATACCAGAATGGGAGGGGAATGGAAAACTCAAGGAACTAGAGATGGAAAGGGAAGGCAAAACCAAGCAACAACTGGAGCTAGCCACAAATCGACACAATGACAGACTGAGTATTTCAAAAACATCCAAGCAATTGAGAAAGAGAGAGAAAGAATGACCCAATCCAAACTACTGAGATTCTAATCTCTTGATAAGAATACACAGAAACTATGACACCATCTCTAATGCACGCTTCCTTTCCATTACCCTCTTTCAGAAAGAACGAGTCATCATATAACAGACAACCATACATAGGATTAATAAGTTAAGGGAGCATCATATAAGTTATACAAAGGTGGCCAAGATTCCCAAGCAATCTCGGCAACCAATTTTGGAGCCAAATATAAATACTGAAGCAACTTCCTGGTGGTGACAAGCACACCTACAACCACACAATAAACAAACAATATTTTAATAATAGAAAAATGGTTCTTACACATTATGGCATCGTATTTTATAAGACTCTTTACCTTTGGTATAAGAGGCCGCAATCACCCCTATAGCTATTTGGTGTGGAATTGTGTAAAATATATTTTCTCAAACTTTGTGTGGCCCTGTTTCGCATCTGACAGCGAGGGATGCTTGTAACTTTCTTGTGCCAAAGGCAAACAGTCTTATAATATAATATAACCATGTTACACTACTGCATGCCATGCATATGATATATATAGGTAAGGGCATTACTTACAAAGGAGAATGTCATGGAAGTGGTAATCAACACTTATTAATCATCATCTAGAATAGAGAAAACCATCCTGTTGATGACAAGATCAAGTAATAATCAACTCCAACAACTACCAATCTCAAATGATTAATTAAATTCTCAATGACAAATCCCAAGAACAAGGAATCATAACTCAGTGATTGGGCCTTGTATGTCTGTACAAGTATATTTAGTTGCGCTCTCTCTCTCTCTCTCAACTCAGTGGTTGAACCTTTGTGTGTTTGCATGTCTGCATGTGTATCTGACTGCTTTGTGTGTGTGTGTCTATGAAAATTTAGTCCATGGCGACTCTCTCTGTAAAAGTACATAATAGCGACTATGGTGTGTGTGCATGCACATGCATTTAAAACTAACCTCTTCTAGGCCTCAATGCTATGAGAGGGGGACTATGTGTGCATGTGTGGAATGTGCATGTAAGTGTCATCTCTTCAAAGGGTCCAACTTTACATCTCTTCAATTAGATATAAAAATAGATTTAGAGATAATCCTAAGTACATTTTACATCAAAATTATATACCATGATAAAATTTGAATGTGCACCTTACCTCTATAGCTACGGATGCATCCGTACGATAACTGCACCCAAATGTAATACCGAATATCGTAGAAACAAGGAGGATAAATAAATACAAAAGCTTGAACAGCCCCTAACCATTTTGGATAGAATCATGTTTTTTAAAGATTAGTGAGAATGGAAGCTGTGACCTTTTAATTGGGGCTCAGTTTTTTTTTATATGTTTGTGAAGGTGTTTTCTTCATCGCAGGCATATTGTTTAATAACTCAATTTTTACCTGCAGAATGACAAAGGATATCTAAACAAATACGCCTTTTCTCGGGCAGAAGAGTTGAACGAAGCCACTGTAAAAAAAGGATGTGGAGGTTGAAGAATTGAGCATTTGGAACACGTTTGTTCTCTTGTCACTGAGATTGGTAATGTACTTGGGTCCGCGATAATTCTCCAAATAGGAAGTCTTCGTCATGCCCATACTATTTCTCAGTATGTACTCGACACATTTCATGAAGATGCATTGATTACTTGTTATTTTGGGTTCACATTTTTTTATTGGAGCTTTTAATCTTCACAAATCTCAGGTTTATACAAAGCCCCAAATATTTAGTGAGCCTCACGGGAAATCCTCAGCACTTAGGTTTTACTGACAAAATGTGAAGAGCAAGTAGAGATATGTGCACAATGCTGGATCATAAGTACAGTTTGTCGGATCATGCGAATTATCTCTCAATCCTTGACAATGCACTTTTTAAGGTTGGTGAATTCGGATTACCTTTCACCTCAACTCTTTCATTTTAGTTCAATGGAGCACTTGTTCCTAAGAGTTTGTTATACTTACCAACCTTCAATGAATGGATACCATTTTGGAGAGGTTTAGAACATTTGGAGTTTCCCCGCTTGTTTCGGATGCATCTAGTGATTCGAAGTTTCAAATACCCTTGCATTTAATTTCTGTAACAACCACTGTGTTGTAACTTGAAATGGTCTTTAGAGAAATCTACAAAGCCATTGTATGTGAGTTTTAAACTGCTGCTTATGGCATTGAGAAAGTTTTCAGAAACAATGCATGCTTGTAATGGACAAATGCCTTGAACCATTATGCTTATAAATGTCAACATTATAGAAAAATATTGTCCTTTAGATCAATCTTTGCTTCTAATTATCTCCTCTTAAGTAGTATTCCCTAATGCTTTGTTGAATTATCGAAGTGACAAAAATAACTTCCTTTTTGTACCAATTTATTATTTGCAGGGCCCCCCAGGCAGTGAAAAGGCACATTTGAAGCAATTTTTCCTCATACTTCCAGCTTTAACAATCAATGTAGTAGATTGTAAAATCCATTACAAAGACAAAGTATTGCGGAGGAGGCGTGATGCCGCAAACCAAACACCATCAGATGATGGCTTCATGCTTGGGATTGCTTACATTCTCAAGGTTCTTTCCATGATAGACTTGGATTCCATGCTTACTGTTTTGCCATGCATTTCTCATAAAACTGACAGATCTTATCTCACTATGTTTCGGAGATTTAATTTGAAAATGATTACATCTTAAGGGGCAAAGCGAGTTGTTTGATGGACTACACTGGTTTTCTTCCGCAACAAGCCATTTTGACGAAGCAATGGCATCTGCAGTTAAGAGTGGAGGGACAGAGCAACGAAAGGGGAGTGGACTTGCGCTTTTGAAACTTTGGAGCTCCTCGCCTGCTACAGTCTTGTCAGAAACTCAAAAGTTTTGTCCTCCGCTTGATAGTTTTTCCAGCCTGTATCTCTTTGATTTATTCTTTCTTGTTCTAGGATTCCAAACTTCGATCCTAGCCTTCTCCATGAGAATATTCTTACCACTTTCTCTTCCTACTATAATGAACTGTGACTAGAACTCTTTTGATACCTATAGTGTCTTTCCAACGACCTCCCAAACAAACGCACACTATCCATTTTTTATTTTTCCTTCTGTTGTTTCGTTTTAAGCCAATAACAAGAGTGTTTGAAATACCTTAGCTGTGAATGTAGCATCTCAGATTGATTAAAACTCATAAAAGGTTTCATCACCCCTTACTTTGTGTTTAATCTACTTTTTGTATTGTAGGTTCTCGACACCATTAAGCGATATAGGATGAAGATGGAGCTCATTGAGTTTGGCATCAACGCTGCAAGAACAATCTTGTATTGATATCTAGTTGACTTCCTCAAGAGAAGAGGCAAGGATGTGATCATTATTGGCTTCACACTAGCCTTTGTGGCCCTTGAGCTGATATTGTTCTTTCACCTCTCTGAGAGAGAGAGAGAGTCATCCCCTCGTACACCCTGCTCTTCTCTTTTGCTGATTTCTGGGTCTGGCCTATATGGTTCAGTGAGCATCGGCGCACCATAACCATACGAGAGAGAGAGAGAGAGAGAGAGATCAGGTTGGGTTGCATCCAATTATATTATATCCATTGTATTGCTACAAGATGTTATACGTACCATATCGCTGGTCGGGTTGGATTAGGTCAACCCTGATCTAACTAGGGAGGCCGTAGCTGGTTCCTGTCAGGTTTAGATCAAGTGGACCTGGATCCGACCCATACCTGGACTCGGTTGAGTCAACTTGCTGATAAGCAGGCCTACCAAGTGTCAAGATGTTTTGGAAGAAAAGCTCAATCAATTTGGTTATAAGGAATACACTCATATGCCCGCAGATATAAATGTACAGACATGTAGGCATGTGTATGCATACACATGTTGATACGCATTAAAACGCATACATTTACATGATAAAGGTAATGTTTGAAGAACTGAATCACATCCAAATACGGAAATTGTTGTTTGCATTGCTCCCAAATTAAGACATGTTAGACTGGAATGCTGATCTCTGAAATCACATTCTTCCTTTTTGCAGTTTTTATTTTTTCTGGCTTCCCAAATTCTGGAATTAGAAACCGCAAGTGTCAAAACAAAAGAAGTGTATAACTGGTAATTTGAACCTCAAATTTCTAACAATGAAATTGCCCGGATGCTCCCATGGTCACTTGGGTGTGAACTTCATTCTCCTTAACCGAATTTTCCCAACTTACATAGACCAGTGTTTAGAAAGTTGTATTCAGGCTCCAACTTGCCATGCTCGCAAGTCTAGATCCATCACAGAGTTGTCCAATTTTTGCCGAAAATAACATGGGATCCTAAGATTGTGAGACACCTGATTTTCATGCTTTTCAAATTGCCAGGATCCTGATCAAATCCAACTCAGGTGATTCCCTAGTTAGACTGGTGAGGTTTTAATCACTGATAACTAATGACCCATATTATGACTAGTAAGTACCAACCTGCCCATCATTATAATGCATGTCTAATGATTTGTGTAATGCAAAATACAATAAATATTCTCCAGAGAGTTTCCTAGCAGGCCCCTTCAATCTTTTATAACTGAAATTTCAAACCACAGTGCATGATATAAAAGTTATAATGGTTTATGTGAATGATCAAATTAAACCAAGACAGAGAGAAAAAAAATCCAACATATTCTTACTCTTCTTCAACTCTTCCAACTCAAATCAATGCTGGATCAAAGATGTAAGCTTTGATAGTTCACTTGCTCCTAAAGCAAACCAGAAAGAGCCCCACAAAATCTCAAAGCTCCAAATCTGTTTTCCTAATTGAAAACTCTAATTAAACATTCACCTAGATTCTCTGATCTAAGAAACAGGTCAGGTGGTACCTTTATCTTCCTTATCCTCCTTGTATCATAGCCTATATGCTCCCTATCCTCTCTAGCAGGCTCGGGTTTTATCCTCTCCTTTTCTTAATCAAGCTCCTTTGTTTCCTTCTTCATCTGACTCCTAGCTCTCATTTGCTTCTTCTAAGCTTAGTAGAAGCCTCCACAATCCTCTTAACCAGTCGTCCATGGCTTCTGGGCTCCTCACTGCCTTCTCAAAGTCTTCTTTCCAACAGCTCTTTCTCTCCTCAGGCCTAGCTTCCCTCTCTGATTCCCAATTCCACTTTTTCGGCTTCAACCACTTTGTCTTCATCCTCCACATCTTCATAATTACCTTGATTCTTTAGTCTCTACCTGTTCCTCAACCTCTTCATCATCCTCACCCCAATTCTTTGTTTCTCCCTCTTCATCTTCTTCATCCTCTACTTCATAGTCGCCCATCAGTTCCCAGTTTCACGACTAGAAATCTGATCTTCATTGAAGTAACCGGTCTCCATGGCTTCGAGCTTGGCCTTCCGTTCACGTGTATGAAGATGAAGAAGAAGAACTTTGATGGTTCGAGAACAAGCAATCCCAACAATCTCATTTCCTTTCATCGCTAAGCTTCTCATAAGCTTTCACAACATCATCAACAAAAGCCTGTTAGATTTGCTCTCACTAAATCTCTTTCTTTCCCTCTCCAATTTTGGCGTCAAAATAAGTATTCCTCAAACTCTGGGTCTAGAAGAGCCCAAAGACACTTAGAATGCTTCCTGAGGCTCAAATCTGCACCAAAATACAGGCCTTTTTAACATAGATTATTCCAAGTTTCATCCAAGATGCACATTTTGTGATCAAGGCTCTAATTTTGTTCCCAAACCTACCCATAAGCTTTCCATTTATCTGGCCTCTTCTCCCCTGATTCTACTACCACCTAACAAACCAGAGCCATTGCTTCCATGGAAGCTCACACAGTTTTCATCTTTGATGCCTAACAAACACTCAAAAATATTTGCATGCCAACTTCTTTATTCATGATGCTGAGGTGCCACGAGTAATCTGTAGTCATGCCAAACTGTTCAATCTTCTCCCACTCTTCATGGTCTTACATAACCAAACAACTCTCTCATAAGAGAATCGAACTCAATTTGGTTCTCTGATCACACTGTCATGCCATGAAAAGTTCTGCATATTTGTATGGCACAAATTGGTGTCATCTTTGTCCATGAACCGAACCTTTCTATCACAAACCGATCATCTCGACTCTTCCTCTGTGAAGTCATTAACTGTGTTTTTACCAGAGCTATTCTCCTTTCTAAAGAAGAGGTTCTCAACCATACTCCTTGCTCTTCTTGCTGCTTTTCTCACTTTTCTTAGAACCTCTGCATTTGTCTCTATTCGATCAGTCGCGATAAGAGAAGAGATTTATTCCACATGTAGAATGTAAGCTCACAAGAGAGAGCAAAGATTCATGAACGCTAATCCATGTGAGAGAGAGTGGGAATTGGATGGCAGTGAGAAAGAGCATAGAGAAGCTTATGACTTTGGACAATGATCTACACGCGTTAGGGCCCTCACTAAAAGTATCCGGTCTACATCATGTGGACGGGTAGAAGGGTGCACAAACCTATCTAATGGTCGAGATTTCACAAGGCCATATCTAATGCCAAAAATTAATTTCATATTTTATCTTCTATTTAAATAAAACATTTATTTGAATTCTGAAGTATTTTTATAAAGGCAAACCAAATGAAAATAATTAAAATTATTTTAAATTAAAAAACCAAACTAAGCCTAAATTTATTTTGATCAATATTTATTCAAAATATTTTTTATTATTTTAATTCAATTCTACTTAAAAAAACTGAAGAAAAAAATCCTAATTTCAAATTAATATCATCTTTAAATAATAAATTAAAAAAAAAATAAAATTCAGTTTTTTTCAATCTAAACCATTAAAGGATGCTCGTCTATTAACTATTAAGCATCCATGTGTATGCCATTACAAAACCTTTGAAAAAACTTCAAGGATTCCAACCGTTGGCCTCACTCACCCAAACCAATGATGTCCGCCACTAAGGCTCGACGTCAATTTGATTTTACAAGTATGAGTTGTTAGTGCTTACTGACATATGGTACACCAACCATTTATAGGTGTCATTGATTTTACTGTAATGTGGTACCACATTTAATATCCGATTGGGTACAACAGGCATATGGGTTTAAGCACAGATTCACGCCTTGCAATGCAAAAAAACAAAAACAAAAAAAAGGACATTTCTATAAGGCATCTTTCTTGGACTGTAGAAGTGACGTACCTCCAAATTTTGTCGGATGTACTTCCTGTGTTGGAGACCTTATAATGCCTTGAATATCTATTTTGATCCCTAATTTATAAAATTTAGAATTCTAAAAATGCCAAACATACAGGTAAACATTTGAAAATCCTAAAAATAGACCATCCAAATAATATATTACAAACGAAAAATGATCCTATAAGACCCTCCCCCATATATTACAAACGAGAAATGATCTTATAGGACCCTCCCCCACCCATATGTAAGACCCCCAAAAGATCACCATTAAATTTGACACGAATCTATAGAAAAATCAAATCTCACACCCATGTGATAACTTTTTTGGAGATCAGTGCCAACTTTAATAGAGATCCTTTAGGTGGGTGAGGGTCTTATAGAATCATTACTCATTACAATATATACTATTATTAAAATTTGAAAATCTTTTTTTCTCTTCATACCCATACATCTTGAAGTCTAGATAATCAAATCATAAGGTTTTCCAACATCTAAACACTATTCTAAATGATTTTTTAAAGTGTGCATTTGACATCTCATACAAATTTTTATCTAAAATAAAATTATTATTGAAGAGATGAGAGTTCACAATACAAAAGAGCTGTATGCTGCACCGAATAAATCCACACGGAGAGAGAGAGAGAGAGATGAAATGAAAAAAAAATTGTAAAAGCTCATGCGAGAAAGAAAAATGATCATAAGACCCTGTAATTCATTCTTCACTAATTCACACACAACTCAACTTTACCAAACTGCAATAGGCAAGCATCTGAGTTAATATTACAATGGACATAACAAAAACACGTATAAAAAAACACCCCTGGAACCGAATCATGCAGGCTTCTCATATGAATTCAGATCTCTAAACTCTGAGATTTTATTCCGAATCATTTCACCAGCATGAGCTTGCACAAACAAGTGTGAGTTGTACAACATGTGAATGATAAATTTCTGAGAAGCGGGTAATGATGCATTTAGACTCACAATAAATTGAGCCATTGGAACATCACTACAAAACAACACCAGAAACAAATTACATAAACATACATAAAAGCTCTGTGATACCTGACCACTATAACGAAATAGAAGTCTTTGTTTTTCTATAAGAATAGAAGCGTCTCAATGAAGGGTGAAAGTATATAAGACTTCATAGAAAATTTGCAACACAATTTGAAGAGCAATGACTGAAAACACAAGTATTCACATGCAACTGTAAGAAAGAATGGCATGCCTTCACATAGCTGAATTTCAGCTTTTATAGTACTTTTTTTTTTATAGCCCCTCAATAAATGGCACAATCGCACTGGCCATAAATGCAAATGACTAATACAAAGAGCAAAGAGCATTTTGGGTTTAAAAACTTCTGGTAACAGTTCACAAAACTTCCACTCTAAATAGAAAAGGTTAACAAAACCCACCCATTTATATAGAACTACCTATCCATCCATCTAATTACCTATATTGAAATAACATATAAGAAGAGAAGTACATATGCTCATTGTTAAAAGAGTACAGATATAAAGAGATCACATGGAAATGCTTGATCGATTTTCCTCACCATGAGATGAAGAGGCCCTTAATGGCATTCACCATATTGGCCTTCCTATTTAGTTACCTTGAACCTTTGCCTGCACATAAATGGATACACTCAAATATGAATTTCATTTGTGTCCCTGTGCATGTGCATTTGTGTGTTTCCCCTCTCCAAAAAAGATCACACACGTGCACTCATACACATGCTAATAGAGTTCGGGAGAGCTTTAGCCTAACCACAAGAGCTACAAATACTATAAAAAAAATTCATTGAAGACAATAACAGAACCATATAAATAGAACAATTATGGGGATATTAACTTCTTCTACGATTTTATTCCTTCCCTCCCTCCCTCCATAGAGGGGAGCCAGGCCCTCATATTTCCTTTGTGCTTCAGTTTAGACCAAAAGCCAAATTAGAAACTTCAGTGTCATTTCCACTCTTCTCACTATTGCAGTTTAGAACCCTTGAGGCCACTTAGCTAACTCTTGCAAACCAACTAGATAAACATACAAGTGTTTTCCTTTTTTGGAGAAAATAAATGCAACTAAGTATCCATACGTCATATCGACTACTGCTATATTACGTATCAAACGGAAAATTTGATATCAAAGATAACAACTTTTACAACTCCTTGCACTTGCACTAGTTTCACAAGATTTTGAAATAAATCTTCTGTAACTGTTTTTTAGTAAGAACAGACCTTAATAATATCCTTAACTTTTTATCTAGCTCTATAACATCTAGAATGAAGAAGTGTACCATGTTAAACTGTAGAACATTCTTTTACAGTCTTAACAAATGGTTAAAGAAATTCAAACACTGCAATCACTTTTTCCTACTATGGATCACTTTTCTATCTTAGAGGAAGACCCACGTGTGCGCTAGTACACATACACAGAGCTCAAGTCTATGCAGAATTTCTCATTCAATTCAAAAGATTGTTTTGAATGTATACATGTAAGTGTATGTCATGATGGACTGATCAAATATTTTATTGATGGTCAAATTTACAGATTACAGGAAGAAACTACCAAGCAACCCTAGGAAATAAACCAACTGGTTAGACATCATTGATTAAATATATTTTTTAATCAAATCATGAATATACATGACCATTTGGAAGCCATATTCAACTTAGGACATGGATCAAAAAGATTAAAATTAATAACACTCACCCATAAAGCCAAAACCCTACAACCCCGAAACATAAGTTATCTGCATAATGGTATTTAACTTCTTTCCCTCGAGAAAAGTTTAGGAATGTCAGTCTTTAAAACATTGGCCTTTAGTATGTAAGATGAAGAATAAACAGAGGTGATATGAATCCAACTTGATCACGGACGAAACATTTGTAAATGGAAAGACAAAGTGCTGGATATCATTCAGACATTCTTATTTCAGGGAAAAAAAAAAAAAAGGTTACATGTTTACAGCCTTTGGGAATCCATGGAGGGTTCATACAATTATGGGAATTGCAAGCAATACCAGTTAGGCACCTATTAGCTAAAAGAATATGCTTTTCTCATTAATGGATTGAATCTAGCTCCTCACAGTTACCATTTGGCTTCATAAAACGCAAGCACCTGGCTTGGAGCTTAGAAGGATGGTCCAATAATGGAAGAGTGTAATGCGCTTCAACCAGTTATTCTCTCACATTTTCAGGCAATTAATCAGGATTCAGGCGGCAGATTTACTACTAGCT
Source organism: Amborella trichopoda (assembly GCF_054954075.1). NCBI lineage: Eukaryota > Viridiplantae > Streptophyta > Magnoliopsida > Amborellales > Amborellaceae > Amborella > Amborella trichopoda. The sequence continues at coordinate 34,141,997 of NC_142348.1, forward strand.
AGTGAAGCAAATGAGGAGACTACTATATGGGAGCCACTGTCAATGTCTCCCCACGGATGGTTTCTGGTGACCATTTTCTAGTTTCATGTAAGGGAGACTGCTTTTGTTTATTGTGATCTTCAGCATTTTAATGACTACGTATCATTTAGTCATTTATTTAAAGGCAAGGGGCTCAAAACACCGATAACCTAGCTATAAAAAGAGTTCAATGCAACCAGTTGTTTATGTGGCAATCAATGGTTCAACCATTTTGGCAGGTTGGGCAATAAACCACTGGGGTGAAAGAAGTATAATTGATAGATCTGTGTAAACAACAAGAGCCACAGAGAATCCCTAGAGTACATTAGAAATGTGGCCTTTGTCAGCACAGCCTGAAAATATTGGTTCTTAACATTTATCATAATATAATATACAATGCACTCTAAGAAGAAGAAAGGAATAATATAGATGAAGGAAAGGGAAAGAAAAATTAAGTGTTGAAAATACTGGTTCTTACATCTACTATAAAATTGTCATTATCAATGTTCTCAGGATCAAACCAGTGACCGAACCAGTGAAGGCACAGGTTCAGTTGGGCCGGCTGAACTGGACCGGTTTACCGGTTGGTCCAGTATAAGAAATTAAATAGTTGATAAAACTAGTAAAATACGAAAAATTGGGGAAAATAGAGAAAATATGGAAAAAAGGAAAATCTTAAAAATAAATAAATAATTATTAGAAACAAATATAACTTCTCAAGCAATAAAGAAATACTCATTAAGAATACAATAACTTAAATTTGTAAAGAAGACAAAAAAAATCCTCATATAATATTAAAAATTAATCATGAACCACAATCATATGTAGAGACAAAGTAAGTACATCACCACAAGTCCACAATTTGTAACTTTTAAGCCTTAAAAGCTTCTTACTATTAGACTGATACAAAACCTAACTGATATAATAAATGGAAAATTACAAAAAACACCCTAAAATGGACTATCTATGCAACTTACCCCCAACCAATCTTTTCTCTCACTTTTTTCCCCAAAACAACCTTTCCTCGTGAAAACCTCCCAAGGTAAAAAGTTGTTATTTTTTTGGACGGAAATGCCCTTCGTGTACAAACCAAATCAATTCACGGATCCCAAGAAGCGTACTGCCGGAGCGCGCCTTTGCACTGTCGGAACGCGTTCTCATAATGTCAGATCGCAATCTCATAATGCCGGATCGCTGTGGCTCAGACCTGCATTGCTGGAGCGCACATTCAGAATGCCGAAGTGCTTGTTTATACTGCCAAAGCGCGATCCTCCATTGCCGGAGCGCTATGGCTCCAGAGACTTCATTGCCGGAGTGCATCTTTGCACTACCGGAGAGAGTTCTCATAATGTCGGAGCACTGTGGCTCAGACCTACATTTTCAAAGCGCACATTCAGAATGCCGGAGCGCGTGTTTGTACTGCTGAAGCGCGTGTGAAAACAGGAGAGAGAAGACCGTGAGAAAACAAACAAGGGTAGTTTAGTCTTATTTCATGCTACTTTTAGGTTGGGAGGGTTATTTGCGAGGAAAGGTTGTTTGGGGGAAAAAAGTGAGAGAAAAGATTGGGGTGGGGGTAAGTTGCATAGATAGTCCATTTTAGAGTGTTTTTTGTAATTTTCCCCAAAATAAAAATAATAATAATCATCATCATCATCAGAGCCTTTTCCAAACTTTTGGGATCGGCTGTACAAAGCCCGGTTTGTCATTCTGCTCTATCAAGGACCATACCTTCAGCGAGGTCATAAGTCCCCATATTTTATCTTACTGCTTCCAACCATATCCTTTTGAGCCTACCCCTTGCCCACTTTGAGCTTTCCAATTAAACTAACTCGCACCTCCTAACAGCTACCATACTGGGCCTACACTGCGCATGCCCAACCCACCTAAGTCTACTTTCTCTCATCTTATCACCTATTGGAGCCACACCTAAATTCTCTGTAATGCATCCATTTCGAAATATATACCTTCTTGTCTTGCCACTCATCCAACTCAACATCTTCGTCTTAACTACACTCATCCTATGAGTATGTTGTTTCTTGACCGCCCAACAATCTGCCCCATAAAGCAAATATGGTCTCACAACTGTCCTATAGAACTTTCTCTTCAGCTTCATTGGTATGCAGCGATCACATAAAACTCCAGTCGTACATCTCCACTTCCTTACCCAGCTCTAATTCTATGTGCAACATCTATCCTCAATGTCTCCATTTTTTTGGATTATTGATCCAAGATATAAAAAATGCGCTCTTTTTGGTATTTCTTAGCCATCAATTTTAACTAATTTCTCATCTCTTCTCCAATTATTATTAAATTAGCATTCCATGCAACGGCTAATTTTAACACCTTCAAATCTTAGAGCATCCCTTCAAAGTTCGAACTTTGTGTTGACGTTTCGGGTCTCATCAATCAAAATTATGTCTTCCACGAACAACATACACCACAGTACCTCATCTTGTAGGTACCTAATTCAGTCAGCCAAAACTAAGACAAAGAGGCATGGACTCAAAGCTAACCCCTGATGTAGACCTATTGTCACTGAAAACTTACTCGTCTCTCCACTACTTGCCTACACACTAGTTAGCATTCCCTCATATATATCTCTTACCAAGTCGATATAGTATCTGGAAACTCCATTCTTTTCCAACACTCACCAAAGTAAACCTCATAGTACTCTTTCATAAGCTTTCTCTATATCAATAAAGACCATGTAGATTGTACACGTCTTTTCCCTTCGCCCTAAACTTCTCAATAAGTTGTCTAAGTAGGAAAATAGCCTCAATTATTGACCTCCCTGACATAAAGTCGAAATGGTTTTCTGATACACTTGTTTCATTCCTTAGTCATTGCTCAATCACTCTCTCCTTCAACTTCATAGAGTGGCTCATAAGTTGACCCCTCGATAGTTCGCACCATTTTGTATGTCTCCTTTGCTCTTGAAACAGGTATCACAATGGTTTTCCTCCATTCAGCTATCATTTTCTTTGTTCTCAAGACTTTGATGAACAACTTGGTCAGTCAGTCAATGCCGATCTCCCCCATGCACTTCCGAACCTCTCTTGAGATACCATTTGATACTAAAGCCTTTCCTATCTTCATCATCTGCAAGGCTTCTTTCACTTTTGATATCCTAATCATACGAATGTATCGATGGCCACTACCCTCATTTATGCCAACGGTCCCTTCTACCACTGTGTTCCCAATGTGTTCATCATTTAAAAATTAATCCTCACTCTTAATGCATTTAATATGGTCTAGATCCCTACATTTTTTCTCTCTCATTTTTGTTGTTTTAAAGACTTTTTTTTACCTTTTCTTGTTCCCAGTTTACTGTATAGATTATCATATGCCTTAAGTTTAGCCTTACTATTTGTTTAATATTTTTCTTGCCATTTTTATATCATTATAAATTTTGATCATTTCTATTACATTGCCAAGTTTCATAACATGAATCAGTTTTCGCTAATGGCTTTATGAACCTCATCACTTCACCAGCAAGTTTCCTAATCGGAATTTTTTTTTCCCTCTAGTTTTTCCTATAACTTTTGTTGCCACTTTCTTAATACAGTCAACCATCTCAATTCCACATAACATTGACTTTTTCATCAACTTCATTTCCATCTCCTTGCTTATCATTGGGCTCTTCATTGTTGACCTATGATAATGATGATGATTCAAAGGTCAATGTTGAGGAGCCCAATGATAAGCAAGGAGATGGAAATGAAATTAATGAAGAAAACTTAATTGTTTTTTACATTGTTATTATATCACTTGAGTTTTGTAATATTCTAATTCTAACGAGATTTTGAGGCCTATGAGTTGCTAAGATTTTGAGGCCTATGAGTTGCAGATTGTGGACATGCGGTGATGTTACTTACTTCGCCCTACATATGATTGTGGTTCACGACTAATTTTGTAATATTATATGATAATTTTTTGTTTCAAGTATTCTTTACAAATTTGAGTTATTGTATTATTAATCCGCATTTCTTTATTACTTAAAGAGTTATATTTGTTTTTAGAATTTTTTGAATTTTTCATTTTTTTGAGTTTTCCATATTTTTTTCTATTTTTCCAATTTTTCTTATTTTACTCTTTTTATCAATTATTTAATTTCTTAGACTGGTCCAATTCGGACAGTCCAATCAAACTCGTGCTCACCAGTCCAGTCCTAACAACATTGATTCAGTCAATAGAAGAAACCCTAGTGCCACTCATTCAACGTGTAATAAACCCTAATCTTAACTGTGAAAGAGATAAAGACTATATTGTCTAATAACTATACAAATTCAAGCTATATCGGCCACAAAGTTACTAATGATAGATTTATTAGTCCAGAATACCTAGCGTAGTACATGGTAAAGCAAAAGCAACACAAACTAACATATTACTGGTCATAAAATGAAAGTAACAACAAAATTATTCACCATAAAATTCCATGTAAAAGCACAAGCTTTAAGCACATGAGGACATCTTACCATTTTTTAGGGTTTCCTGAACAAGAGCATGAGTTGCTTTGAACTACCCACACTGGAAAAACCCTAGCTTCTAAGAGCCGGATTGTAGCCTTATATAAACACATAAACCTGGTAATGAGACGATTACATAAACGGACCTGATTTAACATCACAGGGTTAACCTCAGCATCGAATAAATCCCAATATTCTAAAATTTTGCAGAACTCAAATTAAAACGAAGCATGACACTAGTTCTCATTCATTCTCAGAAAAACCCACTTAGTTAATTACTCAAGAAATGAGAAAAAAATCCCTTCCCATTCATTCACCAGAGAAGCCTGATTCCAATCTAACAAAAACTGATTTCAGAATCCCTCAAACTGTGCCCTACATATCAACTCCTACAAAAAAAATAACAATTCCGCCTTCAAAAATGGTAAATTCTTCACAGCAAAAACACTAATCTTTTATGATAATTGAACTTCAAATCTTATGCGAAACAGACCTGTAAGAAACATCCATTACATTGAAAGACCTACGGTGAGGATCCGAGCAAAGAAAAGATTACCAGTTTTTAGGGTTAGTGACCAGAGCTCATTGATCTTCCTCGCGCCTTTCCACCAGTGAAACCCTAATTCTGAAAGGTAGTTTGCCGAAGGTGTCAGCCTTAAACGATCAAAGCAAGTCACACCACCATACTCCGTTTGATAACTTTGCAGGGTCCCTGGGAATCACCCTTGCTATTTAAACGATCAAAGCAAGTCACACCACAGAACTCCGTTTGATAACTTTGCAGTGTCTCTGGGAGGAATCACCCTGGCTACTGACTTCCTAGATTCTAGAATGCATGCGAAAATTGGTAGGTGGAAGGCTGAAAACCATAAAATGTGGGGATGGGAAAGCTTGAAACTGCATTTAATATTTTCAATATGAATTTCAAATATGATGTCAGAAAATGGAAAAACTCAAAACTAAACTGCATGTAATACTTCTCCACTATGTAGTTCATTGATAAATTTTAAAAAAAAATTATAATTAAATAAGATTTTTTCATTCATCCAACGTAATACCAAAAATGCAAATAGATTCAATTTTACATGAAAGATTTCGTTTATCCTAATCACCATCCAAATTTCATCACATCACAATTATCTAATAATGTTTTATTTTTCATTTTTTTTCTACAAATCTAAATTATTTGAAATTTGAAACATGTGTACATCTTAGTGAGGCGCACCTAATAAAAATATGAAAAAAATAATTCTCTAAAATATAAATTAACCAAAATACCCCCCATAAATTTACGATGTTATTTTTATCAATTTATATTTTACGAATTATTTTTTTCATATTTTTATTAGGTGCGTCTCACTAATATGTACACACGCTCCAAATTTCAAATTATTCTGATTAGTAAAACAAAAATGAAAATTGAAATACTACCAGACAACTGTGATTGTAATTGGACATAGATATCTACAAAAATCAAGTTTTACACCCATGTGATAACTTTTCTAGAGATATGTACCAAATTTAATAAAGATCTCTAGAAAAGTCAAGTCCCACATTCATGTGATAACTTTTCTAGAGATCTGTGCTAAATTTAATGGTGATCCTTTGAAGTCCTACATACATGGGTATGGGAGGGTCTCATAGGATCAGTACTCTATATATATATGGGAAAAGTTTATCTAAGGTTGCAACCTTAAAATGTAGACTCACAGATGCACCTCAAAAATCTATCGAAAATGTTGTTTTAATGTTGAAAAAACCTTCTAATCGATCATCTCGACATTAAGATTTATGAATATGAAAAAAATAAGTTTTCGAGTCCCGAAAATAGTGCATATTGCAACACATTATCTAGACCGTCCATTTCAAGATTTTCATATATTTATAGATCTACTTGATTTTAACCATTTTTTGAATTTAAAATTTTCTAATTAAGTATAAAAATAGATTTTAAGATACTACTAAGAATTTTTTATAACCAAATTATATGTTATGATAAAAATTTAAAGTGCGCCTTGATTGGATTGTTTAAGGTTGCATCCTTATATAAACCGCAACCTATATATATATATATATATATATATATATATATATATATATATATATATATATATATATATATATATATATATATATATATATATATATATATATATATATATATATATATAGGGTGCGGTTTATATAAGGATGCAACCTTATAGTGTAGAATGCACCTAAAAGATCCATCAGAAAAGGTAGTTTTAATGTTGAAAACCCTTTTGATTGATCATCTCGACATCGAGATGTATGATCATGAAAAATAAAAAGATTTTAAGTCTTAGAAATAGTGCATTTTACAATATATTATCTACACGGTCTATTTTCAAGATTTTCGTATGTTTATAGATCTATTTGATTTTAACCATTTTTAATTTTAAAATTTTATAAGTAGATATAAAAATAGATTTTGAGATAATCCTAAGAACATTTTACATCAAAATTATATATCATGATAAAATTTAAAGGTGCACCTTAACTCTACAGCTACAAATGCATCTTTATACCAACAGCACCCATATATATATATATATATATATATTCTAAAATTTTAATTCTATTTTTTAATTGAGATACTTCTCTTTTTATGTCTTTGATTTCTAGTTTTAAATCAAAAATTGAAGGTTCTTTTTGTTGAGAAGTATGTTGTTCACTTACTCTCTTCATTATTGAAGCAAAATTGTATTCATCAGGAGATTTATTAATGGGAGGTATTTTTGCTTTATTTTTCGTTATAGAAATGAATTGAGTAATAACAGATCTTTTTTCATTTGGATCAGTAATTTTGTCAATAATGCCTAAGATGAAATTATCTTCTTGTGTAAGTGTATGAAGATTATGTGAAGGTATGGGACAGCTACAATCATTATCTTTCATTAGATTCAATGATTCTAAATCTGTTGAAGTATTAGAAGAATCAGATGATTCTATCCATAGCAGATCATCATCATGTATATTGTCTATATGAGAATCGGAGGAAGAGTTTGAAGATGTAGAATCATAGTTGATTATATTGTATAATCTGGTTTTAATTGTATCATCTAAATGTAATGACTCTATTTTCTTTTTTAATTTACATTGATGTTTATAATGGCCTACCTTACCACACTTATAACATACTGGAAGTTTTCTTTTATGTTTTGTGTTGGGAGAAAATTTATTGATAAGTTTTCCTTTTGATTTTTTATATTGTTTATGAGATTTATCAGTTTTGGATTTATACTTGTCTTTCTTATATTTTTTCTTTTTCTTATAGAGTTTTTCAGGCATATTTTTCTATCAAGATAATATCCAAATTGTTCGCAAAAGTCACCAAGTTCTTTCCTCTTCGTTGTTTGTTGTTTCTTCAATTGTCTTTTGAGTTTCATATCTGTGCATAAGGCTAAGCCTTCAGCACATATTTCTGCGGAGAGTTCTCCAAGTGTATAAGATGAATATACAATGATTCCATTATGTTTTTTCCTAAGTCTTTCCTTGACTTTTTCAGCAAATAAATATGGTAGACCAGCTATGAATTTCTCTTTCCAGTGAATTAGCTGACAGTCTTCTCGTATTAATAATCGTGAGAAAAATACATCTTTATACCATTTATAAGGAGATATTGTAGGACAGCGGAGATTGGAGAGCAGATCTTCCGATCTTGCTGCTAACAGTGTTGTACTGCCTACAAAGTGAAGTGTAATGGTATATATCAAAGTATTGACGGCATCACTTTTTGTATAAATTATTTCTTGATTATGTTCGTTTCTGGCAGTCCATTGTCTAGTATTGGTGAGGATTCTATTTTTTGTTTCATCGTCTACATAAAAATCCCACCATCCTCTTAACCAGCCAGTGAATCTATTAACTATTGCTTTTGCAACCTCTTGATCTGGGTTGCCTGCCATTTTATTTGCAGAGGCAAACATTATCATATGTCTCATGACATCTAAAATCTCTAAGTCAGATAAACCATGTATGGTCCAATTGATTATTGATCTACCTGAGTATGATACTACTTGTTGTATAGCATATTCTTCCATTTGGATATCAACAGGTGTGGGTCTTTTATGATATGGAAGAGCAGTAATTGGTTTCCAATTTTTTCCATAAGCTATTCTATTCAGATTATCATTCAGATTCATAGGAGTGGTATCCATAAATGCATTCTCTTGATTTTGGATAGTATCTTCTATTATTGGTTCTTCTTGGAGCATCATTGTCTCATGCTCTAGGATTTTAGCTTTGCCTTTTTCTGAAGATTCAGGTATTGGACTAGGTATCGTTGGTGTAGGAATAGTAATCTTGGGAAATGGTATTCCTTTAATATCTAGTTGAGATAGTTTGGCTATTAGTTGATCCATTAAGGATTTATTATTGTCTCCAATATGGAATTTATTTTTATTTAATTCTGGAGGTAGTTTGAACAAAACTGCTTTAGGAGGAGAAGGAATTGCTTTTTCCTTGGATACTAGTCTTTCTATTCTTTCTGCCTGTTTCCCTAAAGATTGCATATATAAAATGGTATAATTATTTTGTTCCACTATATGAGGTATCAATTCTTGTTTCTTACCAATTTCTTTGGGTAAGACTTTGTATGGAGTAACAATGATATCATATACAGATTGAGGTGGTTCTCCTTTATTAGATGGAGTGACTCCTTTAAGTATTATGCTTTTTTCAGGAGGATGTGTACTAGCAGTTGTAGTCCCATCTGTACTTATATAGGTTTTTTCTTCCAAAGTTTGAATATTTTCAAATGAAGGAATATTAAGTTTATCCTGATATTTTTTTTTTAACCATATAAAATATCCTGTTGTTTCTCTTTCTTTTTTGAGAAATTTATTATATTTTGCTTGTAATAAGTTTCTTAATTTTAATGGTACTGTTGTAAGATACCATTCTCTAATATGTTTATTTTCATCTGAAATATAATCTTGGTTAATATCGGTAGTATTGATTTTCTTCTTCCTTTTTTCTCTTTTAGCCGCTAATTTGGCTACTAAATAGGCTTCTTTAGTTGCAAAATATTCATCAGTATATATATCATTATCTTCTTCTATATTATCCTCTATTTGTAAGGTTAATATTTGAAATTCTTCTATACTTGGCTCAGGAGTATAGGTAGGGAGAACAACATGGTCAGTTGTTCTTCGTATTCCTTGGAATTGTAAATCTAAGTAAGGTATTGTTTGAGAAGAAGAAGATTGAGAAAGAGGGGGAAGTATAATGACATCAGGAGTAGTAGGACATGATTTTCTATTTGGTATTATTGGGTTTTTATTTCTTTTCCTGTTCACATTTATATCATCCTGTATTTGTTGGAAATTTATTTCAATATTTCCATCTGGATGTTCAATTATTTGATTTGGAATATTATGACTTGGTACTTCTTGGGGTTGATTTGCATGTTGCAATGCCCAAGACTGTGGTAAAACAATATCTGACCATTTGATTGTTTTAGGTACAATAGTATGGGATTTTTCCATATTTGTTTGGAATAATATGGTTTGATCTTTTCTATCTATTCTCATAATATTAGGACAAAGAGTATTCATTACCTTATAATATATTCTGTATACTATGGCTAAATTCTGGGAACCAAGTAACATATTAAATCCATGAGTTTTCATATTTATTGAAAGTATATTTAAGATATTAGGGTCAGTTAAAGAAACTGAAAAATTCGGAAAACAGTTAAAATATATTGGTCCACTACACAGGCTGGATTCAACCATGCCTAGGAGTGAATCAGTGAAATTATTGTGTCTTGTATCTCTTAGGCATACAAGCACTGAAGTGTTTAACCCTAGTCGGGTTAAAGGTTTGATTGCTATTTGAAAAAGGCCAATGTGTAAATATTTGTAATGATTTTCCTTATGTTTTTCAATAACGTTTTTAGATAGTAGTTGAAAGTCTTCCTGGTTTTGTGTAACAGACAAGCTTTCTTCTACTGTCTTAATAGCATAACCCATTTTAAATTTAAATGAGCCTTTATGATAAATATCGTTTATTGGTACCGTAGGAATATTCCAATTCTGAATGTGATCTTCAATGTCATTTATTATGATCTGTTACTTATTTTTAACTCTAAGTGTTTGAGATGAAGTTGCATTATTACCTGAAGTTGCAAGTACTGATTGGTGTGTAAGGGTGAAGATTGTACAGTTTCTTCAGAAGAAACTGGCTTTCTTCCTGCTTCAACAAATATTTCTTTCATTTGCTGCTCTAGAGCTTCTTTTGAGGCATTGGGGTTAGACTGGAGCATATTTCTCAAATAAGTTGGGAAATCAAAAGAAGTGTTGGCAGTATTTGGGCTTGGCTGGTTTATAGGTGTTGGCTGAGGTATTCTTTTGGGTGTGATTGTTGTGGGATCCATATTGAATATGTCCCACCATTTTACAGAGATAGTTTTTCCCAGTCGGGGAATATAGATGTAGTCAGCAGTGGTATTGACTGAAATAGTATACTCCCATTCATAATCCATGGGATTTTATACAAGGTCATGAAGTATAGGTGAATATCAATAGTATTATCAATATTATTGTATTCCATAAATTGTTCCTACACTGTTTTGAAAGCAGGAGGTAAGATTGAAGATGTTGAGCCCCACACAAAGAACCAGTTTTTAAACCAAGTGGGGAATCTTTCAAAAACAGGTAGTCGGAACTGTATGTACCAACTGTGTGTGTTATTTGGATTTTGGTAGTAAAAGAACTTATGCCAGGCTTCAATATATTCGGCATACTTATAGTATTTATAAGAGAAATATGGGTTGTGTAATTTCTTTCCTTGCGCGGGATTACAACCCCACTTATCATAGAAAAGTAGTTTTTTGATTTGTACTTTTGAGTACGCAATGACTCTGGTGTTTTGGTGGCAATAATGGACAACAGAAATGGATCTCGTTTCCATAAGGATGGCTTCAAAGTATTCTCTGGTTTTTACACTATTGGTTGGATTTAAGTGATTGAGCAGATATAATGGAGCAAGTTTTATTGGTTCTGTATTGATGTGGTGTTCATCAATAGTAATGTCCATGAGGTAAGCTCGTTCAATATATGAAGATCTGGGTATATTAGGTCTTGAAGCAGACTTAGACTGGGCTGAAGAATATATGGGATTTGAAGCATTTGCTTCAGGATAGGTTATTTGGTGCATAGGAGAGTGTGAAGGGGAACGGGTTGCCAAAGGCAAAGGTTCTCCTTCAAATGGTATTATATTAGTCATTGGGCATTTATCGTGGCGAGAAGTGCTACGAGAACCCATTATAGGTGAAGGTGAAAGTGTAATATTATTATTTCTATTCTCGTTGAATAGCTGTAGTGCAAGGGACAAGGGTGATTCGTCTTTGCTGTCAGTGTTGCCCCCTGCAAAAATTCACTGGTTAAGAAGTTAGGCAAGGAATTAGAAGACCCGGAAGGTGTTCGATGGAAAAATCAAAGGCGGACAATATAGCCTGCCATCGAGCAAATATTTGTTTGGAAACTAAATTTTGAACATCTTTTTGCAAAATATCTTTGGCTGCCTTGCAGTCAGTTCGTATAAGAAATGATTGATTAAGAATGTCACTTTGAAATTTCGTGACACAATGAACAATGGCTAATAATTCTTTTGAAACCATTGAATAATTTTTCTATGTGGGATTCCAAGCTTTCGAATTATACCTGAGTAATTGTTCTTTGTTCTCAATGCTTTGTTTGAGAATACCACCCAAGCCTATATCAGATGCGTCACATTCTATAATTTTGAACGCCATTGGATGAGGAAGAGAAAGGCTAACAAGAGTTTTTACCTTTTCTTTGATTATTTGTACTGCACGAGTATGGATATTTGTCCATGGTGGAGGATTTTTTTTGAGTCTATCATATAAAGGTTTAGAATCTATGGCAAGATTAGGATAAAAATCACTAACATAATTTAAACATTCTAAAAATCTTTGAAGGTTTTTCTTATCAAGTATTTTATCAAGAAATTTATCAGCAAATTGAATTGATCTATCAATGGGAATAATTGTACCTTGGTGGATCATATGTCCTAGAAATCTAATGTTAGTTTTGAATAAAGTAATCTTTTTGGCTGATACAACTAATCCAGCATTTTGGACTGCAGTGATAAAAGTATGAATATGTTTGATATGTTGATCTATAGATTCAGAAAAGATTAAAACATCATCAATATAGACTATCATGAAATGATGATAAGCATTGAAAACGTCATTCATTATTTTCTGAAATTCTGATGGAGCATTTTTTAAACCGAAGGGCATGACATTCCATTCATATTGACCAAATGGTACATTAAATGCGGTTTTATATTTATCTTGTTCTTGAATTTGTATTTGCCAGTATCCAGACTTCATATCAAATTTAGAGAAGATACAAGCATTAGCAACTCTATCTAATAAATCTTTCTTATTAGGGATAGGATATCGAATCCATCTTAATACTTTATTAAGAGGTTTATAATTAATAACCAGTCGAGGAACTCCTCGTTCTTTTTCAGCGTTTTTGTTAACATAAAAGGCTGCATAGCTCCAAGGTGAGGAGCTTGGTCTTATTAATCTCTTTATTTGAAGATCCTTGATTTCTTTGCGGCACATATCAAGTAGGATAGTACTCATCTGTATTGGTATAGCTTTGGTAGGTATTTGTTTTTCATCAAAACCTTGTTCATATGATAAGCTAATACTATGCTTTTTCTTTTCCCAAAAAGCATTGGGATGTTCACTGCATATAGAAGTTTCTATTTGTTTTTGTATGCATTGTATTTTTTGTTGAATCAAAGGATTGTTTAGTTGTTCTTCAATATGCTTATATTTAATTTCTTGTTTCAACGTGCAAAGAAATTTTTCTTTATTTTGTAATTGACTTTTTACATTATTTATTTCTTTTAATTTGGGTTTATGTATAAAGTCAAAGTATATTGGTACATTTTGATATTTAGAAGATATTCCTGTTTGGTCTATTGTCAATGGATATAAAAGGGTAAGGAATGGGACTCCAAGTACAACCGCTTGGCTTAACCCTTTAACCATTATGAAAGGTGTACTAATACATTGATGATTATTACAAACAAAAGCATTTGATAATTTATAATTTATAAACAGTCTCCTTCCATCTGCTGTATTCAATATTTGGGTTGTCTTATTAAAATATTTTGAACGTACGAGACGTTCATTGATACAATTCAGGTCAGCGCTTGAGTCTATTAAGGCTGAAGTTTCAAAACTATAATCTTTTGCAACTATAATTTTGACTTGGACAAACCATTTTTGAATCATTATTTTATCTATTAAATTGACTGAAGGGAGAGTTACCAGATAAGGTTTTTTCTCTGAGGTTTCTGGAATCTCTTCTGGTTCTTCCATTATGATTTGATCAAAATCTATTTCATCTGTATCTGTATCTTGTGGAGATACTTGTTGTAATTCTAAAATTTTAATTCTATTTTTTAGTTGAGATACTTATCTTTTTATGTCTTTGATTTCTTGTTTTAAATCAGAAATTGAAGGTTCTTTTTGTTGAGAAGTATGTTGTTTACTTACTCTCTTCATTATTGAAGCAAAATTGTATTCATCAGGAGATTTATTGATGGGAGGTATTTTTGCTTTATTTTTCGTTATAGAAATGAATTGAGTAATAACAGATCTTTTTTCATCTGGATCAATAATTTTGTCAATAATGTCTAAGATGAAATTATCTTCTTGTGTAAGTGTATGAAGATTATGTGAAGGTATGGGACAGCTATAATCATTATCTTTCATTGGATTCAATGATTCTGAATCTGTTGAAGTATTAGAAGAATCAGATGATTCTGTCCATAGCAGATCATCGTCATGTATATTGTCTATATGAGAATCGGAGGAAGAATTTGACGATGTAGAATCATAGTTGATTATATTGTATAATCTTGTTTTAATTGTATCATCTAAATGTAATGACTCTATTTTCTTTTTTAATTTACATTGATGTTTATAATGGCCTACTCTACCACACTTATAACATACTGGAAGTTTTCTTTTATGTTTTGTGTTGGGAGAAAATTTATTGATAAGCTTTCTTTTGGATTTTTTATATTGTTTATGAGATTTATCAGTTTTGGATTTATACTTGTCTTTCTTATATATATTTTTTTTCTTATAGAGTTTTTTCAGGCAAATTTTTTCTATCAAGATAATATCCAAATTGTTCGCAAAAGTCACCAAGTTCTTTCCTCTTGGTTGTTTGTTGTTTATCCAATTGTCTTTTGAGTTTCATATCTGTGCATAAGGCTAAGCCTTCAGCACATATTTCTGTGGAGAGTTCTCCAAGTGTATAAGATGAATATACAATGATTCCATTATGTTTTTTCCTATGTCTTTCGTTGACTTTTTCAGCAAATATATATGGTAGACCGGCTATGAATTTCTCTTTCCAGTGGTCTAGCTGACAGTCTTCTCGTATTAATAATCGTGAGACAAATACATCTTTATACCATTTATAATGAGATAATGTAGGACAACGGAGATTGGAGAGCAGATCTTCCGATCTTACTGCTAACAGTGATGTACTGCCTATAAAGTGAAGTGTAATGGTATATAACAAAGTATTGACGGCATCACTTTTCGTATAAATTATTTCTTGATTATGTTCGTTTCTGGCAGTCCATTGTCTAGTATTGGTGAGGTTCTTTTTTTTGTTTCATCGTCTACATAAAAATCCCACCATTTTCTCAACCAGCCAGTGAATCCATTAACTATTGCCTTTGCAACCTCTTGATCTGGGTTGCCTGCCATTTTATTTGCAGAGGCAAACATTGTCATATGTCTCATGACATCTAAAATCTTTAAGTCAGATAAACCATCTATGGTCCAATTGACTATTGATCTATCTGAGTATGATACTACTTGTTGTATAGCATCTTCTTCCATTTGGATATCAACAGGTGTGGGTCTTTTATGATATGGAAGAGCAGTAATTGGTTTCCAATTTTTTCCATAAGCTATTCTATTCAGATTATCATTCAGATTCATAGGAGTGGTATCCATAAATGCATTCTCTTGATTTTGGATAGTATCTTCTATTATTGGTTCTTCTTGGAGCATCATTGTCTTATGCTCTGGGATTTTAGCTTTGCCTTTTTCTGAAGATTCAGGTATTGGACTAGGTATCATTGGTGTAGGAATAGTAATCTTGAGAGATGGTATTCCTTTAATATCTAGTCGAGATAGTTTGGCTATTAATTGATCCATTATGGATTTATTATTGTCTCCAATATGGAATTTATTTTTATTTAATTCTGGAGGTGGTTTGAACAAAACTGCTTTAGGAGGAGAAGGAATTGTTTTTTCCTTGGATACTAGTCTTTCTATTCTTTCTTCCTGTTTCCCTAAAGATTGCATATATAAATTGGTATAATTATTTTGTTCCACTATATGAGGTATCAATTCTTGTTTCTTACCAATTTCTTTGGGTAAGACTTTGTATGGAGTAGCAATGATATCATATACAGATTGAGGTGGTTCTCCTTTATTAGATGGAGTGACTCCTTTAAGTATTATGCTTTTTTCAGGAGGATGTGTACTAGCAGTTGTAGTCCCATCTGTACTTATATAGGTTTTTTCTTCCAAAGTTTGAATATTTTCAAATGAAGGAATATTAAGTTGATCCTGATATTTTTCTTTTAACCATATAAAATATCATGTTGTTTCTCTTTCTTTTTTGAGAAATTTATTATATTTTGCTTGAAATATGTTTCTTAATTTTAATGGTATTGTTGTAAGATACCATTCTCTAATATGTTTATTTTCATCTGAAATATAATCTTGGTTAATATCGGTAGTATTGATTTTCTTCTTCCTTTTTTCTCTTTTAGCCACTAATTTGGCTACTAAATAGGCTTCTTTAGTTGCAAAATATTCATCAGTATATATATCATTATCTTCTTCTATATTATCCTCTATTTGTAAGGTTAATATTTGAAATTCTTCTATACTTGGCTCAGGAGTATAGGTAGGGAGAACAACATGGTCAGCTGTTCTTCGTATTCCTTGGAATTGTAAATCTGAGTAAGGTATTGTTTGAGAAGGAGGAGGAAGTATAATGACATCAGGAGTATTAGAACATGATTTTCTATTTGGTATTATTGTTTTTTTATTTCTTTTCCTGTTCACATTTATATCATCCTGTATTTGTTGGAATTTTATTTCAATATTTCCATCTGGATGTTCAATTATTTGATTTGGAATATTATGACTTGGTACTTCTTGGGGTTGATTTGCATGTTGCAATGCCCAAGACTGTGGTAAAACAATATCTGACCATTTGATTGTTTTAGGTACAATAGTATGGGATTTTTCCAGATTTGTTTGAAATAATATGGTTTGATCTTTTCTATCTATTCTCATAATATTAGGACAAAGAGTATTCATTACCTTATAATATATTCTGTATACTATGGCTAAATTCTGGGAACCATGTAACATATTAAATCCATAAGTTTTCATATTTATTGAAAGTATATTTAAGATATTAGGGTCAGTTAAAGAAACTGAAAAATTCGGAAAACAGTTAAAATATATTGGTCCACTACACAGGCTAGATTCAACTATGCCTAGGAGTGAATCAATGAAATTATTGTGTCTTGTATCTCTTTAGGCATACAAGCACTGAAGTGTTTAACCCTAGTCGGGTTAAAGGTTTGATTGCTATTTGAATAAGGCCAATATGTAAATATTTGTAATGATTTTCCTTAGGTTTTTCAATAACTTTTTTAGATAGTAGTTGAAAGTCTTCCTGGTTCTGTGTAACAGACAAACTTTCTTCTATTGTCTTAATAGCATAACCCATTTTAACTTTAAATGAGCCTTTATGATAAATATCGGTTATTGGTACCTTAGGAATATTCCAATTCTGAATGTGATATTCAATGTCATTTATTATGATCTGTTCCTTATTTTTAACTCCAAGTGTTTGAGATGAAGTTGCATTATTACCTGTAAGATTCCTTATTAAATTTGCCATCTGTAGGTTGCGGATAATGACAATCTGGACGATCAAGGGTCCAGCGTGTTCCCTAAGCGACTCTTCCTGGCCTTGACGGGTACTTTGCCTAGACTTGTCCTTTCGTCTTTTGCCTTAACTCTCGGACCAACTTTCTTAGATGTAAATTTAATTTGGTTTCTCCAGTATCAAGATAATATCCAAATTGTTCGCAAAAGTCACCAAGTTCTTTCCTCTTGGTTGTTTGTTGTTTATCCAATTGTCTTTTGAGTTTCATATCTGTGCATAAGGCTAAGGCTTCAGCACATATTTCTGCTGAGAGTTCTCCAAGTGTATAAGATGAATATACAATGATTCCATTATGATACCAAAACGCCCAGGATCTACAGTCCGATCCTATTTATAACATTTGTTAGAGTATAAGGTGGTGGCTATGGTTCTAGAGTAACTCTAGAGTAGATATGTAAATATGAGACTATTATATTTAATTAGTTCTTGCAGAATTTTATAATAATTTAGAATGAAGAGGATTATGCAAAGAAGGGGTATAATCGATATATCAATAACAAACCATTGAGCATAATTATTATCTCCAATTTTGACACCGAATAAAATTTTAAACTGCATATTAAATATTAAAACATCTGAGACAAACTAAGATAAACTGTTTAAACAACACACTGTATTAATCACAATATATGTTTACACAAACTAAGCCACAAGCCACAAACATGAGTACTCTGATGCAAACTTAATATAAACTGAAACTATTTTACAGACTGACAAACTGAATTAAAGATAGAAATAAACAAAGAGAGACTAACTGAACTGGGTAGATGATTACAGACTCATAGACAAACCAACTGTATAAAGAGTATGAAAACAGTAGACTTACTGTTTACAGATGCAGTAACTGGAAAAGAGTTTTCAGTGTTGCGGGCAATATGAAGGAAGAGAGTTTATATTGCAGTCACACATATTAAAAAGAGAGAAGGATAGAACCTGGTATTTGAGTATGGAGCTATGAAGGTCAGGATAGCTCTTGATTGTTGGTATGCTTTTATCTTCGGGGATGAAAGAGAAGAGAGAGAGATAAGGAGCTCATAAGAGGCTGAGAGAGGAGCAAAGAGAGAAGCGGAGAGGAGCAGAGAGAAAAGCAGAGAGACCTCTGAGGAGTAGGAGACCTCTGAGGGAAAAGGTTTAGACCTTTGAGAGAGCAAAGAAGAGCAGAGGAGGGAAGAGGTTGAGACCCTGCCGAATGAAAGGGGAGAGGCCCCCCTTTTATAAGCGAGATTGCTTAGGGGCTAAGCAAAGAAAAGAGGAAGAGGACAAAAGCCGAGTGGGAGACAAAGGATAAAAGAATAATGTCTTGTGGGAGACAGAGGACAAAAGAGATATGACTTAAAGCATAAAAGGCAAAAATAAAAAGAAAAGAAATCATCTTTGTACAGCGTTTCTTTTTGTCTTATATGATCATGGCTATAGTGACTTTGTTGGATTTTATGACAATGGGCATAGTGCTGGCATCTTTGACTATTCTTCTTTTGGCATATATGTCGGTGGAGACTATTCTTCTTTTGGCATATGCGTCGGTGGAGCTTTATCTTTGTCGGTGATAGTGATCTTGTTAGTAAGATGAATCTTTGTTGGAATATGCTGGTGAGGTAAGGTGTCCTTCTGGAATATTCTTCAAGGATTCCTTATGGTCTTTGGCTGAATTCATCAGGATCATCTTCTTCTGGATCTTCTTCATCATCCGGATCGGTTACCGGTAGTTGCAAGTACTGATTGGTGTGTAAGGGTGAAGATTGTACAGTTTCTTCAGAAGAAACTGGCTTTCTTTCTGCTTCAGCAAATATTTCTTTCATTTGCTGCTCTAGAGCTTCTTTTGAGGCATTGGGGTTGGACTGGAGCATATTTCTCAAATAGGTTGGGAAATCAAAAGAAGTGTTGGCAGTATCTGGGCTTGGCTGGTATATAGGTGATGGCTGAGGTATTCTTTTGGGTGTGATTGTTGTGGGATCCATATTGAATATGTCCCACCATTTTATAGAGATAGTTTTTCCCAGTCGGGGAATATAGGTGTAGTCAGCAGTGGTATTGACTGAAATAGTATACTCCCATTTCATAATCCATGGGATTTGATACAAGGTCATGAAGTATAGGTGAATATCAATGGTATTATCAATATTATTGTATTCCATAAATTGTTCCTGCACTGTTTTGAAAGCAGGAGGTAAGATTGAAGATGTTGAGCCCCACACAAAGAACCAGTTTTTAAACCATGTGGGGAATCTTTCAAAAACAGGTAGTCGGAACTGTATGTACCAACTGTGTGTGCTATTTGGATTTTGGTAGTAAAAGAATTTATGCCAGGCTTCAATATATTCGGCATACTTGTAGTATTTATAAGAGAAATCTGGGTTGTGTAATTTCTTTCCTTACGCGGGATCATAACCCCACTCATCATAGGAAAGTAGTTTTTTGATTTGTACTTTTGAGTACGCAATGACTCTGGTGTTTTGCTGGTAATAATGGACAACGGAAATGGATCCCATTTCCATAAGGATGGCTTCAAAGTATTCTCTGGTTTTTACACCATTGGTTGGATTTAAGTGATTGAGCAGATATAATGGAGCAAGTTTTATTGGTTCGGTGTTCATCAATAGTAATATCCATGAGGTAAGCTCGTTCAATATATGAAGATCTGGGTATATTAGGTCTTGAAGCAGACTTAGACTGAGCTGGAAAATATATGGGATTTGAAGCATTTGCTTCAGGATAGGTTATTTGGTGCATAGGAGAGTGTGAAGGGGAACGGGTTGCCAAAGGCGAAGGTTCTCCTTCAAATGGTATTATATTAGTCATTGAGCGTTTATCGTGGCGAAAAGTGATACGAGAACCCATTATAGGTGAAGGTGAAAGTGTAATATTATTATTTCTATTCTCGTTGAATAGCTGTAGTGCAAGGGACAAGGGTGATTCGTCGTTGCTGTCAGTGTTGCCCCACCTGCAAAAATTCACGGGTTAAGAAGTCAGGCAAGGAATTAGAAGACCGGGGAGGTGGTGACTATGGTTCTAGAGTAACTCTAGAGTAGATATGTAACTATGAGACTATTATATTTAATTAGTTCTTGTAGAATTTTATAATAATTTAGATTGAAGAGGATTATGCAAAGAAGGAGTATAATCGATATATCAATAATAAACCATTGAGCATAATTATTATCTCCAATTTTGACACTGAATAAAATTTTAAACTGCATATTAAATATTAAAACATCTGAGACAAACTAAGATAAACTGTTTAAACATCACACTGTATTAATCACAATATATGATTACACAAACTAAGCCACAAGCCACAAAGATGAGTGCTCTGATGCAAACTTAATATAAACTGAAACTATTTTACAGACTGACAAACTGAATTAAAGATAGAAATAAACATAGAGGGACTAACTGAACTGGGTAGATGATTACAGACTCATAGACAAACCAACTGTATAAAGAGTATGAAAACAGTAGACTTACTGTTTACAGATGCAGTAACTGGAAAAGAGTTTCCAGTGTTGCGAGCAATATGAAGGAAGAGAATTTATATTGCAGTCACACATATTAAAAAGAGAGAATGATAGAACTTGGTATTTGAGTATGGAGCTATGAAGGTCAGGATAGCTCTTGATTGCTGGTATGCTTTTATCTTCGGGGATGAAAGAGAAGAGAGAGAGATAAGGAGCTCATAAGAGGCTGAGAGAGGAGCAAAGAGAGAAGCGGAGAGGAGCAGAGAGAAAAGCAGAGAGACCTCTGAGGAGTAGGAGACCTCTGAGGGAAAAGGTTTAGACCTTTGAGAGAGCAAAGAAGAGCAGAGGAGGGAAGAGGTTGAGACCCTGCCGAATGAAAGGGGAGAGGCCCCCCTTTTATAAGCGAGATTGCTTAGGGGCTAAGCAAAGAAAAGAGGAAGAGGACAAAAGCCGAGTGGGAGACAAAGGACAAAAGAATAATGTCTAGTGGGAGACAGAGGACAAAAGAGATATGACTTAAAGCATAAAAGACAAAAATAAAAAGAAAAGAAAGCATCTTTGTACAGTGTTTCTTTTTGTCTTATATGATCATGGCTATAGTGACTTTGTTGAATTTTATGACAATGGGCATAGTGCTGGCATCTTTGACTATTTATCTTTTGGCATATATGTCGGTGGAGACTATTCTTCTTTTGGCATATGCGTCAATGGAGCTTTATCTTTGTCGGTGATAGTGATCTTGTTAGTAAGATGAATCTTTGTTGGAATATGCTGGTGAGGTAAGGTGTCCTTCTGGAATATTCTTCAAGGATTCCTTATGGTCTTTGGCTGAATTCATCCGGATCATCTTCTTCTGGATCTTCTTTAACATCCGGATCTGTTACGGGTAGTTGCAAGTACTGATTGGTGTGTAAGGGTGAAGATTGTACAGTTTCTTCAGAAGAAACTGGCTTTCTTCCTGCTTCAGCAAATATTTCTTTCATTTGTTGCTCTAGAGCTTCTTTTGAGGCATTGGGGTTGGACTGGAGCATATTTCTCAAATAGGTTGGGAAATCAAAAGAAGTGTTGGCAGTATTTGGGCTTGGCTGGTATATAGGTGTTGGCCGAGGTATTCTTTTGAGTGTAATTGTTGTGGGATCCATATTGAATATGTCCCACCATTTTACAGAGATCGTTTTTCCCAGTCGGGGAATATGGGTGTAGTCAGCAGTGGTATTGACTGAAATAGTATACTCCCATTTCATAATCCATGGGATTTGATACAAGGCCTTGAAATATAGGTGAATATCAATGGTATTATTAATATTATTGTATTCCATAAATTGTTCCTGCACTGTTTTGAAAGCAGGAGGTAAGATTGAAGATGTTGAGCCCCACACAAAGAACCAGTTTTTAAACCATGTAGGGAATCTTTCAAAAACAGGTAGTCGAAACTGTATGTACCAACTGTGTGTGTTATTTGGATTTTCGTAGTAAAAGAACTTATGCCAGGTTTCAATGCATATTTATAAGAGAAATCTGGGTTGTGCAATTTCTTTCCTTGCGCAGGATTACAACCCCACTCATCATAGGAAAGTAGTTTTTTTATTTGTACTTTTGAGTACGCAATGACTCTGGTGTTTTACTGGTAATAATGGACAACGGAAATGGATCCCGTTTCCATAAGGATGGCTTCAAAGTATTCTTTGGTTTTTACACCATTGGTTGGATTTAAGTGATTGAGCAGATATAATGGAGTAAGTTTTATTGGTTCTGTATTGATGTGGTGTTCATCAATAGTAATGTCCATAAGGTAAGCTCGTTCAATATATGAAGATCTGGGTATATTAGGTCTTGAAGCAGACTTAGACTGGGCTGGAGAATATATGGGATTGGAAGCATTTGCTTCAGGATAGGCTATTTGGTGCATAGGAGAGTGTGAAGGGGAACGGGTTGCCAAAGGCGAAGGTTCTCCTTCAAATGGTATTATATTAGTCATTGGGCGTTTATCGTGGCGAGAAGTGCTACGAGAACCCATTATAGGTGAAGGTGAAAGTGTAATATTATTATTTCTATTCTCGTTGAATAGCTGTAGTGCAAGGGACAAGGGTGATTCGTCGTTGCTGTCAGTGTTGCCCCCCCTACAAAAATTCACGGGTTAAGAAGTCAGGCAAGGAATTAGAAGACCCTGGAAGGTGTTCGATGGAAAATCAAAGGCAGACAATATAGCCTGCCATCGAGCAAATATTTGTTTGAAAACTAAATTTTGAACATCTTATTGCAAAATATCTTTGGCTACCTTGCAGTCAGTTCGTATAAGAATTGATTGATTAAGAATGTCACTTTGAAATTTGGTGACACAATGAACAATGGCTAATAATTCTTTTTTAACTATTGAATAATTTTTCTGTGTGGGATTCCAAGCTTTCGAAGTATACCTGAGTAATTGTTCTTTGTTCTCAATTCTTTGTTTGAGAATACCACCCAAGCCTATATCAGAGGCGTCACATTCTATAATTTTAAACGCCGTTGGATGTGGAAGAGAAAGGCAAACAAGAGTTTTTACCTTTTCTTTGATTATTTGTACTGTACGAGTATGGATATTTGTCCATGGTGGAGGATTCTTTTTGAGTCTATCATATAAAGGTTTAGAATCTATGGCAAGATTAGGATAAAAATCACTAACATAATTTAAACATCCTAAAATTCTTTGAAGGTTTTTCTTATCAAGTATTTGATCAGAAAATTTATCAGCAAATTGAATTGATCTATCAATGGGAATAATTGTACCTTGGTGGATCATATGTCCTAGAAATCTAATGTTAGTTTTGAATAAAGTAATCTTTTTGGCTGATACAACTAATCCAGCATTTTGGACTGCAGTGATAAAAGTATGAATATGTTTGATATGTTGATCTATAGATTCAGAAAAGATTAAAACATCATCAATATAGACTATCATGAAATGATGATAAGCATTGAAAACGTCATTCATTATTTTCTGAAATTCTGATGGAGCATTTTTTAAACCGAAGGGCATGACATTCCATTCGTATTGACCAAATGGTACATTAAATGAGTTTTTATATTTATCTTGTTCTTGAATTTGTATTTGCCAGTATCCAGACTTCATATCAAATTTAGAGAAGATACAAGTATTAGCAACTCTATCTAATAAATCTTTCTTATTAGGGATAGAATATCGAATCCATCTTAATACTTTATTAAGAGGTTTATAATTAATAACCAGTCGAGGAACTCCTCGTTCTTTTTCAGCGTTTTTGTTAACATAAAAGCCTGCTTAGCTCCTAGGTGAGGAGCTTGGTCTTATTAATTTCTTTATTTGAAGATCCTTGATTTCTTTGCGGCACATATCAAGTAGGATAGTATTCATCTGTATTGGTCTAGCTTTGGTAGGTATTTGTTTTTCATCAAAACCTTGTTCATATGGTAAGCTAATACTATGCTTTTTCCTTTCCCAAAAAGCATTGGGATGTTCACTGCATATAGAAGTTTCTATTTGTTTTTGTATGCATTGTATTTTTTGTTGAATCAAAGGATTGTTTAGTTGTTCTTCAATATGCTTATATTTAATTTCTTGTTTCAACGTGCAAAGAAATTTTTCTTTATTTTGTAATTGACTTTTTACATTATTTATTTCTTTTAATTTGGGTTTATGTATAAAGTCAAAGTGTATTGGTACATTTTGATATTTAGAAGATATTCTTGTTTGGTCTATTGTCAATGGATATAAAAGGGTAAGGAATGAGACTCCAAGTATAACCGCTTGGCTTAACCCTTTAACCATTATGAAAGGTGTACTAATACATTGATGATTATTACAATTAGAAGCATTTGATATTTTATAATTTATAAACAATCTACTTCCATCTGCTGTATTCAATATTTAGGTTGTCTTATCAAAATATTTTGAAGGTACTAGACCTTCATTGATATAATCCAGGTCAGCGCCTGAGTCTATTAAGGCTGAAGTTTCAAAACTATAATCTTTTGCAACGATAATTTTGACTTGGACAAACCATTTTTGAATCATTATTTTATCTATTAAATTGACTGAAGGGAGTGTTACCAGATAAGGTTTATTCTTTGAGGTTTCTGGAATCTCTTCTGATTCTTCCATTATGATTTGATCAAAATCTATTTCATCTGTATCTGTAACTTGTGGAGATACTTGTTGTAATTCTAAAATTTTAATTCTATTTTTTAGTTGAGATACTTCTCTTTTTATGTCTTTGATTTTATGTTTCAAATCAGAAATTGAAGGTTCTTTTTGTTGAGAAGTATGTTGTTCACTTACTCTTTTCATTATTGAAGCAAAATTGTATTCATCAGGAGATTTATTGATGGGAGGTATTTTGCTTTATTTTTCGTTATAGAAATGAATTGAGTAATAACAGATCTTTTTTCATTTGGATCAGTAATTTTGTCAATAATGTCTAAGATGAAATTATCTTCTTGTGTAAGTGTATGAAGATTATGTGAAGGTATGGGACAGCTACAATCATTATCTTTCTTTGGATTCAATGATTCTGAATATGTTGAAGTATTAGAAGAATCAGATGATTCTGTCCATAGCAGATCATCATCATGTATATTGTCTATATGAGAATCGGAGGAAGAATTTGAAGATGTAGAATCATAGTTGATTTTATTGTATAATCTGGTTTTAATTGTATCATCTAAATGTAATGACTCTATTTTCTTTTTTAATTTACATTGATGATTATAATGGCCTACCTTACCACACTTATAACATACTGGAAGTTTTCTTTTATGTTTTATATTGGGAGAAAATTTATTGATAAGTTTTCTTTTAGATTTTTTATATTGTTTATGAGATTTATCAGTTTTGGATTTATACTTGTCTTTCTTATATTTTTTCTTTTTCTTATTGAGTTTTTCAGGCATATTTTTTCTATCAAGATAATATCCAAATTGTTCGCAAAAGTCACCAAGTTCTTTCCTCTTGGTTGTTTGTTGTTTATCCAATTGTCTTTTGAGTTTCATATCTATGCATAAGGCTAAGGCTTCAGCACATATTTCTGTGGAGAGTTCTCCAAGTGTATAAGATGAATATACAATGATTCCATTATGTTTTTTCCTAAGTCTTTCCTTGACTTTTTCAGCAAATAAATATGGTAGACCGGCTATGAATTTCTCTTTCCAGTGGTCTAGCTGATAGTCTTCTCGTATTAATAATCGTGAGAAAAATACCTCTTTATATCATTTATAATGAGATAATGTAGGACAGCGGAGATTGGACAGCAGATCTTTCGATCTTGCTGCTAACAGTGTTGTACTGTCTACAAAGTGAAGTGTAATGGTATATATCAAAGTATTGACGGCATCACTTTCCGTATAAATTATTTTTTGATTATGTTCATTTCTGGCAGTCCATTGTCTAGTATTGGTGAGGATTCTATTTTTTGTTTCATCGTCTACATAAAAATCCCACCATCCTCTCAACCAGCCAGTGAATCCATTAACGATTGCTTTTGCAACCTCTTGATCTGGGTTGCCTGCCATTTTATTTGCAGAGGCAAACATTGTCATATGTCTCATGACATCTAAAATCTTTAAGTTAGATAAACCATTTATGGTCCAATTGATTATTGATCTACCTGAGTATGATACTACTTGTTGTATAGCTTCTTCTTCCATTTGGATATCAACAGGTGTGGGTCTTTTATGATATGGAAGAGCAGTAATTGGTTTCCAATTTTTTCCATAAGCTATTCTATTCAGATTATCATTCAGATTCATAGGAGTGGTATCCATAAATGCATTCTCTTGATTTTGGATAGTATCTTCTATTTTTGGTTCTTCTTGGAGCATCATTGTCTCATGCTCTGAGATTTTAGCTTTGCCTTTTTTTGAAGATTAAGGTATTGGACTAGGTATCGTTGGTGTGGGAATAGTAATCTTGGGAGATGGTATTCCTTTAATATCTAGTTGAGATAGTTTGGCTATTAATTGATCCATTAGGGATTTATTATTGTCTCCAATATGGAATTTATTTTTATTTAATTCTGGAGGTGGTTTGAACAAAACTGCTTTAGGAGGAGAAGGAATTGCTTTTTCCTTGGATACTAGTCTTTCTATTCTTTCTGCCTGTTTCCCTAAAGATTGCATATATAAAATGGTATAATTATTTTGTTCCACTATATGAGGTATCAATTCTTGTTTCTTACCAGTTTCTTTGGGTAAGACCTTGTATGGAGTAGCAATGATATCATATACAGATTGAGGTAGTTCTCCTTTATTAGATGGAGTGACTCCTTTAAGTATTATGTTTTTTTCAGGAGGATGTGTACTAGCAGTTGTAGTTCGATTTGTACTTATATAGGTTTTTTCTTCTAAAGTTTGAATATTTTCAAATGAAGGAATATTAAGTTTATCCTGATATTTTTCTTTTAACCATATAAAATATCATGTTGTTTCTCTTTCTTTTTTGAGAAATTTATTATATTTTGCTTGTAATAAGTTTCTTAATTTTATTGGTACTGTTGTAAGATATCATTCTCTAATATGTTTATTTTCATCTGAAATATAATCTTGCTTAATATCAGTAGTATTGATTTTCTTCTTCCTTTTCTCTCTTTTAGCCGCTAATTTGGCTACTAAATAGGCTTCTTTAGTTGCGAAATATTCATCAGTATATATATCGTTATCTTCTTCTATATTATCCTCTATTTGTAAGGTTAATATTTGAAATTCTTCTATACTTGGCTCAGGAGTATAGGTAGAGAGAACAACATGGTCAGCTGTTCTTCGTGTTCCTTGGAATTGTAAATCTGAGTAGGGTATTGTTTGAGAAGGAGGAGGAAGTATAATGACATTAGGAGTATTAGAACATGATTTTCTATTTGGTATTATTGGTTTTTTTTTTATTTTCATGTTCACATTTATATCATCTTGTATTTGTTGAAATTTTATTTCAATATTTCCATCTGGATGTTTAATTATTTGATTTGGAATATTATGACTTGGTACTTCTTGGGGTTGATTTGCATGTTGCAATGCCAAGACTGTGGTAAAACAATATCTGACCATTTGATTGTTTTAGGTACAATAGTATGGGATTTTTCCATATTTGTTTGGAATAATATGGTTTGATCTTTTCTATCTATTCTCATAATATTAAGACAAAGAGTATTCATTGCCTTATAATATATTCTGTATACTATGGCTAAATTCTGGGAACCATGTAACATATTAAATCCATGAGTTTTCAGATTTATTGAAAGTATATTTAAGATATTGGGGTCAGTTAAAGAAACTGAAAAATTCGGAAAACTGTTAAAATATATTGGTCCACTACACTGACTGGATTCGACCATGCCTAGGAGTGAATCAGTGAAATTATTGTGTCTTGTATCTCTTAGGCATACAAGCACTGAAGTGTTTAACCCTAGTCGGGTTAAAGGTTTGATTGCTATTTGAATAAGGCCAATGTGTAAATATTTGTAATGGTTTTCCTTATGTTTTTCAATAACTTTTTTAGATAGTAGTTGAAAGTCTTCCTGGTTCTTTGTAACAGACAAGCTTTCTTCTATTGTCTTAATAGCATAACCCATTTTAAATTTAAATGAGCCTTTATGATAAATATCGGTTATTGGTACCTTAGGAATATTCCAATTCTGAATGTGATCTTCAATGCCATTTATTATGATCGGTTCCTTATTTTTAACTCCAAGTGTTTGAGATGAAGTTGCATTATTACCTGTAAGATTCCTAATTAAATTTTCCATCTGTAGGTTGCGGATAATGACAATCTGGACGATCAAGGGTCCAGCGTGTTCCCCTAAGCGCCTCTTCCTGGCCTTGGCAAGTACTTTGCCTAGGCTTGTCCTTTCGTCTCTTGCCTTAACTCTCGGACCAACTTTCTTAGATGTAAATTTAATTTGGTTTCTACCGTAAAAATGTAACTTTTACCTTTAACAGTTACTGTTACTGTTTGTTACAGTTTGACTGTTTGCACAGTACTACCGTTTGTATATATATATATATATATATATATATATATATATATATATATATATATATATATATATATATATATATATATATATATATATATATATATATACCATTACACCCAAGATCTATTCTTGAAGTTATTTTTAGAACTTATATGGATAACCGTGGCTTAACAACTTTTAAAATATTGGGATCCGTTAGAGAAACAGAAAAGTTAGGAAAACAATTAAAATATATAGGACCATTACAGAGGCTAGACTCAACTATTTCTAGGAGTGAATCAAAGAATTTATTATGCCTATTATCTCTTAAACATAATAATATATAATTATTTAGCCCTAACCTAGTTAAAGGCTTAACAACTATTTGGATTAGACCTATATGTAGATACTTATATTCTTTTTATTTATGTTTTTGTAACATTTTCACAGATAGTAATTGGAAACTTTCTTGTTCATTATTAATAGAAACACCTTGTTCAACTGTTTTCATAGCATAACTAGTTTTGAATTCAAACGTGCCTTTTTTATATATATCAGTAATAGGATCCTTGGGTATGTTCCAATTATGTATTTGTTTCTCTATGTTATCAATAATTATTTCTTCACTATTTTTTAGTCTAAGTGTACAATTAGATGATGATGTTGTTTTATTGGACAATGTCCTGATAAAATTTTCCATTTAGGGTGACGGATGAGTACACGGGTCAATAGATTTATGTCACGGTGCCTTTTCGCGACTCTCCTGGCCTTTTTCGGCGATGGACTATTAGTACCTCGGTTTCAACTCTTGGACCCACCTCTAATGAGAAATTTTATTAAGCTTTTGCCTTTTAAAACAGTATGACCTATCTTCAATTCACTATTATGAAGTACTAGATGGCTTTGATACCATTACACCCAAGATCTATTCTTGAAATTATTTTTAGAACTTATATTGATAATAGTGGCTTAAGAACTTATATTGATAACAGTGGCTTAATAAATCTAATATAAAGACAGGCAAAGATCAGAGATAATAGTATTGGAAGAGAAATATCAAGAACAATCCAATTTAGAAAAGTAACTGATCTAACTTTAATACTAACAATAAACTTTAATTGCATTGAAACAAACTATCATATGAATATAAAAGAGTACTTACATTCTACAAATACAAAGACTGGTGAAGAGCTTCCACTCCTCAGGACACTGACTCGGCAAGCTATCGAAATTACAATCACACATACAATCCTCACAATCACTCAAATTCGGTGTGGCTTTATGAACATCACCCGATATACAGGTTTCAAAATAGAAAATAAAAGAGATAGAGTAAGATCGGAAGAGTTACCAGAGTGAATAGTATTTTTGCCAGAGAGAGGGAGAAAGAAGAGAAGCAGTGCTCAGAGATGTTCAGAGAGGACTTACAGAAGAACATATTGTTTCAGAGAGGAGAGGTTACGAAAAGATTAAACAGGTAGAGCAGGAATGCTCTGAGAAGCTAACCAAACAGAGTAGGGGCGTTCTGAGTTATAGAACAATGAACAGACAAGAATGACCCAGAGATAGAGGACATAAAAACTTACAGGAGTTACGGCACGAAGGAAGATGAGTAACTTGTAAAGGAAAAGCTAAGAGCATAGCAGAGAAGAAGAGAAGAACAGCCGAGAAGGAGAGAAGAGAATAAGAGCAGAGAAGAAGAGAAGACTTAGGCACACTCCGGATGCCTCCTTCCAAGGAATGACACTCTTTTATAGATGTCAGCTCAATTATTAGAATGCCAGCTCAAAAGAGAGGCACAGTAGTTGGAGATGACCGAAAGGTGAGGCACAGTGGTTGGAGATGACCAAAAGGTGAGGCACAGTGGTTGGAGATGACAAAAAGGTGCCACTGTAGGACGGCGGCATCTGGGAACAGTAACCTTTATCGATGATTCTGAGAAGTGGCGGTAAGGCGGCATCTGGAACAGTAACTTTTGTCGGTTGAGTCTGACAGGTGGTAGTACGGCGGCATCTTGGAACAGTAATATTTTGGTATTATGTGTCGGTAGAATAGTAACTATGGACAGGTGGCAGATAGGTAGTATCTTTTGATGTTGACAGAGTAATGCAGCAGTTGGCGGCTTTTGGGCTTTTATTCGGGCTTATTTTCGGGCTAACTGACTTGCATGGAAAATCGATATGTGGTTGTATAAGTGCACAATCTTCTCCTTCAGGGGTAAGATCTTCTTCATTTGTTGAAGTTGACATGGCTTTAGCTTCTTCTTCAACCATTTGTAGTTACTTTCTTTTTAATTCTTCTTTAGAAGCAGTTGGGATTTGCTGCTTCATTTTATTTATGTATTCAGAAATATGATCTTCCTTTTTCTCCTGTACTGGAGTAGAAATCTTTTTTAATTTTATATCTCAGGGTCTACTTCTTTATTCTCATATACGTCCCATCATTTAATATAAACTTGTTTTCCTAATTTAGGAATATATTCCCAATTTTGGGTATAATCATAAGTTATTGCATATGTCCATTTCATTATCCACGGGATTTGGTAAAAAGCCATGAAGTAAAGATGCATATCAAGCTTGGGGTTTTTATTGATGTATTCAGCAAACTTTTGTTGAGAAAGCAGTATTTTTTGTGGTAATATATCAGATCCAGATCCCCAAATCTGGAACATATTTTGAACCAATTTAGAAGTTCAGAGACTATTGGAAGTTTTATCTGTATAAACCAGGTATGGGAATTAGTATTGTTTTGGAGATAGAATACCTTGTTCCAAGCGTCTATGTACTCAGAATACCTGTAATATTTGTTATTGAATTCCGCTGCATTGAGCTTTCTGCTTCTTATGGGGTCCATTCCCCATTCTTTATAGGAAATAATTTTCCTTATTTGGAACTTAGAATAAGCAATGGTATTTGTATTCTTTTTACAAAAATGTACTAAGGTTATAGAGCCGGTTTCAACAAGAATGGCCTCATACCATTCTCTGGTCTTATTATTATTGGAAGGGCTCATATGGTTTATTAAATCTAGGTTGGCCAAATTAACTGGATTCATGTCCATATGTTCATCTTCTATTACTGAATCTGATAAGAAAGTGGTCTCTATAAATATTAATTTTTTCGATGCTGGAGTTCTAGCTGGGCTAGAAGCTTGCCTCGTTATGAGGTGGTTAGGAGTAACAAGAGAGTGTATAAGAGGGCTTCCAGATGAAGATGGGACTATTTCTTTCCCTTTTTCCCATATTTAAAGGGACTATCTCGTTTGTTTTACTCATATTTCTATTTGTATAAATTATTAGACGGCGGTCTCTGTTATTCCTGTCTCTGTCCCTCCTGCAAAAATTCACGAGTGAGAAAATCAGGAAGGAAATTAGTGTTTCCTTTGATGTGTTCTACATCAAATTCAAAGGAAGAAAGAATTGTTTGCCAACGCACAAAGATTTGTTTGGAAACTAGATTTTTGACATCCTTGAGCAAAATATCTTTGGCTGCTTTGCAATCAGTGCGAATGACAAATTTTTTATTTAAAATATCACTCTGGAATTTAGAAACACAATGAACAATGGCTAATATTTCTTTTTTCACTGTGGAATAATTTTGTTGCATTTTATTCATGCTTTAGAAGTATAGCGGACCAAATGTTCTTTAGGATTCCTCCTAATCCAATTTCGGAGGCATCACATTCTATTCTTTTGAAAGCATTGAGATTGGAGAGTGAGAGACAAGGCAGCTCTTTGGCTTTTTTTTTTATTTTTCGTACTGCTGAGGCATGTTCCTCAGTCCATTTAGGTGGATTCTTTTTTAGTCTATCAAACAAGGGTTTAGCATCAATAGCCAAATTTTTATAAAAATCTGAAATATAATTTAGGCATCCCAAAACCTTTGTAATACAGTTTTGTCTAAAATAATATCTGAAAATTTACTAGCAAATTCTATAGCTTTATCAATGGGAATGATATTTCCTTGATATATATTGTGACCCAAGAATCTTATCTTAGTTTGGCACAGACTAATTTTCTTAGCAGATACTAGGAGACATGCTGCTTTGATCGCATTTATAAAACGCTTTGAACAACACATCAAACACATAAACGTCTTTATAAATGCGATCAAAGCAGCAGGTCTTCTAGTATCTGCTAAGAAAATTAGTCTGTGCCAAACCAAGGTAAGATTCTTGGGTCACAATATATATCAAGGAAATATCATTCCCATTGATAGAGCTATAGAATTTGCTAGTAAATTTCCAGATATTATTTTAGACAAAACTGAATTACAAAGGGTTTTGGGATGCCTAACTTATATTTCATTTTGTTATAAAAATTTGGCTATTGATGCTAAACCCTTGTTTGATAGACTAAAAAAGAATCCACCTAAATGGACTGAGGAACATACCTCAGCAGTCCAAAAAACAAAAAATAAAGACAAAGAGCTGCCTTGTCTCTCACTCTCCAATCCCAATGCTTTCAAAATAATAGAATGTGATGCCTCCGAAATTGGATTAGGAGGAATCCTAAAGCAACAACTTGATAAAACAGAACATTTGGTCCGCTATACTTCTAAAGCCTGGAATAAAACGCAGCAAAATTATTCCACGGTGAAAAAAGAAATATTAGCCATTGTTCATTGTGTTTCTAAATTCTAGAGTGATATTTTAAATAAAAAATTTCTCATTCGCACTGATTGCAAAGCACCCAATTATATTTTGCTCAAGGATGTCAAAAATCTAGTTACCAAACAAATCTTTGCGCGTTGGCAAGCAATTATTTCTTCCTTTGAATTTGATGTAGAACACATCAAAGGAAACACTAATTTCCTTCCTGATTTTCTCACTCGTGAATTTTTGCAGCGGGACAGAGACAGGAATAACAGAGACCGTCGTCTAATAATTCATACAAATACAAATACGCGTAAAACAAACGAGATAGTCCCTTTAAATATGGGAAAAGGGAAAGAAATAGTCTCATCCTCATCTGGAAGCCCTCTTATACACTCTCCTATTACTCCTAACCACCTCATAACGAGAGGCAAGCTTCTAGCCCAGCTAGAACTCCAGCATCGGAAAAATCAATATTTATAGAGACCACATTCATATCAGATTCAGTAATAGAAGATGAACATATGGACATGGATCCAATTAAATTGGCCAACCTATATTTAATAAACCATATGAGCCCTTCCAATAATAATAAGACTATTCTTCTTGAAACCGGCTCTATAATCCTAATACATTTTTGTCAAAAGAATACAAATACCATTGCTTATTCTAAGTTCCAAATAAGGAAATTATTTCCTATAAAGAATGGGAAATGGACCCCACAAGAAGCAGAAAGCTCAAAGCACAAGAATTCAATAACAAATCTTGCAGGTATTCTGAGTACATAGACGCTTAGAACAGGGTATTCTATCTCCAAAACAATACTAATTCACATACCTGGTTTATACAGATAAAACTTCCAGTAGTCTCTGAACTTCCAAATTGGTTCAAAATATGGTTCCAGATTTGGGGATCTGGATCTGATATATTACCACAAAAAATACTGCTTTCTCAACAAAAGTTTGCTAAATACAACAATAAAAACCCCAAGCTTGATATGCATCTATACTTCATGGCTTTTACCAAATCCCGTGGATAATGAAATGGACCTATGCAATAACTGATGATTATACCCAAAATTGGGAATATATTCCTAAATTAGGAAAACAAGTGTATATTAAATGGTGGGACGTATATGAGAATAAAGCTGTAGACCCTAAGAATATAAAATTAAGAAAGATTTCTACTCCAGTCCAAGAGAAAAAGGAAGATCATTTTTCTGAATACATAAATAAAATGAGCCAGCAAAACCCAACTGCTTCTAAAGAAGAATTAAAAAGAAAGTTACTACAAATGTTTGAAGAAGAAGCTGAAGCCATGTCAACTTCAACACATGAATAAGATCTTTCCCCTGAAGGAGAAGATTGTGTGCTTATACAACCACAAATCGATTTTCCATGAAAGCCAGTTAGCCCGAATAAAAGCCCAAAAGCCGCCAGCTGCTGCATTACTCTGTCAACATCAAAAGATACTACTTATCTGCCACCTGTCCATAGTTAGTATTCTACCGACACATAATACCAAAATATTACTGTTCCAAGATGCCGCCGTACTACCACCTGTCAGACTCAACCGACAGAAGTTACTGTTCCAGATGCCGCCTTACCGCCACTTCTCAGAATCATCGATAAAGGTTACTGTTCCCAGATGCCGCCGTCCTACAGTGGCACCTTTTTGTCATCTCCAACCATTGTGCCTCACCTTTTGGTCATCTCCAACCACTGTGCCTCATATTTCGGTCATCTCCAACTACTGTGCCACTCTTTTGAGCTGGCATTCTAATAATTGAGCTGACATCTATAAAAGAGTGTCATTCCTTGGAAGGAGGCATCCGTAGTGTGCCTAAGTCTTGTCTTCTTCTCTGCTCTTTTCTCTTCTTTCCTTCTCGGTTGTTCTTCTCTTCTTCTCTGCTCTGCTCTAAGCTTTTCCTTTGCATGTTACTCATCTTCCTTCGTGCCGTAACTCCTGTAAGTTTTATGTCCTCTATCTATGGGTCATTCTTGTCTGTTCATTGTTCCATATTTCAGAACGCCCCTACTCTGTTTGGTTAGCTTCTCACGGCATTCCTGCTCTACTTGTTTAATCTTTTTGTAACCTCTCTTCTCTGAAACCATCTATTCTTCTGTAAGTCCTCTCTGAATATCTCTGAGCACTGCTTCTCTTCTTTCTCCCTCTCTCTGGCAAAAATACTATTCACTCTGGTAACTCTGCTGATCTTACTCTATCTCTTTTATTTTCTGTTTTGAAACCTGTATATCGGGTGGTGTTCATAAAGCCACACCGAATTTGAGTGATTATGAGGATTGTATGTGTGATTGTAATTTCGATAGCTTGCCGAGTCAATGTCCTGAGGAGTGGAAGCCCTTCACCAGTCTTTGTATTTGTAGAATGTAAGCACTCTTTTATATTCATATCATAGTTTGTTTCGATGCAATTAAAGTTTATTGTTAGTATTAAAGTTAGATCAGTTACTTTTATATATTGGATTGTTCTTGATATTTCTCTTCCATTACTATTATCTCTGATCGTTGCCTGTCTTTATATTAGATTTATTAAGCTACTTTTTTCAATATAATTACTTAAGCCACTGTTACCATTATATGTTCTTAAGATTTTCTGGAAGAGCAAGTTTCTCATCTATTTGTTTTTATCTTATTTCTTCTTTTAAATAGTATAAGAATTTTTCTTTATTTTCTAGGGTTTGTTTGACACTATTTATTTCTTTTATTTTTAGTTTATCAATAAATTCAAATTTAATATTATGTCCATTAAAATTAGATTCAATTCCTGAACTATCAATTTTTATTAGATATAATAAATTTAAAAAAGGTGTTCCAAGGATCACTGCTTGGCTTAAACCTTTGACCATTATAAAAGGCATTTCTAGACAATTACCATTATTACATATTGCAGCATTGGGTAACTTATAATTATTATCAGTCTACTACCGTCTGCAGTATTTAATATTTATGTTGTCTTACTAAAGTACTTTGTTGGTACTAATCCTTCATTTATGCAATTAAGGTCAGCCCCTGAATCTATTAATGCTAAGGATTGAAAACTATATTCATTCCCAACAACTATTCTTGTCAAGACAAACCATTTTTGTGTAATAATTTTATTAAGAAGATTTATGTTGTCACCAGGCTTTATAATATCTTGTTTTGAGTTTGATGATTCTGGCGTGTCAATTATCGGAGATAGGGGGTTTTTATAACTTTTTATGATACTATTAAATTCTAGTACTTCATCCGATTCTTCAGGAATATCTTGCATATTACATGCTAATTCTAAGACTCTTATTCTATTTTTAAGCACTATTAATTCATTTTTTACTTCTATTACTTCATGCTTAAGCTCAGCAACAGATGGCTCTTTTTGAATATTATCTTTCTTATTAATCCTTTTCAGGATTTCAGCTAGGCTATAGTCTTCTTGAGTTTTAACAAGAGTGGGAGGTTTTCTTTTTATTTTTGCTATTTAAATAAATTGGGTTAAGGCTTCTTTCTTTGCTTCTGGGTCAGTGATTTGATCTATTATTTCAATAATTAAATTATCTTCTTCAGTAAGAGTCTGACAGAAGCAAGTAGAGGCTCAGAATTAGAGCTTGATGAGCTTATATCAGATGTTCCATCTAATTGCAGAATTTGGTACAACTGATTTTTTACTTCAATTTCTATTTGCAGAGCATTAATTTTCTCTTGTACTTTACAATTATTTTTATAATGTCCTACCTTTCCACAATTATAGCATACTGGTAGTTTCCTTCTGCCCTTTAATTTCTTAAAGTTATTTTTTGGGGCAAACGTTTTGGTAAATTTCTCTTTATTACTAAATTTACTAGTTTTCTGACCAGTTTTATATTTTTTATATCTATTTTTCTTTTTATGAGTTTTATTAGATAGTGGAATAGTATTCTAACCGAACAATTCACAGAAATCACCAAGTTCTTTCTTGCCCGTCATTCTTTGTTTGTCTAATTGTCTTTTAAGCTTCAGATCGGTATATAGGGCAAGTCCTTCAGCACAGATTTCTTTATAGAGTTCTCCTAGAGTGGATAGAGAATATGGTATTATTCCACCATTTTTATTTTTCTTTTTATGAGTTTTATCAGATAGTGGAATAGTATTATAACCGAACAATTCACAGAAATCACCAAGTTCTTTCTTGCCCGTCATTCTTTGTTTGTTTAATTGTATTTTAAGCTTCAGATCGGTATACAGGGCAAGTCCTTTAGCACAGATTTCTGTAGAGAGTTCTCCTAGAGTGGAAAGAGAATATGGTATTATTCCACCTTTTTTATTTTTTAATCTAGTCTTTACCTTTTCTGCAAATAAGTATGGTAGGCCTGCTATAAACTTCTCTTTCCAATGATCTGCACTACTATCTTCTCTTGATAGAAGGCGAGAAAAGAAGACGTCCTTACACCATTTATAGTGAGATAAAGTCGGACATCTTATATTGAATAATAGGTCTTCTGAGCTAGCATCTAACAAAGAGGTACTGCCTACAAAATGTTGGGTTATAGTATAAATAAGTGTATTTACGACATCACTTTCACTTTGGGTCACTTCTTGATTATATTCATTTTTTATAGTCCACTGTCTTGTAGCATTTAATATTTGTTGTTTTGCGGTTTTACTCATGTGAAAATCCCACCATCCTCTTAACCATCCTGTGAAACCACAGATAATGGCCTTAGCCACCTCCTGATCATGGTTTCCTACTACTTTACAAGCAGTGGCATACATGGTCATATGTTTCATTGTATCTAAAATTTGATGGTCAGACATACCGTCGATATTCCAATTGACTATAGTTCTCCCTGAATAGGATACAATACTAGAGATTAGGTCTTCCTCAAACTGTATGTCCACTAAGGTTGGCCTAGTATGGTACATTCTTGATTGGGCCGTTGGTCTCCATTTTCTTCCATAATCTATTCTAATTATGCTTTGGCCAAGATGGTCTTCTTTAAAAGCTTTTTCCATATTTTGTATATCTTCAAGGTTTTCTTGTAATACCAAAGCTTCAGATTCAAATATAACACCTTTCCCCATTTTATCTTCCTTTATATTGAGCTTGGACAATTCTTTTATTAGTTCATCGACTAACTCTTTATTTTCTTCTTTCTTCTTTATTCCTTCCAAGCTGAACCTTCCTTTATTTAATTCTAGAGGAGGTTTGAATAAGAATGCCTTTGTTGGTCCTCCCACCTCTTTTATGGATTCAACGTTACTAACTATATTTTCAATTCTGGTAGTTTGTTTACCAATGGATTTAACGTATAGATTAGTATAATTATTCTGTTCAAATATATGAGGAATGACATCTATTTTATGGCTATGGTGTTCGTTTTCTTTTGGAATTAATTTATACGGGGTAGCTTTGTATTGGGTTTTTCTTTCAAAGTTCCTTTTACTTGAAGGTTTGTTTCAGGCGGATGTATACTTTGCATTTCTTCGCCTTCAACAGTATAGAAGGTTTGGTATTGGTTTTCAATAGCATTCAATTCAATATTAGGAGCCACAATGTCCTTTTCTTCTAGGGTAGTCCTTAACCAGATAAAAAATCCTATATTTTGTTTATTCTTATTTACAAACTTATTATATCTCTTATGCAGAGCATCCAACATTTCTTGGGGAAACTCTGATAGATACCAGTCTCTTATATTTTTATTTTCTTCTGCAAGGTAATCATTTTTTAAGGAATCTTTATCCATTTTGAATTTCTTTTCTTCCTGGAGTATTAGAACACTAAAATCCAGATCCGCGAAGGTCGGTTCATTTCCAATTCGATGATCTTCATTTATCCTGTAAACTGGTAAATGGATATTACTATCAGTCCTAGTTCGTCCTTCTATTATTGGCCTATCTTGTATTGAGGAGGTAGAGTGCCTAGCAGGAGTGGGTATCCTACTGGTGGTTCTACTAGATCCTTCTGAGAAGTTTAATCTAGTTCTTCTATTGGCACTAAAGTGTATTTCAATATTACCATCAGGGTATTCTATTATTTGGTCTGGTTCATGGCTACCTGGAGTCCTAAACTGCTGGTTTTCATTATTTATAGACCAGTTTTCGGGCAACGTAATTTGTGCCCAGGTTATAGCTCTAGGAACAACAGTATTTGATTTTTTGATATTTGTCTGGAAGAATACTGTTTGTCCTTTGGTATCCATCTGGAGGACATTAGGATTGAGGGTGTTCATCACCTTATAACATATTCTGTAAATTAGGGCAATATTTTAGGATCCAGGGTTCATATCAAATCCATGTGTTTTGAGATTTAGAGTGAGAACTTTTAAAATATTGGGATCCGTTAGAGAAACATAAAAGTTAGGAAAACAATTAAAATATATAGGACCATTACAGAGGCTAGACTCAACTATTCCTAGGAGTGAATCAGAGAATTTATTATACCTACTATCTCTTAAACATAATAATATAGAATTATTTAGCCCTAATCTAGTTAAAGGCTTAACTGCTATTTGGATTAGACCTATATGTAGATACTTATATTCTCTTCCTTATGTTTTTGTAACATTTTCTCAGACAGTAAATGGAAGCTTTCTTGTTCATTATTAACAGCAACCCTTTGTTCAACTGTTTTAATAGCATAACTAGTTTTGAATTCAAACGTGCCTTTTTTATATATATCAGTAATAGGAACCTTGGGTATGTTCCAATTATGTATTTGTTTCTCTATTTTATCAATAATGATTTCTTCACTATTTTTTATTCTAAGTGTACTATTAGATGATGATATTGTTTTATTGGACAATATCTTGATAAAATTTTCCATTTAGGGTGACGGATGAATACTCGGGTCAATAGATTTAAGTCACGGTGCCTTTTCGCGGCTCTCGTGGCCTTTTTCGGCGATGGACTAGTATTACCTCGGTTTCAACTTTCGGACCCACCTCAAATGAGCAATTTTATTAAGCTTTTGCCTTTTAAAAGAGTATGACCTATCAGTTCACTATTGTGAAGTATTAGATGGCTCTGATACCATTACACCCAAGATCTATTCTTGAAGTTATTTTTAAAACCTATTTTTATAACAGTGGCTTAAGAACTTATATTGATAACAGTGGCTTAAGAACTTATATTGATAACAGTGGCTTAAAAAATCTAATATAAAGACAGACAAAGATCAGAGAATTACATGAAAAGCAG
Organism: Amborella trichopoda; assembly: GCF_054954075.1. NCBI lineage: Eukaryota > Viridiplantae > Streptophyta > Magnoliopsida > Amborellales > Amborellaceae > Amborella > Amborella trichopoda. Next base: position 34,182,735 of record NC_142348.1, read on the forward strand.
CTAATCAGAAAAAGTTCGTCTCCATGGAGCTGTTCTGCTTTTTATGTTGAAAAGGCTTCAAAGAAAGAAAGAAGAGTCCCCTGACTTGTGATAAACTATAAACCGATGAACAAGGTCTTGAAATGTAAGGTACCCTATTCAAAATAAAAAGGATTTGTTAGATAGACTTGTCAATGCTTGCATATTTTCTAAACTCGATCTTAAGTCAGGATATTGGCAAATAAAAATTTCTGAAAAGGATAGATATAAAACTGCTTTCAATGTCCCTTTTGGACAATAGAAATGGAACGTAATGCCCTTTGGACTAAAAAACGCTCCTTCAGAAGTTCATAATATTATGAATGATGTTCTCAATCCCTATGTAAAATTTACGATTGTCTATATAGATGATGTTCTAATATTTTCAGAATCTTTTGAACAACACACATCAAACACATAAACGTCTTTATAAATGCCATCAAAGCAGCAGGTCTCATAGTATCTGCTAAGAAAATTAGTCTGTGCCAAACCAAGATAAGATTATTGGGTCACAATATATATCAAAGAAATATGATTCCCATTGATAGAGCTATAGAATTTGTTAGTAAATTTCCAGATATTATTTTAGACAAAATTAATTTACAAAGGTTTTTGAGATGCTGATATTATACTTCAGATTTTTCTAAAAATTTGGCTATTGATGCTAAACCCTTGTTTGATAGACTAAAAAGAATCCACCTAAATGGACTGAGGAACATACCTCAGCAGTCCGAAAAACAAAAAATAAAGCCAAAGAGCTGCCTTGTCTCTCACTCTCAAATCCCAATGCTTTCAAAATAATAGAATGCGATGCCTCTGAAATTGGATTAGGAGGAATCCTAAAGAAACAACTTGATAAAACAGAACATTCAGTCCGCTATACTTCTAAAGCCTGGAATAAAACACAGTAAAATTATTCCACGGTGAAAAAAGAAATATTAGCCATTGTTCATTGTGTTTCTAAATTCCAGAGTGATATTTTAAATAAAAAATTTCTCATTCGCATTGATTGCAAAGCACCCAAAGATAGTTTGCTCAAGGATTGCAAAAATCCAATTTCCAAACAAATCTTTGCGCGTTGGCAAGCAATTCTTTCTTCCTTTAAATTTGATGCAGAACGCATCAAAGGAAACACTAATTTCCTTCTTGATTTTCTCACTCGTGAATTTTTACAGGGGGGACAGAGACAGGAATAACAGAGACCACCGTCTAATAATTCATACAAATACAAATACGAGTCAAACAAACGAGATAGTCCCTTTAAATACTGGAAAAGGGAAAGAAATAGTCCCATCCTCATCTGGAAGCCCTCTTATTCACTCTCCTATTACTCCTAACCACCTCATAACGAGGCAAGCTTCTAGCCCAGCTAGAACTCCAGCATCGAAAAAATCAATATTTATAGAGACCACTTTTGTATCAGATTCAGTAATAGAAGATGAACATATGGACATGGATCCAGTTAATTTGGTGAACCTATAGTTAATAAACTATATGAGCCCTTCCAATAATAATAAGACTAGAGAATGGTATGAGGCCATTCTTCTTGAAACTGGCTCTATAACCCTAGTACATTTTTGTCAAGAGAATACAAATACCATTGCTTATTCTAAGTTCCAAATAAGGAAAATTATTTCCTACAAAGAATGGGAAATGGACCCCACAAGAAGCAGAAAGCTCAATGCACCAGAATTCAATAACAAATATTGCAGGTATTCTGAGCACATGGACGCTTGGAACAGGGTATTCTATCTCCAAAACAATACAAACTCCCAAGCCTGGTTGATATAGATAAAACTTCCAGTAGTCTCTGAACTTCCAAATTGGTTCAAAATATGGTTCCAGATTTGGGGGTCAGAATCTAATATATTACCACAAAAAATACTGCTTTCCCAACAAAAGTTTGCCGAATACTACAATAAAAACCCTAAACTTGATATGCATCTATACTTCATGGTTTTTTACCAAATCCCATGGATAATAAAATGGACATATGCAATAACTGGTGATTATACCATAAATTGGGAATATATTCCAAAATTAGGAAAACAAGTGTATATTGAATGGTGGGACTTATATGAGAATAAAGCTGTAGACCCAAAGAATATAAAATTAAGAAAGATTTCTACTCCGGTCCAAGAGAAAAAGGAAGATCATTTTTCTGAATACATAAATAAAATGAAGAAGGAAAACCCAACTGCTTCTAAAGAAGAAATTAAAAAGAAAGCTACTACAAATGTTTGAGAAAGAAGCTGAAGCCATGTCAACTTCAACAAATGAAGAAGATCTTTCCCCTGAAGGAGAAGATTGTGCACTTATACAACCATAGATCGATTTTCCATGAAACCTAGTTAGCCCCGAAAATAAGCCCGAATAAAAGCCCAAAAGAAGCTAGCTGTTGCATTACTCTGTCAACATCAAAAGATACTTCCTATCTGCCACCTGTCCATAGTTACTATTCTACCAACACATAATACCAAAATATTACTGTTCCAAGATGCCGCTGTACTACCACCTCTCAGACTCAACCGACATAAGTTACTGTTCCAGATGCCGCCGTACTGCCACTTGTAAGAATCATCGATAAAGGTAATTGTTCCCAGATGCCGCCGTCCTACAGTGGCTCCTTTTGGTCATCTCCAACCACTGTGCCTCTCTTTTGAGCTGGCATTCTAATAATTGAGCCGAGGGTTCCTACATCTATAAAAGGGAGTCATTCCTAGGAAGGAGGCATTCGGAGTGTGCCTAAGTCTTCTCTTCTTCTCTGCTCTTCTTCTCTTCTCTCCTTCTCGGCTGTTCTTCTCTTTTTCTCTGCTCTGCTCTAAGCTTTTCCTTTACAAGTTACTCATCTTCCTTCGTGCCGTAACTTCTTTGAGTTTTTATGTCCTCTATCTCTGGGTCATTCTTGTTTGTTCATTGTTCTATAACTCAGAACACCCCTACTCTGTTTGGTTAGCTTCTCAGAGCATTCCTCCTCAACCTGTTTAATCTTTTCGTAACCTCTCTTCTCTGAAACCATCTGTACCTCTGTAAGTCTTCTCGGAACATCTCTGAGCACTGCTTCTCGTCTTTCTCCCTCTCTCTGGCAAAAATACTAGTCACTCTGATAACTCTGCCGATCTTACACTATCTCTTTTATTTTATATTTTGAAACCTGTATATCGGGTGGTGTTCATAAAGCCACACCGACTTTGAGTGATTGTGAGGATTGCATGTGTGATTGTAATTTTGATAGCTTGCCGAGTCAGTGTCCTCAGGAGTGGAAGCTCTTCACCAGTCTTTGTATTTGTAGAATGTAAGTACTCTTTTATATTCATATGATAGTTTGTTTCAATGTAATTAAAGTTTATTGTTAGTATTAAAGTTAGATCAGTTACTTTTATAAATTCGATTGTTCTTGATATTTCTCTTCCATTACTATTATCTGTGATCTTTGCATGTCTTTATATTAAATTTATTAAGCCACTGTTATCAATATAATTTCTTAAGCCACTGTGATCAATATAAGTTCTAAAAATAATTTCAAGAATAAATCTTGGGTGTAATGGTGTCAGAGCCATCTAGTACTTCACAATAGTGAACTGAAGATAGGTCATACTGTTTTAAAAGGCAAAAGCTTAATAAAATTTCTCATTAGAGGTGGGTCCGAGAGTTGAAACCGAGGTAATAGTAGTCCATCGCCGAAAACGGCCAGAAGAGCCGCGAGAAAGCACCGTGACATAGATCTATTGACTCGAGTATTCATCCGTCACCCTAAATGGAAAATTTTATCAGGATATTGTCCAATAAAACAACATCATCATCTAATAGTACACTTAGAATAAAAAATAGTGAAGAAATAATTATTGATAACATAGAGAAACAAATACATAATTGGAACATACCCAAGGTTCCTATTACTGATATATACAAAAAGAGCACGTTTGAAATCAAAACTAGTTATGCTATTAAAACAGTTGAACAAAGTGTTTTTGTTGATAATGAACAAGAAAGCTTCCAATTACTGGCTGAGAAAATGTTACAAAAACATAAAGAAAAAGAATATAAGTATCTAGATATAAGTCAAATCCAAATAGCAGTTAAGCCCTTAACTAGGTTAGGGCTAAATATTTCTATATTATTATATTTAAGCGATAGTAGGCATAATAAATTCTCTGATTCACTCCTAGGAATAGTTGAGTCTAGCCTCTGTAATGGTCATATATATTTTAATTGTTTTCCTAACTTTTATGTTTCTCTAACGGATCCCAATATTTTAAAAGTTCTCACTCTAAATCTCAAAACACAGGGATTTGATATGAACCCGGGTTCCCAAAATATTGCCCTAATTTACAGAATATGTTATAAGGTGATTAACACCCTCAATCCTAATGTCCTCCAGATGGATACCAAAGGACAAACAGTATTCTTCCTGAAAAATATCGAAAAATTAAATATTGTTGTTCCAAGAGCTATAACCTAGTCACAAATTACATTGCCCAAAAACTGGTCTATACATAATTAAAACCAGCAGTTTAGGAATCCAGTTAGCCATGAACCAGACCAAATAGAATATCGCGGTGGTAATATTGAAATACAATTTAGTGTCAATAGAAGAACTAGATTAAACTTCTCAGAAGGATCTAGTAGAACAACCAGTAGGATACCCACTCCAGCTAGGCATTCTACCTCCTCAATACAAGATATGCCTTAAATAGAAGGACTAATTAGGACTGATAGTAATATCCATTTACCAGTTTACAGGATAAATGATGATCATCGAACTGGAAATGAACCGACCTTCTCGGATCTGGATTTTAGTGTTCTAACACTCCAGGAAGAAGAGAAATTCAAAATGGATAAAGATTCCTTAAAAAATGATTACCTTGCAGAAGAAAATAAAAATATAAGAGATTGGTATCTATCAGAGTTTCCCCAAGAAATGTTGGTTGCTCTGCATAAGAGATATAATAAGTTCGTAATTAAGAATAAACAAAATATAGGATTTTTTATCTGGTTAAGGGCTACCCTAGAAGAAAAAGACATTGTGGTTCCTAATTTTGAATTGAATGCTATTGAAATCCAATACTAAACCTTCTATACTGTTGAAGGCGAAGAAATGCAAAGTATACATCTGCCTGAAACAAACCTTCAAATAAAAAGAACATTGAAAGAAAACCCGATACAAAAGCTACCCCGTGTAAGTTAATTCCAAAAGAAAACGAACACCATAGCCATAAAATAGATTGTCATTCCTCATATAATTGAACAGAATAATTATACTAATCTATACCTTAAATCCATTGGTAAACAAACAACTAGGATTGAAAGTATAGTTAGTAAGGTCCAATCCATAAAAGAGGTAGGAAGACCAACAAAGGCAGTCTTATTTAAACCTCCCCCAGAATTAAATAAAGGAAGGTTCAACTTGAAAGGAATAAAGAAGACAGAAGAAAATCAAGAGGTAGTTGATGAACTAATAAAAAAATTGTCCAAGCTCAATATAAAGGAAGATAAAAAGGGGAAAGGTGTTGTAGTTGAATCTGAAGCTTTGGTATTACAAGAAAACCTTGAAGATATACAAAATATGGAAAAAGCTTTTAAAGAAGACGATCTTGGCCAAAGCATAAATAGAATAGATTATGGAAGAAAATGGAGACCAACGGCCCAATCAAGAATGTACCATACTAGGCCAACCTCGATGGATATACAGTTTGAGGAAGACCTAATCTCTAGTACTGTATCCTATTCAGGGAGAATTATAGTCAATTGGAATATCAACGGTATGTCTGACCATCAAATTTTAGATACAATGAAACATATGACCATGTATGCCACTGCTTGTAAAGTAGCAGGAAACCATGATCAGGAGGTGGCTAAGGCCATTGTCTGTGGTTTTAAAGGATGGTTAAGAGGATAGTGGGATTTCTACTTGAGTGAAACTACTAAACAACAGATATTAAATGCTACAAGACAGTGGACTATAAAAAATGAATATAATCAAGAAGTGGCCCAAAGTGAAAGTGAAGCCGTAAATACACTTATTTATACTATATCCCTACATTTTTTAGGCAGTACCTCTTTGTTAGATGCAAGGCTAGAAACCCTATTATCCAATCTAAGATGTCCGACTTTATCTCACTATAAATGGTATAAGGACATCTTCTTTTCTCGCCTTTTGTCAAGAGAAGACAGTAGTGTAGATCATTGGAAAGAGAAGTTTATAGCAGGCCTGCCATACTTATTTACTGAAAAGGTAAAGACTAGATTAAAAAATAAAAATGGTGGAATAATACCATATTCTCTTTACACTCTAGGAGAACTTTCTAAAGAAATCTGTGCACAAGGACTTGCCCTATGTACCGATCTAAAGCTTAAAAGACAATTAGACAAACAAAGAATGACGGGCAAGAAAGAGCTTGGTGATTTCTGTGAACAGTTCGGTTTAATACTATTCTACTATCTGATAAAACTCATAAAAAGAAAAATAGATATAAAAAATATAAAACTGGTCAGAAAACTAGTAAATTTAGTAATAAAGAGAAATTTACCAAAACGTTTACCCCAAAAAATAACTTTCAGACATCAAAGGGCAGAAAGAAACTACCAATATGCTGTAACTGTGGAAAGGTAGGACATTATAAAAATAATTGTAAAGTAAAAAAGAAAATTAATGCTCTGCAAATAGAAAATGAAGTAAAAAATCAGTTGTACCAAATTCTGCAATTAGATGGAACATTTTATATAAGCTCATCAAGCTCTGATTCTGAGCCTCTACTTGGAGAAATTGAGGACGAAAGTATAAATATTTAGTTGCTCAGAATCTGAAGAAAAATGGAAATAGAGGATTGCTTTTGTCAAACTCTTACTGAGGAAGATAATTTAACTATATAAATAATAGATAAAATCACTGACCCAGAAGCAAAGAAAGAAGCCTTAACCCAATTTATTCAAATAGCAAAAATAAAAAGAAAACCTCCCCCTCTTGTTAAACCTCAAGAAGACTATAGCCTAGCTGAAATCCTGAAAAGGATTAATAAGAAAGATAATATTCAAAAAGATCCATCTATTGCTGAGCTTAAGCATGAATTAATAAAAGTCAAACATTAATTAATAGTACTTAAAAATAGAATAAGAGTCTTAGAATTAGCATCTAATATGCAAGATATTCTTGCATAATCGGATGAATAACTAGAATTTAATAGTATCATAAACAGTTATAAAAACCCCCTATCTCCGATAATTGACACGCCAGAATCATCAAACTCAAAACAAGATATTATACAACCTGGTGAAAACATAAATCGTCTTAATAAAATTATTACACAAAAATGGTTTGTCTTGACAAGAATAGTTGTTGGGAATGAATATAGTTTTCAATCCTTAGCATTAATAGATTCCGGGGCTGACCTTAATTGTATAAATGAAGGATTAGTACCAACAAAATACTTTAGTAAGACAACACAAATATTAAATACTGCGGACGGTAGTAGACTGATAATAAATTATAAGTTACCCAATGCTGCAATATCTAATAATGGTAATTGTCTAGAAATGCCTTTTATAATGGTCAAAGGTTTAAGCCAAGCAGTAATCCTTGGAACACCTTTTTTAAATTTATTATATCCAATAAAAATTGATAGTTTAGGAATTGAATCTAATTTTAATGGACATAATATTAAATTTGAGTTTATTGATAAACCAAAAATAAAAGAAATTAATAGTGTCAAACAAACCCTAGAAAATAAAGAAAAATTCTTATACTATTTAAAAGAAGAAATAAGATATAAACAAATAGATGAGAAACTTGCTCTTCCAGAAAATATTAAGATAATCAATCAAATAAAGAGAAGAATAGAAGCCGAAATATGCGCCGATCTGCCCAATGCATTTGGGAATAGAAAACATCACATAGTAAGCATACCTTCTAAAGAAAATTTTTATGAAAATAATATACCCACAAAAGAAAGGCCAATCCAAATGAATCCAAGACTCCTTGAAATCTGTAAAAAGGAAATAGATGAATTACTTGAAAAGCAGCTAATCAGACAAATTTCGTCGCCATGGAGCAGTTCTGCTTTTTATGTCACGGTGCCTTTTCGCGGCTCTCCTGGCCTTTTTTGACGATGGACTACTATTACCTCGGTTTCAACTCTCGGACCCACCTCTAATGAGAAATTTTATTAAGCTTTTGCCTTTTAAAACAGTATGACCTACCTTCAAGTCACTATTGTGAAGTACTAGAACGCTCTGATACCATTACACCCAAGATCTATTCTTGAAATTATTTTTAGAACTTCTATTGATAACAGTGGCTTAAGAACTTATATTGATAACAATGGCTTAATAAATCTAATATAAAGACAGGCAAAGATCAGAGATAATAGTAATGGAAGAGAAATATCAAGAACAATCCAATTTATAAAAGTAACTGATCTAACTTTAATACTAACAATAAACTTTAATTGCATTGAAACAAACTATGATATGAATATAAAAGAGTACATACATTCTACAAATACAAAGACTGGTGAAGAGCTTCCACTCCGCAGGACACTGACTCAGCAAGCTATCGAAATTACAATCACACATACAATCCTTACAATCACTCAAAGTCGGTGTGGCTTTATGAACACCACCCGATATAATGGTTTCAAAACAAAAAATAAAAGAGATACAATAAGATCAGCAGAGTTATCAGAGTGAAGAGTATTGTTGTTAGAGAGAGCGAGAAAGAAGAGAAGCAGTGCTCGGAGATGTTCAGAGAAGAATTACAGAAGAACATATGGTTTCAGAGAAGAGAGGTTATGAAAAGATTAAACAGGTAGACATGAATGCTTTGAGAAGCTAACCAAATAGAGTAGGGGCATTCTGAGTTATAGAACAATAAACAAACAAGAATGACCCAGAGATAGAGGACATAAAAACTCACAGGAGTTATGGCACGAAGGAAGATGAGTAACTTGTAAAGAAAAAGCTTAGAGCAGAGCAGAGAAGAAGAGAAGAACAACCGAGAAGGAGAGAAGAGAAGAAGAGCAGAGAAGAAGAGAAGACTTAGGCACACTCCGGATGCCTCCTTCCAAGGAATGACACCCTTTTATAGATGTAGGAACCCTCGGCTCAATTATTAGAATGCCAGCTCAAAAGAGAGGCACAGTACTTGGAGATGACCAAAAGGTGAGGCACAGTGGTTGGAGATGACCAAAAGGTGCCACTGTAGGACGGCGGCATCTGGGAACAGTAACCTTTATCGATGATTCTGACAAGTGGCATTACGGAGGCATCTGGAAAAGTAACTTCTGTCGGTGGAGTCTGACAGGTGGTAGTACAGCGGCATCTTGGAAGAGTACTGTTTTGGTATTATGTGTCGGTAGAATAGTCACTATGGACAGGTGGCAGATAGGTAGTATCTTTTGATATTGACAGAGTAAAGCAGCAATTGGCGGCTTTTGGGCTTTCATTCGGGCTTATTTTCGGGCTAACTGGCTTTCATGGAATATTGATATGTGGTTGTATAAGCGCACAATCTTCTCCTTCAAAGGTAAGATCTTCTTTATTTGTTGAAGTTGACATGGCTTCAGCTTCTTCTTCAAACATTTGTAGTAACTTTCTTTTTAATTCTTCTTTAGAAGCAGTTGGGTTTTGCTGCTTCGTTTTATTCATGTATTCAGAAAAATGATCTTCCTTTTTCTCTTGGCTTGGAGTAGAAATCTTTCTTAATTTTATATTCTCAGGGTCTACAGCTTTATTCTCATATACGTCCCACCATTTAACATAAACTTGTTTTCCTAATTTAGGAATATATTTCTAATTTTGGGTATAATCATCAGTTATTGCTTGTCCCTTTCATTATCCACTGGATTTGGTAAAAAGCCATGAAGTATAGATGCATATCAAGCTTGGGGTTTTTATTGTTGTATTCAGCAAACTTTTGTTGAGAAAGCAGTATTTTTTATGGTAATATACTAGATCCAAATCCCCAAATCTGGAACCATATTTTGAGCCAATTTGGAAGTTCGGAGACTACTGGAAGTTTTATCTGTATAAACCAGGTATGGGAATTAGTATTGTTTTGGAGATAGAATACCCTGTTCCAAGCGTCTATGCATTCATAATACCAGTAATATTTGTTATTGAATTCTGGTGCATTGAGCTTTCTGCTTCTAGTGGGGTCCATTCCCCATTCTTTATAGGAAATAATTTTCCTTATTTGGAACTTAGAATAAGCAATGGTATTTGTATTCTTTTGACAAAAATGTACTAGAGTTTTAGAGCTGTTTCAAGAAGAATGGCCTCATACCATTCTCTAGTCTTATTATTATTGGAAGGGCTCATATGGTTTATTAAATATAGGTTAGGCAAATTAACTGGATCCTTGTCCATACGTTCATCTTCTATTACCGAATCTGATAAGAAAGTGGTCTCTATAAATATTGATTTTTTCGATGTTGGAGTTCTAGGTGGGCTAGAAGCTTGCCGCGTTATGAGGTGGTTAGGAGTAACAGGAGAATGTATAAGAGGGCTTCGAGATGAGGATGGGACTATTTCTTTCCCTTTTCCCATATTTAAAGGGACTATCTCGTTTGTTTTACTCGTATTTGTATTTGTATGAATTATTAGGCGGCGGTCTTTGTTATTCCTGTCTCTGTCCCCCTTGCAAAAATTCACGAGTGAGAAAATCAGGAAGGAAATTAGTGTTTGTGTTCCACATCAAATTTAAAAGAACAAAGAATTGCTTGCCAACGCACAAAGATTTGTTTGGAAACTAGATTTTTGACATCCTTGAGCAAAATATCTTTGGCTGCTTTGCAATCAGTGCGAATGAGAAATTTTTTATTTAAAATATCACTCTGGAATTTAAAAACACAATGACCAATGGCTAATATTTATTTTTTCACCGTGGAATAATTTTGCTGCGTTTTATTCCAAGCTTGAGAAGTATAGCGGACCAAATGCTCTATTTTATCAAGTTGTTACTTTAGGATTCCTCCTAATCCAATTTCGGAGGCATCACATTCTATTATTTTGAAAGCATTGGGATTGGAGAGTGAGAGACAAGGCAGCACTTTGACTTTATTTTTTATTTTTCGGACTGTTGAGGTATGTTCCTCAGTCCATTTAGGTGGATTTTTTTTTAGTCTATCATACAAGGGTTTAGCATCAATAGCCAAATTTTTATAAAAATATGAAATGTAATTTAGGCATCCCAAAAACCTTTGTAATTCAGTTTTGTCAAAAATAATATCTGGAAATTTACTAGCAAATTCTATAGCTCTATCAAAGGGAATGATATTTCCTTGATATATATTGTGACCCAAGAATCTTATTTTAGTTTGGCACAGACTAATTTTCTTAGCAGATACTACGAGACCTGCTGCTTTAATCGCATTTATAAAGACGTTTATGTGTTTGATGTATTGTTCAAAAGATTCTGAAATAGGGTACCTTACCCATTTCCTTTTTACAGTTTTCAAAAAGTCTTGGATTCATTTGGATCGGCCTTGCTTTTGTAGGTATATTAGTTTCATTGAAAGTTTCTTCATAAGGTAAGCATACTATGTGCTTTTTTCTATTCCAAAATGCACTGGGCAGATCGGCGCATATTTCGGCTTCTATTCTTGTCTTTATTTGAATGATTATCTTAATATTTTCTGGAGGAGCAAGTTTCTCATCTATTTGTTTATATCTTATTTCTTCTTTTAAATAGTATAAGAATTTTTCTTTATTTTCTAGGGTTTTTTTGACACTATTTATTTCTTTTATTTTTGGTTTATCAATAAACTCAAATTTAATATTATGTCCATTAAATTAGATTCAATTTCTGAACTATCAATTTCTATTGGATATAATAAATTTAAAAAAAGGTGTTCCAAGGATCACCGCTTGGCTTAAACCTTTGACCATTATAAAAGGCATTTCTAGACAATTACCATTATTACATATTGCAGAATTGGGTAACTTATAATTTATTATCTGTCTACTACTGTCCGCAGTATTTAATATTTGTGTTGTCTTATTAAAGTATTTTGTTGGTACTAATCCTTCATTTATGCAATTAAGGTCAACCCCTGAATCTATTAATGCTAAGAATTAAAAACTATATTCATTTACAACAACTATTCTTGTCAAGACAAACCATTTTTGTGTAATAATTTTATTAAGACGATTTATGTTGTCACCAGGTTGTACAATATCTTGTTTTGAGTTTGATGATTCTGGCGTGTCAATTATCGGAGATAGGGGCTTTTTATAACTTTTTATGATACTATTAAATTCTAGTACTTCATCCGATTCTTCAGGAATATCTTGCATATTAGATGCTAATTCTAAGACTCTTATTCTATTTTTAAGCACTATTAATTCATTTTTTACTTCTATTACTTCATGCTTAAGCTCAGCAACAGATGGCTCTTTCTGAATATTATCTTTCTTATTAATCCTTTTCAGGATTTCAGCTAGGCTATAGTCTTCTTGAGTTTTAACAAGAGGGGGAGGTTTTCTTTTTATTTTTGCGATTAGAATAAATTGGGTTAAGGCTTCTTTCTTTGCTTCTCGGTCAGTGATTTTATCTATTATTTCTATAATTAAATTATCTTCCTCACTAAGAGTCTGACAGAAGCATTTCTCTATTTCCATTTTTTCTTCAGATTCTGAGCATCTAAATATTATACTTTCGTCCTCAATTTCTCCAAGTAGAGGCTTAGAATCAGAGCTTGATGAGCTTATATCAGATGTTCCATCTAATTGCAGAATTTGGTACAACTGATTTTTGACTTCATTTTCTATTTGCAGAGCATTAGTTTTCTTTTTTACTTTACAATTATTTTTATAATGTCCTACCTTTCCACAGTTGTAGCATACTGGTAGTTTCCTTCTGCCCTTTGATTTCTTAAAGTTACTTTTTGGGGCAAACATTTTGGTAAAGTTCTCTTTATTACTAAATTTACTAGTTTTTTGACCAGTTTTATATTTTTTATATATATTTTTCTTTTTATGAGTTTTATCACATAGTGGAATAGTATTATAACCGAATTGTTCACAGAAATCACTAAGTTCTTTCTTGCCCGTCATTCTTTATTTGTCTAATTGTCTTTTAAGCTTTAAATCCGTACATAGGGTAAGTCCTTGTGCACAGATTTCTGCATAGAGTTCTCCTAGAGTGTAAAGAGAATATGATATTATTCCACCATTTTTATTTTTTAATCTAGTCTTTAGCTTTTCTGCAAATAAGTATGATAGGCCTGCTATAAACTTCTCTCTGTCTTCTCTTGACAGAAGGCGAGAAAAGAAGACGTCCTTATACCATTTATAGTGAGATAAAGTCGGACATCTTAGATTGGATAATAGGTCTTCTGACCCAGCATCAAACAAAGAGGTACTACTTACAAAATGTAGGGTTATAGTATAAATAAGTTTATTTACGGCATCACTTTCACTTTGGGCCACTTCTTGATTATATTCATTTTTTATAGTCCACTGTCTTGTAGCATTTAATATATGTTGTTTAGCAGTTTCACTCATGTGGAAATCCCACCATCCTCTTAACCATCCTTTAAAACAGCAAACAATGGCCTTAGCCACCTCTTGATCATGGTTTTCTGCTACTTTACAAGCAGTGGCATACATGGTCATATGTTTCATTGTATCTAAAATTTGATGGTCAGACTTACCGTCGATATTCCAATTGACTATAGTTCTCCCTAAATAGGATACAATACTAGAGATTAGGTCTTCCTCAAACTGTATATCCATTGGGGTTGGCCGAGTATGGTACATTCTTGATTGGGCCGTTGGTCTCCATTTTCTTCCATAATCGATTCTATTTATGCTTTGTCCAAGATCATCTTCTTTAAAAGCTTTTTCCATATTTTGTATATCTTCAAGCTTCTTGTAATACCAAAGCTTCAGATTCAACTATAACACCTTTCCCCTTTTTATCTTCGTTTATATTGAGCTTGGACAATTTTTTTATTAGTTCATCAACTAACTCTTTATTTTCTTCTTTCTTCTTTATTCCTTCCAAGCTGAACCTTCTTTTATTTAATTCTGGAGGAGGTTTGAATAAGACTGCCTTTGTTGGTACTCCTACCTCTTTTATAGATTGGACCTTACTAACTATATTTTCAATCCTGGTTGTTTGTTTACCAATGGATTTAAGGTATAGATTAGTATAATTATTCTAGTCAATTATATGAGGAATGACATCTATTTTATTGCTATGGTGTTCGTTTTCTTTTGGAATTAATTTATACGGGGTAGCTTTTGTAGCTGGTTTTTCTTTCAAAGTTCCTTTTATTTGAAGGTTTGTTTCAAGCGGATGTATACTATGCATTTCTTCGCCTTCAACAGTATAGAAGGTTTGGTATTGGTTTGCAATAGCATTCAATTCAAAATTAGGAGCCACAATGTCCTTTTGTTCTAGGGTAGTCCTTAACCAGATAAAAAATCCTATATTTTGTTTATTCTTATTTACGAACTTATTATATCTCTTATGCAGAGCATCCAATATTTCTTGGGGAAACTCTGATAGATACCAATCTCTTATATTTTTATTTTCTTCTGCAAGGTAATCATTTTTTAAGGAATCTTTATCCATTTTGAATTTCTTTTCTTCCTGGAGTGTTAGAACACTAAAATCCATATCCTAGAAGGTCGGTTCATTTCCAATTCGATGATCTTCATTGATCCTGTAAACTGGTAAATGGATATTACTATCAGTCCTAGATAGTCCTTCTATTATTGGCCTATCTTGTATTGAGGAGGTAGAGTGTGTAGCAGGAGTGGGTATCCTATTGGTGGTTCTACTAGATCCTTCTGAGAAGTTTAATCTACTTCTTCTATTAACACTAAATTGTATTTCAATATTACCATCGTGGTATTCTATTATTTGGTCTGGTTCACAGCTAACTGGAGTCCTAAACTGCTGATTTTCATTATGTATAGACCAATTTTCGGCAATGTAATTTGTGACCAGGTTATAGCTCTAGAAACAATAGTATTTGATTTTTCGATATTTGTCTGGAAGAATACTGTTTGTCCTTTGATGTCCATCTGGAGGACATTAGGATTGAGGGTGTTCATCACCTTATAACATATTTTGTAAATTAGGGCAATATTTTGGGAACCAGGGTTCATATCAAATCCTTGTGTTTTGAGATTTAGAGTGAGAACTTTTAAAATATTTAGATCCGTTAGAGAAAAAGAAAAGTTAGGAAAAACAATTAAAATATATATGACCATTATAGAGGCTAGACTCAACTATTCCTAGGAGTGAGTAAGAGAATTCATTTTGCCTACTATCTCTTAAACATAATAATATAGAATTATTTAACCCTAACCTAGTTAAAGGCTTAACTGCTATTTGGATTAGACCTATATGTAGATACTTATATTCTTTTTCTTTATGTTTTTGTAAAATTTTTTCAAATAGTAATTGAAAGCTTTCTTGTTCATTATTAACAGAAACACTTTGTTCAATTGTTTTAATAGCATAACTAGTTTTGAATTCAAACGTGCCTTTTTTATATATATCAGTAATAGGAACCTTGGGCATGTTCCAATTATGTATTTGTTTCTCTATGTTATCAATAATTATTTCTTCACTATTTTTTATTCTAAGTGTACTATCAGATGATGATGTTGTTTTATTGGACAATGTCCTGATTTTCCATTTAGGGTGACGAATGAATACTTGGGTCAATATATATATATATATATAATGCGCAACCTAACTTAGATAAGCTAAATGCGCTAACGGTCCAGATTGAATCTGGGCTGATCTGACGATCACGGATGCCCGATAGTGTTTCGTAGTGTTTAAATTATAATTTTTTTTCTAAAAATTCAAATAACTTGATATTTTAGGTGTGTTTTCTTCTCATCATGGCGCACCTTATAAAATTATAAAAAAAGTATCCGCAAAAAATAATTGACCAAAATACCCCTAAACCGTTATAAGTGTAGTTTAGTCAATTGTTTTCATGTAAACTATTTTTTCAATATTTTATGTATTCAAATTTTGTTTTTTAACACAAGCTTAAATTTTCAAGTGATTTAGATTTGTAGAAAAAAAATTAAAATTTAAACACTACTAGGCATCCGTGATCGTCAGATCGGCCCAGATTCAATCTCAGCTGTTGGCACATTTAGCTTATCTGAGCTAGGCTGTGCACTTTATTGTTTTCCATATATATATATATATATATATATATATATATATATATATATATATATATATATATATATATATATATATATATATATATATATATATATATATATATATATATATATATATATATATATATATATATATATATATATATGTGTATTGTTCTTTTATGAAGCGAGGTTAAACTAAGCATGATAAAGCAGGAAAATCATGGAAAATCATGGTTTCTAATAAAATTAATTAAAATAAAATGAAATACAGAAAACACAGATAAGAAAGACCTGCCTCAAGCAAAATATTTTTTTTATTTTTAAAAAATTTATTTTGACCTCAAAATTAGTGAGCAGCAAGAGAAAAGGTCATGGAATATAGCTGTGAGGTCCCGAGATTTTTCCAAGAACTCTAATTCTGGGCGACACAAGTAGTGTCTCCCAGGTGACACAAGTATTGTCTCCCGGGTGACACAAGTAGTGTCTCCCGGGCGACACAGGTGGTGTCGCCTGAGTGACACAAAGAGTGCCTTCTAGGCTACCCAGGGAGTGTCACCCCAGACAAACAGTGTTTCGCAGCCACAGAAACCCTGAGACCTGCTTACAGTCAAACTTAAGACTATTTTTTATCACAAATCTATGAAAAATAGTAAACAAAAACTCGTATTTTGAACCTTGGATCAAGCTCGAACAACCCCACGGTGGGCGGCAAACTATTTATGATGCAAAATCGGAGAGATCTTCAAAGGATGATTCCTCAAATTTGTACCACAAACTGATTTTTAAAAAAAGAGTGATAGAGAGTGGGACAATCAAATTCTAATATGATGTCAAATCCACTCAGAAGTGAGCAGATCTGCTCTCAGATTAGTGGTAAACCCAGCATTAATTCGAAATACGAAATACAACATAAAATTACAATAAAACTATTTTAATTCTAATAAAATAAAAAAAATGAAAAAAACACAAAATAGAGTAAAAATGTACAAGATCGGGCTAGTTGGCCCGGGGCTCCCAAGGCCTCTCCTATATTAGTACCGGCTGAGTTTATGTTGTGCGTCCTCTTTGTTTCTCTTCACATTTTGACCAGGACTTAGCTTGCTTGAATGGATCTCTTAATCTAAGGGCTGCAGGTGGCCAAAGTTAAGGTTTTCTTAGGTCTTAGGTCTGGAATGGGTAGCATGCCATAACCAGAAGATTTTCCAGCCTGGACAGCCATTTTGGTGGTCCAAGACTTAGGCAACACTGGTAGTGTCTCCAAACCAAATTTTCTCAAAATTGGAAGATTCCAGTCTAGGGTAATTTTGGGGTTGTTGGGATGTTGACTACTAAAAATCAGCCGATTTGGGTCAGTATGGGCTGGACGAGTGTCGCCTAGGCGCCTAAACCAAATGTGCCCAAAATCGATAGATTCCTGTTTGGGTTGATTTTGGGGCGGTCGAGATGCTGTCTGCCAAAAATCAGTCAATTTGGTTTAGTCTGGACTAGACAACACTAGGAGCGTCACCTGGGCGACATCACCAGTGTCGCCGAAACCAAATCTACCAAAAATCGATAGATTCCTATTTTGACTGATTTTGGGGTTGTCGGGATACTGCCTGCCAAAAATCAGCCGATTTGGTTCAGCCTGGGTTGGGGGACACTAGGAATGTCGCCAAGACCAAATCTGCCTAAAAAACGCAAAATTCCAATTCTGGGGGGATCTACGAGCTCTTGTAATGTTGTTTGCCAAAATTTTGATCAAAACGAGATTTTTTCCTATTTTTAATGATTTTTTTTTTACTAAAACAACATATTTTGCAGGATTCTAGATCATAGGGCAAGCATTATGGACTATGGTGGTGTATGGTCGGGAGGTTTACTAGGATTGTATGGTCCTAAGGGTTCAAGAATATCACAGAATTTTCCAGTTTTAAAAATGGGGTATCCACATGATTAAAAACATGTTTCCTATGAAAATATCTCTCCTGACTATCCTGCTTTTTTTAGTTCTATTTTTAATAATTCTGAGCCAACCAATTTCAAAGTGCTATTTCTCAACTTGTATGGAGGAAGGCCATGAAAAAGGAACTTCCGGTACTTGACAAGAATCATATTTGGAACATTGTCTAATTATTTGAAGGAAAAAAAATAGTTGGATGTAGATGAGTTTTTAAAATCAAATATCATAGTGAAGTGTTTGTTGAGAGACCTAAGGCCAGGTTGGTGGCCAAAAGATTTACCCAAACTTATGGAGTCAATTATAAAGAGACTTTTGCACCAATTTCCAAAATGAATATTGTTGTCTATCATAGTTAATTGTGAGTAGTCTCTATCAGCATTATTAAATTCGGTTCGCTTCGAGCGAATCATCCGAAACCTTCGAAATTTCCCTGACCACCGAAGCGCAACGACTATTAAAACATTTCGGTGTGATATTTGGTTCATCCAAAACAAGCTCTTCATATACGGTGAGTAAGCGCCGAGCCCCAAATCCAAATAGCATTTTACGCAAGACTTCACCGGTTCACCCCCACTTGGCCCTATGAGTCCTCATCAACAATTACCTACTTCAACCAACTTTTTTTATCTTTAGTGTGCTTATTTTCATTAACATAATAAATTGATTTACCAATACCTCTTCGTCATGTGAAAAGATAAAATAAATATGTCCTTGCGTCATGAAATCAAATTGAATGACATTTTTCTTTTATTTTTAAAATTTTTATTATTATTTTAATATATTTTTATATACAAATATATATTATATTTACATTAATTTTTTTAAAAAAATCTGAAGTCTTCCCACAAATTAGCCAAAGCACTGAATTGCTTCATGTTTTTGAAAGGTTCCAAAGCAAATTTAACAACATTGATCTCTACATCATATGGATGTTAAAAATACCTTCTTACATTGGGGCCTTGAAGAAGAAGTCTATATGAGTCTTCCTTCTGACCCTTAAAAAGAAAATGATAAAGGTCTTGTATGCAAAAGAAGGCCTTGTATGGACTTAAGCAATCACCTCGTCTATGGTATGCCAAACTCGGCTTAGCTTTGATGAGTGTCGAGTTTCTTAGAAGTTCAGTTGACTCTTAAATGTTCATAAAAAGGGAAACTTCAGGTACAACAGTTGTATTCAATTATGTTGATGATAGTATTGTTATAGGTGATAATAAAGAAAGAATCATGCAGCCTAAAAATTATATTCACAAGAAATTTGACATCAAGAACCTTGGTCAACTAAAGTATTTTTTCAATATTAAAGTACCACATTCAAAAAGTGGATTCTTCATTTATTAAAGGAAATATATCTTAGACCTGTTGAAAGACATTGGGAAGTTGAAAGTCAAACCCGTTGACGCTCTTATTGATATTAATTCCAAGTTTGATTTAATAAATAGAAAATATCTTGAAGATGTGGGTCGCTTTCAGAGACTTATGGGCATATTGATTTATTTGACTGCGACCATATTTAGCATATGCGATTAGCCTTGTGAGCTGATTTATGCATGCTCCTAAATCATATCATATGGAAGTTATCAATAAGATTCTCATATATCTTAAGTTGTCACCCAATAGAGGTATTTGGATGAAATCAAATGGTCACACTAATATTAATTATTATTCTGATACTGTCTGGACAGGTAGTCCAATTGACAGAAGGTCTACTTCTAGTTATTGTGTATTGGTCGAATGAAACTTAGTTACTTGGAAAGAGAAAAAACAAAATGTAGTTGCTCGATCAAGTGCAGAGGTCGAATATAGAGATATGGCTAAAATACTTACTTTGAGATATGGGGTTCCCAAAGGTCAATCCAATGGTAATGTTCTGTGATAATCAAGCAGTTATATATATAGCCTCCAATCCAGTTTTTCATGAAAGAACTAAGCATATAGAAGTTGATTATCACTTTGTGAAACCAACTTGTAAACATGTTCACCAAAGCTATTGCAAATTTAAATTCCATCAAATACTTTCCAAGTGGGGTTCCATAGATATCTACACACCAACTTAAGGGGAAGTATTGTAGTTTATAGCAACAAGATATTAAGTCCCTACCTTGTGGATTACAAGATATTGAGTTTCCTATTTTATGGAATTACAAGTGTAGTTAGATTTGTTTCCTAAAAGACAAGAATTGCAACTCTATAAATATTTGATAAACCAGAGTAATCCCTATAAATGAGGTACTGGTTTACCATCCGTGGATATAGGTACTATTGTGGAACCACGTATATGTCTTGTTGATTTCTCTCTCTCTATTTCCCTCTATTGCAAATTCTACAAAATTACATTAACTTAATATTTTGATTTTACATTAGTTCTTTTACTATATTTTAGTTTTATTTCTCTTTGACACCAAATTTTCCTCATTCTAAGTTAAATTTTTGATATCTCTTAAAAAGATTTGACTCACGTGCAGAGCACATGCACTATGCTAATATATATATATATATATATATATATATATATATATATATATATATAATTGACTTTCTTTTTTATTTAATACGATTATTGATATTGTGATGTAGTGGTTAGGTGCATCGATCCAACCCTCTGGATTTGGATAATCAAGCGACACGCGTCTCGAGTTTCAGGGGAGACCCGGGACTTTTGAGATCGCTCTCTCGAAAAACTCATTCGAGAACGAGGGCAGATATTACCAACCGATGAGAGAGGAATTTAAAGTGGGTTCGGGACTCACTCGGGCTAACTCGCGTGGGTGCCCTCTTAGATCACAAATAAAGCCCTTCAGTAATAAAATTGGTTCGGAATCGCCTCCCTTGGCTTGTATTCTCCTATTTTCTACAATCACACATATATGGCAAAGGTTATAACACAGGTGGGTCAGTGGACCTCACCTAGCCTTTTGGGTGAACGTACACAAGCGTGCACATTCAAAAGAAGAAGGAAAGAACGAGAGAAGAAAGATGGGGGGAAAGAAGAATTTGACCAAGCGAGGAGATTAATACAGTGACTAGGCTGGTGGGTAATTGGTTTGACAAGGTAGTAAAATGAGCTCGGTAACTCAAACTGGCTCAACAGGATTACTACTAGACGTCAATACCGATACTAACTAGCTAAATACGAGGGGTAGGTACAGTAATTCTGACACAACATTACGGCTAGACGGCACGACTACTATAGGGGGCTAATCTCAACCCTTCTTAATCAAACGAAAGGATAACAGAAAGAATGAAAATCATAAAGAGAGAGTAAGAAGTAAGAGAATAAGAAAGAGAAGAGAAAGAAAGAGAGGAAGAGAAAGAAAGAAGGATAAGAGTGTAAAAGAAAAGAGAATGAAGGAGAAAAGAGGGTGAAAGACACAGTCGGCGTTAGGCTTCATCGGCTGGGTTGGAAAGAGTAGAGAGAAAAAAGACACAGTCGGTGCTAGGCTTCGTCGGCTGTGTTTAAGAAAATCGGAGAGAGAAAATAGTCAGCATTGGGCATCATCGGCTGCGTTGGAAAGAGAAGAGAGAAAAAGGACACAATCGGTGCTAGGCTTCGTCGGCTGGGTTTAAGGAAAGAGGAGAGAGAAGACACAGTTGGCGTGGGGCATCACCTGCTGAGTTGGAAAGAAAAGAGAGAAAAAGGACACAGTCGACACTGGGCTTCGTCAGTTGTGTTTAAGAAAAGAGGAGAGAGAAGATACAGTCGACGTTGTGCATCGTCGGCTATGCTAGTCAGAGAAGAGAGAGAAGATGCAGTTGACGTTAGGCTTCGCCGACTGTGTTAGACAGAGAAGATACAGTTGGTGCTAAGCTTCACCGACTGTATTAGACAGAGAAGAGAGAGGATGCAGTAGACGTTAGCTTCGCCAGACTATGTTAGACGAGAAGAGAGAGAAGATGAAGTTAGCACTGGGCTTCACCTACTGTGCTAGAGCAAAAAGAGAGATAGAGATGAGAAGAAGAGAGAGATATAAAAATGAGAAGAAGGGAGAGAAAGAGAGATGAGAAGAAGAGAGAGAAAGAGAGATAGGGATGAGAAGAAGAGAGAGAGAGATGAGAAGAAAGAAAGAGAGGAGGAGAGAGAAAGAGAGGATGAGAGATAAAGATGAGGAGAGAAAGAGAGGAGAAGAGAGAGGGGAGAAGAGAGAAAGTTACCTTACCGAAAGGTACCAACCCTTTTCTTTTGTCTCCTCTCTCTCTCTCCAAGACGTACCCACGAGTTCAAGAAGAAATTGAAATTTATTAATCGTTGTGTGAAATGAACCTCAGGTCCTTTACAATTTGGCTTTGCATGCTTATATAGAATTGGGCTAAAACATGGGTGTACGTCAAAAAACTAACTAGAATTGAAGATAATTACAATTTAATTGAATTAAAAGAAATTTTAAAATTGGGTGCAAAATGATTGTTTTGCCCTTGCCTAACAATGTGTGGAATTCCATAACAGTCCCTACTGCTGCCCGAGAACTTATGTGATCTTCTATGACTGATCCGGGGTTGTTTTGATACCCATTGATCGAAAGATGATTATTTTTTTGTGTGGCTCAGCATGACATCGATCTGATACCAACTTCGAGCCATGAATCATGTTTTTAAGCCATGATCGTGAAACTTGAAATTTGCTTGAATATTGAAAACAGCGGATCAATTATGTGCTCGTTCCTTGATTTTTTTTTGTGATTTCTTTGCTGAATCACACTGAGCATGCCAACACGATTATGTTGCAATAAACACAGCTCGATTTCGTGTCATGATGAAGATTTGGTCGTCTTGAATTTTTACCAAAATCTTGAAATTCGACGGCTGAAATTTACAGCTGCTTTGACATATCTGTGTGTAAAATCCAACCATTCATCGTACGTGAAGTTTGGACCATAGATAGACACGGACCTCACGCACATAATGCAATTGGCTTCGTGCCGATCAGGTATGCGAGCGTCGTGATTTGGTCGCTAGAGTGGGGGGCGCTGCTGCTGAATTTTCTGCAACTCTTTTAATGGATCAGCAACTTCTCTCTAGTTTTTCTCCTTGCTCGAGCATCGTCTCGGGGTGTAGCACATATCGAATTGTTCGTCTTGATGAGACGAACACGCTCACCAAATTTGAGCACGATCTGACTCTGATTGAGTGAGACATAGGCCCTGAAAGTCACTGCCCCTGACTGTAAAAACAACCACCTTTAATGGTGTTTTGGTGCAGGGTGGTCACACGGGAATAGTATGCAGCCTACCCCTTTTCAGTATTTTACCCATAACTTTGTTTTGGAGTGCCCGATTAAGCCGAAACTTGACTCATGGGGATTTTCAATTGTGCTGAATCTAATGGTGGTAGTCCCACAGCTGTTTAACACACCAAAAGGATAGTTTTAGTTACGGGGTCCATTTCAGGGTGCAAGAGGCCGATTTTGTCGAAATTATTTTGTAGGCTTTATTGACCTGCTTCCTCTTTATTCTGCATCAAGGACCATGGTGCTGAAGAATACGTTCAAACAGCTTGTCCCACAGAATGTTGTGCTTCGAGAGAAGTGAGAAGGACGACATTCAAAAAATTTCCTACGGCTTTATTAATTTTTATTTTCTAGCCACAGGACCACATGAACGTCGAGGAGATTCACGCAATGGTGCAACTAGGATGGTCAAACGTAGAGATGCATTGTTCACAGGTCCATCCATGGAGACTTTAGGGGGAGAAGAGACTCTTTGAGGGATCTTATCGAAGTCCTCACCCTCGTGCGGACTATTTGTGATTCTGAAGCTGAGGATTTCGTACGGACCTCGTCAGTCATAATCAGGCCCGTCTGGCAATTGAGTGCCATGTCGAAGGGCATTGTTCCCATTTGGTATGGGTTTGTGTATATCCTCTGGTGTTGAGCCACGTTTCAAGGATTACGTGAATGGTATGCTGAAAGGCCTTGCGTTAGCGCCATCTGCTTCATGCATCATTCATTCCTTGAGGAGTAGGGTACCTCAGTTTATCGAGGCGACCAGCTCTAGGTACAACCACCCCTACCCACTGCTTTGCAGCTACGACAATCATCTGATTGTTGCTCCAAAGTCATGACTGACCAGTTATTCCTTGGCGAGTAGGGTACCTTCAGTTTATCGAGGTGACCTGCTCTGGATACAACCACCCCTATCCAATGCTTTACTTTTACGACAATCATTTGATTGTCGCTCCAAAGTCATGGTTGACTTAGCTTCCTTGGGGCATCTTCAACATCTTAGAAGTATGTTGGTGAGCTTGTGAGAATGATGCTCTTTTTCATGAGACTTGTCTTGTCGTCTTGACAAGTATACTGTCTTTCGAGTCCTTTTTACAATTGGACTCAGGCTGTCGGAATCTTTTCCTTAGAGCTCGTACTTTTGGATCCTGGTATTGTAACATCAGGGATTTTTCTTTTTGAGTGAGGGCTAAAGCCACCTATTGAGGCGAACGCTGCATCAACCTGTTTATTGGTCTAAGCATCTTTTGCGAATTTTGACTTGAACTTGGGAAGCGGCACTGTTGAGACGGTTTTTACCAACTTCTTTTTATTTGGGGCTCTTTTACCCATGACCTCTCGGCCATGTCCATCCTTATTCTTCCATTTTTACTCACGATGCCCTTTTGGGTTTTCATCGTGCCCGGGGTTTTATTCACGAAACTCTTTTACTCATGGCTTCGTGACCATGCCCGTCTGTCATTTTTACTCATAGCGTTCCCTTGTTAAGGTATACACCA
This sequence comes from Amborella trichopoda, assembly GCF_054954075.1. Lineage (NCBI taxonomy): Eukaryota > Viridiplantae > Streptophyta > Magnoliopsida > Amborellales > Amborellaceae > Amborella > Amborella trichopoda. The sequence continues at coordinate 34,207,549 of NC_142348.1, forward strand.
CGCCGATTATTATTTTTTATTTTGTGAAGGCGTGTTCAAGGTCATGCCTTTGTGACCTGTGCAAAGAAGTTTATCGTCATGCGGCTAAGACATACACTATGGTTTAAGGTCGTACAGCTAGACCATAATGGAGATGGCTGGCAATCTGTAGAGGCCATGGAGTGAGAATAATAGTGGTTTTAGCTCACTTTTGGGGAGATGGCACGAGGCTACATATGGAAGATGGATGATGTACGGATGGAATGTGAAAAGTGGTGACCCACTAGCTTACGATGAGTATAAGTGGCAGGATGGTTCACCGTTTTGTTAGCGTGGGTGAGACTCACTGGGGAATGATGTAAGATGATGAAAGGAATGAACTCACTGGGGAGGTAGGGAAGGTGGTGCGTGCACACGAATGGGTCAGTTAGGGAAAACGTACTTGAAGATGCACATAAAAGGTGTGTGCGTGTATGGGGGGCCAAGTTTTATGGTCATGCCACCAAGACCTGTGCAGAGCATTTTAGCACCATGCGACCATGACGTGCACTATGGTATAAGGTCATACAGCTGAACTGTGGTTATGCAGTTTAGAGTCATGTAACTAGGACCATGCAGTTTAAAGTCAAGCAACTATAGCTCCACTATAGTTTAAGGTCATATAGTTTGGACCATGGTTATGCAGTTAGAGTCATGCAATTAGGACCGTGCAGTTTAAGGTCGTGCAACTAGACCTCCACTGCAGTTTAAGGTCATATAGTTTGGACCATGCAGTTTAGGGTCGTGCATCTAGACCATTGCTACAGTTTAAGGTCATATAGATTGGACCGTGGTTATGCAGTTTAGAGTCATGCAACTAGGACTGTACAGTTTAAGGTCGTACAACTAGACCTCCGCTACAGTTTAAGGTCATATAGTTTGGACCATGCAGTTTAGGGTCGTGCATCTAGACCATTGCTACAGTTTAAGGTCGTATAGTTTGGACCATGGTCATGCAGTTTAGAGTCATGCAACTAGGACCGTGCAGTTTAAGGTCGTACAACTAGACCTCTGCTATAGTTTAAGGTCATAGTTTAGACCGTGGTTATGCAGTTTAGAGCCATGCAACTAGGACCATGCAGTTTAAGGTCATCAACTAGACCTCCACGACAATTTAAGGTCATATAGTTTGGACTATGTAGTTTAAGGTCGTGCATCTAGACCATTGTGTGGTTCGTCATGTAGGTGAAGCTCCGTGAGGACTAGGTCTGTGGGCAGCAGTCTGACTCCCTGGGGCTAAGATAGGTAGGACCGATGATCGATCCAGATAACAGAGCTGACCTTATTGAGGAAGAGGGGACAAAGTGGGTCATTTATAAGCATGAGGTAGACCACTGGGGATTGCAGCAGTAAAAACGACCCTAACTCCATTGGGGATAATAGTATGTGTATGGTTCTATTACTGGGAATGAGAAGTCATGACCTAAGTTTGGTCGATCTAGGTTCCACTTTGTCGAAGAGAATAGGTCAGAGTCAAGATGCAACTTCACTGGGGATAATAATAATTGGATGCACATGGCTTTGGCCTGGAGTAGGCGACAATAGGCTATTTAAAATACAGTCAGCGCCAAGTGCAGCAACCATTATTTCTTGAACACTCAGCCGGTGCTAAGTCTTAAAAAACACAACTGGCGTTGAAGACGGCCAACATTGCTTCTTAACCAGTCAGCCGGCACTGGAAGGTTAAAAACACGACCGGAGCTAGATTGTTAAAAATAGGGCCGACGTTGAGGGTGGCACGTGCTTGAACACATATGGTGCTGAGTTGCCGAGCATACAGTCGGCGTTGCGGTTGTTGAAACACAGTCGGCTCTAGGTACCTTCAACCACGTAGTCAACGCTGAGTATGGATTAATATTCGAGCCATTACCCGAGCTTGACCCGATCCAGCCCTTTTGTTGGAATTTTACAAGTGGTGAAGAGAGTTGCCTCGGGCCTCGGGTCAAAGCCCGACTTGATCCAGCCTGTTTGTTGGAACTTTTGAGGCGGCAGTGAGAGTTGCCTCGGGCCTTGGGTCAAAGGCCGACCTTGCTCATCGTCGTTTGGCTGTCCTTGAATGCGACTGGGATTCCTAGTTTGTGAGGGGCGTTTGAGGGTAGTGTTGGCTATATAAGGGGATAAAACCTCATTTTCCTTCACTTTTTCACTAAAGGAAAAAAAAACTTAAAACATTTTAACGGTGAGCAGAGGGTGCCTGGTAGAAGCTCTGGCAAGCAGTGGGATTTCAGAGGGGCTAATGAGAGCCTGCTAGCAAACAGTGGAGGTTTCGGCTATGGGAGAAAACCAGAGGAGGTTTGTGCATTACCGGAGTTTTGCGAGTAGAGGAGGGAGTTCGCCGGAAAACAAGGAACTCCAGGCGTGTTTTCAGGGTTCTGGCAAAGGGAGTAGGTGGCAGGAGTTGCAACAGAGGGCTAACTATTCCGCTAGTTTCTAACACTTTTTCTGGCGAGTGCACGGTGATTTCCTGATGGCTTGGGGGAAGCTGCAAAGGTTTCGGACAGCGGCCAAGAGTTTCCTGCAAGAAACTGAAGGGCGTAGGGAAGTGGACCGTTGCTGGAGTGTGGACCGTCACGCGGAAGGCGAACGGTTCCCATCGGCACGTGTAATTTGTGTGTCAGACGGTGCGGAGGTGGACGACTATCAAGCGATGTAGCGGCTCGAGGTAGCAAGCATAAAATCCACGACATGTGTGAGAGATCTGAAGGGCATTAGACGTTGGGGAACACAGGTGGCGTTGGGTGTTTGGTGAACACAGCCGATGCTAGGTGTTAGCAGACGCAACCAGCGCTAAGCGTTGGTTGGTAGACACAACTAGCGCTAAACGTTGACGGACACAACCGACGTTAAGCTTTAGCAGACACAGTCGGTGCTAGGTTTTTAGCAGACACAACCGGCACTAAGTGTCGGCAGACACAACCGCGGTAGGATTTAGTAGACACAGCAGGGGCTAAGCTTTGGCGGACACAGCCGGCACTAAAGGTTAGCAAACACAATCGGCGCTGAGTTTGAGTGCCTAGCCGGTGCTAAGGTTTGAGTGCCTAGCCGGTGCTAAGGTTTGAGTGCATAGCCGGCGCTGATCCAGTGCTTTAGCAATTTTTTATTTCGGAGTAAGCCACTAAGTCCTTTTATAATGGCTGGTTCTTCTTACCGATGTGAAGAATCTTCCAAGAAGAATTCTTGATGTGAAGAATCTTCCAAGAGAAGGAGAGGTCGATACTGATAACTTTACCAGTGAGGCTTTAATAAGAGGGATGTCCATTTGACTGACAAGGCCAGTATGCAAACCAGAGTGGCCCCTCAGTGTCACTTTTATTACTGACCCAGTTTGTTTTGAAAGTCACGAGGGTAATGACGATAATGTTAGTATTGAAGAAGGGGTGGCACTCCTCAATTGCATGCACAGGAACATAGCTTTTGAAGAGAACTTGCCTATCCTAGGGAAACGAATGGTACAGGAAAAGGGCTCCTAATGTGGTCAGCAAAAGGCCTCTGAATTCAGGGGGAGCACTAATACTTAAAGGAATACTCTTCCTGGACTGCCAAGGTGTTAGTGTCGCATAGAAGCATTCTTGAACGTGCTTCTCTGCTAGCAGCAGTCCAATGTTTAGACAGCTACTATGATCGATGCTTTAATATTGTGAAAGTATTACTGGAGACCTGAAGTCACACTAGCAATACTTGGCTTCTTGGGCATGGGGAAGCAGGAATCTCTTTGCTGGATCTTTATGTTATTGGGCTCCTTGCGATGATCGAGGCCATGTATGACGAGTTCGTGCCTCCGAACTCAGTCATCTTTGGTGGTGCTAGCTCGGGGGATGAAGCGCCGCTTGTCAATTTTCAAAAGATCTTCGAGGCTTACCAATTCGTTCATGTCAAGTCTAGCAATGGTCGAGTAACCTTCACCGAATGGGTGAAATTCTTTTGTGGGGACTATCCCGAAGGTGGCCGGGGTATTCTGAAAGGAAAAGGGAAGGAAAGTATGAAGGGGACGCCTCCCGTGTATCAATCGGAGACCAGTGATGACTGTGTCTTTTGGCCTCATATTTGGCCTTATTTTTGTGAAAGTTCGTGCTCCCTGAATGGGCAGACGGCAGTCGTCCAGGCGTATTGTATGTGGCCTGCGACATGGCAAGAGGGCGTGAGTATGCCCTTACTTAACCAGACTTGTATAACATTTACCATAGCTTGGGGGCCATCTCCCATGGAAAGGCCTACCAAGGCAAAGAGGGAGGGAATGACATTGTAGGAGGAGAGGCATTTCCTGGGGATTGTAGGACTCCATTCCCCGTGCATTACGTGTACGGGTGGCTAGGGGCCTATTTCCCTGACACCAATGTTAGGAATTAGAGCTCGAGGGGTAAACTGTGGCCCTTCTTGATGGGGATTGCTAACCAAAAGGCTATCTTCCATACCCAAGGGGGAGCTCGGAGTTTATTTGGGAATGATTCTTTAAATATGCGGCGGGTCCCATTTCTAGTTGGGAGCTTCACTGATCGTGCTTTCGTTGATGAACTGGGGAAGGAGCTAGTTGGTGCTCCAACAACCACCGGGGAACTCATGTTCATCCTGAGCATTAGAGGGGGAGTTCTGCCTTATCAAACTCCGCACAGTGCCAGATTACAAGGATATTTCCCCCATCGCTTTGCCCGTCAACATGGGCTTGATCAAAGCTGCCCCTTCTTCGTGTTTTTCAAAAAGCATCAAGGCAAGGTAAACACTGGGAAAACGGAAGAGCTTGGGACTCTCCGTGAGTTTTGGCTGCCAGAACATATACGGACGGCTTGGTCCACATGTCTAGTAATGACAGAGATCGGTAGTATTTGTTACCTCACTTCGGCAGGAGGATTCGAATGACTGCGGCTAATGCGAACTGGTGGATGATCACCAGCAAGGGATACTAGGATGAGGATCACCCTTGGAAAGGAGAGAACGACAACTGGCGGCAGGAGACTATGCAGAGGAGAGTAGCGGATCTTCCTGCTCCTGACGAAGTCTTTGTCTTGAAATATCCCTCGAATTAACAAGCTTTGGGGATCCCTCGAGAGATAGCGGCCGATGACGTCTCGTCAAAATTTCTAGCCATGAAACAGAGAACTGGAAGCTTCTTTGATAAACTCAATTCCATATTTGAATGGGATGAGGGCCGACAGGTCCCTGGTTATGAGAAGCGTCCCACACAGGACCTGAACGCGCTGATTGGGAGTGGTCCTTACAGTAGACTGGCTAAGGGCCCCTCTCAAGGAGGAATTTTGAAGTGGTCGCTCCTCCGACGGGGGGAAAGAAGAGAAAACGCTCCACCTCTACTGACATTCGTGTGTCATCTCCAGTTAGTGGGTTTACTCGGAGGCGTAGGTGTGCCCATCTTCCTGTGATCTCAGAACCAGGAGGTAGCTCTTCCTCCCTTGATCATTTAGCAAATCCACCTGTGTCACCTTCTGCACTTTCTCCACCATTTTCTGTCTCTCATGAATTATCTTCTTAGTCTTCAAAGACTGAAGCAAACGATTCCGGCCCTTCTGAGCCCATTGTTATTCTTGCTGCAGGGAAGTGACTCCAGGTCTTGGGGAGATGCCTCTGAGTCCAAGGGATGTTCCTGAGTTAGAGCTAGCTCCGATGGAGACTGACGAGGCTGGAGGTCCCAAAGCGGCTGCTCCATGAAAGGAATCTGGTGCCGATGTGGGCTCTGTGCCTCAGGGGTTTAATGCTCGACTGAGGTAGAGGCTATGATTCAAGAAGAAGGGCCTATAGTTAATGTTGCCCCTCAGTACCACGAGGCTGATGCCCCCGAGGGCACAAATCATGAAGATGAAGGGGTTGAAATTTTCGTGGCTGAAGTTCTGGCTGCTGAGGGTGCAGGCCAAATGGAAGAAACCATGGCTGGGGCTGAATAGACGATTGGTGAAGGCCCAAGGGAAGAGGCAGCCTCTGAACTTGCCAATGTTGATGTGGCAGTTTAGGAGGGTGAGAGGCATGGGGAACAAGTTTCTTTGGGGGCTGTTGAGACAGAAGTGGAGACCCCCATAAGCGAGGGTCAAGGAAAGGAGGCTGGTATTGAAGAACCCAGGCAGGTTGAGACTGGTACCTCTGAGTCTAAGGGGCAAGAAGCTCTGGACTTTGCCATTGCTCCAGAGGAGCCAATGCTCAGACGACTATCACTTTGACAAGCCCAGTCCTTGAAGCCGAAGCCTCTTCAATAGTCGTAATCCCAGCAGCACCATCCAGACCCATTTTTAGCGGCGTTTCTGATATGATTGCATGCATGCTTTGTGCATGCCTTCAGGGTCTATGAGAGCTACCTTTTAATGAGCTGGGCGAGGCTTTGACCAAGCTTAGGGAATTTGCTGCCGTGACTACTGTGGTTGGGAGTGCACCAGAAGTCCTTTCTCATTTTGATGCAACGCTAAATGAGCTGAAGAGCTGGCGATCAGGAATACTGGATCATGAAGCGAAGACCAGTAGGTTAGCCTCTTTAGAGGAGTCCATCTTGCATCGTCGCGAGGAAATAGATTATTATCGTGAGAAGAAGGCCACAATAACTGGCCCTCAGCAGGATCTGAAGAGGAAGGCGCAAGGCAGCTATAAGAGAATGATCAAAATAAGCGAGGAGATGCGAATATTGAGGGAAGAATTCGCTGGGCTTGAGACAGAGATGATTTAGAGAAGAGCCCAAGAGGCTTCTTTGGTTGCAGATTTATCTGAACTCAATCGCATCATCGAGTTTGAAACCGTGGCAATGGAGGAGAAGACTCAAGCTGTGGCCAAACTGAGGGAACACGTCTAGGACCCCGAGGTATCTTCCGTAGCATACAGAGCAGAGATCAACAAGATAGTTGATCATTTCTGAACATGCCATTTCTGAACATGCCATTTCCTTTTGCCACTACTTGTAAAAGTTTTAAGTGATGAATAAAGTGCTTCTCTTTTTATTTTTCTTTTGATTGAATTTATTGCATGATTGAATTCTCCTCTTACTTTATGGTTAGGTGCCTCGATCTCGCCCTTCGAGTCCCTGGAGGATCGGGCGGCGGTCTTAGGTTTGGGGAGAGACTCGGGGATGTTTGTGAGATCGTTCTCCTGAGAACCTCATTCGAAAATAAGGGCAGATGTTACGAACCGGTGAGAGAGGAATTTAAAGGTAGGTTCGGGACTTACTCGGGATGACTCGCGTGGGCACCCTCTTAGATCACGAAGAAAGCCCCCCAGTAATGAAACTAGTTCGGAGTTGCCTCCCTTGGCTCGTATTCTTCTTATTTTCTGCTTTCTTGCAATCACACACATATATGGTAAAATTTATGGGACAGGTGGGTCAGACCTTACCCTTTTCCTCTTTGATGATCTTACGCAAGCATGCGTATTCAAAAAGAAGAAAGAAAGACAAGAGGAGAGAAGAATTCGATCAAGCGAGAAGATCAGAGCAGTGACTAGGCTGGTGGATAATTGGAGTAATGTGGTAGCGAAACAGGCTCGGTAACTGAGACCGACTCACTACTAGACTCTATTGCCAATATCGACTAATTAAGCACGATGGTCGGTCTGTCGTGGCAGTAAAGCGGGCCAAGCGAACCTTGCCCAACAACATTACGGCTAGTTGACAGGACTGCCATGAGATGCTAACCTCAATCCCTCTTGGTCGAATGAAAGAGTAGCAGAGGAATGATTAAAGAGAAGAAGGGAATGGATGGAAGGAGAGAGGAGAAGGAAGAGAGGAGGGAGAAGAAGGAAGAGGAGATGCAGTTGGCGTTAGACATTGCAGACTGTTTCAGGAGATGGGAGATGCTAGGCTTCGTCGACTGTGTCAGATGAGAAGAGAGGAAGAGAACCAACGGGTGCTAAGGCTCGCCAACTGACAGAAGAAGAAAGGGAAGACCAGGTGGCGTTAGGTCTCGCTGACTGGCAAAAGAGGTAAGAGAAGACCCACCGGCATCGAGTCTCGCCGACTGATAGCAGAAGAAAGAAAAGACCAACCGACGCTAGGTCTCACTGACTGATATAAATAGAGAGAGAAGACCAACCGACGTTAGGACTCATCAATTGATAGAAGTAGAGAGAGAAGACCAATTGGTGCTAGGCCTTGTCGACTAATAAAAGAGGACAGAGAAGACCAATCGGCGCTAGGTCTCGTTGACTAGTAGAAGTAGAGAGAGAAGACCAACCAGCGTTAAGTCTCACTGACTAGTAGAAGAAGAGAGAGAAGACCAACCAGCGCTAGGCCTCACCGATTGATAGAAGAGGAAAGAGAAGACCAACCAGCACTAGGTCTCACCGATTGGTAGAAGAAGAGAGAGAAGACCAACCAATGTTAGGTCTCGCTGACTAGTAGAAGAAGAGAGAGAAGATCAACCGGCGCTAGGTCTCTCCTATTGGTAGAAGAAGACAGAGAAGACCAACTGGTGCTGGTCTCACCAATTGACATAAGGAGATAGAGAGGACGAACCGAGGCTAGGTCTCGCCAGTTGATAGAAGAAGATAGAGAAGACCAATCGGCGCTAGGTCTCGCCAGTTGATAGAAGAAGATAGAGAGGGCCAACTAGCATTAGGTCTCGTCAGTTGATAAAAGAGAGAGAGAGCAGAGATAAAGAGAGAAGAGAGAGAAAGAGGGAAGACAGAGGGAAGACAGAGGGAAGAGAGAGAAGAGAGAAAGAGGGAAGAGAGAAGAGAGAAAGAGGGACGAGAGAGAGAAAAGAGAATAGAGAGAAAGAGAAAAGAGAGAGAAGAGGGACGAGAGAGAAGAGAGAGAAAGTTACCTGCTCGAAAGGTATCGACTCTTTTCTTCTCTCTCCTTTCTCTCTCCAAGACGTACTCACAAGCTCAAGCAAGGAATCAAAATTTTATTGAATCTTCCCAGAATCAACTGATGGCGGAGGGGTTTTGGAGTTTTTTGTTTGCAATGAGGCAGTGCCTGTTAGAATTGTGCCCAAACGTGTGGATTGATCAAAATTAGACCTAATTGCTGAAAATTAAGATTTAATGAAATTAAAAGAAATTCTAAAAATGAGTGCAACAATGTGTGGAATTTCATAACAGTCCCTGCTGCTGCACGAGATCTTGCGTGATCCTCCATGGCTGACCCGAGGGTATTCTGATGCCCATTTAATCGAAAGATTACTACTTTCTTGCAAGGCTCGGCATGGCGATCGTTTCGATACCAACTTCAAGCCATGAATCATGTTTTTGAACCATGATCATAAAACTTGAAATTTGGTTGAATCTTGGAAACTTCGGATAGATAGTGCGGTCGTTCCTTAATGTTTTTCTATGATTTCTTCATCATAGTTCACTGAGCATCCCGTCATGATCGCATGGTAACAAACGAAACATGATTTGGAGCCCGAACGAAGATTTTACAACTTTTGAGTTTTGGCCAAAATTTGGAATCTGACAGTAGGAATTTTAGTCAATTCGTTGGCTTCGTGTGTGAAATCTGACCGTTCATCATGTACGAGGTTCGGACCAATGATAGCCCTGGATCTTACGCACACAATAGAATTGGTTTCACATCGATTCGTTGCGTGAACTTCGTGATTTAGTCTATCGAGCGAGGCATGTCGCTGCTGAATTTTCTGCAACTTCTTCACGTATCGGCAACTTCTCTCTAGATTTTCTACCTGCTCGGACATCGTCTTGAGGCGTACCACTTATTGAATTGTTCATCTTGATGAGACGAATATGCTCACCAAATTTGGGAGCGATACGATTTGAAATGAGTGAGTTACGGGTCCCAAAAATGACTGCCTATGACTGTAAAAACAACCACGTTTAATGGTGTTTTGGTGCAGCGATGCCACATGGGAATAGTGTGCAACCCTCCTATTTCAATGTTTTTCTCATATCTTTGTTTTGGAGTATATGATTAAGCCGAAACTTGGCCCATAGGGGTTTTCAACCGTATCAGATCTAATAGCCATGATCCCACAGTGATTTAAGACACCAAAAATGTAGTTGCAATTGTAGGGTCTGTTTCAGAGTGCTAAAGGCCATTTTTTCGAAAATTGGTCCTTTGTGTTTACTGCCTTAGATATGTCGGAATATCAAAACTTGGTAGGTGGTCTTTTGAAGTCTTAATGAGCCATTATAAGACTATCAAGAATTTTCATTGTTTTTTAGGCTTTATTGACCTGCTTCCTACCAGGGACCAAGGTGATGAAAAATACGTTCAAACACTCTACTGTACCTCGTGATTTGTTTTTAACGCCTCTCAATATGTTAATAACCTAGGCCTTGTTTAGCCCCATGACGGGCTGTCGTGGCTTGTATAGCTTCGAAATGGGGAGTCATTGCTTTTTCTCCTCTTAAGGTTTGATTAGACAAGGGCTCATAGTTCATTTTCCTCATCATTTGGTGAGCCTACTCACTATAGATAGTCCAGTCATGAGGGGCTTTGGCCTCTTTTAGTGGTGCATTCACTTCAAACCTATCATAGCTTTTGGTCTCAAGCACGAACTCCTTGAGATGTTTTGAAGCAATACGCATAACTTCCAATTGGCTCTGAAGATTACGAACGTCACTTCTTAAGTTTGCTAGGTGATCCTGCTGTTGAGGTGAAGAAGATTGTCCTTTCTCAAACTGCTCTCCTCCTGCCATACCAAGGAATAGTAGAACTTGTTGTTGATCACTGGTACGAGGAGCATCCTCTATGTTTATAACGACCGGATTTGAAGAATCTTTCGCGTCGATTGGGCCCCATTTCTACTTTCACGAGTGCAATAGGTGATCTTTGAAGCTGGGAACTCTATCCCCATGACTTACTCAATCTCAAGAATGACCTCTGGTTCATCTTCTGGCCAAGGTGGCCCAGAAGTGGGGGCAGAGGGTGAGGACTCCTCTTCAAGTGAAGATGGAGTTTCTTCAGAGATGGTTGTAGGGATGTTATAATGAATAAGGGTTAAAGGAAGAATTCTACCTTGCCTTTCTTCCTCTTTGAACATGTTCACCATTGTTTTGCCAACATCCTCAACGTCTTCATGAGGCGAAGATATTGTCTTCATTGTAGACTTGTGACCTCCATCATTCAGTTTTTGAGGCGACAACAGATCTGTGAAGTAATATTTAGCATCAGCATAGTGAGTTTCGACTACAAGGAACTGTCTCTTATCAACATAGACCGTATGCTGTCTCCCATCTCGACTATAGTTGAAGCACTAATGCAATGTCTATGGAACCACTCCTTGGTTATGGAGCCATGACCGACTAAGGAGAATGTTGTAGGAAGTGTCGGTGTCGATTACATGGAACTGAGCACAATCATTCAGCTCATCGATCTTAAAACAAAGACGAACCGTGCCAGCTGGCTTCTCTCCTGACTTGTTGAACCCTTGAACTGTGACGTGGGTTGGAGTAAGATCTTCGGACCTTAACCCTAATCAAGTAAGGATCCTCCTTGGAATAAGGTTGATTGTCGACCCTCCATCTAACATAATTCAGTTGATGGGGCATGCATGTAATTTGTCAGTGACAAAGAGAGGGTGATTATGAAACTTTTCTCCCAGCTACAGATCATCTTCTGAAAAGGTGATTGGCATACATCCTTCTAAAATCGCCGGGTCCACCTCAATAGGTTCTACTTCAGTTTCGTACACCTCTGAGTTAGAGAGAGCCTGAACCAAAGCCATCAGGTAATCCTTCGAGAGCATGAGGGCATCGTAGATACTGAGGAGAGTTGGAAGCTTCCGTAGATGCCCTATCACATAATATTTCACCTTTTCTTGATCAAGGCCTTGTGCTTCTAGTCCTGCCATAGGTTTGGGTGGTATGTTGGGTTGAAGAGCATTTTTGGGTAGAAGAGGTTTATTTTGGCCTACTGGCTAACTCGATTGCACAGCCGGCTTGGTTCGGGTGATGGAGGTTTGAGGTTTTGGAAGTGGTTGAGTATATGGGATCAGAGGTGTCCCAAGGAATTGGATAATAGGTAGATTGTTTGAGGTATTGGGATTGGGAAGGAGCCCAGGGAGCTGTAAGATAGACAGATTAGTCTTTGGATTAGGGGCAGTGGTGGACAAGGAAACTTCAAGGTGCCCAACTTTTGTGGTGGAGGTTGCAACGCCCCCCTCGATCTAAGATTTATCTGCCTCGTGATGGGTGATGCTCCTGAGATTTGCACCATGTGGGAAGGTTCCTGAGAGTAGAAGCTTTGCCCTCTTGATTCTCTCGGTCTCTGCTCAAAGTCAGGCTCAGGGGGCAACTGGGGTTCCTTTGGCTTCGACTTTTTGTGCTTCTTTGAAGAAGGTGGCTTTGCCTTGGCTTTAGCTATCAGGGCATCAATAACTGTTAAGAATCCTGCTGCTTGTGCCAGGGTCTTTCTCAATCGTTTTCGTTGCGTTCTGCTTATGTTGATCCCTTCGAATTCTCTATCGAGAGCCTCGGAGTCCGAAAATTTCAAGGTTATACCTGCAAGAGACATAGGAGAAGAAAGATGAGAAGCAGAAGAAGATGAAGGAGAAGGGTTAGAAAGTGGGGGACTTTTAAGGTCATTCCCCTCATCATACCACTCTAGGCGGCTTTTACATCATCACCAGGGTCGGACAAGTGCAAGGCATCTTTTAGGTCTTTCCCTTGCTTAGACCGTTGGGGAGTGCTTTTAATGTTGTCACCCTGAGAAATTCCTGCTCAACTAGCTGTTGAGCAGTCTTGTTTCTCTGGCACGCAGCCCTTAGTGCCCATTTCCTTTTGGTTTTCTGAGGTGGTGCTTGATTCGTCTCACTAGGGTTGTGAACATCCCTAGCTTGGCAGACTGATTCTCGTCTTAAGGACTTGAGTTTGCTTTGCCCGTGATGGACTATCCATGAATGAGAAGTCTAGGGTTCGGTAGAGTCTAAACCATTATTAGGAGAGTCTTGTGTTGGGAGGTCCTCTTCTTGCACTGATGGAGTAGTGGCTTGGGGGTCACTTACTGGGACGTTGTAAAACTCCTGACATTCCCTCATTTTCTTTACGAATATATCGTGGAAACTGGTGCATTCCCATAGGTAGTGACCCCTTATTTGGTGGTACAGGCACCAACGGTCCTCAATCCCCTGAGCAAGGCGTTGAGGCTGCCTTGCGGGTTTTGGTGTGATTAGGCCTTCTTGAAGCATTATAACAAAGAAGGCATAAAGGATAGCAGGAGCTACATCTTCTTCTTGGAAGGTTATTGCATGGGAGACTTCTGCTTCCCCGAAGGCCTTCTTTAAGTCTTCGAGCTTTATTTGATCCTTCTGGATTAAGACCTCAATAATATCTTTTAGCATGTAGCAGTCATCTGTGGGATGATTGATCCTTCTATGATAAGCACAATAATTTGCCTGAGTGTCAAGGCCAGCTTGCTTAGGGAACTAGGCTTCTGGAAGCTGAATCATATTTTGTTCCAATAATAACTAGAACAGTGCATGGACCCATTCATTCTCGAAGGGGTAGACCTTGTTCCTATGCCTGGTGAAATAATCACCCCGATCAAGGTTGGCCGGCGGGGGTACTCGGTTGTACGGTTGTTGTTGCTTGCTTGCCGGAGGAGCTGTCTTCACCGTGCTCACCCCTTTGAAGAGGTCCAAAGTTTGGGAGGGAGCCTTCTTCGGATCATTAACAGTGACAGCTGCACTGATTACTCCTTTTTATTGGATGCCTCGTGTGTTGTTTCGAGAGCTACCATTGCCCCGGTTGTTCCCAGAGCTTGCAGGCTGTTGTCGTGACCCACCTTTGTGGCGTGATAGACTTTCTATGCGGACTGATTTAAAGATCAGCTTTGACTTGGAAATCGGATTAGAAGCCTCGACGTGTAGAGCAATTTTAGGTCACATGTTCTGCACACAAGTTTGGACTGCTTCCTTCTCGGGGTATAGGATTAGGATGGCAAGCAGCCAAAATTTTTCATCTCGATATGAATTGGTCCACGGGCTCATCGGGGTCTTGAGTTAGGGTGAGAAGCTCAATAGTTTGGACCTCTCTCTCGACCTCGTAGAAAAGTTGATAGAACAATTTCTCCATTTCCTCCCATGTATGTACTGAGTTTGGAGGGAGTTGAGCATACCACAGAAAAGCTGGGTCGTCAAGGGTTTCAACAAATTGGCGGAGAAGAAGTCTCCCTTCAGCCACTGTTTCTCGACATGCTGCCTGAAAGTGGGCAATATGCTGATTCGGGGACATGGTCCCGTTTAATAGGGGAAACTTCCCTTTCTTGTAATCTGAGGGAAACAACACCTGGTCAATATATGAAGGGTATGGCCTTTGATAAGGCATTGCACCCTGTATCCCTGGAATTTGATTGTACTTTAAGCTATGGGTCACCATAGCATCGATGTCTGCCTCTGAGACGGGGTGAGGGACATAATCGATGTCTCCTCGAAGAAGGAGGAGCAGGCAAAGGCATGGTTGACTCATGAGGATGCATGAGTCGAGGGAGAGGGGCCGTCTGAAATGGCAATGCTTGTGCGCCCCTTGAAGAAGGATCACGGGTGACCCGGGGGTTAGCTCGAGCTTGAGCAAGTGGTATAGCATATGGAGGCTGAGAACTGCGAGCAGGTGTCTATAAGAGAACATGTGAAGACCTGCTCCTTACAGGGTGCGCTTGTGTGTGCTAAATAGGAGGACGAGGAGGTCGTATCCTGTGTACTCGAGTTGGCTCAGTGACAGCGTTGCGTCGAGCAGTGAGATGCATGTGAACAGTGTGTGCCAGACCTAGCCTTGAGAGGTCTGATCCTAGATGCTGACTTGAGGTAGCACAAGGGTGCCCCAAGGTGTGGCACGAGTGAGTGACCCACGAGCCTTGTGGTGTGCGCAAGGGGTGGAGGGCGCAGGGTCTCTGTCTCTATATGTTGAGCCTCTAGGGATGGAGACTCGTTGTGGTGCAAGAATGTGGGGCCTAGCCTTGCGACGACCCACAGACGCAATGGTAAATTGCTTGCCTTTTGCAGTGAGGCACTGGGCATCCTTCCGGCGTACCTCGACAGTATGATTGACAAGTGACTTGCCAGTGGTAGGGCGGATGTTGTGAGCGGCAACAGATGTGCTGCTGATGTAAGGCGCCTTGGTGGAGGTTCCACCAGAGCGAGGAGATGGGGAGTTAGGGACCTTTAGGTCCCTCCTCATGCCAATCCAAGTTAAGACCTGGGAGCTAGACTTGGGGTCTTTGCTCAAAAGAAGGGTTGGAAATGAAGTTAGAGGAAGTTGTTCCTTGGGGACACTCGCGAACGCGGGGATGAGAAAATCTCTTATCAATATGAATCGGTTACATAACCCAGCAGCCATAAGTGATGTGTGAATAAAAAAAATAAAAAGGAGAAACTAGACAAACAAGTAAGATCCGACAATGGGGTAGTAAGTCCCCAGTGGAGTCGCCAAGCTGGTCAGGTACCTCGATCTCGCGCTCTGGATCTAGATGATCGAGCGGCACGCATCTCGGGTTTCAGAGGAGACCCGAGACTTTTGATATCACTCTCTCGGGAACTTCATTCGAGAACGAGGGTAGGTATTACTAACCGATGAGAGAGAAATTTAAGGTGGATTCGAGACTTACTCGGGTTAGCTCGCATGGGCACCCTCTTAGATCACGAAGAAGCCCCCCAGTAATAAAACTTGTTCGAAATCTCCTCATTAGCTTGTATTATCCCGTTTTCTGCAATCACGAATATATTGCAAAGGTCATAAGACAGGTGGGTCAGTGGACCTCACCTGGCCTTTTGAGTGAACGTACATAGGCATGTACATTCCAAAGAAAAAGGAAAGAATGATAGAAGAAAGATGGGGGGAAAGAAGAATTTGACCAAATGGGGAGATCAACACAGTGACTAGGATAGTGGGTAATTGGCCTGACATGGTAGTAAAACGGGCTCATAACTCAAACTGGCTCAACAGGATTACTACTAGACGTCAATACCGATACTGATTAGCTAGACACGATGGTTAGTTTGTCGTGGCGAAAGCGGGCGCAGTAATTCTAACACAACAACATTACTACTAGACTATAGGACTACCATAGGGGACTAATCTCAACCCTTCTTAATCAAACGAAAGGATAACAGAAAGAATGAAAATAATAAAGAGAGAGTAAGAAGTAAGAGAATAAGAAAGAGAAGAGAAAGAAAGAGAGGAAGATAAAGAATGAAAGAGAAGAGTGTGAGAGAAGAGAGATGGAAGGAGAAAAGAGGGTGAAAGACACAGTCGACGGTAGGCATCATCGGCTGTGTTGGAAGAGGAAGAGAAGGAAGACACAGTCGGCGCTAGGCATTGCCGGCTGGGTTGGAAAGAGAAGAGAGAGAAGATGCAGTCGGTGCTAGGCTTCGTCGGCTGGGTTGGAACGAGAAGAGAGAAAAAGGACACAGTCAGTGTTAGGCTTCATCGGCTGTGTTTAAGAAAAGAGGAGAGAAAAGATATAGTCGGTGCTGGGCATCGTCGGCTGAGTTGGAAAGAGAAGAGAGAAAAAGGACACAGTCGACACTAAGCATCATCGGCTGTGTTTAAGAAAAGAGGAAAGAGAAGACACAGTCGGTGCTGAGCATCGCCGGTTGTGCTAGTCAGAGAAGAGAGAGAAGATGCAGTCGTTATTAGGTTTTATCGACTGTGTTAGACAGAGAAGATGCAATTGGCGTTAGGCTTCACTGACTGTATTAGACAGAGAAGAGAGAGGATGCAGTCGGTGCTAGGCTTCACCGACTGTGTTAGACGAGAAGAGAGAGAAGATGCAGTCGGCACTAGGCTTCACTGACTGTGTTAGACAAAGAGTAGAAAGAGAGATAGAGATGAGAAGAAGAGAGAGATATAAAGATGAGAAGAAGGGAGAGAAAGAGAGATAGAGATGAGAAGAAGAGAGAGAAAGAGAGATAGGGATGAGAAGGAGAAAGAGAAAGAGAAAGAGAGATATAGACGAAGAAAGAGAAAGAGAGGAGGAGAGATATAGATGAGGAGAGAGAAAGAGAGGAGAGAGAAAGAGAGGAGAGATAGAGATGAGAAGAGAGAAAGAGAGGAGGAGAGAGAGGGAAGGAGCGAGAAAGTTACCTTGCTGGAGGATACCGGCCCTTTTCTTCTCTCTCCTCTCTCTCTCCAAAACGCACCCATGAGTTCAAGAAGAAATTGAAATTTTATTGATCGTTGTGTGAAATGAACCTCAGGTCCTTTACAATTTGGCTTTGCATGCTTATATAGAATTGGGCTAAAACATGGGTGTACGCCCAAAAACTACCTAGAATTAAAGATAATTACAATTTAATTGAATTAAAATAAATTCTAAAAATGAGTGCAAAAGGACTGTTTTGCCCCTAATTCCATAACAGTTATTGCTGCTGCTCGAGAACGTGCGTGATCTTTCATGATTTGATCCAGGGTTGTTTTGATGCTCGTATGATACCAACTTTGAGCCATGAATCTTGTTTTTAAGCCATGATCGTGAAACTTGAAAACTTCGGATCGATTGTGTGCTCGTTCCTTGATGTTTCTTTATGGTTTCTTTGCTGAATCACACTGAGAATGCCGTCACGATCACTTTATAACAAGCGCTACTCGATTTCGTGTCCGGACGAAGATATGGTCATCTTGAATTTTTTGCCGGAATCTTGAAATCCAATGGTCGGAATTTACAGCAGCTTTGACATCACCATGTGTGAAATCCAACCGTTCATCGTACACGAGGTTCGGACCATAGATAACCACCGACCGCACACACATAATGCAATTACTTTTGTGTCGATCGGGTATACAAGTGTCGTGATTTGCTCACCGAAGTGGGGCGTGCTGAATTTTCTGTAACTTTCTTCACTGATCAACAACTTCTCTCTAGTTTTTCTCAGGCATCGTCTTGAGGCGTACCACATATGGACTCGCTCGTCTTGATGTGACGAACATATTCACCAAATTTGAGCATGATTCCACTCAGATTGAGTGAAATATAGGCCCCAAAATTCACTGCCCGTGACTATCAAAACAGCCACCTTTAATGGTGTCCACACGGGAATAGTGTGCAGCCTACCCCTTTTTAGTATTTTACCCATACCTTTATCCTGGAGTACCTGATTAAGTCGAAACTTGACCCATATTGGTTTTCGACCGTGTCGGATCCAACGGGGGTGGTCCCACAGTTGTTTGACGCACCAAAAAGATAGTTTTAGTTACGAGGGTGCTAGAGGTTGATTTTGCCGAAATTATTTCTTTGTTTTCACTGCCTTAAATATGTCTGATAGTGATAAAACTTGGCAGGTGGCCTTTTGGAGTGCTTATGAAGATCTTAACTAGTTCTAGGCCAATTATGAGACTGTCAAAATTTTCACTCATTTTGTAGCCATTATTGACCTGCTTCCTCTTTATTCCGCATCAGGGTCAAGGTACTGAAAAATACGTTCAAACAAGTAGAAGTGTCAATTATATCTAAATATCGATGGTTGCGCTTGGATTTACAACCTCTCAGGCTCCCTCGGGGTCCCAGGCTCAATGAACCCCCTCTCAGACAACTGCTCGACCTGCGTGCACATGTGCGCTCATGTGCCATGTGCAGATAGGTTTTCTAACAGCGACATGATTTTAAAGTGATATAGAGCTGGACTCAAACACCTCCCTCACAACGATTGAGTTCGTAGGACGCATCCGGTCCATAGCCCTCTTAGATCAATTGCGAAAGCCCTCCGATTATCCTGCAACACGGTTTGAATTCGGCTTTTTCAAAAAATCAATATCTCACTTGGACTCTCACTAAAAGACTACTGGTATAATTCGCTTATGGTAACCTCCTCTTAATGCATGTAGTGGTTCTAATCTTAAAGGCTAGAGTGATAGAGAAGAAGGAAAGATAGATAAGACATGGAAGAATAAGAGTGAATTGATGAGCGCTTAGTTTAGAGATGAGAAGAAGAAGAACTCGAGAATCGGGCAGCCTCCTGACGTAACGTCTTCTAAGAGGTATTACCCAGAGACAAGGGAAAGCACCAGGCTCGAAGCCTCGATATCCAGAGGGTTTGGAAAGTGGAGTCACGAGACTTAGCCCGTGACTATATCAGTAACCTAAATAGCCTCCTAAAGGTGATCCAGGAAGAAAAGAGAAGGGAATGAAATAGAGTGAAAGAGATATAAATCTCTCACAGCTCGAACACTATGTAACCTAGTGGTTAGAATAGTTCAAGGGTTAAAACTCTAAGAAAACTGTCACAGGAGAAACCTAGCCCAAGTGATTGAACGCAAGATAATACAAGTCTCTTACAACCCAAAAAACTATGTGAACTAATGATTAGAGCATCATCCTAAGAGTTAGGACCTTAAGAAGCTATCTCAGGAGGACCTTGGCTCAAATGATCAAGGGTGAGAGAAGAGATAAATGATGAGGTAATGAAATGACAGTGAGTCAATGAGAGGTGAGAATAGATAAAGATGGATGAGTGAGGGATGGGAGTTAGAGATAGTGGAGAAAGAGAGTGAGAGAAGAGAACTAGAGCAATGAATAGAGAAGGTGGACCCGCTGGTCCGGGTGTCTGGGGGGATTGGTAGAGGTGATGAAAGAGAGAGGGATAATGAGAGAGGACGGACCCACCTATGGCATGGGTCCATGGCTAGGGGGAAGAGTGAGCGAGAGAGGGCAGGACAGTAGGGAGGGAGGGACGAACCCGCTTATGGTGCAGGTGCGTGACTTGATCTATGAGAGAGAGAGAGCGAGAGAGTAAAAGAGAGGGAGAGATGACAGACCTACTTATGGTGTGAGTTCATGACTTAGGCGAGGGAGAGAAAGAGAGTAAGAGAAAGAGAGGGAAAGGGAGATGGACCCGCCCTAGGTGCAGGTCTATGGTTAGAAGAGAGAGGGAGAGAGAGTATGAGCAAAGAGAGAAAGAGAGAAAAACGAGAGAAAGGGAGGGTGGGAGCTCAAACCCGACCTTGGTCCAAGTAGAGAAGCTTGGACGCATCCTGGGTTCGAGTTGAGAGAGAGAGAGAGGAAATGGAGAGAGAGAGAAACAAGGACAGAAAGAGAGTGCAAAGAGAGAGAAATAGAGGGTGGGAGCTCAGACCCACCCTAAGTCCAAGTGGAGAGAGAGCGAGCAAAAGGGAGAAAGGGAGAGAAAAAATAAAGAGAGAAATGAAGAGAGTGAGAGCTCGGACCCACCTCAGGTCCGAGTGCAGAGAGCGAGAGCAAAGAGAGAGAACGAGAGGGTGGGAGCTCGGACCCGCTCTAGTGTGAGTGGAGAAAGAGAAAGAGATAGAGAAGAGGAAAGAGAGTGGACCTGGATAGACTCTAGCCTAGGTGCACCTTCAAGGATCCCTTTGCATGCACCTTAGAGAGAGGACTTGGTCTTTGCAGGCTAAGACTACGGTCTAAGCACTTTTCATGAAATGACAAAACCATCCCTTTTTGAGGGGCCTTTTGCCATTGTTAGGCCTCGAGAGCTTTTTCGGCTGTTTCCGGTGGTAATTCGAGCGATCAAACATCGTAGAATCATTGTTTGCATTATTAGGAACATTTTGATGCCCATTGATCGTCTTGAAACGCATTTTTAAGGAAGAACAAAAAATCCGGTCAAGTCCATAA
The DNA here is from genome assembly GCF_054954075.1 of Amborella trichopoda. Classification (NCBI taxonomy): domain Eukaryota; kingdom Viridiplantae; phylum Streptophyta; class Magnoliopsida; order Amborellales; family Amborellaceae; genus Amborella; species Amborella trichopoda. The sequence continues at coordinate 34,228,031 of NC_142348.1, forward strand.
ACTTTTGATTCTTCGACCACCGATATTATATGATCCACGGTGTTTCGAGACTTCATTTTCATCACAAATTGCAGAGGATACTATCACGATCATTTTGTGATAAATTTCGTCTATTTCCATCTCCATTTGCGCATGTTCCAAATTTGAAAGGTCACCGAAAAACGGGATTATGGGGATCGAAAAATGTGCCTTCTTTAACGTCAAAATTAGGTATCATCCGGCTTCCGATCACGCTAAAAAATTATATCAAACTGAAGCCCTTCGAAGCACGATCGCAACAAATGCATACTTGCGACAATCTGACATCAAGATCTCAATCTATAGGCTCTCAAAGAATGACATGTTTCTCTTTTTAAAATCTGAATTTTCAACTTTTGAGCCCATCTTCTCTTTGAGAATTCTCTCGTTTCGGGCCACGACATGATGCATGCCATATGTCAAAACGTGTGTATCGACGAGATCTAGCTCATGTCCGAATTTGAGTGTAATTGGACTCGAGCAATTTATGAGTATTTGAAATTCATCCCAAAATACGAAAACACAGTTTTTATAAATGGAAACTGGTTCACTAAGGCTCCACTTCAATAGTGTAAACCCATCATTTTTTTGGTAAGTTAGGCCCAAAATGATCCCGGAGGGTTCAATTGAGCCGAAATTTGGTATCTTAGGGTTTTTCAACATTCCAAATCCAATAGAAGTGGTCTGATACTCTTTTGAGACCTAAAAAATAGGGTTGTAGTTGTATAGTCTATTTTCAGTTTGATTGAAACTGGATTTGAAAACTGAGTTTCATCCTGATTGGCTCAAAACTTGTTTGAACGCAACGAAACTTTACGGGTGTCCTTATTGCCTTCAAATCTACCCTCTCATGCAATTTGAGGTCATTCTGATGCTTCCTTTGAGGTTACTCAATATCTGGTGACGTTTTTGGCACAGGCAAGACCAGGTTACTACCGGCTATCTCCTTATGTGTCCTAAAGATACAAGTACATCAAAAATGATGTATAACAATTGACACTACTGAAACACATGTGTGGAGTATGTGCACTATGCTAGTATATATAATTTGATTTTTTTTATACAACTATTGATATTGTAATGGTAGAAGGAGTGCTTTCAAATTTGCTTAGGGCTTCATCGTTTTGATGACAAAAATGAAAAAATTTGGTGCTTTGGCCATTTCGAGGGAGGACTTCAGATTTTTTTAATTTAATATAAAATAAATTAAATATTTATATAAAAAGATATAAAACTAATGAAAAAGTAAAAATAAAAATTTCAAATTTTCTTTTTATGTAGATATTTATTTGCTCAGCGGAATAGGCTGAAGCTTAGGCCAAATATGTCCGAAGCAGACTCGAATTTGACCGAAGCAACTCGAAGCAGCCCAAATCTGATTGAAGACAACAATATTTTATAAAGGAAAATTGTTTCATGCGTCAGGGACGACATTTCTACATTTGCGGTCGATGAGGTATAAGCATCCATCAAATAGGTCGTCCATCTAAATGCAATTGAAACTAAAGGTCCAAATAGTTTTTTAATAGAATCATTATTTTTTATTTTTAAAATGTATTTATTTTACATGTCCTTAAAAATTAGGTCAAAAAATCCATCACAAAAATAGAATTTTAAGCGGTGAATTATTTCTACATGAACTCATAGAAATTGTGTTTATATATAAATTAATATAAATTAAAATTAAAAATTAAAAATAAAGAAAATACTTTTGCATAAATATTTATTTGATTGGGTTGAAAACGCCAAATCTTTGGCTAAATCTGTCCAAAGCAAACCCGAATCTTACGAAAGTTACTCAAAATGGACTTATGCAGACCGAAGGGGCCGCACCGGGCTTCGCTTCGGTCTAGACCTAAAATCTAAGGCTTTGGCCATTTTTGCCAAAGCAAAGCGAATTTGACACCACTAAGTAGAACTATCAATTATATCTAAATATGACACATTTTGAAAAGGGATCGTATACTATGAGGCCATTTATCTTTAGTACAAAGAGGTCGCAATTAATCCTAACCATTAGATGTTCAATTGGATGGCTTGGTATATGTCACGAAATTCAAGGAAATTTTTGTTGGGCTTTGAGTTTAGTCATAAGTACATTTACAAGTATTTGATTTGCAATTTGATGGACAAGAATGGTGTGACCTCTTTGTCTACTTTTCTTTTTAAAACACGACATAATAATATTTAGAGGCCGTTTGGATACTTGAAAATCTACTACAGGGAAACATATTACAAGGAAATATGAGATTTATCATGTATCTAGGGAAACATATTACAATGAAATATGAGATTTATCATGTTTGGGTACACTTCAACAATATGAAAATGGAAATAAATTTTACAAAGATTTCGCCATAAAATCTATGTAGAATGGCTATGAAATCAATTACATGCTTAATGGGTAATCTAACTTCGTGCGTCTCTTACCAAAAAAATCCTCTATCTCCCGCCATTCTCCCTCTCTCTTATGCCCATCCATTGTCCCGCCATTCTCCCTCTCTCCTGCGTACATCCATTCTCTCGCGATTCTCCCTCTCTCATGCGCATATCCATTTCTACTTTATCTCTAAACTCCACCTATAAGTGTTTGTACATACTGTACACATCCATTTCTACACTCTCTTGCACATCCATTTCTACATTTCTCTATCCCCAATTTGCCTTGTAGCCCTCATCTGAAGCATCATCTCTCATATAAAAAAAAAAACAATAAAAACAATAATTGATAATCAATGAGAAATTACACAACACAATCATAATAAAAATTTCATACAACATAATCGAGATTAATAAAAGTTCAATTGAAATACGATACCTCTTTAGTCTCCTCCAATGCCTCAAAATTTTCTACTGCAATTACCAAACCTTGTAGTTTACTAATCAAACTTCTTCCCATTTTTTAACTTGTACCATAAAGATTTTGAATTTGGTATCATAAATTTATTGTTTATTTGAAATTATATAGAGAGACATTTGAAATACTTATCATGTTGAAACTAAAGTCTAATCATGTTGAAACCAAAGTCTAATAATGTTAGAAGACATGTGATTCCATGTAAGTGCCAAAAGCATGCAAAATAAGTAGGAAATGATGACTTTAGAATGGTACAAATTATTATTAAAAAAATCTGTTTGGAATGGTGGTAATGTTATTATTAAAAACTCTTTTTGGACTGGTGTGATGATAACTTTAATTCTGCATTTCAATGAAATTTTGTGACAAAAAAGAAAGAAATGATAGTTTATAGACACGTGCTGGTAAAATGTTGGTAATGCATTTCTCATATTTCTTACAAACATAGCTAAACAGTAGCAATGTATTTCCCAAGTTGCATCTAAATACTACCCAAACAGTAACAATCCATTTGCAAGTAATGTATTATGCAGTAATATATTACGCCAGTAATATATTTCACAAACAATATATTTCAAAGTATCCAAACGACCCCTTAGTGAAAAAAAATGATTTGATAGGGGTGCAACCCATAGAAATAACTAAAGCCGCAACCCTTCTCATCGTCCATTAGTTTGTTTGGACGGTATGGATTTGTTTATATAAGTCAACAAGAAACCGGGGCGATTAGAGCTCCGATAACTTATATTTGGAACAAATTTTTTCAAGAAAAAAGTTTATATAAGGATGCTACCTTATAATGTAGAACTATGAATGCCTCTAAAAATTCCATCGAAAAAGGTAATTTTAATATTGAAAAACCCTTTGGTTGATCATCTCGATGTCGAGTTATATGACTATGAAAAATAAAAAGATTTTAAGCCTAAAAAATAGTGTATTTTACAACATATTATCTATTCAGTCTATTTTCAAGATTTTCATATGTTTATAGATCTACTTGAACCATTTTTTAAATTTAAAATTTTATAATTAAATATAAAAATAAATTTTGAAATAGTTCTAATAACATTTCACATCAAAACTATATACCATGCCATGATAAAATTTGACGTGCACCGTACCTCTACACCTGCGAAGGCGTCCGTACGCCAACTGTGCGCCCTTTTTTTCAAACCCTGGCCTTTTTTTCAAGCCTATTATGGGGATTGGGCCAATCTCTCTCTCGTTACTCTCACTGCAAGTAAAGCCCTGCATCAAAAGCCACTCGCAGCGTAAAAACTCAGAGAAGAAAATCACTCGCAGAGAAGAAATTTCAGAGAAGAAAACCAAATTAGAGAAGAAAACCAAATTAGAGAAGAAAACCAAATCAGTGAGTTTTTAGTTTTTTTTTTTTACAGTTTATTATGATGGTAAACCCCCATTGGCTGCAGTATTATACGACTTTTTTGTTACGTTTTTTGCTGATAAACCCTAAATCAGTGAGTTTACTCACTGATAAACCCTAAATCAGTGATTTTTTGTTTTTTGTTTTTAAATAGAGTTCTAGGGCACTGCAATAGCTTTATTTCGTGGATTTTCGGTGTTGTAAATCTAGATTTATGGTTAACTGATTCTTTTGAGTGCTTGACATCAAGTTCTCTGATTGTTTTGATTCAATTCCCTGATTAGTTCGTGATTTTTTTGTGCTTGTAAATCTGATTTTTCTTCTGCAAAACAACAACAGAAATGCATAGTTAACTGATAAATTGGAGCAATGTTCATTGTATTCGCTGCTGCTTTGTCTGGATGGTGTTTTATTTGCTATATTTTTGGTGGTTTTGACCTTTTTTGTTTTATAAATTCTGGTTACTGTATTATTTGTGTTGGAGTTCTAGTACGTGAGTCTGATATGCTAGGGTTTCTTGTTCTTGTTCTTAGATTTTTTTTTTCTTGAACACCTGATGATGGGTTCTTTGTGTGAGGATTACATCCGGTACATGTTTGTCCTAACTGGTTATAACTTATACTTGTCACTTTTGAGTAGTATCTCTTCAAATTTTTTATGAAATGCTCTGTTTTTTGGGCTTCACAGATGTAGTTTTGCACCTTTTATTTTAGCCAGTAACTGTACAGGTGTGATCACCATTTTTTACATGGGTATGGTTTTCTATTCTGAGTTCTCTTTTACTTTTTTTGGGATTTTCATTTGATATAATGGCTATGCATTTTATGTGTCCTTCCTTTTTGTCGACCATATGAATAAATCAACTGTGACTAAATGATTTATGTATACCACATGTCATTGTTCATTATCATTGTTGGTTGTCATGTTTATTTATCATCGCTGGATCACACATCAGTTTGATAAATTTTGTTTGGAAGTAAATTAGTATGTAATGCAATATGTTCTTAGATCTAATATTTTCATATCTTTGCTATGTGAGAAACTGAATTGTATCTGCCATGCTCCTCGACTTCATTCTCTATGGTTTTCTTGTTGAAATTGGGAAATATGCCTTATTGGTTGTGCAAATTTTTTGCATACATATATACATCTTATCCATCGATGGCTGAAGTAAAGGATTATGCAATATTTTCGCATACACTTATCATGGCTGAAGTAAAGGATTGATGTTCAAATGCTTTTTTTGAATGTTATCTTACGAGCTCTTTTCTACTGGTAGATAAGCTTTTTCTCTTCGAAGATAAGCTTAACCGATCCATGTATAAGGTTTATGGAATACTTATCAATTATGGCGGTTTTATCCATTAAAAAATGTCATCGGCCTCAACAATTTTAGAAGAATGTGGTATTAACCAATATGATATGTTTTTTTTTTCATTTTCTACTTATTAGGGCTTCTTTTGAGCTGTTTTTGTTCATACACATGTTTATTTTTCTTTGAAGATTTTTTTCATGGTATTGTAGATGATTGGGTTATCAAGCTAATATTTTATCTTATTCTATTATCTACTGATTTAGTGCCATTCTTTGTGCTTTTTATGTTCTTATACATGGGGTCATGTATGATTTATTCCTGAAATTTTGGTATGCATTGGCTATAAGCTTCTTGTAATTATTTTAAGTATATTTGAGGTGGATATTTGTTATGGGGCTTTTATTGCTTAGAATCCTAATCTTGTTAGGTACTTATGCAATGAATTGAAATGTGTTGCTTAAGTAATAAATAATCAGGAGAATTTTATATATTATGTTTTATGCAAGGGGATCTTTTTCTCCAATTGCAGAAGATTGTGGTATCCAACCATTATAACACATATTTTCATTTTCTACTGATTGAGGGCATTTTCTTGAGTTGTTTTTGATAATATACTTGGTTGATTTTTTTTGGAGGTTTTTTTTTTCCACCAAGTGGTTGTGTTTAATATTCTTGCAGTGTGTTTATGTTCTTTTTCTTTTGCTGGTTGATCTAGTTGTTTTGTTGTTGAACATTTGTATTTTCATAATAAATGGTCATTATTAAGCATAAATTTCTTTTTGTTATGTCAAAATTTACCTGCTCGATGCACTGGTATTTAATGTGTCTTGTATACCTTATTTTTTTCAGGACCCTCAAGCTCACCACTCCTAGCTGTAAGTTACGCTTTGTTTTGGAAGGTAAATCCATTTGTGGCATCCTCATGTTTTCCTCATGTAGCCCTTTTAATTTGCAAGGTCACATCTTGCTTGCAAAATCAGTTAAATTTGAATGCATTATCTGTCATGTTTTTATGTTACATGCTTGTTACTGCATAGTATTTGTGCATGCCACACTTGGCTTTTACAAATTTTAAGATGTTTGGAGTTCGTAATGTGATGGTACTCCTCTTTTTTGCATATGATCTTTTTGCTTGTCTTCATCCTATTTTATGTTTATTTATCTGTTGATTTATCTGTCATGCGCTTTTAAATGGAGAACATGCTTCATGCTAATCATTATTTGTGATTATAATTTCACCAATAATGTTTTAGGCAAGCAAGGGTGGTAAAAGGAATGGGAAAGTATATCATACATGCAATACAAAAGCAGTGAACTGCATGTAGTCTCAAACATTCATTCTTAATAACACTGGTTTGGGATTGTCCATCACCACACCCTACTCTATCGTTACCTGGTGAAAAAAGGCATGGTTCCTCTCAATCATCATTTAATGAGAGTGGACGGTTGAGACAGCAGGCAAAACTGTACTCACGTAGTGTAATGCTACACTCCCAAAAGAAGTATATACATAGGCCAAAAAAATCAGAAAGGAAGAATTCAAGTAATGCTATACACCCCCAAAAGAAGTATATACATAGGCCAAAAAATTCAAAAAAAGGAAAAAAATTCAAAAAAAGGAAAAAAATTCAAAAAAAGGAAGAATTCAAGTTATGTTTTGCTCACGAAGTTCTGCTTCCATTATAAATGCCGGCAAGGAGATATTAACTTTATCGTTAATAAGCTTGTATGTGCTGCCCTCCTCATGGGGTGGCTAATGATCAATTTTCAAGGTAGTTTTGGTTTAGCATGGGGGAATGGCTTATAGCAACTTCATTTGTAATTTAGTTTCTGATTCTAGCATGGGGGAAGTGGCCTTGTACAAACTTGGTAGTACTATCAAGGTTTTTGCGAATAGCATCTTGAGGGTCCTTCCGTACACTAATTTCCTAACATCTAAGATGTGTTAGGATCAAAGTTAGCTGAGCTATTAATTGACCTTCACTAACCTAGAGTTTAGTAGCTTCCTTTTAAGTTCCAAGGTTTGCTTTTCATGCACTAAGTTCCTCATATCTTACATGTGTTTTGGCCATAGTTAGCTGACCTATTAATTGAGATTTAGCCACCTGTACTTGGGTGCTCCATTTAAGATCCAAGGCTTGTTCTCTATATATTTTCCAGTAGTTTCCATTTGGAACTAGGAAAGTTGTGGCTTGTGAAATGCTCTGGCTAGAATCAGCATAATGACAGTAATAAAAACGCATCCCGCAAATGGTTCAAATCTTGCACACTTACTCCTCTTAAGAGAACTCATGAGGTACATACCTAAAGTTTGTTTCTTTCTGATTGTGTTCGCAGATGGTACAAAGAAGTATAGTATAACCCTGTTATACTATACTATGGTACAAAGAGAACTCATGAGGTACATACCTAGAGTTTGTTTCTTTCTGATTGTGTGCGCAGATGGTATAAAGATGTATAGTATAACCCCGTTATATTTGTTCAATGATTCCAAGAATCGTACATATTACCCATGCCCTTGATTCGATCCCCAATAAATGTTGTTTAGTCTACTTTAACTGAGAAAATGTCACTGACAAACAATACTTATCATGACCAAGGTATTAAAGTCAGAAATGCAAAAAAGGAAATTTTAAGAACAACAGGTCAGAGTACACTAGCAAATAAGTGGTAAAGATAGAAATGCAAAAACGAACTTTGAAGAACATCAGGTTGGAGTACAATAGAAAATAAGTGGTAAATATAGAAATGCAAAAAAGAAATTTGAAGAACATTAGGTTAGAGTCCAATAGCAGCTCTCGCTCCAAAAACACACCCACTATCGCTCTCTCTCGAGAAATATCAGTCTCAGATGCATATTTTTTTTAATTTTTGAAGCTAACAATCTTCCTCTTTACAAGCCAATAATTCACGGGACAATGGTCTGTAAATTAAGTATCTGAAAAGGATGAAAATTAGCAAGACTTTAAAGATATCCTTTGTGCATTTTCTGTTTCACCATAGTTTATTGATTTGGAAAGATTTCTTGAGATTAAAATCAAATATCTAATTTTGTTTATTAATATTGGTGTATTTCATACATACTAGAGGCGATTGTGAAGACTGCAAACTAAATTGTCGGTTGAAAATCAAATTGTTCCTTCGAAAATAGAGCATTTGAATATATTTCTTTTTATAGATAAACAGAACCATCTCCAACAATGGTTCCTTTTGTCTGGGAATCTCCAAAAACTTCGAATATATTTCTTTTTATAGATAAACAGAACCATCTCCAACAATGGTACCTTTTGTCTGGGAATCTCCAAAAACACACCCACTATTGCTCTCTCTCTAAAAACACCACTGTTAACTCATACCCACAACCCAACTCTCTCCCTCGCTCTCACCAAAAGCACACTCGCTAGCGCTTTCTCTCTAAAAACACAACTATTAACCATACCAACAACCCATCTCTCTCACTTTCTCTCACCAACAACACACAGCTAGCTATCGCTCTTTCTCTAAAAACACAACTGTTAACCTATACTAACAACCCAACTCTCTCTCTCTCTCTCTCTCTCACAAAAAACACACCTGTTATCGCGTTCTCTTTAAAAACAACTATTAACCCATATCAACAGTGATAGACGTACCTTGTTGCTGTGTGGCTTTTACGTGCGACTCCTCTGAAGTGAATCATTGTGGAGAGTGTAGAACCAGGGATCCTTTTAGAAGGTGTGAGAGAGGGAAGGAGAGGGTGGGTGATGGGAAAAGGGGAAATGGAGGGAATGGGATTTCACGCAGAGAGATATGGAAGAAGGGGAGATGGTTAGAGATGTAAAAGAGGAAATGGGAGAAAAGAGGTGGACTTGAGAGATAAGAAAGAAGGGAAGAGTTGGTGGGTGATGGGAAGAAGGCTTTTGGAAGGTAAACAATGATTTGATAAAGGAAAATTATGATAGTGATAGGATTAAAGCATGGGGAATTTATTAAGAGGTTGTGGGAGAGCGTGATGCGGGGGGATTTTCTGAATCCAAATGACAACATGCATTGAATGCTTATAATAATTGTATGTCGTAATCTATACAACTCGTTTGCGACAATATACACTGGATCATAGTGGTGTATGCTGAAAGTTAGACCAGACCGGGACAAGAAAATATTCTTTGGGCCCAAACCTGACCGGGCAAACATAGACCCGGGCCCAACCCAAAAATATACTGCAAGGCCAGGCCAGGACTGATGTAGGGAAATTTCAAGGAAGAGTAAAATCAGCAAGGATTAAAGCCAAACACAAGCATAATTCAAAGAAACCTAGGGTTTCTTCTCCATACTCTAAGCCAAGGTTTCAAAATTATAAGTTTTTCTCTCTTTCAATTTCTATAAATCATGTGTAAACCTTTCAAGGCTTTACACACCTCTTTATATATTACAATTCAATGTTCAAAGACATTACATGTCAATTCAATGATTTAAATGACCTATATATCTTAACTTAAACTTAAATTTTGTATTGGCAGTTTTATCTTTGTGAACAGTATTCGCAAATAGTATTTGTGATTAGTATTTTTATGAAATAAATAAAAAATAAAAAAACCCTCAAATTCGTAAAATCTAAAAAACCCTAGAAATAAATCTTAAAACTAAAACTATCGTATATATCCTTTAAAGTTGAATATAAATAAACCTAAGAATAATTTTTCCTCGATCATTTTTCCGTGGCTGGAAAAAACTCTTCGTCAAATTTTGAAGTGTGCTAAGATGAAATCAGCGGCAAAACCATCTTATTTGTTGGCTCAAAGATTATTCATGGTAAAAATAATTCCTCAAAAAATGGATCCCGATATGTATATTGAGGAATTAAGGCCACAATTTATAGATTTTGATTCAACCATGCTTCCACTGCACTAATTTGATTTCAATACCCTGGATATCTTGAATGCACTACCTCTTCAATATTAATGGGATCTTCAAAGGCCATGATTTGATCAGTCCTCTTGCTGCCTTCTCTCCATATTCTTCATCCTCTTCCAAAATTTTTTCATCTTCATCTTGAGCCTTTCCATAGATCGAATATCCGAAGAAATCTTGTTGTTCATCTGAGTATATATTGAAGATTGGTGGTGAATCCCAATCTACAATTTGCTGGTTCCATGCAATTTGTGTCAAAATTAAAAATCTCATCTTCCAAATCGAAAACCCGATAGTGATGTTCCCCTCATCTAGATCATCTGTCACTATCCTCATCACTCGACTCCCCATGCGGAGTGCAAAAGTGAAAAGGCTTGTACACAAGATCCTCGTGGGTTGAAAGATCATCGTCTTGCCCATTATTGCGGCACACTGGCCAAAGGCCGGAAGAGCCCTATGGAAGGCTGCCATTGCTGCCTCCATATGGGTTATCTAGAAAGAAAGAAACACTAGGATTTTCCATGGCCACAAATTACAAGTACCAGCTCTATTCCACAAGGTTACATCCCTAGTACCCTTCTAAGCATCTAGCCACAGGCTCTTCTCGGGCATTTCAGCGACTACTTTTCTCATCCAATGGGAAAACATCCTCTACCATCAACCACGAAAGCCACTAAGATCTAACAATTGGCAGCCACCTCAAGTGGCCACCATCAAACTCAATTTTGATGGTTGCTCTCTGGGAAACCTCGGCCATGTGGGATCCGGTGGAGTCTTTAGAGACCATCAACGCAATATCCTCTTGACATATTCTGAGTATCTTGGTCACAAAGATTCTCAATTCGCCGAAGCCATGGCCCTTCTCTTGGGTCTCAAAAGCTTCAACCATTCTTGGGCCTCACACCTATTAGTGAAAGGATATGCTCTTAACATCATCTCCTGAGCATCCGAGACGACCCCACCTCCATGGTACCTAGCATCGATGTTTGATGAAATTGCTTATACTTATAGGGATATGGACGTCTTAGTCTCATGGAAGCATACCTAGAGGACTCACGGAAGCATACCTAGAGGACGTCCAACAAGCTCACCGATCTACTGGCGAGAGACCGGGCTAGGACCCAAGATGTAGACCAGGCCTGGTCCAACCCCTTTTTTGCTTTGGACCAAGGAAGGCACATAGTGTAAAACATCTCTATAAGCCCAAGTTTTGTTCAGGAACTTACTGTAAATCTCTTGTAATCGGGCAGGTTTATACGCCTATTTTTGTACAGGGTCCGCTGACCTATTTTTTACTGAGAGACCTGTCTAGGGGGTCCTCTCGGATGATCACACACTTGTAATCAATTTTCATTCGCAAAAACAGAAGTTAACCATCTCTCTCAAAAAACAAAAAAGATTTGACAGTTAAAAGCCAATTTGTGACATTGTGACTCAAGCCATCTTAGCCAACTGCTTAGATCTGTTGGCTGAGACTAGGGGTCACATATATTATATATGTGGGTGGGTTCTCATATAAAGCCTTCCCATATGATGAAGGGTTGAGGAGAAATGAGGAAGAATGTGCTTTGGGCATCTTACCTCCTTATATTTTTGGAAAACAACGGCAATATGTCTGAAGCTCATAGAGTCACAGCTCATTCGAGTTACTATACACTGAGTAGGCATGTAGTGCTCCCTTCCTGGCTGGGTGCAGGTGACTCGGCTGAGTTCCAAGTGGACTTGCCAGGTTTGCTAATACTGGACTCTGTTGTTCATAACCACCATGAATGTTGTCCATAACCACCATGAATTAGAAATGGATTGAGTCTGATTGTGCATTGATTTTGGATTGAGTCTGATTGTGCATTGATTTTGCTATGTAAGCCATGAACACTGGCCTCATTGTGAAGTAATGAAATAAGTATTGAATAACTATGGGCTCATTCTATCACAAACGTTTTTCCCATGAAAAGCTATATAGAAATGATTTGAAAGATTCATGCTCTAAATTTCTGCTTTCCGCTATCAAGGTAATCAGCTCGTTATCCTTAAATAGAATGTGATAGTGTGCCTCCATAACTAATCAAGTGTGACTATAATTTGGTCAAGATATTTAATATAAATTAAAATGATATTCATTTTCTCCAAATGCTATATTTTTCAAGCCATTTTATTTTGAGATAGATCCAATTATGTCGTTTGTTTGGGTACATTAACATTGGAATTTGGCCGGTGGCAGTTGTGCTGTGGTCTCCAAATACCCCGGTGACTGAGCCCAAGTCTTGAATCACAAATTACTGGTATAGTAAGCCACTCTTTCCTATATCATGCTTATGTCTGTGCATATCCATATTGATTCTTATGCATTTATTCATGTCATGCTTGTGTATGCAAATCACTATTATTATATCTTGATGTTAATATACATTTGATCTCGAAGCACACAATTTTAGCTTGCATGTATATTATAATAACGTATTCAGTGGTGCCTCTCCAATAGAAGAGAATCATGTATTTTATGACACATGTAAGACTATATGCATCCTATTTTGGTTATATGACAAAAAATTGTTGTACCTGTCAAGTTCTTAAAAGCTATAACTTGGTGGCTGATTTTGTCCCTGTCAAAACTGAGTTAACAAGCTGAGCGAAACACTTGACTGAGTAGTACTCCAATGAGTTTGTCAATTTTTTTAAATAGTTAATAAGAAACATAGTGTGTCCATAATGGGATTTAAACTCTACTTGTTCCCAACTCCAACCACATTCCTACCACTCTGGAGATAATCATTATGTCTCATACTGATACCAGATTATATATGACCCAGAATTCAGGCACATCCCAAGTTTTTACATTTAGTAAAACTTGGCCATTGGATGTGGGGAGTTGACCCAGCTACTTGGAAAGTATATTTAATCCATTGATTCTTGTTTTAAGATTTGTGTTGACTTCCGGTTAATTTTGTTGATAGTGATCCCAGCCACACTAGTATAGCTATAGATTTTGTCTCTCTTTTGTTTTTTTTTGTTTTTAAATAATTTTTTTAGCATTATTATGGCTATAAGGGAATCTAGGTATTTTCAGTTATGAAAAAGTAGCGTTCTCAAAATTTGGCGGGTATTTTTTTCGAACATGGAGAAAATTTTGGACAAATATATATATATATATATATATATATATATATATATATATATATATATATATATATATATATATATATATATATATATACATATGGGAAAAGTTTATATAAGGTTGCAACCTTAAAATGTAGAATTACAAATGCACCTAAAAAATCTATCGGAAAGGTTGTTTTAATGTTGAAAAACTCTCTATTTGATCATCTCGACATCGAGATGTATGAATATATATAAAAAAAGGTTTTTGAGTCTCAGAAATGGTGCATCTTGCAACACATTATCTAGGCCATCTATTTTCAAGATTTTCACATGTTTATAGATCTTCTTGATTTTAACTATTTTTGGAGGTTAAAATTTTCTAATTAGATATGAAAATAGATTTTAAGATAATCCTAAGAATTATTTACAACAAAATTACATGTTATGATAAAATTTGGAGGTGCACCTTAATTGGATTGTTTAAGGTTGCAACCTTATAGAAACTGCACCATATAGTGATGATAATAAATCACTAATGGATCAATTAAAACCTAAAGAAAATATTATTATACCAGACAACGATAAAGGGAAAACAAAAATCCCTGAACATGATAATATGACTCTTCAAGAAGAAATAATGCGCCAAGAAAATGAAAATATCGAACCATCAATTGCCAACACAATATCAAATATACAAAAAGCATTTTCTGAACATCATATTACCTCGGATATGATATTATTATGGTCAAGGGACTCAGCCAGGCTGTAATCCTTGGCGTACCTTTCCTCACTCTGTTATATCCAATTACTATTTCCCATACAGGTATTGAAACAAATACCCATGGTACCCCTATTAAAGTGTGGGTAAAGTACGGTCCCCCCTGCAAAAATTCACGGGTAAAGAAGTCAGGTAAAGAATTAGCAGAGCCGTGAAGATGCTCAATAGAGAAATCAAAGGCAGATAGAATGGCTTGCCATCGGGCAAATATTTGTTTGGAAACAAGGTTTTGAACATCTTTTTGCAGAATATCTTTGGCGGCTTTACAATCGGTGCGAATAAGAAAATGTTGGTTCAAAATATCAGTTTGAAATTTACAAACACAGTGAATAATAGCAAGTAATTCTTTTTTCACAGTAGAATAATTTTTTTATGTAGGATTCCATGCTTTGGAAGTAAATCGTATTAATTGTTCTTTAGAATCAACTGATTGTTTTAATATACCACCAAGTCTTAATTCAGAAGCATCACATTCAATTATTTTAAAAGCTGTAGGATTAGATAAAGTTAAAAATGGTAATTCTTGGGCTTTTAATTTAAGTCGCTGTACAGCCAAAGTATGGATCTCAGTCCATGGTAGAGGATTCTTCTTCAATCGGTCATATAAGGGTTTAGCATCAAGAGCTAGATTTTGGTAAAAATCACTTGTATAATTTAGACATCCTAAGAATCTTTGTAATTCAGTTTTGTTTAAAATTTTGTCAGGAAATTTATCAGCAAAGAGAATGGATCTATCAATTGGGATAATTGTCCCTTGATTTATATTATGTCCTAAAAATCTAATTTTTGTTTGGAAAAGATTTAACTTTTTAGCAAAGACTACTAACCCATCATTTTTAACTGTGTGAATGAAAGTATGAAGATGTTTAAAATGTTATTCAAGAGATTCAGAAAATACTAGAACATCATCAATATAAACTATCATGAATTTATAGAAAGGATTAAATATATCATTTATTATTTTTTGGAATTCAGATGGAGCATTTTTAAGACTAAAGGGCATAACATTCCATTCATATTGTCCAAAAGGGACATTAAATGCTGTTTTATATTTATCTTCTTCTTTTATCTGTATTTGCCAAAAGCCAGATTTAAATCAAATTTGGAGAAAATTATTGCATGTAAGAGTCTATCGAGTAAATCTTTTTTATTTGGAATGAGATATCTAATCCATTGTAATATTTTATTGAGAGGTTTATAATTAATAACTAATCGTGGAACTCCTCGTTCTTGTTCGGCATTTTTATTGACATAAAAAGCAGAGCAGCTCTATGGAGATGAACTGGGACGTATGAGTTTCTTATGAACTAAATCTTTAATTTCATTATGACATGTTTGTAATAATTCCGTATTCATCTGAATAGGTCGAGCTTTTGTTGGTATTTTTGTTTCACTAAAATTTGGTTCATATGGTAATCCAACAATATGTTGTTTTCTATGCCAAAAAGCGGTTGGTCGATCATTACATATTTCGTTTTCAATAAAACTTTTGAGTTGTATTTTTTGTATCATATCATTAGTTTGGAGTTTTTCACTGATAATCTTATGTTTGATTTCATGTTGTAACGATCCTATAAAATCTTCTTTTTGTTTGATATTTTGTTTGAGAATATTATTTTCTTTGATTTTTGGTTTATCAAGGAATTCAAATTTAATAGGGGTACCATGGGTATTTGTTTCAACACCTGTATGGGTATGGGAAATAGTAATTGGATATAACAGAGTGAGGAAAGGTACGCCAAGGATTACAGCCTGACTGAGTCCCTTGTCCATAATAAATGGAATAGGAAAACAATGTCCTTCATTACAAATTTTAGCATTAGATAACTTGTATTTAATAAATAGTCTACTTCCATCCGCAGTATTAAGGATTTGAGTAGTTTTATCGAAATATTTTGTATAATAATATTTTCTTTAGGTTTGGGATCTTTTATTTCTAATTTGGATAATTTGGAAATTAATTGATCTATTAGTGACTTATTATCATCACCTATATATGAAATTTTTCTTTATTTATATATATATATATATATATATATATATATAATTTTTTTTTTTGTAATGATAGGATTTACATACTTTTTGTGGTCTTGACTCTTGACCAGCTATAGTTATATACACACACGGACGGCATACAATGCTCGGAGATGTTATTTGTATACAATTTGTTGTATGTGCCATCCATGGCAGGCTGTGGACATAAAATATCTCCTTGTTTTAAGTGGACTTCGATGGAAGAACAGAACTCCACCAAAGTGGTGGAGACGTAAGTGCAATATACAATCGAATATGTTTGTGCAAACCCTAAATTGTACTTCCTGGGGACTTTCCCCCACCCACCCACCACCAAAAAAAACTTTTAATTCGACATTATTCACACCAATGCTATTTATTTTTGTACCCAACCATCCCAAAATAAAAGAGTTGATTTTTTTTTTAATCAAAATACCCTCTATTTTAATGCATGTTTGACATCCAACATGTGCCGGTCCCACATAAAAATGTGTAGGACCGGCTTATCTTCAAAATGTGCTTGTTTGATATAAAATGTGTCGAGCTGGCTTTAGACAAAATGTGCGGGTCTCACTTTATATGCCTAGAAAGTAAACTGTTTTTTGGGGGGTTGGTATTTATAATTTTTCATTTATTTAAAGTAGTATTCCTGGACTAAATTGATCCTAGACCATTATTGCACAATATCCATTAAAGATTCTTTGATCTAGCCTCCAAAAAAAAAAAAAAAATTTAAATAAGAGACTTTGAGCATCGTTGATGAAAGTTTCGATGGTTGATCTCTTCAAAAGCTTGATTCGTTCCAACAAATATACAAGCCTGAATCTGATTTCGAATGAATCGCAGCATATCAAGTAATTTACTAGCGAAGTCAATTGTTTGGTTGATGGGTTAACTGCGGGTCAAGAAACAGGGGTTTTTGGGGGGTTTTTTCAGTTTGGAGATAATGTCTTATGCGAGCATGCATAACTCCATAAGAGACATTCCTAAACTCTTCCTAAATTTTAAATCATGGAGAAAAATTTTAAATAATCGTTCTTGTCTCAAGGGAGAACCACTTCTTCGCATCGACGTTTAATAAATGGATCGGTGTCTCGGATCGGGCATCTCAAGAATCCATCTGGATCGGTGAATCGGATTGGGAATGTTGGTTTTTTAGGAATCATTCTAAAACATTCAAAAAAATTCAAATTTTTTTATTAAAAATCATTATAAGTGTTGTTTTTTTAGAAATAAAATAAAAAATGAGGGTACCACAATAATAACTTTTATTTTTATGCATCAATATACGAATATTGAGATGTTCATTCCCTATATGAAGATTTTCAAGCATTTATTAAAACTTAATTAAATACAATATTATACATTGAAATTAGAAATTATTGGTTTGTATTTTATTATCATTTTATTATACAAATAAGAATAAATTTGAAATTTTCTTATAATATCATCTAATTTAAAAATAAAATTTATGACTAACAAAAAAAATACATTGCATAATTTATAATGTAAATAAATTAATACATTGAGTAATTAGATTAATTGTTAATTACAATATTATAATAAACGTGAATAAAAAAACAAATGTACAACCTTCACCAATAAATAAATCTAATATATGATAATTAATGTTGATAGAAATATAGAATTTAGTGACATAAATTTGCAATCATATTTTAATAAAATTAGAAAAATAAATAAAGAAATTCATATTTGCAATGTGGGATAATTGATAAAGCAACCTGAAATAAATTCTGAAGTGGTATGAGCTAGTGTTATTTTTCTATCTTAAAATATCTCATGAACTAGTATTTTTTTTAATGTTTAATAAACCAACATTAGTATTATTTTTTGCTTTTGTTTTAAATATCCTATGAGCTAGTACAACAATTTCATATAATTATGTTAATTTTTGTAAATTATTATATAGAATTTTATTTTGGTAATTATATGTAATTAAAGATTAATTATATGTATTTTATGTATATTATAAAAAAGAAATAAATAGAATTAATTTAAATCTTAGAAATAAATAAATATAATTAATCTGAAAAGAATTATAGACCATTTCATTTTATAGATGTTCTTGTATAAGAGAGATTTATTTATAGAGCATTTAATTTATAACGTACTGTTCACTGTAGCAAATCGAACTGTTTAGTGTAGCAAATCAAACTGTTTAGTGTAGCAAATCAGTAGCTTTGGAATTTTTTTTCAAAATTGAGGGCTCATGTTGCCCACATTTTGAAAAAAATGTATGGCAACTAGTTTTTATTTTTATAAACTAGTATTAGTAATAATTTTTAATTTTGTAATATCCTATGAGCTAGTACTTTTTTTTTAATCCCTATTAACTAATATCTTAGTAGTAAATAATACCTAATATCCTAATAATATTAATCAATGCAACTATTGTATTACAAATTGCAAACACCAATATTTACTGCCCATTTTCTTCCCACAATTCTAAAATCTCTGTGGTCTCGCACATACAGCCCATTTATTAAAAGATTCTCATCAAGCATTTTTTTTAATCCGCGCTCTCTATAGTCTCATCGTAAACACCAATGGCAGATGTGGGACCATGTAGTTGTGAGATGTGGGACTATGTTACCCACTCATCCCAATTAATGTGCTGTAGGCTACGTGCATGCCTCATCTATTACCACACGGGTCATGTGCATGCCGCATTGTGTTGAATGTGGATGACGTCATTGTGTTGCGTGTGGATGACCTCAAGGTAAGTGGGATTTTTTTAATAGAAAAATGACAAGAAAAATGTTACAGACAAGTCTTCAGCGGCGATCTGTATCCACAGATCCGGCAGGATCCTGTTGATTTGAAACGGTATATCTGATCAGATCGACGATTTTTTAAACATTGATGCATCAGGGAACATAAATCTAATAATGTAGAACCACGTCCCTTGGGGCACAAAGCACTTTTGCTTTATGAATGCTGATAATTATCTTTCTTAAGTTATGCAAATAAAAAATAAATTTTTAATTTAATTTATTTATATTTTTGAGGACTTAGAAAGTATTTTTATTTAGGTTTTTAGTTTTTTGGGCTTATTTTTGTCTTCTTTTGGTTGTAGAGATTTGAAGGCTAGATGGATATAGATATAAATTAGTATGTTTGTTAGATGGATATAGATATAAATTAGTATGTTGTTAGATGGATATAGATATAAATTAGTATGTTTTAAGAGATAAGGGAGAAATTGAGTTAGTTTTCTATTTTTACTTTATATTTATTTATAATTTGTATTTAAATGAAAGTGGTCCTTTCTCTGTAGGGTAGTGATCGGAGAATAAAGAAAGAGTTGATTTTGTGAAAAGATCTTAGGGTGGATTTCCTTGCAATAGGGTGTAATCTCACAAACTTTTAATTTTATTTTTTATTTTTATTTTTCTGATTTATTATTTTTCTTGCATCACTACAAAACAATAAATAGCCTCACGCTTCAGTTTTCTAATATAATTTTATGTACAGATTTTATTTTTTAAATAAAAATGATACATGTCAGTGTAACGAACTTGAAAAATGAATTCCCTATTTCCAGGTAAAAATAAAAACTCCTCTATTTTTTCTGGAAATTTAGGCGACTTGTTTGTATTAAGAAATATAGATGCCCGTGTTAATAAGATTGGGTAACAATGGCCTGGAAAGGAAAGAAGATTTGGATATGGGATTGGTACATGTATTTAGGACTTCCCAA
The DNA here is from genome assembly GCF_054954075.1 of Amborella trichopoda. Classification (NCBI taxonomy): domain Eukaryota; kingdom Viridiplantae; phylum Streptophyta; class Magnoliopsida; order Amborellales; family Amborellaceae; genus Amborella; species Amborella trichopoda. The sequence continues at coordinate 34,248,109 of NC_142348.1, forward strand.
TAACTTCTCTAAACGTTTAGAATGGATAGCTCCGCTCCCACTAAGACGGCCGGGCCGTCCTTCTCTTTAAGTTAGTTTTTAAGGAAGGGTTAAGTCTTAAAAATAACTCATGTAGGTTTTTCATGAAAACTTATTTTCTTTTCATCAAAGCTTATTTTTTTTTCAAATAAATGACAGAATTCGAAAGAATTCTATGCGCTTTAAGTTTTTAATATACTAGGCCAAATTGATTCTGGGAAAGTATTGGTCGATAGCCCCTCTAAAACCACCCCCTTCTATTTCATGTCCCTTTTGCTTTTCTTTTTTATTTAAGCTTGTCTTGTATTTTCTCAAATCCCCGTAATCCCCAGCCCATGAGCCCCTACTTTATTATCCTTCTTTTCTATCGGCCCAATCCAATCGCGATCCGACACGGAATATATAGGGTGGACAATCGGGTTTTCAAACATTGGATTTGGATGCTATTGTCAAAACTTGGCAAGTATTTTTTTTTTCCATATGCCCTATTTTGATTTTTTATTTTTTTTTTGTCTTTAAGATTTCCCTAACTGTAAGTTAAAACATTTTGCCAATTTTTGATTTATTTGACTTTTTGTTTTTATATTTATATTTAAAAAAATTCGAGGATTTTTTGGCCCTATACAATTTTCTATACAGTAGTTGGGCGAATCTAGTTGGACTTGCCTGAGTGGGCCCATTGGGCCAGGCCGAGTACTTGGCCTGAGGCTGGTTTTAAAACATTAGTATAAATTATAATTTATGCAAATATAGAGAGAGGGAGATGAAAAATGAATTTCTTTGAATTAATAAGGGCCTTATATTCCTGAATCAATTCAGGACTTATTTTGACTTATTTGAAATTTGAAATAATAAAGTAGAATAGCAATTTTTTGTGCTCTTATTTTTTTAAATAATATTTTGACTTATTTGAAATTTGAAATAATAAAGTAGAATAGGAATATAATAATCTCCTATATGTATTGATTTTTTTCCCCAGATTTTCCTTTCTTTGTAAAAAGGAGCATTTAATAAAATTAAAGGGTTTAAACAATGAATAATATCGTTGCCGCACAAGATTTCATGGGCAGTGATTAAGTTTGGGTCGTTGCGTCCACATGCTGCTGCGGACAGCCAAAAGTTGGACAAGCCCTTTTAATGGTTAGATTGAACCTGTACAAATTAATTTTATTTTTTATTTTTATTACTTTTAATTTAAAAATTATATTTATTTGAAATTTACTTCATTTTTATAAGAAGAATAAACTAAAAATAATTAAAGGTATTTTAAAAATTACCGACCAAAATAGATATTTGTATTTTAGTTATCTTTGTATTGAACTTACATTAAATTAAGGAACAAAAATAAAATATGAAATTAATCTTCGGCTATTCAATATGGCCTTCATACTTTTCTTTTAGGTTTCTTGAATTATGTTTAAAAAGATATGACAATTTAAATTTGGCCAAGCTTTCTATGCTTCCCTTGCAGCAAATAAGTTCTATCATCCCTTTTATCTAACCCTCCATTCTGATTGGAGGGTTAAGATTGTCCCAATCACAATGTCACACCTCTACACTAATTTTTTTTTTTATAAACTATTTTGACATCAAATTTTGGACGTTCATTCCTATATTAAACTCGCACAAGCGAAAAATAAAAAAAAAATATTTTCAATAAAATAAAATGACCAAAATACCTCTGAAAGTTTCAAGGGATATTTTGGTCATTATATTTTATCAAAAAATTATTTTTAATATTTTTTATAGGTGTGCCCCAATGAGAACATGACACATGCCAAATTTCATATTCACAATTTGTATTAAAAAAAACTAAAAATAAAATACTTTGAGACGTCAGATCTAAGATCAAACGGTGAGTGGCTCTCTTGATAAAATATGAGGAGGTAGATGGTAGGGGGAAGATAGTACTTCTATGTTATAGGGGAAGTATAGAAACCTTTCCTTTTAAATAGTGCTTTAGTTTATCCTGTAGGGTAAAATTTAGGGTTTTGCAGATCTTTTCCTTTTTTGTTACTTTTGAAAACTCAAGTTTCTTAATTGATAAGCATTCTATCGATCTCCATGGTTTTGAAGAGTAATAATAGTAAGTTTGCTTGCTTTTTTATTGAGATTGAGTTTAGCAGAGGATGGGATAAGTTTATCGCATGAGTATAGTAGTCGCATCTGGTCAAAGAGGTAGGTTCATTGGAATTTGAATTGAACCTTTTTTGACATAATAAATAAAGACGGGTGTGAATATTTTCTGTTCTCTTTTCCGTTCCAACATTGATAGGATTCACGGACCCACCCTCCTTTATACGCTGAAACATAGGCATTTATTTCCTAACTAATTGATGCTGAAACATAGGCATAGGCCTTATTACCAAGAATTTCTTTCCTAACTAATTAATTATTATACCAAGAATTTCTTTCCTAACTAATCATATTATTAATATGAATCAGAATCAATCACCATGTCTAACACCTATCTTTCTCTCATTTATCAGGGAAACACCAGTTGAACCCTACACCTACCTACTTGTTACCTGAAAATTCTAAATTCAAAGAGAGTAGAGGAGACATCAGATGAAAATGCAGAGAGCGTAATGGCAGGGAGGAAGAGATTGTTCCCTTGAAATCCTTATTCTTGAAGAACTTTCATGCCCCAAAAATAAGAGGTCAGTAAATAAGATGGATGAGGTTCCTACCCCTGAATTTCTCATTCGTGAAGGTCTTTCATACCCAAACAGGAAGAGATCGGCATCCAAAGGTGGAAGGAAGAGATGCGAACAGAAGAGATCAACAGGGACCGAGACCTTTATATATGTTATGATATTATGGAACGAATTTTATTGGGACTCCCTGTAAAAGCCCTTGGGAGGTTCAGATGTGTTTCTAAGCGATGGAATGAAGTCCTCTCCTCTCTCTCCTTTGTACGAACCCATTATCTTACACCTCCCTCACCATCCACTCCTTTGCTTTTGTTGTTACCATACCAGATTCTACACCGTCTTTGCTATATCTTCTTTCTCTTACCTTCTAAACTCAACTGAAACCCTCCCATCGTTTGAGTCATGGAGTCTGGCGTGCATCATGGTATGCTACTTGATTACAAGTTCTACTTTGGCTTTGACATTGTTAACCCTATCACCCTTGATTCTATGAGTATGGAGAAGACTTTCCAGTTCGAGAGTGGTTTCATGTTTGGATTCTATTACAACCCTGTGAGCACCACTTTTTATATATTGACGTACTCACTCTATTGGTTCCTATACTTATCAAGCACTGGAAAGTGGATGCAAGTGAGGTCTCCTCGCTGCCGTCGATGCTCTCTCACTCTCTTCTACACTGTTTTCACGTGCGTGCTCGGAAAATTCTACAATGTGTTCTGTGCAGAAGAATCTGGAGGGTATAGCATTGAGGTTTTTGACACAGCCATAGGGGAGTGGGAGGAACGCCTTCCATTGCCCACAGGAATCCCACGCCCTGATAACTCCGATTTTGGGTTTAGTTTCCTTGAGTGGGAGGGGCAGATATGTATTGTTCATGGCTGGTTTCATCAGGGAGATAGAAAAGAATGCAGATTGGGAATATGGGCTTTGAGGCCAAAGGAGAAGAGGTGGGAGAAAGTGATAGAAATGGGCCTTGGGAAAAAGTTGAAAAGTTTTGAGAGGGTTCTGTGGATCGCAAAATGCCGATGATAATGCATGGCGAGTTTCTCTTTATTTGCCGGCAAGGGACCATCGTGTTATTCAATTTGAGGAGCGGACAGAGAAGTGAAGTGAAGTGGAACACCAGAAAGTATGGGCGTTTACTCCGGCTGCTTCTTTACAAACCCTCACTGCATAGCTCAACACATCGCATACCTTGATGTGTTAGCAACATGTCATATGTGTTTTCTGTTTCCTCATTTTATTTTTGTTTATCCCTCCTTTTGAGGGATCTGATTCGAGTTGAATTTTTTATAGAGCTAAACTAAGTTAATTTTGAGGAAAGGTTGTCTTAAAAACAACTCATGCAGGCTTTTCATCAGAACTTAATTTTCTTTTCAAATAACAGAAGGAATTCGATGCGCTTTAAATTTTTAATAGATAATTTCACCTTTTATTTTGCCTATACTATTTATGAGTAACAGTTGTATAAGCGAATCAAAATTTCTAGCGTGTGGTTTCAAAGGAATTCGGTGCGCTTTAAATTTTTAATAGATAATTTCACCTTTTATTTTGCCTATACTATTTATGAGTAACAGTTAGTATTAGCTAATCAAAATTTCTGGCGTGGTGTTTCAATAAAGTCGCAACCTTAAACAATCCAATTAAGGTGCACCTCTAAATTATACCATTAATATAATTTTGACATAAAAAATTATTAGGATGACTTGAGAATCTATTTTTATCTCTAATTATAAAGCTGTAAACTCTAAAAAATGGTTCAAATCAAGTAGATCTATAAACATATGAAAATTTTAAAAATGGATGGTCTAAATAACGTGTTACAAGATATACTATTTGTTGGATTCAAATATTTTTTTCTTTTCATATTCATACATTTCGATGTCGACATGCAAGTAGATTTATAAACATGTGAAAATTTTAAAAATGGATGGTCTAAATAATTTGTTACAAGATATACTATTTGTTGGACTCAAATATTTTTTTCTTTTTATATTCATACATCTCGATGTTGACATGATCACTTAAAGGGCTTTTCAACATTTGAGATGCACTTCAAGGTTGTACCTTATATAAACTTTTTCCAAATTCCTAAAATATAGTTGTGTCAACTTTACACCCAAATTTCTAAAATATAGTTGTCAACTCTAATTTCTAAAATGTAGTTGTGTCAACTCTGCAAATTAGTGCATAACTCTTCAAGCGATTCAAAATCGGGCATATAGTCTTATTTTCATTGTTTAAATCAGTGTTATCGACATATTGAGATTAGGGAGCCAAATTACCTTGAGTTAGTCTATGCAACTTGGGTTATATTAAAAATTAGAAAAAATGCTAAAAAACTGAAATATGTGATCAAGAGTAATGATCCAATGTGTTTTAAAATATCTCATATTTTTAGGTTTTATTTCACAGTAGACTCAAGGTTTTAAAAGATATCTTGTGGCATAAAAATTGTAGATTTTATTTCTTTTAACCCCGTGAGCTAATTTAAACTTTTTTTTTTAGGCCAAATAAATCTAAAACGATATGTTTTTTCTAAAAGCCATCCTCCCAAACTTCTAGAGAGAACTTCTAGAGAGAGAAGGACTTCATGGAGGTGAGAGTTACCGGGAGAAGATTGAGAGTGAGAGATGTAGGAATAGAGAGAAAGAGAGAAGTTTGGGGTATATAAATGAAGAGAGAAATGATTGGGTTTAGAAAGAGCATGATTTCTCACTTTTGTTTAGGTTAAAAAATAGATTTAAAGTGGTAAGGGGGTTAGAGGAAATCTTTTGAACCTTGAGTTTATCAAGAAAAGAAACTTAAAAATAAGGGGTATGGAGATATTTTCCCTTCAAAAAAATTCCTAGACAAACTTGTAATCATCAAAGTCATCCCGAAACTACAATCGTATGGTTGGTTATAATATGTACTCGGTCGAGTTGCCTCGTTACAGCCTTTTATTTAACAACTTGTAATAATCAAAGTCATCCCGAAGCTAAAATCGTATGGTTGGTTCTAATATGGACTCGGTCGGGTTTCCTTGTTACAACCTTTTAATTTAACAATTTTTTGGATCAATAGTTGGTCTTCATCTATTTTAACACCCTCAATTTAATCACTTTAATACCAACTAATTTATGCTGGCCTTATTTCGATTCAAAATAAGCTTATTTGGATAAGTTTTTTAGTTTCAGCAAGATCTTTCCATCAAAATCTCATGACTTTTCAATCCTAAAAACCAAATCTTCCATTTGAATTTCTCTTTCAATTACTAATAAAATAAGTTGGAATTGTTTCAATTTGAAAGTGAGAGTTTAAATTTCTAAAAGTTTTTGAACTCAAAATTATAAATCTTCGATTTCTCTCTCTCTTGTTTTTCTGAACTCTTTCAAATTTGTCGCAAAATGTTCCTACGGCATACAGGAAAGGAGTCTTAATATATCATTTTTTATCATATTTTTTAATTTCTTTAAGTTATTTTTTAATAGCAAAATTTTCATTTATTTTTAACTATTTTTTATATGAGAAAACAATTGAATTCTTCCACTATTCTTGAAAAATATTATAAAATATATTTATAAGGAAATTTTCTTATATTTTAATTTTGAATATTCTTTGTTTTCAAACAATTAGCGTGGATTTGAAATAAATGATCTAAAATTTTAGTAAAACCGGAACCCCATTAGTTCATGTTAGAGATAAAGATAAATCACTGTGTGTTCAGAGATAGAGATAAAATTAGAATTTAAGGACAGTGATCAAGGCTTTTTTAACAGCTAATTTTTAGAGGGATTTTAGGAAACTTAGAGCGGATGGTGAGCCATACGGAGAAATTCAAAATTTAAACATCACAACCCCAAAGTGCCCTTAAGATTACAAGAAGAAAAACTTCTATTTTTCTACTCCCCAAAATATGCAGACTCCTCCCCCAAAATAACATATTTCACATACTATATGCATATTACAACCATTATGAACGCGGAGCACATCAGCATGCTCCCGCTAGAGCACTACTAAACATTAACTCCTTCGAGATTTATTTCAGAATATTTTTTTTTGATTTGAAATTTTGGGATCTACTTAATATGCACTAAAATAATTATTATAAGGGAAAAAAAGAAAAATGGTAAAAATTGGATAGTCCTTGTTTAATCTTGAGACCTTATTGGAATATGAGATTTTTAATTGTATTTTATTTATTTATTATTATTATTATTATATTTATTGGGAGTTGATCGCAAGAGATTACACCCCAAATTTTGGTAGCTCAAATTCTACTGAGGGAGCAAATGGAAAGTATGGTCCTGTAGGAGTAACCTAATCTATTGGCCTGTGGGATTGAGGCAAGTGCGGTTACTAGGACGTGTGATCGGGCGTGTAAAGTTAAAGATGGGACACGTAGGCCCCCTCATGCTCTCATCTAAATTCCTCCTATCTATCTCATTACTCATTATTCATATTTTGCTAAGTATTTATCAATAATCGTTAAACCTTTATCGCTAATCATTTATCTTTTTGCTTTGCTATATATTAAAGTGATCGATCTTCTTGCACAAATAAAGCCTCGCGTCCAAAATTCATCCATATTCTCTCCTTTTCCTCTTAACGAATCTGCCCTTTTTCATGGAACTCTATCATCTATTATAAATCTATTCCTTCGAACCTTGTTATTCTTTTACTCCCATTGTTATGCTTTCATTCCTTTGATCATCATTCATGAATGATCCCTTTTCCTGTTTATCTTTTTCAGTCCTCTCTCTCCCTCTCTCTATTAATAAATCTCTTCCTCTTCCTCTCTAAAAAGTATTCAAGCCGCCTCTTACAATATCTCAACTCTCTTCCTCATTGTGGAACTTTCTCTCTGTGATATTAGAATCTCTCTACTCCTTCTTGCTTTCTCTTTCTGAAACCTCTTGTGGTCCCTTCCTCTCTCTTTTTGGTGGGAAGCCTCTTTGGCAGGAAGAAAGATGTGTCCGGAAGGTCTTCTTTTGAATCACAAAACTGTCCTTCCACCGGAACTGTGGCCGGTGGTAGAGCGGCAGCAACAACAACATGAGGATGCTGCGCAAAATCAACCGGCAACAGCGGAGGCAAAGGTCGAAGAGAAGAAGACGTGGTGCATCTGCTCTCCCACGACGCATCTGGGCTCCTTTCGTTGCAGGTATCATCGCAAGTACTACCAGTGGGGCAGCAAGCGAACCACCGAAGACACAGAACTCCTAGATTAGTAATTTGGTTTGCGGAGGCAGAACGATAATCTTTTTCTTCTTATTCAAAACTTATTTTGTAGCTATGGATGGTCGAGATTGAATGAAGGGTGTGAATATTGGGAAGGGAATAATGTTACCTTTTAATAATAATGAGAAGGGGGATTTGGTAAGTTTATTTGATTCGTTGCTTTTTCATGTAGCTTTTCCTCCTATGGATGTTGATTCCTTTCGCTTGCTTTTCTTGTTTTGATATTCGATATTCTTTTCTAGTAGTGAATATTCTTTTCTAGTAGTTGCTTCCTTTCTTTTTTGACGCTGTATTGTAGCTTTATGGATGGGAGATTGGAAGCTGTAGTGCGCAAAGTCGCATTCCTTGTTTTGTTTTAGGTACACGTTCAAAGCTGGCCCAAAATAATTAGGGCTTGGGACATATAATGTGGCTGGGGCTTGGGACATATGATGTGCCTCGAGGGCATGGGCGTAGTTTGGACCTCTTTGTCTTTTGTTTTAAAAGCTCCTCTCCAAATGAGCTCCTCAATTAGGTCCAATCGGCCTTGCTTCTTTTGACATTGTACTGTGGAGCTTTATAGGTGGGAGGTCGGTAGTTTTAGTGTGCAAAGTCGTTTTCTCATGGACTGGGACTCACACTAATAATATTGCTTCCCTCTCCTTGCAAGTATATTTTTTATATTTTTTTATATTTTATACGGTCCCACCTCACCCAATAATGTCCAAGTGGGGCCAGGTCTGGTCCTTGGACCTTGACCTGCTCCACCAGGTCCAACACGTGGGCCCGGATCCAAACTGAGTATGATGCCAAGGCTCATTGACTAATAATTAATTCTCTATCCACCATGAAATACCCTCAAAACTGGCGTGATACATTACTACGTAATACACTTTGTGTAAATGGATTGTTACTGTTTTGGTAGTATTTAGATGCATGTTTTGGTAGTATTTAGATGCAACGTACTGTTTGGGTAATATTTAGATGCACGACTGTTTGGGAAATCCATTGCTACTATTTGGTTTATGTTGGGAAATGTATTACCAACATTTTAGTTTATATTGGGAAATGCAACATTTTTCCAGCACTTGCCTATAAACTATCATTTTTTTTTTTGCTACAAAATGTCACTGAAATATAGAATTAAAGTCATCATCACATCATTCCAAAAAGATTTTCTAATAATAACATCAGCATTCCAAAGATAGAGAAAAATGAAGATATTAATAACCACCATTCCAAAGATAGAGAGAGTGCAAATTATTGATCTCAATCATCACCATTTTACAGAGAGAATGAGAACATGAAATAAATTGTCATTGTTCCTACAAGATTTACTAATGTTATCTTAGAAATAGAAATTGATAGAGAAGTTCATCATCAACCAAAAGAGAGAGATAATATATGTGTGTATGTATTACAGAGTACGTATAGCAATTCGATAACAAAAATTCCTCCAAAAGCCATCCCTCTCAAATGAAGAGAGAGAGGAATCCAAATAAAAAAAGTGTGGAATTTACTCTATGTTACTCCACTTTACATGTCACCACTTTATTGAATATACTTCGAGTTAATAAAAAACACCCGGTCTTCTTCAGTCATTTCTAAGAATCCCTCACTAATATTTACGTCTGCCATCATTTCATTATATGCTTGTATGAAGATGGATCGAGCAAGGCCGTGGACCTGTTTAAGAGCTCTGTAGATCTCTCATATATGTGGGTTTGCTGTCAGTTTCCTCAACTCCACAACTGCAGCACCAATTTGAACATCTTAGGGCCTGTTTGGATATGAGAAATTTGGGTTTGCTATCAGTTACTACAGCACCAATTTGAACATCTTAGGGCCTGTTTAGCTATGAGGAAATTATGAATATTAGATATTTGAAATCCAAGGATATCTACTGTTTGGATATGAGGAAATTAGGAATATTAGATATTTGAAATCCAAGGAAATGTATGGATTTTCAATATCAAGAATTTTTGTCATGGATTCCTCAATCTCTTGTTTGGATAAACTATACAAAATTCATGGATTCCTTGCAATCACTTCTAAGTCCATTGTTTGGTAACAAAACTTGATACGATTTCTCTCTCTAAAATTTTTATATACTTTCTCTCTCTAAAACTCAAATTTGGGATAGTGTATCTATAAAAATTTTGAGATGGTTTCTCTCTCTAAAAGTTGATATGGTTTGTCTCTCTAAAATTTAATATGCTTTCTATCCAAAATTTAAAATTTGAAATTGTCTATCTAAAAATTTTGAGATAATTTCTCTTTCTAATATTTTTAGGTGGTTTACTTTCTCTAAAATTTAATATAGTTTCATTTTCTAAAATTTTTATATACTTTCTCTCTAAAACTTAAAACTTGAGATAGATAGTTTCTCTCTAAACGTTTTTAAGATACTTTCTCTTTCTAAAAGCTAAAATTTGAGATAATTTCTCTCTAAAACTTTTGCGATAGTTTCTTTTTCTAAAAACTTTATGTGCTTTCTCACTCTAAAATTTGATATAGTTACTCTCTTAAATTTTAAGATGCTTTCTCTCTCCAAAACTTCAAGTTTGAGATAGTTTATCTCTCTAAAATTTTGAAATTGTTTCTCTCGTTAAAATTTGATATAGTGTCTCTCTAAACTTTGATATACTTTCTCTCTCTAAAACTTAAATTTTGAGATAGTTTTTATCTCTAAATTTTTTTGAGATAGTTGCTCTCTCTAAAAATTTCATATACTTTCTCTATTTAAAATTTGATATAGTTTATCTCTAAAAAATTTTAATATATTTTTTCCCTCTAAAACATAAATTTTGCGATAGTTTCTCTCTCCAAAATTTTTGAGATAGTTTTTCTTTAAATTTTTTTAGGTAGTTTCTCTCTCTAAAATTTGATATAATTTCTATTTCTAAAATTTTAATATATTTTCTATTTCTAGAACTCAAAATTCGAGTTAGTTTCTCTCTAAAACTCAAAATTCGAGATAATTTCTCTCTCTAGAAAATGACATATTTCTCTATCGAAATTTTTTTTGGCCGTTCCTCTTCTTAAAATTTATAATAGTTTGTCTAAAAGTTTAAGAATAACTTTCTCTCTCTAAAACTTAAGATTTGAGATAGTTTCTCTCTAATTTTTTTTTGAAATAGTTTCTATTCTAAATCTTTTTAGGTATTCTCTTTAAAATTTGATATAGTTTCTCTCTCTAAAAATTAAAATATGAGATTGTTTCTCTCTTTAAAATTTTTGAAATAGTGTCTCTCTTTAAAAATTGAGATAGTTTCTTTCTCTAAAAATTTGCTTCTCTCTCTAAAATTTGCTTGCACTTTATGATAGTTTCTCTCTAAAACTTAAAATTTGAGATAGTTTTTCTTTCTAAAATTTTGAGATAGTTTATCACTTTAAATTTTTTGGTACTTTCTCTCTCTAAAATTTTCACATACTTTCTTTCTCTAAAATTTTAATAAACTTTCTCTCTAAAAATTAAAATTTGAGATAATTTCTCTCTAAAATTTTGAGATAGTTCATCTCTCTAAAAAAATTTGGTACTTTCTCTCTCTAAAATTTTAACATACTTTATCTGTCTAAAATTTGAACATACTTTCTCTCTCTAAACGTTAAAATTGGAGATAGTTTTTATCTCTAAAAATTTTGAGATAGTTTCTCTCTTCAAAAAATTCGGTACTTTCTCTCTCTAAAATTTCATACCTACCAAATGCTCCCTATGTTTCATGTCGAGGGAGCCAGTGAGTTAAACCCATGAGCCTTGGAAATGCGAAAAAACACGTTTTGGTGTGGAAATGAAATCATGAAAAAGTATGTCTTATTTCCATGATTTTGATTTTCTTGATTTTAAGTATCCTAGTCATTAAACTATCCCAACGGTGGATTTTGACATTATCCAAGATATTAGGAATCTATGCCTTAAAATCCATGTATCCAAACAGGCCCTTAGAGGATTTCTCCCCAACCATCTCTGGCCAACACGCTTACACAAACACACACATGCATGTTCACGTAAATAAGAGTTCCTACAGAGATATGCATAGATTGGGACCAGGCCGAGTCCTAACTCAGGGCCAGGCCAGGTTCTTAGCCAACTCTAAGCTTTAAACAACTGCAATCTTTGAAATGCCAGAGCCAGGCATGACGATTTCCAATTAGAATGACCTAGACAACAATCAGGATACCAGAGCAGGAACACGACCGCTTAAAAGGTTCACCACCCTTTAAAAGGTTCACTACCTAATGTCAAGACAGAGCCAAAAGCCAAAGTTTTTAAGGTGCTACAATCTAAACGACCTCTTCTTGACCTAGTTTTATGCGAGACAAATTAAAGAAAACCATTAATATAGCAGATCATACATACCACCCAAGGAGTTCTACGATGATCACTCAAGACCTTTAAGCAGCTTCCAGTTTGACAATCAATTATTTTGACACTGTGGTCACCGCTGCAAGCAAGGGGATGGAAAATGGACACAATATCAGTAATTAATGTCACTGTCCGGCATCAATAAATAACAGAGCATGCAAAGAGCACTATGATCTGACTGTGTGGAAGCAAGAGTTTTCCCATCTGGATTATTGCTGCTGTCTTTAGTCCATCTGGACTATTTAACAACTGAAAGACATTACTCGCACTGCCAAAACATCATAATTAATAGTGACCGTATAGAATATGCATCAAATTAGCAAAGCAACTTCAACTCCAAAGCACATGCACAATTTCCAAATTCCAATAATCACGAATGTATCCTGACAACACTTTTTGGGAACAAAAAGGTATCATATTGACACTCATGAAAATTAAAAAGCATCCACCCTATACTTGTTTCTAAACATATTCCAGATGCAACATTTTTAAAACTTTTCAAACAAGAATTGAATAAATAAAGCTCAACTATGAAGAAATCTGAAGAAAGCATTAATTCGATGTTTTTAACAATAGTCTCAGCTCAGGCCTCAACAATGGCCTGAGACAAATCAGGAGAGTAAATCACGGCCAAGTCTCAAGAGAATCAACAAGACAACAAAAAATTACGAGAACTAGGTGAGAGTCCAAGAAATTAGATCCAAGACAAATTAACTAAGGCAATTCCTAGGACAACTCTGCAACTTTTAATTCAATCCTACTGAATGAACCCACTCAAAGAGACGTCAGGTGACAAACCATTTTTATGCCAATTACATGCTTTAGCGAAAACATTCGTGCTAAAAGTTCAAATGCAGCAAAAAACAAGTGGATTCCCAAGCAATACTAATGGCCATTGTCCTTCAGGTATAAGCCTCACCTCCTCAGAATAACAAGATACAGAAGTCAACAAGCTCTAGACTGCAAATAGAAGCAAGGAGAAAACCATTACCATGCCTTGTGCAAGATTGGGTTCATATTGAGCAAAACCTGGTAGTGAATTAGAAGGCGATGCAGATGTTGATGGTAAATTTGGAATATCAACCCAAGATTGAGTCATTTCTTTCATTGAACCTCATGCCTTAATCAAGCCTACACCAAAATCCACTTTTTTTTTTCGAGAAAAGAAATCTTATTCAACATTTGGTCATAAACTACAAGGAAAGAACATAACCTTACTCCTAAAGTGAAGGGAAACAGACATAATTTTATTGTTTGAAGGATACAGAATAACTGCTTCCATATCACCCAACTATGTTTAATGTGTTGGATATGACTGCTTCTAAAACTCTATAGAGTACTAATCACATTCTAAGGAATAAGAGTAGAGCATAAAGAATGGAGTTCTACTGTGGTCATTCCTACCTTAAACCTTAATGCTCACAAGAAACCCGTTGGGACATTAGCATCAGCACCCAAGACTGATGATAGACAAAAAGAAACATTCAACAAGATGTATACTTTCATAATTAAGAATAAACATGGACTCAGTACTGAATTTCCCAAAAGAACCATATATAAAGCCTAAAAATTCAATAAAAACACACCTGCATATAGTGGTAATGATATCCAAAGTACAAATGAACAAAGACCATAATAAATACTTGTTACATTAATATAAATTAGTTATCATGCATAGATATTTAGTCTTTTTATTCATAAAATATTGATTACTAACATTTTACATACACAAGTATGAAGGATTGGTATTGGCATCATGTTGGCATCTTCAGATAAATATCAACTTTCCCATTCGATGTTAAATGAAGTATAGCAAAAGCGATGTCATTCCTACAAGTTACTCATCAAACACTTATACTTTTATAGCCTAAAATAAAAAATATGGAATAGTATCAATTTGAATTCTGGATATATGTGAATTCTAATTAAAACTTGAACTTTGCATATATACAAATGAACGAATACAGGTAGAGTATAAATAGAGTTACAGAAGGGTCGAGTTAGTCGATCCCAGTTAAAAAGGATAAAGCTAAATAAAATCTGTTACAACAGAATGAGGAATTCAAAATTCAAAATCGTATTTGTATTACTCCCCCTCAAGTTGGTGTGTGTAGATCGATAACACCCAACTTGTATTGTAGGTACGTGAACTGCTCTTTTTCAAGCGGAATATGCCCTCTGATTATTCATTCAGAGGTAATGAGTACGAATAACCCTAGCTTGCAAATTTTCACGAACAACATGACAATCCAATTCAATATGCTTGGTGCGCTCGTGGAAGATGAGATTGGATGCCATGTGTAACACAACCTGATTATCACAGTATAGTAGCATGGGCTATGAGTGAGTAATCCCCAAGTTGTGAAGAAGGTATTTAAGCCAACCTAGCTTGCAGGTTGTTGTTACCATGCTCGATATTCTGCCTCGACAGACGAATGAGAAATAGTGGACTGCTTTTTTGTTCGCCAAGATATGGGCTGTTTCCAAGAAAGGTGCAACATCCTATGACATGGATTAGATGCAAAATATATGGCACTGACGTTGTCACAATGAATCACAAGAGGAGAAGGTAAAAAGATATGTAAGTCAAGAAGAAGAAAGATGATCCATTGAATATCAACAGTTGTAGTAGCAAGGCGTGATACTCTGCTTTAGCACTAGACCGAGATACGGTAGGTTGCTTCTTGGTGTGCCAAGACAATAGATTCGGTCAAAAGAAAACATACATACCAGAAGTCGACAACTATCCGGACAACTAGCCCAATCTGCATCAGAGTAAGCCCGAAGTGTCTCATCAGAAGAATGTTTTATAGTGATGCCAAAATGAGAAGTCCCTTTGATATAGCGAAGCATGCGTTTAACCGTAACGAGGTGTTTGGTGCGAGGCTGGTGCATGAATTGGCAGACCTGATTTACTGCATAAGTAATATCAGGTCGAGTCATTGTGAGGTATTGCAATGCACCGACAATGCTACGATAAGTTGAAACATCACTGAGAGGATCACCATTATAAAGAGAAATCTTGGAACCAGCAGTGATTGGAGAGGAGAAAGGCTTCACACCAAGCATGGATGACCGTTTAAGGAGATCAAGGGCATATTTTCTTTGGCTTGGTTGAATGCTAGACGAAAAGCGATGGACCTCTGTACCAAGAAAGAAATGTAGGCCACTCAAATCTTTAACCTCAAACCTATTGCAAAACTTAACAATAATAGTAGATAGAAAGCAAGAATCAGCCCTAGTGAGTATTATGTCATCAACATCTAATAGAAGTATAATGATCCATGGGAGCCATGATGAATGAACATGGATGTGTCGGATGAACTGTTCAAGAAACCGAGCTCTAGGAGATAAGAGCTAAAACCAGTGAACCAGGTGCAAGGGGCTTGTTTGAGACCATAAATAGCTTTATGCTGGTGACAAACATAGTTTGGATAGTTCTTGTCAACAAATCCCAGGGGTTGATGCATATATACAACTTCATGAAGTGTACCATGTAAAAATGTATTTTTAACATCAAGTTGTTTGATGGGCCACCCATGATTAACTGTAATGGATAAGACCATTCGTATTGTAGGAGGTTTAACCACAAGACTAAACACTTCCTCATAATCCAATCCATATCGTTGATGAAACCCTTTTACGACTAAGCAAGCTTTATATCGCTCAATCGATCTATCAACCTGTCTTTTAGCTTATACACCCATTTGCATCCAACTATATTAGAGGCTGAGAGGCAGGAACCAATGACCATGTGCGGTTCTTTAAAGGTGCATTAAACTCATTAGCCATAGCGGCCCTCAAATTAGGATCTTTACCAGCAATGGAATAACAGGTGGGTTCAATAGGTTGGGATGAAACAAGAGAGGTTTGAAGGCAAGTGGGAAGAGGATACCGTGAGGCAAGATAGTTAAAGGGAACTTTTGGTCGATGGATCCCATCTCTAGTGCGAGTAATCATATGATGAATGAAAGTAGAAGAAGGAGAAGGACTAGAGGAGGCTGATGGTATGGAGGACTCAATTGATGAAAGCAAGACCAGGCTTGATTCAAAAGAGGGAGATATGGTTGGTGAAGATGGAATCTGAGGAACATTTTGCAGTAGAGTGAGCACCGCAGAGAGAGGTGCAACAATGCTAAAGGGGGAACAATGAAAGCATCATGTGGCAAAGAGACAGAAGAAGGTGGATCGAGCCAATAGTCGAGAGAGTCGGGCTATTAGAAGCCGGCCTTCTAATGACAAGCCTGCAAAAGGATAGAGAGATTCATTAAAGTGAACATGGCGAGAAAGATATATGCAACTAGTGACTAGATCAAGACACCTGTAACCTTTGTGTTGGGACCCGTAGCAAATAAATACACAAGGAATAGATCTAGGCTTTAATTTATTAAAGAGATAAAAGCCAAGAAATGGATAACATTGACATCCAAAGCTTTGCAAAATATTGTAATATGGTGGAGTACCAAATAGAACTTCATATGAAGACTTGTATCCCAAAGTCGGAGTTGGCAAACGATTTATGAGGAAAACAGCTGTGGAGAAGGCCTCCATCCAAAAGCGGTGAGGCATGCCAGCATGGTGGAGGAGAGTAAGACCAGTCTCAAGAATTTGGCGATGCTTTCGCTCAGCCACTCTATTTTGTTCGGGAGTATGAGGTAAGACAAGTGGTGTTGAATACCAGAGTTCGACCATAATTGCGAGAATAATTTATTAACATACCTACGACCACCATCAGACTGCACAAACTTGATTGTAGTAGAGAAAAAATTTTCAACCACATTCTTAAATAATTTTTGAAAATAATCAACAGTCTCAGATTTTTGCTTTAGAGTGAAAATCCAAGTGTATTTTGAATAGTCATCCATAAATATCAAGTCATACCTATAACCCCCACAATAAATCTCCGGGGCTGTCCCCACACATCTGTATGAATTAAGTGCAAAGCAGTAGGAGATAAAGAGTTGGAAGGATAAAATTTCAATCGATAACTTTTATTCACACTACAATCCAAACATCCATTAAAGTTCGTCTACCATTCACATAGAAACATTTATTTTTCAAAAGAAAATCTAGAATACGATAGCCAGAATGACCCAAACGCTTGTCCCAAATATCAATTGTATAATTCCTTTGAACAAATCCAGCAAAATTATGGTGTTTCACACTAGTTGCAACTTTGATTGGGAAGAGCTCATTTTGAGTCGGTCCTTCGTGCAAAATCTTCCCCATTTGTCGATCCTTAATACAAAATCCAGAAGGATGAAAAATAAATATGCAGTCATTGTCTTTAGTAAACCGTGATACAAAGATAAGATTTGCTTAAAGATGTGGTACATGTAAAGTATCTCTTAAAAGAAAATTAGACAAAGGAGTATGAAGGTATGTAGTACCAGTGCTGTTAATAAGAAGAGTTTTACCATTTGCCACCACAATAGGTTCTTGACCAGTATAAGGAGATGGATGCATGATGCTACTAGCATTTTCTATCATGTGGTTGGTTGCTGCTATGTCAGGGTACCAAGTGGAATCATAAGGATCTGTGGAGAGGTTCATAGCAAAGAAAGCTGCTGGAAAATCAAGTGCATATGTGAAATTGTAGCGCTGTAGGCAATGCAAGACATTATGACCAGCCTTGTTATAGATCTGACAAATAATATATGAGCATTCTAGAGGGGCAGGTGTACCATGAGTATTGGAAGCAAATGTCCTACGACCACGAGAGGCATGAGACGAACCACCTAGACGAGTTTGAGTAAAACCACTTGAAGAGTCTGAGTATCATGTCCTCTGCCACCTCCTTGATCACGATCACGAACTCTATTCCCACGGCTGCAGTCGCGGATGGTAAAAAAAGCAGATCTAATATTTTCATTTGTTGAGGAATGATATTGTTCTAACCGCTTCTTACGATTAAGAAGTATGCTGTAAAGAGCTTCAAAGGAGGGTAGCTCAAGGCTTGTGGTAACTAATGTAATCAACGAATCATAATTAATACCAAGACCATCCAATGCATAGAAAATGATGTCCTTTTGTGAGACTGGTTGTTGTATGGCTTCCAACTCATCTGCAAGAGCTTTAATTTTCTCCATACATTCAGAAATAGTGAGAGAAACTTTGTGAAGGTTAGAGAGTTCATGCTTGACCTGATACAATCGAGCATTAGTTTAGGAAGTAAATGCCCTTTCAAGAGCCTGCCAAATATCACAAGCAGTAGTGTACCCAACCACTTGAGCGAAGATGGTTGGAGCAATAGTTACATGAAGCCAATTGAGAAGCAGTTGATCTCTTTTTTTCCAAGCAGTATACTCAGGATTTAGAGCAAGCGTCTTTTCACTCGATTCGTTGACGCTCTCAATATGCTCATTTGGAGGAACACAAGTTCCATTTACAAGAGAAAGCATATTAGTGCTATAAAGTATTGGTAGCAACTGACTCTTTGTTATCATCTAACTTGATCGTGACCTGAGAGAAATTAGGCAGTCTGGGTACAAATGGTGTAATAGCCTCAATCTTGGTACTAGAGACTGTGTTTGATGCCATTGTAAATGGTGCAGAAGAAAGAAATAACATTGGTAGCAATAACCCAAAACTCAAGAGAAAGATGAATAAACCAATGAGTAAGATAAGAGAGAGAGAGAGAGAAAGAGAGATGGTGCTTATAAGAGGAAGTCCAAGTAGAGAGAGAGATCGTGTTATAAGAAGAAGTTCAGGTAGAGAGAGACAGTGGTTAATGTTTTGGGTTGTTATTGGTGGGATACGCAACTAATATAGCAGTAAAAAAAAATCGATAGAGAGAGAATGAAAAGGGAGATAGAGATAAAGAGGCTACCACCAAAAAAGGGAAGCTCTCAAGAGAAAGCAGTGTCAATTTCAAAGGCCAGGGTATATTGCTCTGAAATTCTTACCAAGTTGGGTGCCAAGTAATCTAGTTTCTTCCAAAATGTCGAGTGTGTATTTTCGTTGAGAGAGGAAGATGCCTTTGTTTGAGCGAGCAACCTCGATTCCCAAGAAATACTTAAGTAAACCAAGATCTTTAAGTTTGAATTGGCGGTGTAAAAATTGCTTGATGGAAGTAATGGTATGAGGATCATTCCCGGTGAGAATTATGTCATCAACGTAGACTAGAATGACAGTAATCCGATCTTTGTTCTTGAGTGTGAACATGGTGTAATCGGCCTTAGACTGTTTGAACCCTGCTTGGAGAAGTGAAGAAGAGAGCTTAGAGAACTAGTTGCGGGATGCTTGCTTGAGTTCATATAAGGACTTCTTTAAGCAACATACAAGAAGTTCTCCCTGCTCCACCTTTCGAGGAAAGCCGGGGGGAAGCTGCATATATACTTGTTTGAAGATATTTTTCAACACCTTGGGTCCCCGATGCATAATAAAAAGAGAAGCCGATCAATAAAGCGAGAATTACTGTGGAATTATTGACATTCTCAAAATTACCATAGAACAATTGGAAATGTTCAAAAGGACTTCAAAAGGCCACCTTCCAAGTTTCGTCGCAATCCGATATGTTTAAGGCAGTGCAGACAAAGAAACAATTTTGAAAAAATAAGTCCTCGTAACTAGAAATCTATTTTTGGGACGTCAAAATGCTGTGAGCTACTGCCATTGGATCCGACATGGTCGAAAACCCCTATGGGTCAAGTTTCAGCTTAATCGGGCGCTCTAGGACGAAGTCATGGGTAAAAGACCGAAAAGGGTTAGACGACCACATACTATTCCCGTGCACCCTCCATGCACCAAATCACCATTAAAAGTGACTGTTTTTTACAGTCTTGGGCAGTGATTTTTGGAGGCCATATCTCACTCATCCCTAGGCGGATCACGCTCAAATTTTGTGAACATATTTGACTCGTCAAGACGAGCGTTTTGATATGTGGCACGTCCCGTGACGATGCCCGAGTAGGGAGAAACGCTAGAGAGAAGTTGCCTATTTGTGAAGAAAGTTATAGAAAAATCAACAGCGACACGCCGTGCTCGAGCGGCTAAATCACGATGTTCGCAAAGCGGATCGACGTGAGACCAATTCCATCGCGTGCGTAAGATCTAGGGCTACCATTGGTATGAACCTCACGCATGATGAACGTCCAAATTTCGTACACCAAATCAATAAAATGACTGTAAATTCTGGTCAAAACCCAAAAGTTACGAAATCTTCGTCTGAGCATGAAATCAAGCTGCGTTTGTTACCACACGATCATTACGACAAGCTTAGTACAATAAAATGAAGATATCACGAAGAAACATCAAGATGTGAGCACACTATCGGTCAGAAGTTTTCAAGATTCGCACGAATTTCAAGTTGCATGATCGTGGCTTAATAAACATGATCCGTGGCTTAAAATTGATATCAAATCGATCGTCATGATGAGTCTTACAAGAAAATAAAAATATTTTCGACAAACGCGTGCCGAAACAAACCTGGATCATCCATGGAAGATCACACACGTTCTAGGGCAGCAGCAAGGACTAGTTTGAAATTCCATGTATTGTTAGACAGGGACAAAACAATCATTTTGCACCCATTTTTTTAATTTTCTTTAATTCAATTAAATTGTAATTATCATCAATTAGGTTAGTTTTTGGGAATCCATCCATGTTTGGGCAAAAGTTTATATATATCACGTGATATCATTGTACAAAGACCCCACTTTGCGGAATAAAATTTTGATCTTTCTTTATTATTGAGTTACGTCCTGCGAGAGAGAAAAAGGAGAGAAATTTTTGGGATAGTACCCCGGGGCTTAACGTAAATCTCTCTCTCTTTCACAAATGGCATATTCCCATTGCCGTATGTTTTTCACTCTTTCTCCTTATCTTCTTCCTCTTTCCTTCCCTTGTGGTCTTGCATGACCACGCTCCTTTTCTTCTCCCTTCCCTGTGGTCCTTCACGACCACAACTTTCTCCTCTCCCTCCTTGTAGTCCAAGATGACCACAATGTCTCTCTTTTCTTATTCTTTTATTCCCTGCACTGTCCACCTGCTCATTGTACACACCTGCTCATTGTACACCCACGACTCCACTTGCTCCTTCTTTCTCTGGTAGTCCCTCATTACTACCTCCCTTTCTATTCTTTTTGGTGAGCACCTTCGCATCACCCCTTTTAGGCACCCTCGCGTTCTTTTTTTCCACACACGATGCCTGGTCCCGCGTGACCACCATTCCCCAAACCTTTCTCACCGAACACCGCACGTGAATTTCTCCTTATCGCCGCTTGTCCACCGGCCACCTGTGAAACGTTCTCACATAACGCCGCGCGTGAATTTCTCCGTATCGCCGCTTGTGCAACTGCCGCCTGTGAAACCTTTCTACCCATCATCGTCTGTGAATTCCACAATCCATCGCCGTCTGTGAATTCCACAACCCATTGCTGTGCGTGAAACAACCCCCATCGTCGCGCGTGAACTCTACCCTATCGTCGCTTGTGACCAACTATGCTGCACCCGGCTGTCATCACCTCCTTCCCATTCAGCTCTTCCCTCAACCACTAGCGACCCTCCCACCTTCTTCTCGGCCACCTGCAGCCAGTCGCTGCTCTCACTCTACCCCATGCTGTTGTCCTCACCTCTCCCACATCATCAGCTACGCCCCTTTCTCTTCTTTGACCCATACCTCCACCAGCTGCAACCTCCGCCATCACAAACTACAGTCGCGACCTTTCTCAGCCACGACACCAAACTGCTACCACTGCTCTCTCCTCAATTACCCCTACTCCACCAACTGTCGTATTCTTCACTTCACCAAAAATCAAGCAGCAGTCTGGCTGCCGCGCCCTTCAACCAAATACCCAACCTCCCTGCTGCCATCTTTCTAAACCTCTACCATCTCTCATCAACTAACCATGCTTCCATCCACCTGCTTTCCACAACCTCACACAGCCATGATCATCACTCTGTTGCCCTGTCTCCTCCCCTCTCTACCTTTGCTGCCGCCACCTCTCTCCGCCACCCATCTTCTCTGTCACCTACCTGCCCTCCCGGTCATTTCCGCCGTGTGCTGCATCCATCCACCACCAGCTGCATCCATCCACCACCAGCTTCTTTCTCCGCTCACTTGTGATCAATCTCCTCACCGGCTACGTCCATTCGCGCATCACTCCCATCTCTCAGCTCTCTGCCTCTCTTTGGCTCACCTCACTGTTCCCTGTTCTTCAGCCGTCCCCGGCCTCAGCTGCTATCACATTTTATCGCGCTGCAATTTCCCAACTCATCATTCTTTTGCACTCCCCTCCTCTGCGATCTACCACTTTCTCTCTCTAAAAAGGAAAACCCAAACAGCAACCCATCGTTCCTATCTTTCGCGTTTTATTTTTTTATCTTTCATTTCGTCCTTCTTTTCGTTACTTCTCGTCACTTCTCGTCCTGTTTCGTCTAACCCACTCACCTAAAGCACAAGGCGACCTCTTCGCGTTTCTCTTTCTAAACCCAATAATCCTCTCTCACGCTCTCCCAACTAAACTCTCTTTCATTAGTTCTTATTTGTTTTACTCCACCTTCCTATAAAAAAAAAAAAAAACCCACTAACCCAACATCCTCTTTCTCTCTCTTAACCAACCTATTCATTTATTTTATTTTGTTGAGACATTCTCTCTCTTAACTAATTCATTAGCCTTATTTTATTATTAAATGGAGAATCTCAATGGTGTACTCCTAATCTTGAAATATGCGTCGTCCGAAAAGTCGGCTCTACCCAAAAAATTATGAATAGTCAAGGGGTCTGACTGAGCGTCGTCCTATAGGGGCTTTTAGGCAACCAAAGTAACAGTTGAGTGTGGGAATAAGTTCATGTAGCATCTAATGCCCATTCCCAGAACTCACACCAAGATAACCCTGGGGCACATCGATCTCAAAACCAAGACCCACCTAGGTCTAGGGGATCTAGCCTAGCCTCAAGCCACCATAATACAACTCGTGATGGCCTGAACACTGTATGAAGTAGAGGTGTCAATCTAGACCAACCCTTAGGCGAGATGGGCGTCTAAGCTGCCCTTAAAAGTCTAATTAACCTAGGTTACACCGTTCATGCCCCAGCTTACGGGTCGATCTCAAACCAACTTAATAGTATAGGTCAATCCCTAGCACAACCGAGTCAGCCGATTCTTTAATAGGTCCCTTTAGTTCATTTGGTCCAATCAATCATGCAATTTTTGCAATCGGTGGTGACACCTATGGGTCAGTATGCCTCTCAAGCACAAATGTATCAAACCACCCCAGTGACTGCGGCTCATCAATCTCAGGCCCATGCAAACCAACATCTACCCCAACCTCGACTCATCAGTCTAAGCTTGGGAACCCACCGACCTGTGGACCTACTGTCATGTCAAATACCAAACAGCAAAGCACCATAAAAGAAATGCAGGATATGCTTGTAAGAATGGGCATGGATGAAATTCTACCCCTGAAGGCCTATGTTCATGAGACCCTTAGAGGCATGGAAGACCTTCCCTTGGGATTTTTCATCCCATAGTTTAGAAACAAGTTCAATGGGAAGAGCGATCCAGATACTCACGTCACCGCATACCTCCTCTCCATTCGAGCTTTGCGAGACATGCCTAACCAGCTGAAGGCCATATGTTTACAAACATTGACCGGTGAGGTCTTGAATTGGCATCATAGAATAATGTCTGCTCAACCACACATCACTCCAGATGAAATGTTCAACCTATTCATATCTCACTACCGCGGGTCAACACCAAGACCTCTCTCCCTAGGCGAGCTCAGTGCAACGAAACAAATCCCAGGAGAATCCTTCAAGGATTTCATCAGTCAATTCTGCGAGGCTGTAATGCGGGTCATAGAATGTCCACTTACGGACCCAGTCAAATCTCCATACCCTTAGAGAATGTCGCTCCCGAATACAGGACTTTCTTTAGCCAAGGTCTTATCCCCCACTCTTTCGACTCCATGATTGAGAGGGTGGCGCGACATGAAAGGGCCAGAGGGACACCCCTCAGCACTAGGGCCGACAATAAATCGATAATAACTCCCCAAAATAAGAACAAAAACAATAACAAGGGGCATGCTTCCAATCAGGTTCATGAGATTGTCGTTAACGGACAGGCTCAAGGTTCAGCAACTCAGCACAACAATCGGAACCAAAATCGAGGAAGTCAGCTTAGAGCCAACACTCAAAATAATAACAAAAGGAGAGAGGATAATTTCACCACTCTCAAAGATCCATTAGAAAAAGTGTTGAAATTACTCTTGGCTAGAAATATTGTTTATCTCCCGCCATCATCAGATCCACCATTTGAAGTCACGGAGAAGAGCAAGTGGTGCAAATAGCATCAAAACCACGCTCATGATACTCAAAACTTCTTGTATTTGAAATAGATGATTCAAGGGTTAATCAATAGGGGGACATCACTGTCGCACCTAGAAAT
The DNA here is from genome assembly GCF_054954075.1 of Amborella trichopoda. Classification (NCBI taxonomy): domain Eukaryota; kingdom Viridiplantae; phylum Streptophyta; class Magnoliopsida; order Amborellales; family Amborellaceae; genus Amborella; species Amborella trichopoda. The sequence continues at coordinate 34,272,738 of NC_142348.1, forward strand.
CAACCTGTCGAAGAGCCTAATAAAAAGATGGGTATCTTCACAAATCCTCTCCCTAAAAATATGGTCACAACGATCGAAAAGCCAAGAGCCCAAGACAACTCAAAAGAGAACGACGTCATTCACATGATTGAGAGTGGAGACGAAGAAGATGATCCCAGTCAATTCATATTTGCTTGTGATCATCACTTTTAAGAGCCCGAAGAAGATCTTTTGAGCCTTCTAAGAGGAAACCCTTCACCTTTGAACCTCGATAATCTTCCCAAATGGGACCAATATGGCGAAGATGATATGTTAGAAATCGATATGGTCAAAATCAATGAAAAGGCGTCATCTCCCAAACAAGGGGCCAACACCTCGAAATCTCACATTACTCTTGCTAGGGCTGACGTTGTCGAGCTTCAGGCTAGCGAGGTTGATTCCCTAACCTGAAGAGACCAAGTGTTCAAACGCATTCAATTGATGGTCGATACTCTCGATGAAAGAATGAGAAATACCTCAAAAGCTAGACAACTAGCAGGGGTCTCATATCACTAGACGAATAAAGAAATTCAAGGATCCACAACCACCTACGATCTACCAGCTCATCTCGGGAAGATCTAAAGGAGCTCATGCTAATTCACCAACACACAGAGCCCAGATCGAAAGGGTCCTTGCCAAGACACACATCCCAAGCAATACACAGTTGGATGAGTTGTTTGGAATGATCAACCAACTGATGACACCAATGCCAATCGTGTCCATAGACAATGACATCCCAAACAGCTTCAACCGCTTTCATGTCCAACCTCTCACATCACCATTTTCATGCAAGGACATGAGATACAGAGAGTGCTTGTTAATAATGGGGCATCCTTAAACATATGCCTTATGAAAATAATGAAGCAGATAGGCAGACGCCTGGATGACTGCAAGCCATGTCAAGTAACTATCGCTGCATATGATGGGACCAAGAGACATGCTGAAGGCATACTGCCTCTCACACTCAAGATCAGCCCTATCGTCAAAGTGATAAAGTTTTATGTCTTGGACATAAAACCTTCATTCAACATGCTGCTAGGAAGACTGCGGTTGCATGAAACCTTGTGGTCGCCTCTACACTCCATCAATGCCTCAAATTTCCAATTAAAAATGGCGTCTCGAAGGTATGTGATGAACCCACTTCTTTTCTCAATCCTAGTATAGGTAATGGGAAGCTAGCCGTAGGGGTCGAGCTTGGAGAAATCTCATTCGCTTCCTTCGAGCGAGCCAATTGTTCCACCTTATGCCTAGAGGCTAGCGATCCCGTTACCCAAATCTTGCAAACTTCTGCATCGATGGATGACATTATCCAATGCCAACATCGATACGGTTTCGAGTTTCTCGAGGCATGGCACATGCTCTTCTCCCAAAGATTCCAACCTAGCCAAGGCTTGGGGAGTCAAGGGCAAGGTGTAACGGAGGCAATTGCTGAATCACCCCAAGCCAAAACTAAAAACGGGATCGAAGAGGACTTGGGTGTACTCTCACTTTATTTCAGAGCCGAATAAAGCCTTCAAGCCATTTGAGCTTTGTATCTGGAGGCATTCAAAGCCTCGATCTTCTCGATGCTTGTCCTTCAAAACGACCAAAGGTGATCCTTGATTCCCCAACTGTCGGGAATTCTTCTTCCACACCTTAGCACAGACAAGAATTGAGAATTGAAGATCTTTTTGCTGACCTGGATTTGAAGGTATACACAATCGGGTCTAACACAGCCAATCATGCTCATCCACCGATACAATCCCAGAAACAGAATTGGTCGATGATTCCTCTATCTCGAGAATCGCTGGAAGCAAACCAATGACACCATCAAGTCCCGGTGTCAAAAAACGGATTGGCGTAGGGTGGCCATCTAACCACCTTGTGCGTCCAGTCCCTAACATATCTCTCGCGAGTCCCATAAGGGATTCCCCATGTATCATTTCAAAATCCACCTAAAATTCAAAACATAATAAAATTGATGATAATGAATAAGAATTTTAGAAAACAACGAACACTCAAGATAGCCCAATAATGGTGCACAATACCCAAGAGGACGAATTAGACGACCAAGATGAAGATCAAGAGAGTCAAGAGTCTGAAGAAATCCCTCAACTTGAGGAACTCACTTCCCATGTTGACTAATTCAAGAAAAGGTTCGATGGTGATTCATCGGCTATCATCGAAGAGATGATTGACGTAAACCTAGGAACTGAGAGGGACCCAAGGTTAACCAAGATTGGAACCTCCCTATCTCTTGAAGAGCGAGAAAATATGATTTCTTTTCTCAAAGAATATCGCGATGTCTTCGCCTGATCATACGATGATATGCCAGCGTTAGATCCCACATTGGTTCAACATTACCAAATATTCAACAAAGGAGCAAAACCTATAAGGCAGAAACTTCGACGTCAAAAGACCCACCTTGAGCTCAAAATCAAATAATAAATCGATAAACTGCTCAAGGTGAAGTTCATTAACCCCATCAATTACTCAGAATGGTTGGCCAACATAGTGGTTGTACCCAAGAAAGACAAAAAGATTCGAGTGTGTGTCGACTACAGAGACCTCAATAAGGCATGTTCTAAAGACAATTTCCAATTACCAAATATATATGCCTTGGTCGACAACACTGCAGGGCAAGAGATGTTGTCGTTCATGGACGGCTTCTCGGGTTACAACCAAATCCTCATAGTAAAGGAAGACCAAACCAAAACATCATTGATAACGTAATGTGGAACCTACTGCTACTATGTCATGCCCTTTGGACTAAAAAATGCAGGGGCAACTTATCAACGGGCAATGACTAGCATCTTCCATGACTTACTGCACACCATCATGGAAGACGATATCGATGACATTCTGGTCAATTCAGAGGCCAGGTCCGATCACCTAACCAACCTGAGAACTATCTTCAAGAGACTCCGGAACATCAACTCAAACTCAATCCACAGAAATGTGCCATGGAGTTGAATCCGGCAAATTACTAGACCTTATAGTGAGCCAAAGGGGCATTGAGGTGGACCCATCCAAAATACGAGCCATCACTAAAATGCTCCCTCCCTGGAACATCAGAGAAATCCATGGGCTTCAAGGTCGCATAAGAGCCATAAGAAATTTTATTTCACAACTAACAGACAAGTGCATGCCGTTCAATAGGCTGCTTAAGAAGGATTCCCCATTCATATGGGATAATGAATGTCAAGAAGCGTTCGACCAAATTAAGGAGTACCTCACCAAGCCTCCCATCTTTAGTCCTCTTAGTCCAGATAAAATCATGTTCCTATACATGTCAGTGAAAGACAAGACCATGGGGGCAATGCTCGGACAATACGATGACCATAGAAAAGAATGAACCGTATACTACATCAGTAAAACTATGGTGGACTACGAGTCAAAATACATGGATGTGGAGAAGCACTCCTTAACACTTGTGTGGTCTATGCAGAAATTAAGACACTATGTCTTATCTCATACAGTCAAGCTCATCTAAGAAATAGACCCACTCAAGTACTTATTGGAGAGACCAATCCTTAACGGACGTTTGACAAAATGGAGAATGCTATTGAGCGAGTTCGAGATCAAATATGTCACTCAAAATAGATCAAAGGACAAGCCATTGGTGACCACTTAGCTGAACATGCAATGTCAGATAACACTCCTGTTAATACGGATCTCCCTGATGAGAACCTCTTCACAATTGAGGACTCAATTTGGGAGCTATACTTCGACAGTGCAAGGAATGAATACGGGTCAGGTGTAGGTGTTATTCTATGCTCATCCAAGAGGATTTTAATGCCACAAGCCATCAGACTGAATTTCCAATGTACTAATAACATTATTGAATACGAAGCCTTGATAGCCAGGCTCGAGAACACTATGGTAATGAAAATCCGGCAAATATGAGTGATTAGTGATTACTTACTCGTCATAAACGAAGTTCAAGGGATTTGGAAGGTGAAAGAAGAAAAGCTCAAACCCTATCAAGAAATGGTGGAAAAGATGATCCCATATTTTAAGAAAATCACCTTTCAGTATGTAACTAGGAAAAATAATCGATTCGTCAACATCCTTGAGACCCTTGCTTCAATGGTTGATATTCCTTCAAAAATCACCATGCTGCCATTCTACATCAGGAACAAACATGACCCTTCCCCACCAAGGATCGAAAAAGAAATAGAGCAAGAAAATGAGAACGATGGGGAAGTGTCTCTCGTGGCTTCTGATGCGCTAGTTAAGGCAAAACCATGGCTCCATGATGTTCTATCCCTGTTGAAAGATGGGTTACACATCGAAAGAGCCACCAAAAAGGATAAAGAAGCCCTTCAAAGGTTTTTTATGGGATTCTTAGTAAGAGGTGATCTCCTGTTTAAGAAATCCTTTGATGACATCATTCTATAGTGTCTCGATCAATCAGAAATCGACCAAGTACTGATAGAGTTACACTATGAAGGAGGTCATTCTGGGGCAGCCGCCTTAGCTCTGAAAATTAGGTGCCAAGGCTATTACTGGACCACCGTGGCTGAAGATTGTTGAAAGTTCGTCAAGAGGTATCCCAAATGTCAATTTAATGGAGACCTCATTCATGCACCGTCCGCACCACTCAGCTCAACATCTCCCGTATGGCCCTTTGCCATGTGGGGTCTTGATATCATCGGAATGATCTCACCAAAAGCCTCAAACGGTCACCATTTTATATTAATGGCTATAGAGTACTTCACAAAATGGGTAGAGGCCGCATCATTTGTCAAAATTGAAGGACAACATGTTGCCTGTTTCATAAAGAACAACATTGTATTCAGATTCGGTGCTCCTGAGTCAATCATTCCTGACAATGGATCCAACTACAAAAATAAAAAGGTCACTAAGGTATGCAAAAAGTTTGGGATAACAAAAAAATTCTCCACACCGTACTACCCTCAAGGAAATGGAGAAGCAGAGGCCATGAACAAAGGACTTCTCAAGGTTTATAGACAGAATAATAGAAGGTGGCAGCTATTGGCAAGAAAAGCTAAATGACGTGTTATGGGCCTACCAAACAACTGAGAAGACTCCTACAGGTACGATCCCATACTCATTGGTGTATGGTATGGAAGCCGTGCTACCCATTGAAGTTGAGATACCGTCTCTCCGAGTGCTTATTCACAAAAATGTAAATGAGGAACAAACGATCGAAGCACGAATCACTGCCCTCATTACTTTGGATGAAAGACAACTACGAGCAACGCAAAATATCGTTGCTTACCAGTGTAGAATCGAGAGGGCATACCAAAGAAAAGTTGTTCCTGATAATTTAGAGAAGGGACATGGTACTCAAGAAAATCTTCCACACTCTTGGAAATCCACACCCTTTAGGAAAGTTCAAACCGAATTGGGAGGGGCCATTCGTGGTTACCCGAGTGCACGTAGGCAATTCTTACAAGATAAAAAATCAGGAGGGTACGAACTCAACGACCCCATTAATGCGATGTCTCTCAGAAAATACTACCCGTAACTGGCTCAAAAGCATGGTGAAAACTTAAAAAGGCATCACAAAGAAAAACAAAAAAAAAAAAGGAAAAAAATGAACGTGATGAAAACCTGAAAAGGCATCATGGGTAAAGAAAAAAAAGAAGAAAAAAAATCCCTAAGAAGGAGCTTTCGATTCAAAACCTCAATTACAAACAAGTACTTGCAAGTTACAACAGTATTGCACAAGCGAAACACTCAAGCACAAACAAGTACTTCCAAGTTCCAACAATACTGCACAAGCAGACCTTTGAGGACGAAGACTCCTCCTAAACCTTGCAGGTTCCCAACAAAATTAACTCAGAAAGATGGGGGAGGGTGGCATGAATAGAAAATCGAAGTGACTTCGACGAACCCTGGAAGAACGTCGAAACTTCTCCAAGATGGAAGCCTGACAAGAATCCAAAGAACTCTTCATGGACCCATAAAACACAACATGAAAGCTCCAAAGATAAAAGGACAACTTTAAGACTTTTGAGTTCTCACGATCCCACAAGGAAATCCTTTCATCACCTTCTGGTAAAACATAACAAAGAAAATGATCACCAAATGGGCCACAGGTGGTGAAATTGTAAGACCCATCCCTTTTGAAAATGCATTTTCAATTTGATTGTTAAAACCATCCATTTCCAAAACCCTTTTAGAAAGAACTTCCTCTATCACTACAAGAGGTTAAACTGTTAGTCGTCTGGCCTCGTTCTCGAAGCCAACTTCCTACGCCTGTTATGAAGGCTTGAAACTAGTCAGGCACTCCATGGTTGTATGAGTATAACTACGAACTGCCACATATCGGAGATGTGTGAACCTCGCAGATGACGACATTGGCTAGTTTAGGAGCATTCTCTCTCTCAGCTAGATCCTCTGAGGCAAAATGAGGAAAGCCCATCCCCGTGTGTGTGTGACAGTCTGATAACCAGAATTTTGGGACAACAACCATGCAACTAGGGGGCTGAGTTTGTGAAAATTCAGTTTGAAAAGTGTGTGCAAAGAAAGTGTTCTAATATGCTGCGATGAATCAAATGCACATGTAGAGATGAACAAGAACCCCCCAATAGGGCCAGCAACAAGGAGAAAATAAAAAATAAAAGGGATTCCACAATCCTAGAGGACTAATCAAAATGGGAAATAAATTCTGGATGTCTCAAAATTCTGATTTTATTCATCCATTGAAAATGAGCTTATTACATGTACTTAACGCAATCAACTCTGGTCCTGAGACCAAAATTTCTACTGTCTTAATAGACTTATAACACTACTAAAAAATAATGGTGATCATGAGATCAACTTATTCATGCCATGGAAAAAATAAAAGAAAATAAAAATATTTTGGCTATTCAGTCTTCGGCTTCTGATCTACATCCTTCTCCTTGAGTTCCGCCATGAAGGCCGCCCATCGAGCCAATTCAACTTCATCATCTTCCAAACTGATGTCAGAAGCATGCTCATTCGATTTAACCTGCTTATTTGAATAGGCATCAGCTTCTCGAGAAGACATGAGATCCCAAGCAAGGGTAAAACGTTCATCACGGGGTCTTGAGAACTTTGGGCACAGTGGAAGAGGGGAAGTAAGGTCCCACCAAGAGTCAAAGTTGGAGGTGGTCGTGGGCTTGTCTTGCTTGACCAACCCCTTACTAGAGGAAGACTTCTTCCCCTTCTACGACAAACCTGCCTTGACCAGAAGGGTGGAAGAGTGCTGTTGAATAGGAAAAATAGGGCGGCAATCAATCGCCTCTCCTAGGGAAGTGTAATTTTGAGTATGCTGAAACTGACGAAGCACCCTCTGAGGGAAATACCCCTCTGTGAAGTACTGCCCCGCCAGAATATGACATGAATGCCCTATAGCAGGCAGAAACATGGGCACATTCTCAAGACCCCTGATCACCCAATCAAAGGCCGACAACTCGTCCAAAACCCGACGATAATAATTGACGTCTCAAGGTCGGGTGGATTCATTGAAATATGCCAGTCCTAGAGCAGCAAATACAACCGTCGTTGATCGAGGAGGACGAACAATGCCAATGGGTTCATAGGCCCAAACCTACGCAAAACAGGAGCAAAAAATACCCCAACAAGTCACAAAAAAGCAACACAGAACATCGAGACCACCCGAGGCAAGATGACTTGGGCGACACTGCTGGTGTCGCCCAGATTGTGTGGGTGACATTAGCAGTGCCGCTCGGGCAACACCACCAGTGTCACCCAAACCAGAGACCCCCGGTTCAATCCGGGCTTTTTCCAGTGAATGTTAATGACAAAAAATTGAACACCAAGAGCCAAAACCAGAAGAAAAATTGAGTTGCAAGGGTGAAAATAAAGTAATATTGAGTTTGAAAATATACATGCAAAATCAGGATACTGCCCTCAATGAATTGGTCACCTTGGATGACCCGGTTGTGAAGACCTCGGTAAATGCCCGCCAACATGGTCGGAACAATGGTGTAACCCGCTCTCTCCCAGAAGGCATGGGCTAAAGGAACAAGAGAACTACGAACCGTCTTACGACCGCTCAGAAAAAGAATGGATCCCAACCGCACAAAAAGGAAAGTATGGATTTGTTCGGTGGCACGAGAACGCTCTCGATTCTAGACCAGCAACTCCATATCGACCCACTGACCGTGAGTAGGTAGCCCCCAACAGCTGCGCACCCATGATGGAATGATCGTCGGTGGCAGTAGAAGGTTAATACGCAATCCCGGCCAAGCTCAAGCCAGAAACCTTGGCGACTTCCTCCAAAGTTGGTGTTGTCTCGCCTGTGGGAAGGAAGAAGGTGTTTGTTTGATAGTTGAACCTCTCAGCAAGAGCCTTGAGGAGCAGAAAGTTCACATGGCAAGAGGCCATGTTCAAGATACCTATCATCGAAACTGAAGCCAAAAAGGCCATGAGTTGGACCCATTGCTGAGAGAAAAGAAATCAATCCCTGAACCAGGGCTCGATAACAGGGAAGCCATTGACACGTCGAGGAATTTAACTCGATCGATGGCGCTGCGAGATATGGGAGGGCAGACCTTCAAGGAAGTGCCTAACTCTAGAAAACAAAGGAAGAACCTCCCTCTCCTCCATTATCAGCCTACTCAGAAACATTCCCTTTGCCCTTGGAAATAACATTGTCCTTCCTAGGAGCCAGGCAAGCCTAAGGGTGAGAGTAAGAAGAACTAGTAAGATCAGAGGGAAGATGATGAAGAAGGAAGAAGATGAAGATGGGAAGAAGAAAGAAGAGCTTGAAGGATGAAAGAAGAATGAGAAGGAGGGGGATTTTATGGAAAATAGGAATCTCGCCCAAAATTCGTCCTGTAGGTTTCCACTTTGACCAACAGAAGGTTTAAGCAACCCCAAGACCTTCCAAAACAAGAATTTCAAAGTTTGGAGGTCGGTGGTCTGGGCAACATGCCTGGTGTCGCCCAAGTCCATACCCAGGCTAGGTACACCACCAGTGTCGCTTGGGCGGCACCACTAGTGTCGCCCACAAAATTTTTGAAAAAAGGCCCACTGATCAATTTCCAAGACACTTAATAATTTATTTATTTTTTATGGGCGACACACTTGGTGTGGCCCAGCCAAAACACAATAATAATAATAATAATAATAATAATAATAATAATTATTTATTGTTATGGGCGACACACCTGGTATGGCCTAGAAAAATATTTCACAACAAATAAATTTTTTTTTTTCTCTAGGCGACACACCTGATGTCACCCAGCTAAAACCCAATTTTTTTTTTTCTATCGATGACACACCTGATGTTGCCTAGCAAAACACTTAACAATAAAAAAGAAAAAAATTGTTCTCTAGGCGACACACCTGTTGTCGCTCAGCTAACACAATAATTTTTATTTTTTTTTCTATGGGCAACAAGCCCAGCAAAAGAATAAAAAAAACATTTTTATGGGCGACACACCTGGTGTCGCCCAGCCAAAACACAATAATTTTTTTTTTTCTATGGGCGACATGCCTAGTGTCACCTAGCCTTGTGAGGGCAACACCATGTGTTGCCTGGGCGACACCACTAGTGTCTCCCAAATTTCTTTTTGCAAAAACTCTCCTGGTCAAGTCCCAGGACATTTCATGATCAAAACTATGTTTTTCATAAAATTTTCTTGTCGAAATCAATTGTTTTCAAAGGATTTTGAAATGAACTTTTCAGATAGATTTTCATATGCTCCTTGGTGGCATGATCCTAAACTGCCAACAAAAGTCCAATTCAGAAAACATCAAACTCGTGCGACGTAAAAGAGCCGAGACAAGGAAAATGTCAAACTCATGCGACGTAAAAGAGCCGAGACAAGAAAAATGTGAAACTCGTGTGACGTAAAAGAGCTGAGATAGGTAACGTCTCGCCCCGTATGATGTAAAGGCCGGGTGTATTCCGTCTAGCCCCATATTATTTAAAAGGTCAGGTATATTCCGTCTAGCCCCGTATGATGTAAAAGATTGAGTGTATCAAGTTCAATGTCAAACTTATGTGTCGTAAAAGAGCCGAGGTAGGTAACATCTAGCCCCGTATGACGTAAAAGGTCGGGTATATTCCGTCTAGCCCCGTATGAAGTAAAAGATCGGGTGTATTTCGTCTAGCCCTGTATAATGTAAAAGGGTCGGGTGTATGGTCCATCGCTGCATGGCTCTAAATTGCTTAGAGGGCTCTATGGTTGCAGGAGTTAAAACTGCTAACCAACCTTGTTTTTTGAAATACCTTTCTCTTTTTAAAATTTTCACTATATGTCTTGTGTTTTCGAAAACTTTAATTTCTTTGTTAAAATCGTGACATGTCCAAGCTCTAGGACCTATTTTAAAATTCCCCCTCGTTTTCAAAATTTCTAAAAAGGACTTTTAAAAATGAAGGAGCTTGGACACCCGTATATGATGATTACCACATTGACCACGATTACCGCGTTGCTGCCTCGTTTCTCTCTTTGAAATCGACCAGACAAGTCTTTTCCCATGGAAAGCCTTTTCCTATAGAAAGCTTTATGAAACTCTAAGGAAATCAAAGAAGATGTCAGGTTTAAAAACTGTGAAACCCTTGAAGTTCAGTGGCAAGGCCAGAAAATTCAACTCGAGTTTCAAGCTTGTGTAACTCACCGACATCTCACGCCGAAAACCCTAGGAGGAAAATGCCCTAGGTGGGTGAGCTCGGTGAGCGCAATGACTTGGAGAGATTAGTTGGTGTGCCCTATGACAATGTGATGTCAGAAAGAAATTTAAAAATGTCTACATTATCTTTGACATTCACCTGCCCCTCGAAGGACAGGGAACGCCAAAGTGTCTACTTCTTTGCTACTCACCTGTCTCTCGAAGGACAGGGAGTGCCGAAGAGGGGTAACTACTGACAACCCATTTTAAATCGGGCAAATTCTGTGGTTTTCTAAACCATTAAGACCACACTATCCTAGTAAACCCAAATCCATAGTCCACAAATCCTACCCCGTGACCCATAACCATTCTGCCTACCAAGAACCCTGCAGATACCTTGTTTTGATCCGGAATCTTGTAGACGCCCTATTTTACCAATAAAATCATTATAAATAGTAGAAAAATCCTTTTTGACCCAAATTTTCTCTGAGAGCTTAGTAAGAGGCTGAGGAACACACCTGAAGTAGAATTTTTTAGTTTGGACCAACTTTGGTTTAGGCGACACTAGGGGAGTCCCTCAGCCCTGTTCATGTCCAAATTAGAAATTTCTTTTGGGAGTTGATTTCTTGAATTTTTTGTGGATTTTTTACAATGTTTGTTTGGGTGACACTAGGCATGTTGCCTGAGCAACAACACTGGTGTTGCCCAAACCCGAATCTCCAAAAGTGGTATCTTGGGTTGGAGAATCTGTTGGTTATGGAAAGATGTCATTCCCAATAGATCCTTGGCCTTTATAAACTCGTTTTCGTGGCCATTTGGGGGGAGAAAGATTGAAACCCTAGTCCCTTGGCTCAGAGAAAGGGAGATCCCTTGACCTCTAAATTTCTTGAGCTTATGAAACCCTAATCTGAAAAACCCTAACCCTAAGCCTGAGAAACCTTAACCTAGACCTAGGGATAGTTTTAAACCATCCTTAGGGCATAAAAACCATTTTTAATAAGAGATAATTTGGTCAACTTCTGAATCAAAGAGGAAAAGAGGACGCCGGTTTTGATACGGGGAGCCCTCGAAGGCTCGGGAGTTCTGGGCCATCCGGCTCGATTTGGTATTATTCTTCTTCCCTTTCTTTCTTATTCTTCTTATTGTCTTGATTTTATTTTGATTAATTTTGGTCAGTTTATTACTTTGAACTCATGTTTTAATGTTTTGGATCATACTGGCTCTGCCACAGATCTGAGAGTGGATCTACTCGTTTCTGGGCAGATCTGGCCTCAGATCTGGATTCGATTTGTCCCATTTTCTCTACCACATTATTTCATTAGTTTAAGGTGTCAAAATCTGATAGATCTTCGTCGGAAGATCTGTCCGATTTTCATCGTAAACACAAGTGAACCAAATTCCCATTTGTAGTTCCCCAAATTGAAAAATCCACAATAACTTGTAACATTCGATCAATACGATGAACACCCCCCCCCCCCCCCCCCCCCCCCAAAAAAAAAAAAAAAGACTGTTCTATAGAACATTGAAGCAAATACTATTGAACAATCACAGAGAAACCTAATCTACCTTCAATGACAACCCTTAATAAGAGAAAAACAAAAAATGAAATCAAAGAATCAAGATGTTCAAACCTAGAAATGGCGAAATAGAGAGCAGTGATGGAAAGATGATCGATCTTCAGAAAATGTGTTAACAATGCTATTCAAAATGAAGCACGATATCTTTTGCAACTTCAATCATATTGGAGAGCTTAGAGCTTGGTTTGGGTATAGTAAGGGCGGAGGAAAGTGGGGAAGAAAACCAGGTAGTTGTTGGGTAAAGAAGAAAGAGGCAACGGGCAGCGCATGACCTAAAAAAAGTTTCTTTATCTCCAAGATAACTTTTTATTGGATAAAAAATTTGCTCATTTTGGGTGGTTTTTAGGATGGTCCAAAACTCTTTTTGAGGGGTGATAGTCTTCAAAATGACCCATGAGGGATCATAGCTAGGTCATTAATGTTCAGGTTATTTATATACTATTAGGTGATGTTGCACCAAGCTAGGATCTAACCATGACATATCATCATATGACTAGGTGAAGACGTCACAATATTCCTTGAGGAAAGAAATCGTGTTCTCCTATTCCTCAGGAAGTAGGGAGGTTCCATTATTGGTCAACCTTGGATCATTTTATGTTCTTAGATTGACGTCGATCGTCCCCTCGATGGTAGCCATTGGATCATCATAAAATCGCTTTCTAAACTACCCAACATAATAAATGTGTTCCTCAAGTTGTGGGAGTTCTTTAGACTCTTGATCCTCTTGATCTTCTTCCAAGTTTTCAGTTCATCATCTTGGGTATTTTGTACCTTTAATGGCTGTGTACTTGTCAGTTTCTACTTTTCTTCTTATTTTTTATCATGTTCATTATGTTCTGAATTTTCACCAGTTTTTATTATGTTATAAGAAGTGTCCTTACGGGACTAGCAAATGACATGTTAATGACTGAATTAGCACGGTGGTTAGGTGGCCAACCCATGCCTATCTGTTTTTTTGTCATTGGGACTCAAAATTTCCATTAGTATGCTGGACCAATTTCGTCCCTTGGTTTGAACAGGTGAACGAACATGATTGGCTATATTAGAGCCGACTGCGAACACTTCCAGGTTCAGGTTAGCGAAATGGCCTTCAATCTTTAGTTCTTGTGTGTGTTGAAGTGTAGAAGGAATGCTCTCTATCGTTGGAGGGGTAAGGATTACCTTCGACCGTCTTGAGGGACATGCATCATGAGGATCGAGGCTTTTAATGCCTCTAACACAAATCTAGGGTGGCATGAAGGCTTCATTCAGCTTTGAAATAGGGTGAGAGAACACCCTAGTTCTCTTCGATCTCCACTTTCAATATTGGCTTGGGATGATACAAAGATCGCCTCTGTTACACCCTACCCCTGACTACTCAAGCCTTGCTCTTGTTGGAAGCCCCGAGAGAGGAGCATGTGTCAGGCCTTGAGGCACCTGAAGCAATATTTCTGACGACATTGGAGAATGTCATCATATAATGCAAAAGTTTACAAATTTTGAGAAATAGGGTTATTGGCATCTAAGCATAAAATGCCACAATTAGCTTGCTCGAAGGAAACAAGAGGGAGTTTTCTGCAATTGGTTCGTACAGCTAGCTTTCCATTTGCTACACTAGAGCTTGTGAGTGAGGATAGATCAACACAAACCTTAATGATTCCATTTTTAGTGGGAAACTTGAGGGATTGATGGAATATAGAGGCCACGATAAGGTTTTCATGCAACCACGGTAGTCCCAGCAACATATTGAAGGAATACTTTATGTCTAGGACATAAAACCTTATGACTTGGTTGATGAGACCGATCTTGAGAGTCAACAGGATTATACTTTCGACTTGTCTCTTGGTGCCGTCATATGCAGAGATATTCAACTGGCGTAGCTCGAAATCATCCGGGCTCATGCCTATTTGTGTCACTGTCTTCATGGGACATATGTTTAAGGATGACCCGTTATCAACAAGTACCTTATGTATCTCATACTTTCGCATGAAAATAATGATTTGTAGTTTCATCAGTTAACATGATAGGTGTGGGCGCTATGAATTGGTTGATCATCCCACCTTGTTCTTTTGGTTGAAGCTCCAAATATGTGTCTAAGCGAGGACTTTCTCAATTTGAGCCCCGTGCGTCGGTGAATTGGCTAGCAGCTTCAAGATGGAGATGTGAACTTGAATCTTGTCAAGGTGAGCCCACAGATCGTAAGCAGTTGAGGATCCTAGGGATTTGTTGCAAGATTTCCAGTCTATAGTACCTTGGTTAGGTGTCTCGATCTTGCCCTCCGGGTTGGGATGATCAGGCAGCATACGTCTCGGGTTTTTGGGAGACCCGGGACTTTGAGATCGCTCTCTTGGTAACCTCATTCGAGAATAAGCGCATGTATTACCATCCGATGATAGGGGAATTTCAGGTGGGTTTGGGATTTTTTCTGGCTGGCTCGCATGGGCGCCCTCTTAGATCACGAAGAAAACCCCCCAGTCGTAAAACTGGTTCGGAATCACCTCCCATGACCTGTATTCTTCTATTTTATGTAATCACACACATATAACAAATGTTATAAGACAAGTGGGTCAACAGACCTCACCTTGCCTCTTTGGTGAATGCACACAAGCGTGCACATTCATATGAAGAAGAGAAGAATAAGAGAAGGAAGATGGGGGAGAGAAGAATTTGACCAGGCGGGAAGATCAACTCAGTGACTAAGCTGGTGGGTAATTGGCCTGACGTGGTAGTAAAAGAGGCTCGGTAACTCGAACCGAATCAACAAAATTACTACTAGACATCAATATCGATATTAACTAGCTAGACACGATGGTTAGTCTGCCATGAAAATAAAGTGGGCACAGTAATTCTGGCACAACAACATTACGACTAGAGTACAGGACTACCATGATAGGCTAATCTCAAACTCTCTTAATCAAATGAAAGAATAACAGAAATAGTGGAGATCATAAAGAAAGAATAAGAAGTAAGATAAGAGAAGAAGAAGAGAATAGAAAGAAGGAGAGGAAGAGAAACAAAGGACGAGCAGAGTATGAGAGAAAAGAGAAGAACACAGACGACATTGGGCATCGCCAGCTGTTTTAAGCAAAGACGAGGACGATGACATAGTCAGCGCTGAGCGTTGTCGGCTGTGGTAGACAAAGATGAGGAAGAGGACACAGTCGGCACTGAGCATCGCCAACTGTGGTAGACAAAGATGCGGAAGAGGACATAATTGGCGTTGAGCATTGCCAGTTGTGGTAGACAAAGATGAGGAAGAGGACACAGCCGGTGCTAAGCGTCGTCGACTGTGTTAGACAAAGATGAGGAAGAGGACACAGTCGGTACTGAGCGTCGCCGACTTTGTTATACAAAGAAGAAAGAGAGAACATAGTCGACGCTGAGCTTCACCGGCTGTGTTAGGCAAAGAAGAGAGAGAGAAAATAGTCGGCGCTGAGCTTTGTCGACTGTGTTAGACGAAGAACAGAGAGAGGACGCAATCGGCACTGAGCTTCACCGACTGTGCTAAATAGAAAAAAGAGAGAAGACACAGTTGGCGTTGAGCTTCGTCGATTGTACTGGACAGAGGAGAGAGAGAGGACACAATCGACACTGAGCTTCACCAGTTGTGTCAAAAGAAGGGGATAGAGGATGGGACACAGACGACGCTGAGCATCGTCAGTCGTGTTAGGAAAATAAGAGAAAGAAAGAGAGACAAAGATGAGAGGAAGAAGAGAGAGAGATAAAGATGAGAAGAAGAGAGAGAGATAGAGATGAGAAGAAGAGAGAGCAAGAGAGATAGAGATGAGAAGAAGAGAGAGAGATTGAGATTAGAAGAGAGGGGAGGATAGAGAAAGAGGAAGAAGAGGAGAGAAAGAGGGGAAGAGAGAGAAAGTTACCTTATCGAAGTGTATTAACCATTTTCTTCTCTCTCCTCTTTCTCTCTCCAAGACGCACCCACGAGCTTAAGAAGAAATTGAAACTTTATTGATGCTTCTGTGAAATGAATCGAAGGTCTCTAGAGATCCTCTACAATTTAGCTTTGCATGTTTATATAGAATTGGGCCCAAACGTGGGTGGATGCCCAAAACTTACCTAAAATTAAAGATAATTACAATTTAATTGAATTAAAAGAAATTCTAAAATGGATGCAAAAGGATTGTTTTGCCCCTGCCTAACAATATGTGGAATTTTAGAACAGTCCCTGCTGCTACCCGAGAACTTGTGTGATCTTCCATGACTGATCCGGGGTTGCTCTGATGCCTGTTTGATCGAAAGGGCTCGGCATAGCGATCGATTTGATACCAATTTTGAGCCATGAATCATGTTTTTGAGCCATGATCATGAGACTTGAATTTTGGATGAATCTTGAAAACTTTGGATCGACTGTGTGCTCTTTCCCTGATGCTTTTTCTTCTGTTTCTTCGTCGAATCACACAAAGCATGCCGTCACGATCACGTTGCAATAAGCACGGCCCCATTTCGTGTCTAGATGAAGATTTTGTCTTCTTGAGTTTTTAGTAAGAATTTTGAAATCCGGCAGCCAAAATTTACAGCAGCTTCGATGCCTCCACGTGTAAAATCCAACTATTCATCGTATACGAGGTTCGGACCAGAGATAGCCATAGACCTTACGCACATAATGCAATTGGTTTCATGTCAATCGAGTACGCGAGCGTCATGATTTTGCCGACAGAGTGCGGTGTGCTGCTTCTAAATTTTCTGCAACTTTTTTCACGGATCAACAACTTCTCTCTTGTTTTTCTCCCTGCTCGAGTATCGTCTCAAAGCGTACCACATATCTAAATGCTCAACTTGACAAGATGAACATGCTCACCAAAATTGAGCATGATCGGACTGGGAACAATTGAGATATGGGCCTCGAAAGTCACTGCCCGTGACTATAGAAATAGCCACCTTTAATGGTGTTTTGGTGCAGGGTGGCTACACAGAAATAGTGTGCGACCTACTCCTTTTCGGTATTTTAGTTATAACTTTGTCTTGGAGTGCCCGATTAAATCGAAACTTGATCCATGGGGGTTTGTTGACCATTTCGGATCCAATTGTGATAGTCCTACAGTTGTTTGACACACATAAAATATAGTTCTAGTTACAGGGTCCATTTTAGGGTGTTAGAGGCCAATTTTTTTGAAATTGTTTCTTTGTGTTCGCTGCCTTAGAAATGTCTGATCGAGATGAAACATGGCAGGTGGCCTTTTGGAGTGCTGATGAAGATGTTGACGAATTCTGGTGTTGTTCGAAGACTATCTAAATTTCCACTGTTTTGCAGGCTTTATTGACCCGCTTCTTCTTTATTCCGCATCAGGGACCAAGGTGCTGAAAAATGTGTTCAAACAGCTTACCCCACCGAATGTTGTGCTTCGAGAGAAGTGAGAAGGACAACGTTTAGAAAATTTCCTTCGGCTTTATTGCTTTTTTCTTCTTAGCCACAAGACCACGTGAACGCCAAGGAGATTCACGTAATGGTGCAACTAGGATGCTCAGACGTAGGGATACATTGTTCGCAAGTCCATCCGTGGAGACTTTTAGTGGGAGAAGAGCCTTTTTTGAGGGTCTTATCAAAGTCCTCACCCCCGTGTGGACTATTTGTGATTCTAAAGCTGAGGATTTTGTACAGACCTCATCAGTCAGAATCAGGCCTGTCTGGCAATTGAGTGCCATATCGAAGGGCATTATTCCCATTTGATATGGGTTTGTTTATCTTTAGATAGATAACCAAAGGGCCTTTGGTTGGCACTGTTTGCTTTTGACAAGAAGGGTACCTCTGTGGGTCCCATTCTGTTTGGTCCAGTCGGAGGCATTTTGTTAGCTGGTCCCGAAAGTTTGGGCCAGTCAGCTAGGGAGGGATTTTGGTGAGGTGGCCTCATGGCAAGACGTCACTTTGAAATATCTAGCAGGTTTGACCCTGGCTTTTTCAATTTCTTGCCTTTGACCCTGGCTTTTTCAATTTCTTGCCTTTGTGGGAGTCTTTGGTTTGTCGAAATGACTTTTTTAGTTGTTTGTTTTGCTGAAGAGCCTTTTGTCGGCGCTTGTCTGCATTGTGCACTAGTTGTTCCTTGGGGGGTAGGGTACCTCAATTTATCGAGGTGACCAGCTCTGGATATAACCCTATCCACTGCTGTGCAGGTCATTACATAGCAGGTCCAAAGTCATGGCTGACTTAGCCTTCTTAAGGCATCTCCCGCATCTTGGAGTACATTTGTAACCTCCAGGGAATGATGCTCTTCTTCATGAGAATTGTCTTGCTTTCTTGGCGAATCTTCTATCCTTTGAGTCCTTTTTGCAACTAGGCTCCGGCTGTCAGAATTTTTTCCTTGAAGCTCATATTTTTGGGGTTCTGATATTGTGACACTAGGGATTTTTCTCTTTTTGAGTGTGGGCTAAAGCCACCTGTTGAGGCGAATGCTGCATCATCCTGTTTAATTGTCCAAGCATCCTTAGGGATTTTCACTTGAACTTGGGAAGCAGCGCTGTAGAGAAGGTTTTCACCAACTTCCTTTTATTTGGAGTTCTTTTATCCATGACCTTTCAACCATGTCCACCCTTATTCTTCCATTTTTACTCACGGTGCCCTTTCGAATTTTCACCGTGACTGTTTGTTTGTTCACGGAACTCTTTTACTCATGGTTTTGTGACCATGCCAGTCCGTCATTGTGCTCATGGCAATCTCTTATTAAGGTATACACCATGCCCGTTATTTTTTTGTGGAGGCGTGTTTAAGGTCATCCCTCCGGGACTTGTGCAGAGCCTTTTAATGTCATGCAGCCAAATCGTGCACTCTAGTTTAGGGTCATACAACTGGACTGTGGTGGAGATGATCGAGAGTCTGTGGAGGCCATGGAGTGAGTATGGTAGTGGGTTTGCTCATTTTTGGGGAGATGACACGAGGCTACCTATGAAAGATGGATGATGTATAAAAGGTGGGTGAAAAATGGTGACCCACTAGCTTACGACAAGTATGGGTGGCGGAATGGTTCGTCGCTTTTGTGAGTGCAGGTGAGACTCACTGGGGAATGGTGGAGGATGGTGAAATGAATGGGCTCACTGGGGAGGTAGTGAAGGTGGTGCACGTACACAAATGTGTCCATTAGGGAAGACATGCATGAAGATGCACGTAAAATGTGTGTGCGCATATGAGACAACGAGTTTATGGTCTTACCTTCGGGACTTGTGCAAAGCAGTTTATCGTCATGCGGCCAGGATGTGCGCTATGGTTTAGGGTTATATAGCTTGGACCGTGATTATGCAGTTTAAAGTCATGCAATTAGGACCATGCAGTTTAAGGTTGTGCAACTAGACCTCCACTATAGTTTATGGTCGTATAGTTTGGACCATAGTGCTGAGCCTTTTAATGTCATGCGGCTAGGACATGTACTATAGTTTAAAGTCATATAGCTTGGACCGTGTGGTTTAGAGTCTTGCGGCTTGAACTATGCAGTCTAAGGTCGTGGAACTAAAGCTCCACTACAGTTTAAGGTCATATAGTTTGGACCATGCAGTTTAAGGTCGTGCAACTAAACTGCCACTACAGTTTAAGGTCATATAGTTTGGACCGTGCAGTTTAAGGTCGTGCAACTAGACCGAGGCTGTGCAGTTTCAGGTCATGTAGCATGGACCATGACGTGGGTCACCATGTAGATGAAGATCCAAGGGGAATAGGTATGTGGATAGCAATTTGACCCTCGGGGGATAAAATAGTTAAGGCTGGACATAAGCAAAGAGCTTTCTTTTTTTTTTAGATGGAGATGGTGGCCTTACGAAGAGTGGCAAAATTTGTTGGGGATTAGGATGGTAAGTGTGACTCCTTGGGGATAAAATGATTAAAGTCAGCAAAACCAGATGGGAAGACCGAGTTCATAGGGGAGAAGGGGACAAATGTAGGTCCTTTATATCCTTGAGGACATAATAACTAGGTGTGAGACAGACTCACTGGGGGTTGCAGTAGTAAAAATGACCCTAACTCCGCTAGGGATAATAAGCTACAACACGAGTATGACTCTCATACTGGGGATGAGAAGTCATGACCTAAGCTTGAACGACCTAGGTACCACTTTGCTAGGGATAATAGGTCTCAGTCAAGGTGCAATTCACTGGGGATAACAGTAATAGGACACCCATGGCTTCAGCCTGGGCTATACAACAATAGAATGTTTAGAACACAGTCGGCGTCGGGCGCAGCGACCATTATTTCTTTTGAGTGCTCAGCCAGCGATGAGTCTTCGAAAATGCAACCAGCACTGAAAACGGGCAACACTACTGCTTAACGACTCATCCAGCGTTGAATTTGTTAAAAACACAGCCGGCGATGAGGACGGCCCGTGTTATCACGTGAACACAGTTGACGCTAAGTTGCCGATCACACAACCGGGGCTAGGGTTGTTGAAACGCAACCGATGCTAGGTAACTTGGACCATGTGGCCAGCGGTGGGTAGGGATTGATACTCGAGCCATGATTCGAGCCCGACCCTATCCTGGTATGTGTCACATGGCATTTGATGAGGCAACAATGAAACTTTACCCGGACCTTGGGTCAAAGCCCGATCCGGTCAGGCCCGCTTGTCGTTTGGCTTTTTAGGACATGGATGGAATTCCCAATTTGTGAGGGACATTTGAGGGAAACCTCAACTATATAAAGGGGGTAAACCCCAATTCCACTACTTTTCATCGAAGGTAAAAAGGACTTAAGCAAAAAAAATTTGACGCTGAGAAGAGCGTTCCCGGTGGAAGATTCGACAAATAGTGGGTGTCCCGGCAAGGTTAACAAGGAAGACTTCGAAAAACTTGGGAGAAGTTTGCCGAGGATTGGTGAAATTGCAGGAAGGGAGCGAGCAAAAGGAATTCTCCCGGGAGTGTTTTCAGGGACGGCAAGGAGTTCTGGCCGTGGTTTTCGAGGGTACGAGAGGTGGGAGCTGCAGCAGTGGGAATTTTTGCTAGTTTTGGGAATTTTTCGTGGGATTTTCCGATGGTTTTTAGGTAACTTGGTAGCATTTGGAGAGGTTGTTAGGCAATTTCTAGGGAGTTTCGGCAGGAAATCGAAGGTTCCAGGGAAACGAATGGTCACACGAAGTGGACCGTCACAAGCTGTGACGGTTGCATTGGAAATCATGCAACCCTCAAGGAGGTGAAACATCTTAGGTCCTAAAAACAAGGAGTCTTGGAAAACGAGGAGTCATCAGGAGGTGAACAGCCGCGGTGAAGCATACGGCCGACGTTGACTTAGGACAGGCAACCGGTGCTGATCCTTAAAAGCAGCCGGCGCTTGGGGGTTAAAAGCACAACCGACACTTAGCCTTCAGCAGAGACAGCCGGCGTTGGGAGTTAATAACGCAGCCAGCGCTAGCCGGTGGAAGACATAGCCGACGCTAGCATCAAACGACACTTACCAGTGCATAGTCAGCGTCATGATGCAAACGGCGTTGCTAGCGTGCGGTAATGAGTCGCATGTGGAAACTGTTGTGCACGACATTGAGCCATGTACGATGATTTTCACACACAGCGCTGACTTGGGTAGGCAAAGGGTGGTGACGAGTGGCAAGGCTTGGGTTATGATGGCCGTTGGAAGCCAAGTCCTCCAGCACAACAGTGAAGTCCATGTTGTTCTATGGAAGGGCATCCACTGTGAACATGGTATGCTCTTCATCATAGGCCAGTTCCTTGCCAGAGAAGTTTGCATTGTATGTTTGATATACACGTCAGATGAATTAAAGCTCACTCAGAAATGGTTGGCTTCTTCTTTTGGCCTGTAACCATCCTCCTACTCGTTAGATGAATTGAAGCTAACTTCTCCAAGTGGTTTTGCTTCTTCTTCATGAGGGGGCCATTTCTTTGGTGGGTTTGCTTCGTATTCATGACGAAAGCATTTCTTTTATGGGTTTGCTTCGTCTTCATGAGGAGAGCATTTCTTTTGGCTTGTAACTGTCCTCTTATCCTCAGATGCAAGAGAAACACTACAGGTTTTGGTTTGTAACAGTCCTCTTATCCTCAGATGCAAGAGCATGTCAATTGTTCTCTTTTCCTCATATACAAGAGACTTGTAACCTCCCTAATAATGGGCTTCTTGGCTTCTAACTTGTAACTCCTTTTTACTGCAATAAAAAGAGTTTAAATTTTTGTTTGGACTGTATTGTTCGATTTGCGTTGAGTCTCTCTTCTTGAATGTGTTTCATGGATAGTACTTCTTTAGGTATTGCTCGTTGATAGGGGGCATTGCCTTCTCTCCATTAGGATGTGCCAGTGTATAAGCTCCATTTGGTGAGACTTTCTTGACTAGCAAGGGACCTTCCCACTTGGGTTCAAACTTCCCTTTACGACGTCCATGCAAAACAATCGACCTCTTAATGGCTAGAACTAGATCGCCATGGGTGAATGAGCAGACTTTGACAAACTTGTCAAAAGTCCTCTTCATTCTCCCTTAGTTGAGTTCGAGGTTCTGCTGAGCCTCTAACCTCTTTTCATCGAGTGCATCCAATTCTTGGTATCGAAGTTAACTCTCTCATCTTCGGTTAGTCCTTGACATATAGCGAATCGCAGTGAAGGGATTTGAATTTCGAGAGGTATAACTGCTTCGCCCCCATAGACCAAAGAGTAAGGAGTGGAATCAGTAGCATTTTGTGTAGTAGTACGACAAGCCCATAGTGCTTCGGGGAGCTTCTCATGTAAGTTCTTCTTTGCCTTTGATACCGATTTTCTTAAATGTTGCACAAAGTCTTATTGAAGGCCTCAACCAAGCCATTCGCTCGAGGGTGATACATAGTCGAGTATCTCCACTCAAAACCAAATTTGTTAACCAAGTGATCAATATGATGACTTCAAAATTGACGGCCATTGTCAGAGATAATCCGGTCAGGCACCCCAAACCGATATATAATGTGATGTCGCATGAAGTTAGCCACTGTGGTAGCAGGAACTAGCTTATGGGGGACCACTTCAGCCCACTTGGAGAAATAATCTGTTGCAACTATAATAAAGAGATGACCGATTACCGAAGGAGGGTCAATAAGCCCTACAATGTCCATGCCCCATTGTGAGAAGGGCCATGACGCCATTGTAGCGTGTAAGGGCTTTAGAGGTTGATGAACAAGGCTTGAATGCATTTGGAATACTTGGCACTTTTAGTATAGTTTAAGGAATCAGTGATCATGGAAGGCCAATAATACCCCAATCTGTGCATCCATTCATAGAGCGTAGGACCGGACTTGTGTAGTCCACAAATGCTTGAGTGTACCTCTTCTAACACCTTATTTGCCTCTTGCACGTCCACACATCTAAGAAGAATACCGTCAAATGGCCATTTGAAGAGAGCATCTCCTTCAAGGAGGGTATACTAGGTAGATATTCGACGTACACTATTGCGCTCGGCACGATCTTCTAAGAGTCTACTATGTTTTAGAAAACTGGTGATGGGCTCTCTCCAATCTTCTACCTGTTCCATTTATGCACATATTGGGTCGAAGAACTCTAGTTGCTGGTTTTGAACCTTAGCTTCTTGATTTCGTGCCATTTCTTGTTTAGTCTTGACTACTTCTATAGTTGATAGAAGTGCTCCGAATGGATAACGAGGGAACTCAGGGAAGATATTTCTCTCATTATCTGCTTCTACCTCGGTTCTTAGTTCAATGTGTCTCCATTTTGCTACTCAGACAAGCGTGGGTCCTGATGAGGATAATTGAATTGTAGCCCCGAGTTTTGTAAGTGCATTAGCCTGCGAGTTTAGCCTCCTCTTGGGGATGTGACTCAAGGATACGTCCTCAAACTGGGCCATATACTATTTTGAAGTATCGTGATATGGCTTGAGAGTGTCTTTCCTCACGTTATAGATCCCTTTGAGCTGTCTGAAAACCAACTCAGAGTCGCCGTAGATTTTGAGCTGCTCCAAGTCGAGGTCGAAAGCTATCTCCAACCCGATTATAAGGGCCTGATATTCTGCCTCATTATGAGAACCAGCCTGAGTGAGATAGAAAGAAAGTGGAAATACTCGTCCTTTCAGAGTCAGGAATACTACTCCGGCGCCTCCTCGATCTGATTGGAAGGCTCCATCGAAGTACAATTCCCACGCATAAGCAAGGTCAACAAATAAAACTTCTTCGTCAAGGAGGTCGTTCAACAACGGAGATTCCGTTGATACGGGGTGTGATGTAAGAAAATCAGCTAAGGCCTGGCCCTTGATGTCCTTCTGGGGGACATACATGATGTCGAATTCCATCAGCAATAATACTCATTTAGTAAGGCGCCCTGACAAGCAGGGGCGTGTCATGAGAAACTTTACAGGATCTTCTTTTGATATGAGTTTCAGTTCATGGCCAAGCAAGTAATGACAGAGTGTTTGTACTGTGAAGATTAGGGCCAAACACATCTTCTCTATTGGGGGATAATTCGGCCCCTTGCATCTTGTGGCAGAGATAATCAAGTGCCGTTTCTTTTCCCTCGTCATTGTTTTGTGCTAACAGTGCTCCGAGTGACTCATTCAGAGCAGTCACGTATAACATGGGAGGTTTTCCCAACACTGGTATAGAAAGAACTGGAGGATTGAGCAAATACTGGTTGATGTCATCGAGGGCTGCTTGACATGCTTCATCCCAAATGAATTGAATATCTTTCTTCAGTAGGTGTGTAAAGGGCCGGAGAGATTTGAGATGAACCTATGGATGTATGTTAGCTGTCCTTGAAGAGAACACAGTTCTCGCAAGTGTAGTTGGTGACAAAATTTCTTGGATCGCCTTAATCTTGACTGACTCAACTTCAAGCCCTTGATGTCTGACAATGAACCCTAAGGAATTTCCCGACCGCACACCAAAAGCGCATTTCAGTGGGTCATATTAAGTTGATGAAGACGTAGTCGCTCGAATACCTTTTCAAGGTTTCTCATGTGAGCATCTTTCTCCATGGATTTTACCACCAAGTCATCTACATAACACTCCACCTCTTTGTGCATCATGTCCTTAAAGATGGTCGTCATTTCTCTCTAGTATGTGGCACCAGCATTCTTTAATTCGAAAGGCATCATTGTGTAACAGAAGACCCCTTTTAGAGTCAAGAACGTAGTGGCTTTCTCATTTTCGGGCGCCATCCGTATCTGGTTATAACAGGAGTATTCATCCATGAAGGAGAAGATCTGGCAGTGGGCCGTAGAGTCGATGAGCATCTCAGCGAATGGTAGCGGGAAGTCATCTTTGGGACAGGTGGTATTGAGGTCTCAGAAGTCAATGCAAACCCTGATTTGGCCATTCTTCTTCTTGACTAGGACAACATTTGCTAGCCATTTCAGGCACTTGAATTCATGAATGAATCCTGCTTGTCTGAGTTTGGTAACTTTGGCGTCTATCTGCATTTCAAGGTCAGGCATGAACCTCTTTGATTTCTGCTTAATTGGTTTGGTAGTCGGATCTATGTCTAGATGGTGAACAGTGACTTGAGGGTCTAAACCAGGCATCTCATGGTAATGCCAAGCAAAGATATCACGGTTAGCGAGCAAGAAAGTAGTGAAATTTTCTTTTTCTTCTGCAGACATATTTGTCGAGATGAAAGTAGGCCTAGAGTCGGCTTCATCCCCTAGATTTATTTCTTCAAGTTTGTCAGCGGTAGCTTGATCGCCTCTTGCAACTCTTCATCATTGTTTTCAGAGGTCTTTTGATCGACCTCAAGTTCAGTGACCCATGACTCTGACATCTCCACCTACGATAGAGCTCTAGGGTAGATCATGGTTTCTGCACTTTTCCCAAATTGAGGAACAATAGGATCCTTCATAGACATGGACTGCATCTCAGGCTACAGGAGTTCGACTTGGAGTTTATAGGGCATTTGAGATTCAATGATTATAGGGCGAGAAGTGTCCTCGTACGAATCACATGATCTTTGCTTGGTGACTGCAGTTTTTGCCCTGCGCTAGCTGGTACTTCACAGACTTGTATCATGTGGCAAGCTTCCAGAGAATAGAAGCTCTTCCCTCTTAATTATCTTAATCTCTGTTCAAAGTCAGGCTCAAGGGGCCACTAGGGTTTCTTCGACTTTGACTTCTTGTGCTTCTTTGAAGAGGGTGGCTCTGCTTTGGCTTTAGCTGTCAGAGCATCAGCAACTGTTAAGAATCCAGCTGCCTATGCCAGGGTCTTTCTCAATCGTTTCCGTTGCATCCTACTTATGTTGAATCCTTTGAATTCTTTATCGAGAGCCTCTAAGTCCGGAAATTTCAAGGTTGTACCTGCAGGAGACATAGGAGAAGAAAGATGAGAAGTAGAAGAAGAAGAAGGAGAAGGGTCAGAAAGTGGGGACTTTTAAGGTCATTCCCCTCATCGGACCGATCTGGGCGGCTTTTTACGTCATCACTAGGGTTGGACGTGTGCAGGAAGTCTTTTAGGTCTTTCCCTTGCTTAGACCGTTGGGGAGTACTTTTAATATCGTCACCCTCATTGGATGTGTTCTTAGGAGAAGATGACATGGGAACGTCTTCTTGATGGGATGGAGAAGGGAGAAGGATCGTGCCAGGGATAAAGTCCAGTAAAGTTGGCAGTGGGGGAAGGGGCTTGAGAAATTTCTGCTCAACTGGAGGTTGAGCCGTCTTGTTTCTCTGGCGAGCAACCCTTGGTGCTCGTCTCTTTCTGGTTTTCTGAGGTGGTATTTGATTCGTCTCGCTAGACTTGTGAACAACCCTAGCTTGGCGAACTGCTTCTCATCTTAAGGACTTGAGTCTACTTCACCCATCGTGGACTATCCATGGCTGAGAAGTCAAGGGTTCAATAGAGTCTGAATCAATATTAAGAAGGTCTTGTGTTGGGAGATCCTCTTGCATTGGTGGAGTAGTGGCTTGGGGATCACTTACTGGGATGTTGTAAGACACTTGACATTCCCTCATTTTCTTTGCAAATATAACATGGAAACTGATGCATTCCCACAGGTAGTGGTCCCATATCTGATGGTTCGGGCACCAACAGTCCTCAGTCCTTTGAGCGAGGTGTTAAGGCTACTTGGCTTGTTTCGGTGTGATTAGACCTTCCTAAAGCATTATAACAAAGAAGGAGTGAAGGATACTAGGGGCTTCGTCTTCCTCTTGGACTGTTACTGCATGGGAGGCTTCTGTTGCCCCAAATGCTTTCTTTAAGTCTTCAAGCATGATATGGCCCTTTTGAATCAGGGCCTCAATGATATCTTGTAGAGTGAAGCAGTCATCCGTGGGGTGATTGATCCTTCTATGGTAAGCACAATAATTTTCCTAAGTATTGAGCCCAACTTGCTCAGGGAACTTGGCTTTTGGAAGCTTGATCATGTTTTGTTCCAAAAATAATCGGAATAGTGCATTCTTTCTCAAAGGGGTAAACCTTGTTCCTATACCTGGTGAAATAATCATCCCGATTAAGATTCACTGGCAGGGGTACTTGGTTGTATGACTGTTCTTGCTTGGTAGTTTGGGGAGTGGTCTTTACTGTGCTCACCCTTTGGAAAGGTCCAAAGTTTGGTAGGGAGCCTTCCTTGGATCAGTGATCGCGACGACTGCACAGATCACTCCGTTTTGTTGGCTGCCCCGGGCGTTAGTCCGAGAGCTACCATTGCCCCGATTGTTTGCTAGGTTTGCAGACAATTGTCGTGACCTGCTGTGATGGCGTGATAGGCTTTCTAAGCGGACTGATTTGGAAATTACCCATAACATGGAAGACAGATTAGAGGCCTCGACGTGTAGAGCAATTTCAGGTCGCATGTTTCGCACGCTAGTTTGGATTGCTTTCTTCTCAGGCATAGGATTGAGATGGCGAGCGGCAAAATTTCTCCATCTTGATATGAACTGATCCACGGGTTCATCGGGGTCTTGAGTTAGGGTGAGAAGCTCGATGGTTTGAACCCTCTCTCGACCTCAGAGAGCGCTGGTGGAATAGCTTCTCCATTTCCTCCCAATTATGCACTGAATTTGGGGGAAGTCGAGCATACCATTGAAAAGATGGGCCATCAAGGGTTTCAACAAATTGACAGAGAAGGAGTCTCCCATCGGCTGCTGTTTCTCGACATGCTTCTTGGAAGTGGGCGATATGCTGGTTGGGGGACGTGGTTCCGTTGAATAGGGGAAACTTCCCTTATAATTTGAGGGAAATGGGACCTGGTCAATATTTGAAGGGTACGACCTTTGATAAGGCATTGCACCCTGTAGCCCCGGAATTTGCCTGTTCTTTAAGCTATGGGTCACCATAGCATCGATGTCTGCCTGTAAGATGGGGTGAGATACAGAGTTGTCTTGTGAGGTAGAGGGAAGGGGCTGCCTTGGAGGTGCACCATCTGAGTGGTGAGATTTGACCTCATGGTTGGCTGATTGTCGTGCGACGTCTATATGATCAATCTTTTCCATCATCGCGGGCGTCAAACTTGTTCATGCGGTCTTCCTGCGAGTCGCCAGGCTCGCTCACAACCATCATACCGACTGTTTCTCTAGGGAAGTCATCTTTAGTTGCAGTTGAGGGCTTACGAACTTGACGGGTCGCACGCGGCAGATCAGTCAACAGGGGTTCGGCATGCCCCGACTTGACTCGGCATTAGCATACCGATCGCATGAGGAATGGTACTCAACGGTCTGGGGACCATGGCTACTGAGGGGCTGGGTGATCTTCTACGACACTAACAATAGTTCAGGGCTTATGGAGCTTTTCTTCAGGCCTCGTCATCTGAAGAGGGTAGAAGGGGTTCAGGTGAAGAGGGTCATCAGAGCTGGTTACCCCGACAGCGTTGGTCATTTGCTTGGTCACTTGAGGTTTGATGGACCTCTCGCCAAAATTGTGATCGGGCCTGCGGCTGGTCAGCTCTTCTTGCACAAGAGAGAGCTCTCTCCATCTGGTGTGGCAAAGGATAAGGGCTAAGGACTGGAGTCATCTTGGGTAGGGGGGGATGAAGGACTTGATCTTCCCTAAGGTCTTTGCCCCGAGCTCTCT
The DNA here is from genome assembly GCF_054954075.1 of Amborella trichopoda. NCBI lineage: Eukaryota > Viridiplantae > Streptophyta > Magnoliopsida > Amborellales > Amborellaceae > Amborella > Amborella trichopoda. The sequence continues at coordinate 34,301,770 of NC_142348.1, forward strand.
TGTGGGCTCCAGAGACGCGAACGAAGTGACGAGGCTGGTTCAGGATGGTGCTCTTGGGGAAGGTCTTCAAGTACCATGGTTGAAGGTGCTTGCTCAAAGAAGGAGGAACAAGCAAGAGTAGGGTTGACCCATGAGAACGCCTGAGTCAAGGGCGAGGGGCTGTCTGAAACGGCGACGCGTATGCTCCCCTTGAAGAAGGATCACGGGTGACCTGGGGGTCAGCCCGGACTCATGCAAGTCGTCTGGCCTTAGGAGGCCGAGAGCTGTGAGCAAATGTCTGTAAGAGAATAGGTGGAGGCCTGCCCCTTACATGGTGTGCTTGTGTGTGCTGCGTAGGAGGACGAGAAGATCGTCTCTTGTGTACTCAGCTTGACACACTGACGGCGTTGCCCCGAGCAGTGGGATGCATATGAGCACCGTATGCAGGACCTGGCCTTGGGAGGTGTGATCCTAGACGTTGACTCGAGATAACATAAGGGTTGCCCCACGGTGTGGCTCAAGTGGGTGATCCACGAGCCTTATGGTGTGAGAGGGGTGGAGGCCGCAAGGTCTCCGCCTCGAGGTGTTGAGCCTTTAGGGATACAGACTCGTGGTGCTGCAAGAATGTGGGGGGTATCCTTACGGCAACCCATAAGAGCAATGAAAACTTGTTTGCCTTTTGTAGAGAGGGACTGGGTAGCCTTTCGACGTACCTCGGCAAAACGACCGACAAGTGACTTGCCGGTGGTAGAGTGCATGCTGTGTGGGGCAACAGATGTGTCGCCGATGCAAGGTGCTTTGGTGGAGGTTCCACCAAAGCAAGGAGATGGAGAGTTTGGGACTTTTAGGTCCCTCCTCATGCGAATCCAGGTTAAGACTTGGGAGTTATACCTGGGGTCTTTGCTGAAAAAGAAGGGTTGGGAACAAAGTTAGAGGAAATTGTTCCCTTGGGACACTCGCGAAAGTAAGGATAAAAAAATCCTCGATCCGGATGAATGGGTTGCAAAACTCAATAGCCTTAAGTGATATGTGAATGCAGAAATTAATAGGAGAAACTTAGCCAAACAAGTACGATCAGACTAAGGGGTAGTAAGTCCCCAGTGGAGTCGCTGAGCTGGTTAGGTGCCTCGATCTCACCCTCCGGATCAGGATGATCGGGTGGCACGTGTCTCGAGCTTCAGGGAGACCCAGAACTTTGAGATCGCTGTCTCGGGAACCTCGTTTGAGAACGAGGGCATGTATTACCAACCGATGAGAGAAGAATTTAAAGTGGGTTTGAGACTTACTTGGGCTAGCTCACGTAGGCACCCTCTTAGATCAAGAAGAAAGCCCCCTAGTCGTAATACTGGTTCGGAATTTCCTCCCTTGACCTTTATTCTCCTATTTTCTGCAATCACACATATATGGCAAATGTTATATGACAGGTGGGTCAACAGACTTCACCTTGCCTCTTAGCTGAATGTACACAAGCGTGCACATTCATAAGAAGTAGAGAAGAATAAGAGAAGGAAGATGGGAAAGAGAAGAATTTGACCAAGCGGGGAGATTAGCACAGTGACTAAGCTGGTAGGTAATTAGCATGACGTGGTAGTAAAACGGACTCGGTGACTCAAACCGGCTCAACAGAATTTCTAGTAGTCGTCAATATCGATACTGACTAGCTAGACATGATGGTTAGTCTGTCATCGCAATAAAGCGGGTACAGTATTTCCGGCATGACAATATTACGGCTAGATGACATGACTACCATGATAGGCTAATCTCAACCCCTCTTAATCAAATGAAATTTTAACAGAAAGAGTGGAGATCATAAAGAAAGAATAAGAAGATAAGAGAAGAAGAAGGGAATAGAAAGAAGGAGAGGAAGAGAAAGAAAGGAGGAGAAGAGTGTGAGAGAAAAGAGAAGAACACAGATGGCACTAGGCGTCACTGGCTGTATTAGGCAAAGACGAGGAAGAGGACCCAGTTGGCGTTGAGCATCGTCGGCTGTGGTAGACAAATATGAGGAAGAGGACACAGTCGACGCTGAACGTCGCCGGCTGTGGTAGACAAAGGTGAGGAAGAGGATGCAGTCGGTGCTGAGGGTCATTGGATGTGTTAAACAAAGATGAGGAAGAGGACACAATCGGTGCTGAGTGTCATCGACTGTGTTAGACGAAGAAGAGAGAGAGAAAGAGAGAGAGAGAGAGAGAGAGAGAGAGAGAGAGAGAACACTATTGGCGCTGAGCTTCACCGGTTGTGTTAGACAAAGAAGAGAGAAAAAATAGTCTATGCTGAGCTTCGCTGGATGTGTTAGACGAAGAAAAGCGAGAGGACACAATCGGCGTTGCGCTTCATCGACTGTGCTAAACAGAGAAAAGAGAGAAGATGCAGTCAGCGCTGAGCTTCGCCGACTATATTGGATAGAGGAGAGGGAGAGGACGCAATCGATGTTGAGATTTGTCGGCTATGTCAAAAGAAGAGGATAGAGGATGGGATACAGACGACGCTGAGCATCGCCGGCCGTGTTAGGAAAAGAAGAGAAAGAAAGAGAGATAGAGATGAGAAGAAGAGAGAGAGAGACATAGAGATGAGAAGAGAGGGGAGGAGAGAGAAAGTTACCTTACTGAAGGGTACTGACCCTTTTCTTCTCTCACCTCTCTCTCTCCAAGACGCACCCACGAGCTCAAGAAGAAATTGAAAATTTATTGATGCTTCTGTGAAATGAACCGAAGGTCTCTAGGGGTCCTTTACAATTTGACTTTGCATGTTTACATAGAATTGGGCTCAAACATGAGTAGATGCCCAAAAAATACCTAAAATTAAAGATAATTACAATTTAATTGAATTAAAAGAAATTTTAAAAATGGGCGCAAAAGGACTGTTTTGCCCCTGTCTAACAATGTATGAAATTCCATAACAGTCCCTACTGCTGCTCGAGAACTTGCGTGATCTTCCATGACTAATCTAGGGTTTTTCTGATGCCCGATTGATCAAAAGATGATTGTTTTCTTGTAGGGCTCGACATGACGATCGATTTGATACCAATTTCGAGCCATGAATCATGTTTTTGAGCCATGATCATGAGACTTGAATTTTGGATGAATCTTGAAAACTTTGGATCGATTGTGCTCATTCCTTGATGCTTTTTTTTCCGTTTCTTCACTGAATTACACTAATCATGCCGTCACGATCACGTTGCAATAAGCGCGGCTCGATCATGTCCAGATGAAGATTTTGTCGTCTTGAGTTTTTGATCGGAATCTTGAAATCCGGCAGTCAGAATTTGCAGCATCTGCGATGCCTCTGTGTGTGAAATCCAACCTTTCATCATACGCGACGTTCGGACCAGAGATAGCCACAGACCTAGTGCACATAATGCAATTGGTTTCATGTCGATTGGGTATGCGAGCGTTGTGATTTGGCCGACAGAGTGCGGCATGCTGTTGCTATATTTTCGCAACTTTTTTCATAGATCAACAACTTCTCTCTAGTTTTTCTCCCTGTTCGGGCATCCTCTCGTGGCATATCACATATTGAAACGCTCGTCTTGACGAGACAAATATGCTACCCAAATTTGAGCACAATTTGACTTGAAACAAGTGAGATATGGGCCTCGAATGTCACTACCCGTGACTGTAAAAACAACCACCTTTAATGGTGTTTTGGTGCAGGGTGGCCACACAGTAATCGTGTGCACATAACTTTGCCCTAGAGTGCCCGATTAAGCCGAAACTTGACCCATGGTGGTTTTCGAACATTTCAGATCTAATAGTGGTGGTTCCATAGCTGTTTGACTCACCAAAAATATAGTTCTAGTTATGGGGTCCATTTCATGGTGTTAGAGGTCAATTTTTTCGAAATTGTTTCCTTGTGTTCACTGCCTTAGAAATGTCTAATCGTGATGAAACTTGGCAAGTGGCCTTTTGGAGTGTTGATGAAGATGTTGACCAATTCTAGGGCCATTATGAGACTGTCAAAATTTTCACTGTTTTGTAGGCTTTATTGACTCACTTCCTCTTTATTCCGCATCAGGGACCAAGGTGCTGAAAAATGTTCAAACATACCTGTTAGTTTCTTAGAATTGTAAGCGCTTCCCATCCTATTTTCAAGGGCCTCGACCATCACTTGGAAAGTTTTGAAAACTTGCCCTCCTCAAGTTAAGGTATCTACCTCGCCTGCCTGTAGTTCGATAGGGGTTGCCCTAGTGAGAGTGATAGTGAGTTTTGGGGTGTTAGCCCCTTGTAGCACTTGATTGGAAGAGGATCCCCTCTCATTGACCATGATCATTTCCACCTCCATTGTTTCATCTTCACACTTGTCCCACTTAGGTGGGTTGTTAGAATATTTTTGCGAAGAAGGCCCCATTAGAAGATCTAATGTCTTCTTGAGGTTCTTGGGCATCTTGGGCATGAAGATAACAATCTTGAGGGAATATGAATTGGGTCGGATCTTCACCATCGGCACCGCCTCCGATCATATGAATGACGACATTTCCCTTGGGGTTGTCGTGGTTCTTGGGTTCTTTGATCATTGTTGACATATTTTCGGGCAAGGGCTTCACAAAGATACTCATCTTTAGATTGAGTTCTTTGACCAGTTGGTTCTTCAATGCTACAGTAATGTCCTCTTTATTGATTAACCCCTGAATAACTTGCTTCAAGTGGTAACAATTCTGTGTGTCATGTGCATAGTTTCGGTGTAATTTGCACCATTTTTTTTGCTGGGAGATAAACCATGTCATTATATAAGAGAAGTTCAAGCAATTTTTCCAATGGTTCTTTGAGAGGATTAAATTATCCTCTCGTCTCATATTGTCATTTTGATCATTACCTCTAGATCGACCCCTCTGATTTTAGTTTTGAATGTTTTGCAAAATGGTGGAGCCTTGAGCATAACAATTTCATTAACTTGGCTAGAAGCAGTCCCTGCCTTGGTATTATGTTATTATAATGGACTTACTTTAGGGAGTGGTTATAGGCTTGTGTTTGATTTTCGTGCAGGTGGGAGTCTCCTTGGGCCTTTCATGTTGCACTACTCTTTTGATCATGGAGTCGAAAGAGTAAGGGGTAAGACCTTGACTAAAGAAGGTCCTGTATTCAGGAGCAGCATACTCTGAAGCCATGGAGATCGTTGTCGGGGGTCTGTGAGTGGGAATTTGATAACCCACATCGTGGCCTCTCAGAATCTGTCAATGAATCCTTTGAAGGACTCTCTTGGATTTTTCTTTGTTTTGTTTAATTCGCCAAACGAGAGAGGTCTTCATGCTGGCCCTCGGTAGTTGGAGGAAAACAATCTAAACATCTCATTTGGCATGACATGCGTTTGAGTGTTAATTATTCTTTGGTACCAGTTTAGGGCTTCACCAGACCTCGTATGTGAGAATATGGCTTCTATTTGATTAGGCCTATCTCATAAACTCAGTATGAAGAGAGGATATGCGTGGACATGGGTGTGTAAATCACTTGTCCCATTGTATTTTTTTCAAAATTCCAATATCATGAATCCAAGGGGAAGATCCTCCATGCTATGGAGGGCCTCTTGAACGTAGGCCTTTGGGGGTATAACTCCGTGAAAGCCCATTCTCGAGAGAGTTTCATGCATTTTATTCAGTGTTCCTTCTATGTTGTCATACTAGGCAGTTGGTATGACAGTGAGCCCACCAGCTGGTGGGTTCCCAAGCGTGGACTAATAGGTTGGTTCTTAGGGTATGTGTTGGGCCACAAGAGTCTGAGATTGGTAAGTCGCAGTCATTGAGGTGGTTTGGTATTCATGGGCCTGAGGGGGATATTGTCCCATTTGCGCCATCACGGACTGAGGAGGTTGAACTAGCTGTTGGACATGTCAAACTACTGGAACTGACTGAAGTACTGGCTGACTCGATTGTCATAAAGGTTGTCATATCACACTAAGCTGGTTGGGGACTTAGCCACGAGCTGAGGCATGAACTGTATAGCCCCAACTGACTAGACTTTGAGGGCAGCCTAGACACCTGTGTCATCAAGGGGCTGGTTCGGGTCAAGACCTTCATCTCCTATTACACTAACTCCTATTACACTAAGGTTACCTTGAGTAGTGCTATGGTGGATCGAGGCTGGGTTAGACCTTCCAGACCTTGGTGGACCCTGCTTGTTAAGATCTTGAGGCTGTCGTGCCTCAAGGTTATTATGATTCGAGCAATGGGAAGGAGCATTCAATAATGCGTGAGCCTCTTCCCTCCTTCAATTCCTATTCTGGGGACCTAAGAGCCTTTGTAAGATGACTATCCTCTTAGTTGGGGGGAAATAGGGCCGAGGTTGAGAGTTTGAGAGCTGATTTGGGGAGGGTGCTATTGGCACCAGCTTTGTCATCTGATGTTCGCAGCCTTCCAGGCCCAGGCCCTACCATCGCCATAGACCTCGAGAAGGATTTTGCTAGGGCTTCGAGAGACTATCTTCCACTTCCAGTTAAAGCGGGTATGGTTTTAATCTTTTTTCTTTTATCTCTTCCTTGTGTTTTCTCCTTGTCTTTCTTACTGACATGATATTCCCAGTTAATGTTTTCTTTGTAGGATATGCTGAGGATATAATCTCATGAGGCTTAAGAGGATGCAAAGGATTCTCTTTGTAAGGTTTCTTCACTGAGCACCCGAGGTTGGAGGATCATGGGGAGTTGAGTGTTCGTACCCCTGCATTTGTGGAGGGTTAGCAAGATACGGGGTCTCATACGGGTCTAGGATGAGATCTCCCCCTTCTTTCTGTTCTTACTCGTGGTGTTTTTTTTGGGTTTTCACCATGTCCACCATGATTTTTTTTTTTTTTTTGGATTCCATTACTTTTTAACTTCATGTAAAGGATTTAAAGGGGATTTATTGTAGAGGGGATTTATTGTAGAGGCCCATGTTTTGGCTAGTTGTAATTTCTTACCTTGTTTTTTTCTTAATATTAATTAACATTTATTTAATCACAAAAGTTGCGTACCACTAGTGAAATTTAAATTCAAATTGGTTAAAATTTTTGGACTTTCCTCCTGAGTTCTATGTCTTGCCGATTTGTCTCTCTCAATATTTTTTTCTATTATAGACAAGAACAAACCTCCCTAACTCTTGTATCATATCTCACTTCGTTCTGAAAAATCGACCTCTATACGTATACATTGTTTTGGCCATTTCCCTTTGAAATGCTAGCAAAACCCTAGGATGCACCTCAACTATCATGTGTTGGCATTTAGCCCGGTCCTCCTCCCGAGCCAAGAAAATTAGGACCTGGGCTCTAAAATGTAGACCGTAGGCCAGCCTGGTCGTATTTTTTCCCTTATTTCTCTTTTACTATTTTTTTTTTTTTGAATCTTTTAGGCCTTACCCAACCCTGATAGACAGCGCAGGGCATAGGCCAAGGCCCCTTTGGCTTGGTCCAAGTTGGGCCAGCTCTATAAGGATAAAGTTTCTATAAGGCTTAGGTATTATGAAAACCAAATAAAACCTCACTTCAAATTCTCATCTGAAAAGCACATTCAGCAACGGAAATCTTTATGCTAACTCTAAAATCAATTTCCAACACTGACAATAAATTTTGAAACTAAAAAAATTTACAGACCTTGTGGATCTTTGCATACAATTTTTTAGGGAGAAATGGATGGTCTACACAGTTTGCTAAAATATACACTATTTTTAGAGCTTGAAAATTTTTTTTTTTTTTAAAACTATAATGTTCAAGCCGAGATGACATATGTAAAGGTTTTTCAATGCTTGAATCGCAATTTTCAATGAGTTATGAGGTATGGTTTGATAGGGCTGCGGTCCTATCAAACTATTTTCCACTCTATAAAGACTTATGCAGGTCTAGCATGAGGGCTAACACAATTTTTTAATAACAAAATTTGGACCACAAAGCTATTAGAAAAAGGATATGGCTTTTGTCTGAGCTAGCCTACATAAATTCTCAACCCTCCAACTAAGTTGGAGGGCTGAGATTACGGCATGTCCCTTGTAATCTCCACTGTCCAACCAAGCTTGGTGGTTAACATCTTGTGCGGACTAGTGAGCGAGCCCGTACAAAACAATCTACCCTAGAAAAAAAAGATATTTGAAATGTTAGGAAATGAGTCCTAATATATCTTTTTTATCATATTTTTAATGTTTTTTAAGGTATCTTTTTCTAATCATAGTTTTTAATAACATTATTTTCATTTATTTTAACTAAGTATTATATGAGAAAACAATTGGATTGTGCAACTTTTCTTGAAAAATATAAATTTTAAGATTTTAATTTTCAATATTCATTGTTTTCAACACAATTAATGTGGATTTGAAATAAAGTGATCTAAAATTTCAGTAAAACCGGTGCCTCATTAGTTCAAGTTAGAGATAGAGATAAAATCAGTGTGTCTTTAGAGATAGAGATAATATTAGAATTTAAGGATGGTGATCAAGATTTTTTTAGCAGCACAATTAGAGAGATTTTAGGAAACTTAGAGCGAATAATGAGCCATACGGAGAAACTAAGAATTTAAACATCACAACCCAAAGTGCCCTTAAGACTATAAGAAGAAAAACTTGTATTTTTCTATTCCCAAAATATGCAGACTATCCCCAAAAAGACAAAATTGTACATACTATTGGGGAATGCATATTATAACCATTATGAATGTGGAGCGCTTATAGCATGCTCCCGCTAGAGGACTACTAAACATTAACTCCTTAAGAGTTATTTGAGATTATTTTTTTATTTGAATTTTGGGATCAACCCAATATTCACTAAGGTAATTACTATAAAGAAAAAAAGAAATGATTTTTGAGATCTTCAATGCATAGATCTTATGTATAAAAATTGGATAGTACTTGTTCAACCTTTGGACCTTAAATTTTTCAAGCAATGGAATATGAGATTTTCAAGCCCCTTAATGCTCACCGGCAATTACTATTTTACAAAATTTGTATTTATCATCTATAAATCCTCCCATCGATCTCATTGCTCAGTAATGTTTTCCTATGATAATATTTATCACAAAGCATTTTTGTTTGGGTGCAGTTTGTATAGAGCCTAGGCTCTAAACAATCAAATTAGAGCCTACTTTCAAATAGTGTCGAGAAATGTGGTTTCAATATTGGAAATCTTTGTAATAGCCTCAATTGTTTATAAAATTTAAAACTTCAAAAATAGTATAGATCAACAGATCTATAAAAATTTTAAAATCTTAAAGATTGACGGCCCAAAAATGTGTTACAAAATATACTATTTTCAAAAACTTGAAATCCATTTTTTTCTCATGTCCATGAATCTTGATGTGGAGATGATCGATTTGAAGATATCTGGTCATCAAAACAACCTCTTCTAATGAAATTTTTGAGGTAGGCTCAAATTTGATTGTTTAGAGCCTCGGCTCTATACAAACTTTTCCCTTAATGTTTTGCTTTCTATTACTTTGCTTGCTATCTGCTATCTTCTTGCACATATAACGCATCGCGTCTAAAATTTCATCCATATTCTTCTTGCGCATATGCTTATTCATTATACATCTTCTAATCCTTCGAACCTTTGATTCCCCTATCTCCCTCTCTTTCGCTACAAATAAATCTCGTCCTCTTCCTTCTATAAAAGAGTAAGCAAGGCACTTTTTACAGAATCTCTTCCTCTCTGTGGGACTCTCTCTTGTGTTATTAGAATCTATCTATTCTCTCTTTCTAAAACTTCTTCGTGGGCGCCCTCCTCTCCCTCTCGCGCGGGAAGAAAAGATGGGTCGGGAAAGTCTTCCTTTGATTTACAAAACTGGCCTCCAAAGCAACGGTGGCGGGTGGTAGAGTAACAACAACAGGGGGAGGATGCTAAGAAAATTCAACCCTCAATAGTAGAAGAGAAGAAGTGATGCATCTGCTTCTGCTCTTCCACAATGCAACCGGGCTTCTTTCGCTGCAGGTACCGTCGCATGAGCTACGTGTGGGAAACAAAGTTCGAAGTAAGCGGACCACCGAAGACACAGAACTCCTAAATTTCTAATTTGATTTGGATGAATCTTTTCTTCTTCTTCAAAACTAAACTTATTTTGTGACTATGGATGGTCAAGATTGATTGAAGGGTGTGAATATTGACGAGGGAAATAATATTACATTTTTATAATAATTGAAAGGCGGGTTTGGCAAGTTTATTTGAATCCTTTCACAGAGCTTTTCCTCTCATGGATGTTGATTCCTTTCGCTGCGTTTTGTTGTTTTGATATGGTGAAAGCTTGACGTATCAATAGGGTCCAAGCGGGCCTGGACCCCTACCCCGGTCCGGTCCTGGGACCCAACCCACTGCACGCCAGGTCCGTGAGTGCAGATCCTGAGTGAGACCCAATGTTCATCCACTAATAATTAAGGGAAATTTACATCCGTATCGATGTTTTAAGCCGTTACAACGAGAAGGCTTCAAAATAAGGGGCTAGGGGCTATTACTCAAGGCGACGGCCCTCAAAATTTTTTTGTTTTTTTAACAAATTTATGCACTGACCGTATTTAAGATATGTTATAATGAAATAGCCCAAAATTTACCCGTTATTACTTAGGACTTCAAAGGACGGAATTCCAATTTTATTTATTTTGACAAGTTTGCCCTCTTTAACCCTTCGTGTCAACTAGAAAATTGTTTGATGCGGGCTGGATTGCATTTTTACTTATACGGGCAAAGTAAGTGTTCTATCTAAAACCAGTAGAAACTAAAAGTCTAAATGCTTGCTTATTAGAATTATTATTTTTAATTTTTAACATTTTTTTTGTATTTTTATATTTATGATATAACATGTCTTTAAAAATTAAGTCTTAAAATCCAAAAATATATTTATTAAGAAGCCCGCATTCTAAATGAGGTTTGGCCGCATATCCTTTACTGAATCCATCTCTGGTTTATTTTTAAACGAAAAGCAATGTTAATGGTGATGAATCCATCTTTCTCTCTCCTTTCAAGAAGGTAGAAGAAGAATCCAGATTTGGAGTTGAGGCCTGTGCTTGGTCCCCGTTTCCTGCATCCTTCATGTGGTAAGCAGCAATGGCGCGATAACTGAGAAAGGGAGACCCCAAAACCCTGCAAAACCAGATTTAGAGAGAGAGAAGCCCAGAAAGCCCAAACCCAGATGCTAAACCCCATTTCTAATTGCAGGGGCAAATCTTGTGATCCCCAAAACCAAACAAGAGTCCGCCACGAAGAAGAGCGTGACGAAGTCCGTCCGTCGACAAGCATTTCTTCACAGGCTTAGTATCCACCCTCAAACTCTTAGCCTCTCTGTTACGGCGATGTCTTCCCCTCTCTGTTACAGCAATGTCCTCTGTAGAGAGAGAGACCGAAAAGCTGCTGACACCCGACGGCCATGGCCTAGAATTTTCCTTCGAATAGTTCCGGTACGGCCATTGCCTTGAATTGTCCGGTGAGTAGTTCCCGTTGTACATGTTTAGAAAGGGGTTAAGAAGCAGGGGCAAACTTGTACATAAATTTCCCCAACGAAAAGGCCTCAAAATAAGTCATTATTACTTGGAACGACTGCGCTCAAAATATATATTTTTTTTTACAAATTTGCCCCCAATATGATGTTTATAACATGGATTGCGTTTAGATCTTATTTTTTGAAGGTTTAAAATGTTATGATGTTTCTAACATCAAATCGCATTTTTACGTATTTTTTTAAAGGTTTGAGGCGGTTAACATTAGATTGCATTTCCACCTCATTTTATTTTTTTGAAGGTTTAAGACGGTCCGATGTTTTTAACATGAAAAAATATTTTTACGTCATTTTTTTTAGGTTTAAAGCTCTTAACATCATATTGCTCATTTTTTGAAAGTTTAAAAAGGCTCTATAGTTCTAGCATCGAACCACATTTGAACATCATTTTATGAAGATTTAAGGCGGTACAATATATGTTTAAGACTGGGGGAAAACTTGAGGTTTAAGACGGTACAATGTAGGTTTAAGACTGGGAAAAACTTTAAAAAAAACTGCTCATTTTTTAAAGGTTTAAAGGGTCCGATGGTTCTAACATCGGACCACATTTGGACATTATTTTGAGAAGGTTTAAGGCGGTACAATGTAGGTTTAAGACTGGGAAAAACTTGAAAAAAAAAAAAAGAAACAACAACCTGGGCACAGTTCAGGACCATCACGTGGTTACTGTCAAATGTTACGGACTTAATTTTCTAATTAACTCTCTTTCCACCGTGAAATACCCCAATGGCTATGTTGTCGGTACTTGGTATATGAATACATGGCATCTTAACCGTTGATTTTTTGAATACATGGCATCTTAACCGTTGATTTTTTGAATACTACTTCAGTTCAGAAATCGTGAAATCACAGCCTTGCTTTTCAATTTAAATTGATGTTAGCCATCAAAGATAAAATAATAATGACTTACTGATAAATAATACTACTTCATGGAAAAGCTATGAACCATTATGGTGGGCATTCCCCATCTGGAGAGATATGGAGAGTCGTGCGTTGAACTACATTCATGCTGTTTTTGTCAGTTCGTTTGCAGAAATCGTGAAATCACAGCCTTTCTTTTCAATTTAAATTGCTGTTAGCCATCTAAGATAAAATAATAATGACTTACTGATAAATAAGGCTCCATATGTTGAAGATAGATTTGCATTCTTATTTATTTTATTTTTAATAAGAAATTTGGTACTTTGTGAATTTTTAATTTGATAATTGTAATTTTTATTGTTTGATTTTTCTAATTTAGAATAAGCGATGTGAAAGACAAGCCTTAATAAGTAAGATTTTCCATATATATATATATATATATATATATGTATATATTGATGATTTGGGCCAGGAAGATCTTCATGTGAGCTCCTAATAAATAAAATTTTCATACAATATATATAACTATTTTATTTTTTGAATATTCTTATTAATTTTAAAATTAAAAAATATGGAGCTGTTCTAAATTTTGAATATTTAAAAATACAATGATTTTTAAGAGTAAGGAATATGACATTTCCTGAATTTGATTTTCTATTATCAATTTTTGTGGTTATAAGAAGTGATAAACTAGATAAAGGATACGGATTAATTTATTCTATTATTATAGTCTAATAAGTAAGGAATAATAAATGAGAGCCTGTACTATGGTATTTACTCCCTCGTGCAAAACACTTATTTGGGATTTTGTTTTGTTTGAAATTATATCTAGATGATTATTTTCGAAGAAAAAATTTGAGTTTTGAATTTTTAAAGTTTTAGATCATTGCCTACAAAAATTGGATGGTACTGGTGTAATCTGGGGATGCTATTTTTTTTTGGCACTCAGAGAATGAGCTTGAAATTATTTTCTTTGAAGTTGGTTGCCAGGTTCTAATGATCACATCAAAAAATTATCTATATTATATTCCAGGTGTAAGTTTATTTTCAGAGGGAGTAGATTGATATGTACTCCCAGGAATTCTTTTGGGATAGTAAATTCTCCAATTTTTTTATACTCAATTTTATTTTCTCCAATTAAATTAGGGTGTTTATGTAATGATTTCTATTTCATATTACTAATTATTTTAAGATTAACTCATATTCATTTAAAATATGAAATTTTAATGTTTAGCTATGATTGAATTAGTAGCCCCCCTATTGTTCTAAATATCGGCCATATTTTGTCCAACTTCATTGGATAAAACAGGTTACGGCGAAAATACGGTTAGCATAACACTTATGTCACACCATCCGCTCTTTTACCATAATTAAAAGGATGCAGTTTTCGTACGGATGCCTATGTAGTTGTAGGGAGACGGTTTAACTTATATACACCATCCATACATTTTGACGGCCATGACTGCATAGTAGATAAAAAGTAAACACCGGTGTTCGTCAGTAGCCAATTCCCTCGGCACATCCCTCTGTCATACCAAGCTTGGAGACTAGACGAGAGGAAGAGGAATTTAGTGAGTGAAAGAGGGGATAGTTAGATTGAAAGAGAAAAGGAAGAGATGTTTAGGAATTTGGAGAGACAAAGAGAGAGAAGAGGAAGAAAAATTCAGACGGGAGGCTTTGGAGCCACGGGAGGAAGAGGAATTTAGAGGGAGAAATAGGGGAGAGTTGGGGTGAGTATCGAAAGAAGAAGAAGAGAAGTTCAGATTGGAGGCTTCGGAGTTATAGGGTGTGCTTGAGCTGCAAGTTATTGAAGCTCAAAACCTTCATCAAAGTTTCCCAGGTATCATCTTGAGGTAAGGATGCATCTAATTGATTTTAGCATGACGATCCTTTGTAGATCCACCATGACGCCCATTTCAAATAAAAAGAAAACAATTTCAGTGAGGTTTTTGCATCGAGGCCTCATGTTATTGAACCCTAAATCACCCATCTGGCATTCTTTAATTTTCTCTCTCAAATCAGAACCAAATAAACTAATAATTGATTCAAATCGGTCATATTTCATCCACTTAGAAAAACCCTAAGGTGAGTTTTCGGATCAATTGAAATTTTTGTAGAAATTGATGCACAAATTTTTCCATATATATTCATGTTATATATCAAAAAACCTTCAGCCTACTTTTGTCATGGCATAACAAGCATTTTTTTGGGCATTCTATAGGGCACCCGTATGGGCTGTCTCTTTAAATTTCACCCTTTTGCAATAATTTTCACAAATTTAATACAATGTTAATCCTCAGAAAAAAAATTGTCACCTAATTTTTTTATTAAAGAAGTGTTCTATTTGGTGTGAATCTTTTTTCTTTAAGCTGAGTTTGCTTGTTTAAGTGTTAGTTAGTGGTGAGGCTAAAAGCCAATGGTTGAACTATCTTGAAGTTGTTGATAGATTGATAAGTGTATACACTCTTAAATCCGCTCGATTTGGGAATGGCTTTTGTAGCATGAGACAACTCTGTATTGATTGAGAAGTGTATACACTCTTAAATCAGCTCAATTTGGGGATGGCTTTTGCTGTATGAGACAACTTTGTATTGATGTGAATGTAGTTATCATTTGGGGATGGCTTTTGTTGTATGAGACAAATTGAAGCTTTTGCTTACTCATTGAATCATCACAATTTGGGGATGGCTTTTGCTGTACGAGACAAATGTGAATGTAGTGCCATCAATGTTAATATTTATGGCTCAATTTGGAGATGCCTTTTGTTGTATGACGCATATTGATGTGAATGTAGTACCATGGGGCTCAATTTCATGTTAATAATTATGACTCAATTTGAGGATGGCTTTTGTTGTATGAGAATAGCTCTGTATTGATGTGAATGTAGTGCCTATCAATGTTAACATTTATGTCTATTATGAATAACTCTGGCTAACCCCCTTTATTTTTCACTATCTCTGTACTAAAAATTGCATAGGTAGCACGTAGGAAATTTTAATAGTAATCCTATTTCCTTATTTTTATGTACTTAAAGTCCTCTTTTTCGAAATACATGTGATTGAGATAAAAGTGCTCCACAAAGTTACAAAAGCATTTTAGTTCCAGGGTGTAGTTTTCATACGGATGTCTACTAAAATCTGTATTTCTAAATATATTATTTTTCTTCAATGTATTGGACGTAATAGTTTTTTTTAGGTGGATGGCTAGTTTTAATGATTGTTTCACAATTATAATGTGGTACATCAGTTATTGATAGATGTTTTCACAAATGGTTGTCTCAAAGATGGAGTGAGCCACTCATTTTAGGTGTATGGATGTGGGCATGGATACAGAAAATAGGGATATGACTAGAATTTCCCCAATTTTAGGATATGGATACATATGCAAGTATCCCATCTAACACAACTATAGATATAAAGTTTACAATGTATAATACAGAAATATATACATCCAAAACCCAGACATATAATCATGTTATTATATATATATATATATATATATATATATATATATAATAGTTATGTTATTTTATAATATAAGTATCCAGGCACTATTCAATAGGAGTATCAGTGTCATCATAGTTCACAGTAAGATGCTAGCATGTTTAGAATATACAAGTATCTCTGTAACATAGGGAAATTCATTTCACTTGGTTTGAAAAACTTCGTGAATTCAGCTAGCTTTTTAGGGATGTACTTATATAGAGGCTTTTGAAGGGAACTCACGATGTGGAATGGGGATTTTATGTGATCACCTAATACCCAACAGGTATTGTTTTGTTTTTTACCATGATTGTTGATGGCATGGCTATGAATTTTCACTGGTTGTTCCCATAATTCATCACATCAAGGATTCATGTGAACTCTTTATAAGTTGCTCACGTTATCGGTTTTAATGAAAAAAAAAATTTATTTTTTGGTTGAATAAATTAATCAATGTGGTAATCAATGGATGAGGGATGTTAGTGTTTACTCAACTGAAAAATCCTTTTTGATAAGTTATTTATATGATTTTTATTAGAGTTAATGGCCTTATTTCTGCTACTCCTTTGGTTACCATACAAGACTACATTGGTTAGTGTGGTGTTTTTTCACTTGTATATTTGCAAGTTACTCATCAATCATGTATTTATATAAGTGTTTATTGTGTGATGTTTTGTTTTATAAGGTGAACCATACAAGAAAACCGAAGGAGAGGAATATAGCGCATTAGCCATTCATAGTAAGGAAACTGCATTGTGTCGGACGTACCTAATAAGTTTTAATATCGCAGAGTATTATATGCCTACTTCAACAATTTGGGAAGGTGCAAGAAATTCCGGCTGAGCCTCCAAAGTGGGATAGGAAGGAGAAAGTCGGTAGACATCCCACAAGTTGGATAGACGAGTTGAAATTGGAGATAATCGATTGGCGCAGACAACAACACCATGTTGTTGAAGATGTCAAGTGTTCATTCCTGCATCACCCTCAAAATCCACTTGTGAGGAACTGCCTCACAATCTACCTGTGAGGAACCGTGATGGAATTTTCAACATCGTAAAGAGGGAAGACCTGTTGAGGAAGCTAATGAGAAGGGGAAGATTCCACTTAGCTAGCCAAGAAAATTAATGAGGCGGAGAAAATGACTGATATCGTGTATAGATTTGGGTCTCTTACATATTTGCTTTTCACTAGGCTTCAAAGATGGGGTGGCAGCCGAGGTATCCGTAGGTACTTCAGCGATAGGAAGTGCAGGCAGGTCTAGGAGCATTCTCTAGAGCTGCAATCGAAGAAGTACCGATACAAGCATGAGCATTAAGAACAAGAGTCATATGCATAGGGAAATATGTGAAAGAATGGTTCAATAAATGAAAATACCTGAAGAGTTGCCTTTGATCGTGCACTGGAATGGAGATCAAGATTGGGGCACCTACATGGTGAAGTGAACCCATCCCAAAGAAACCAGCTGAAGATAGAGTCTTTAGTGCTGCCAAAATGCTGACACTTCAACTTGGGATAAGCCTTCTCCATAGCGCTGAAGAGAAGTACCACCATTAGGAATAGGAGATACATCTTCACCCATGAGACCCCTTCCCTTGATCTACCTCAGTAGGTCTTCAGTGGGAGGCTCTGGATCTGCAGCATCCATATGACTCTCGGACGGGCCATCTTCAAAAGAAGAATCCTCATCAGGTTTGCGTGAGGCAGGAATACCTTCAAAGAATCTATCTCCTCATCCTTGTTTTCAAAAGTGGTTGTCAGCTCCATCCGTTCATCGAAAGCAAAAAATTATGCGGCATATTTCTCAGTCTCACGAACCAGAGAAGATTTTGTCTGAGGAGACGATGAAGAGCTATCCATCTTGATTGTCTCAATCCTTTTCTTCTTAGCTATGCTCTTTCGGCATAAGATATGGGAAGGACTCGACTTCTCAGGAGGTATACCCCATTTGCTTCTCCTCAAAGGTGTAGACATTGCAACGCTAACCTGAAGAACACGAACCTTTGGTTCTTCTCAAGGGATATACACTGGCCGTGAATTTTGGGTTTTCGTCTTACCCTCGAGAACCAATTTGACAGTTGGTCCCTTGAGAGGCGCTTCTGATGGTGAGCGGATTTTTAATTTTCTGTTTCCCTTGGCCTTTGGATTAACCTTAGGATGTTGGGATTTTGAAGTGGGAGCATCAGATTCCTTTGAAGAAACCTTCTAAGAAGAAGGACTCATAGCCTTCTTTTTACTTTTAGCTGATGGATCAGCTTTGCTTTCCTTTTACTTTTGGATTTTCATTAGGGAACAGTAACCTCAGGAGGTTGAATAGGTTTGGCATGCTTACAATCAACTACTAAATTGATGTTTCGAACTAGAGGTTCTTGAAACCTCTCTTGATCCCCTAGTTGACTATCCAGCAGCTCAATCAATGATGATAAAAGGACTCCCTAGCCTCATTCATTGGTCCTTTGTGACCTTAATATCCATGGGATGTTCAATTCTAAGAGTGTTCCAGTCAAGAGAGAAACTTGTCCTAGTAGCCCATCCAGCAGATACCATGTTAATACTCCTCTTGAAATGGGTAATCGTCATCTTCTCATCAAGCCAGAATTTGGGCATATTTCTCACCGGCTGTCTTTACAAACCTCTTTGAAATGCAATATACCAATGGAAATAGCAGTACAGTGTGACCCAATGGCTTCCATAATGGGGCAAAATGAACTTGCACACATTGTTTATTGATGTACAAGAATCCCAGGCAATCTTTACAATGGAGTTAGGCTAGTTCTTCTGTATTTCAAAAGCGTATAATAATGGACAGTATTGGTCCATTCCATATTACCGTGTAAACCAGTGAGGTTTGTATCGCTCAAGCATTTTTTTTAATGCCAACTCAGTGTGGAAGTATGACACCATGAATACTTAGGATATACATTATCTTCTGATGAGTGGTCGGGTCATTATCAATGCAAGACTCATATTCATCCTCAAATAAACGATCTTCTAAACCCCCGATGGGAAAGGGCTTGGCCTGAAAGAAGTTGTCACCTCAGAAAAGATTCCTTACAATTAAAGATGGCCTTGCGCCCCATCTATTGCAGCAAGTATGGAATGTGTTGGAATCAATGTTTCTCAAATGATAATAAATGCCCTGGAAGCAGGCACCAAGCCATCCATAAACGTAATAAATGGGAAAGCCTGTTCAGGCATGTCCCAAAGTCTTGCAGCATCAATCAACTCGTTGAACCCATTGTAGATGTTGCATAGAACGGGTTGGGCTAGTGCATACCTATGGCCTTCTGCTATGTAGCAAGCCACATAAAGGCACTCAGGCTAGATTACATGACCACGGGACTTGGGAAGGGTGAACATGCATAAGAAGTGGGCGATATAAGCCTCCAAGTAGACAATGTCATCTAGGTCAATAGGACGAGGAGGCATATTCAACCTAAGGACTGGGGGCTTAGCCCTTGTTCAAATCAAAGAAATGGGTAATCTACAATTGGAAGCTAACTTTACGGCCTCCTGGAAGGGATGCCACCTTCAAGAGTTCTTCAAATAGCCTTCTCAAGGTTGTCGACTTTCGATATCCAGGGTAGGCTTTAACCATAAATATTACGTCTTTATCTGGGGTAAATTCTTCATAACGTCACAAAGAAGGGATAGACCGCCAATTCAATACAGATATAGAAGGGACATTCCTGCCTCCCTTTGGTAAAAAATTTGGTGTTTGTCACGGAGCATCAAGTCTCCAGGTACGCACTCATGATGTTTTCACAAAGATTGTAGGGCCAACCTGAACATTCTCAGACAGTCAAGAGCCCTACACTTGAAAGCTTGTTGTGAATCTAGTGCACATCTCTCTGATCAAAGTATAATAACCATGGCGATGACCACCCTCTTTGTCACATTCAAATCCTTCAGGATTCCATTGAACAAAATCTTCAAACGCTTTGGTTTCTCGACAGTTTGATGCACAAGTATAGGAGAAAGTCTATTCCTAGCAATATTTTTGTGTACATATTGGAGAAGGAAGCTTCGCGGAGGTAGACCCCAAAATGATTCCCTACCAAACTTGCCAAGGTCAAGAGGCTCAACCATATAGTTGATAAAGGATGGCCATTTTGAGATTTTTTTTATGCTACCCTCAGCTTGGCATAATGTTTTATGATGAGGTAGTCGGACCTCAGTGCAGTTTACCTGCTAATCCTCTTCTTCCTTCCAAAGCGCCTTCAGACGCATGGTGTCTGAAAAAGGAGAAAAGAGTTTCACATCAATCAACTTGAACTCATCTCCCCATTTTTCGTATGTCGATCTAAGACTCTGATCGATGACTGATGCTTAGTATGACTTAAGTCGAAGGTCCGACCTTTGACTCACTTCTCATATATTAGCCTGAGGCTCCTAGTTAGGTGCCTCGATCTCGCCCTCCGAATCTAGGTGATCTGGCAGTACCTATCTTGGGTTTCTAGTGAACCCGAGATTTGAGATCGCTCTCTCGGAACCTTGCTCAAGAGCAAGGGTAGGTATACCAACTGATGAGAGAGGAATTTTAAGGTGGGTTCGGGACTTACTCAAGCTGGCTCACATAGGAGCCCTCTTAGATCACGTCAGAAAGCCTCCCAACTGCTTTAGCTGGTTCAGAATCACCTCCCTAGGCCTGTAATCTCCTTATTTTTTTGCACAACACTTATACGGTTAATTTGTGAGACAAGTGGGTAAAAATGACCCACCCTTGTTTTAGGGCAATGCACATTTGTGTGGCTAAGAATGCTAGAGGTTTAGAGTGATGAAGTGGAAGGTTTGAGCGAAGGTTGAATAGAGAAGAGAACCTGATGAAGGGACGAGATTAACCTGATAGCTGGACAGTGACCGACTGGGAGTGGTAGCAAGACGGGCATGGTACTCAGGACCAGCACGGCGGTAATACTACTCAAAACCGAGGCCGATATGGTGGTGCTAGGTTAAGTCCACCCTCAATCAAGTGAAGAGAAAAAAGAGTGAAGAGAAGGAAAGAGAGTGAGACGGCGGAGGGGGAAGAACCCAGACGAAAATGGCCATCTCCGATGGCATCATGAGAAGACGTTGTGCTCATTGCAGGCAGCGATGGCCTCTGGTGAGGCTCACGGTGATAGCTCCCCACAATACACACAATGCTAGATGTAAAATATGAGAGGAGCTCACAGACTGCAATAAGCATGGCCTTTGGCAACGCGAGAAGACAACATGTCCCTTGTGGACGACGATAGCTTCTGGCGAAGCGCACAACAATAGCTTCTCACAAGTCGCGCGGCAGCTACCTCTCGTGAGGCGCACGGTGACAGGCACAGAAGGTGTGGACAGAGCCTAAGCGCGGCGACGGGTACTTTCATGTCCCTTTGCGAATGGCAATGGGCATCGCCACCTGCAATAGTCATGCATTAGAGCAAGGCCCTTGCGGACGGCAATAAGTTTTGGTATCCGCGTTCCTCGTTGATACATCGAGGATACGTCTATAGATGACGATGAGCAGCATTGTCTGCCACTCTCGCAGTGAGATAGAGAATATAAAAGAGAGAGAAGGAAGCTCGCACATGGCATTGCCATCATCATGAGCGACCTGTGAGCCTGCATGAGAGACATGCATGACACTACCACTACCGTGCTTGGTCTCTGAGAGGAACTCAGATGGAGAAGAGGAAGAAGAAAAGGGGGAGGGCGGGGGGGGAGAAGACAGAGAAGAAAAGAAAAATAAGAGAGAGAAGATTTACCTCAAGCCACCTTACTCTCTCTCCAAACGTGACACAACAATGAGAAAAAAGAGAAACTGTATTAAGTAAAAACTCTCTCTTTTTGTGAGAGATTGAGTCCTTTGCGTACAATGATGGTATGATGTGTATTTAGAATTTGCCCCAAACATGGGTGAATGATCAAAAGTAACCCTAACTCTTGGAAATTAAGATTAAATTAAATTAAAAGAAATGATAGATTTGCCCCTTCTTAAATATTTGTGGAATTCCAGAACAGTCCATATGTTGCCCTAGAACTTGCGTGATCTTGCATGGATGATCCGAGGTCGTTTTGATGCCTGGTTGATCGAAAGATGATTGCTTTATTATAGGGCTTGGCATGGAAATCGATTTGATACCAACTTTGAGCCATGGATCGCGTTTTTAGACCTTTGTAGGGACCTCCTCGGACAGAACCAGGCCTATCTAAAGGCCAACTGCTATGAACCTTTGGTTGGCATTGTTCGCTGCTACACCAGTTTTGCCTTTGATGTTCAGGGTATCTTTGTAGGTCTCGTATAGCGAGGTCCAGTCAGGGGCTTCTGACTTGCCCAAAAACACTGGGCCCATGTAGGCTAGGGGATTTTGATGAGGAATACCCTCAAGCCTCTGGCAAGTTAGACCATAGCTTTGTCAGTTTCTTGGCTTCGTGATGGTTTTTAGCGTTTCGGAGGGATCTTTTAGTCATCATCCTCACCCTCAAGGACTCTTGTTGTTGGTGATGTTGAAATGTGGGAGATCTTATGCGGCTCTCACCTTGATGAGCCAATTTGTGTTGTGATTAGATGCTAGCATTTGAGGATATTCTGTAGACCTCATTAGCCAGGCTTGTGACTGTTTGGAAATTGAGTGTCGGCTAAGGCGGCGGTAGTGCATCAACCTGTTTTGTCGATCCAAGCACTGTTTCGTGGTTTTCACTTGAACATGTGAAGTGGCACTGTAGAGACGGTTTTCACCAAATTATGTTATTTTTGGGCTCTTTTACCTATGAAATCGTGGTCATGTCCACCCATTTTCATCCGTTTTTACTCATGATTCCCTTTTGGGGTTTTCATCATGCCTAGGTTTTGTTTTCCACGGAACTCTCTTACTCATGGTTTCGTGACCATGCTCGTCCATCATGTTTACTCATGGCATTCCCCTGTATAGGTGTATACCATGCTTGTTTTTTCTGTGAAGGAATGTTTAGGGTCATGCCTTCGAGACCTGTGCGAAGCCTTTTAACGTCATGTGGCCAAGACGCACACTATAGTTTAGGGTCATACAACTGGACCATAGTGGTGATGAATGGCTGTCTGTAGAAGCCATGGAGTGAGTATGGTAGTAGTTTCAACTCACTTTGGAAGAATGACATGAGGCTACTTATGAAGGATGGATGGTGGGTGAAGAGTGGTGACCTACTAGCTGTGGGTGAGTATGGGTGGCGAGATGGCTCACCATTTTGTGAGCATGGGTAAGACTCACTAGGGAATGGTGAAAGATGGTAATAATAAATGGACTCACTGGGGTGGCAATAAGGGTGGTGTGCGCACACGAATGGGTCGGTTAGGGAAGATGTGCGAGAAGATGCATGTAAATGGGGTGTGTACGCATGTGGGGCTTCTTTAAGGTTATGCCTCCTGGACCTGTGCGAAGCAGTTTAACGTCATGCAGCCAAGACGTGCACTATGGTTTAAGGTCATATGGCTTGGACCATGGTTATGCAATGTAAAGGCATGTAACTAGGACCATGCAGTTTAAGGTCATGCAACTAAACCTCCGCTACAGTTTAAAGTCATATAGTTTGAACCATGACTGTGCAGTTTAAAGTCATGTAGTTAGGACTAGAGCTGTGCAGTTTAAGGTCATGCAGTACGGACCATGGAGTTTAAGGTCGTACAACTAGACCTCCACTACAGTTTAAGGTCATATAGTTTGGACCATGATTGTGCAGTTTAAAGTCATGCAGTTAGGACTAGGGCTATGCAGTTTCAGGTCATGCAGCGCGGACCATGGTTGTGCAGTTTAAGGTCATGTAATGTAATGTGGGTCACCATGTGGATGAAGCTATAAGGAGGATAGATCTGTGAATAGCAATCTGGCTCCCTGTGGTTAAAATAGTTAGGGTTATCCACAAATGGAGAGCTTTAGATGAAGATGGTGGCCCTATGAACAGTAGCAAGTGGAAGTGAATCTTCACTGGGGATTAGGAGGGTTAGTGTGACTCCATGGGGATAACAATGGGGCTTCATGTAACTCCACTGGGGATGACAATCCGGAGTGCAAGCGTAACCCTGCTTGGGGTTGAGAAGATACGCATGGACCTAAATCTTAGGGATAGTGGGTCGCAATAAGGTGTGACTCTCACTGGGATGTTGGTGCGAAACAGACTCATTGGGGATTTAAAGGGGTAGGTATGACCTTTTGCAGACATCAACTCCACCAGAGATGTTGATGAAATACACCATAGCAAAGAGGTAGTCCATCTCTGGATTAAAGTTATGTGTGTGGGTCATTTGTCACTCCTTGCATTACAGGTTTAGGGTCTTGTAGCTCAGACCATCGTTATGCAGTTTTAAAGTCTTGCGATTAGGACCATACATTTTCAGGTTGTGCAATTAGACCTCCGTTATAGTTTAGGGTCATATGGTTTGGACCCTGATACTAAGCCTTTTAACGTCATGCGGCCAGGCCGTGCACTATGGTTTAGGGTCACACAGCTGGACCATGGTCGTGCAGTTTAGAGTCATGTGACGAGGACTGAGCAGTTTGAGGTCATGTAACTAGACCCTCGCTATAGTTTAAGGTCATGTAGTTTGGACCCTAGTCATACAGTTTTGAGTCGTGTGACGAGGATTAAGTAGTTTAAGGTCGTGAAACTAGACCTTCATTGTATTTTAAGGTCATATAGTTTGGACCATGACTGTGTAGTTACAGTCATGCAATTAGGACTAGAGCTGTGAAGTTTTACATCATTCAACACGGACCATGCAGGTTAAGGTCATGCAACTAGACCTTCGCTACAGTTCAAGGTCATATAGTTTGGACCATAATTATGCATTTTAAAGTCGTGCAGTTAGGACTAGAGCTGTGCAGTTTCAAGTCATGCAGCGCAGACCATGGCTGTGTAGTTTAAGGTCATGCAATGTGGATCATAGCTGTGTAGTTTAAGGTCATGCAGCATGAACCAGCGTGTGGTGAGGGAATGCGACTCTATGGGGAACAGAGCCGTCATCAAGGACTGAACTCCTTAAGGAGAGAGATTGTGATACAGGGAATGAACTTCCTGAGCGGTAGGGCAATGGTCCAGATTGGAGTGTCGTAGCATGATCACGACGCTAAGAGTGTAATAGCATGATCACGACACTAAGTGTTGGACGGTGTACGCAGCTTTAGGCCTAAATGATGCGCACATGGCATTAGGTACTTGTTGAAGAGCGCAGAGTTAAATCCTTGATAAAGGGCGTGGTAATAACCTATAGGCGAAGGCGCGTGGCGATGACCCTTGACGTAGGAACACGACAATGGCTTCTTATGCGGCGCGCGACGATAGCCCTTGACGAAGGCACATGGCGATGGTTTCTTATGCGGCGCGCGACTATAGCCCTCTTAGGCTTGACCCGCCCTGACCTGGTCTTATTCTCATCCGAAGATGAGGACTGCAGCATCTTTTCAGATTTTTCAAGGGCAGTTTGCGGCACTGCTGGGGAAAAACCCCATTTTACTGTTTTACCGAAGGGTAAAATAGTTGAAGAGAGAGAGAGAGAGAGAGAGAGAGAGAGAGAGCCAGAGCTTCTGGCAAGATATTTTCGGCGAGAACTTCCCGGCCAAAATTTGCAAAGGTCTTCAAGAGGTTGTGAAGCTTCGTACCGTGATTGCGAATGTTTTCAGGGAGTGTCGAAGATCTTTGAGGGGGAAACAGGGCTTCTTAGAGCCTTAGCAGGTTTTGTAGAGGTGCTTTTGCCAGGGTTTAAGTGTTTCTCCGATAGTTCCGTGGCCGAAGGGAAGTTGCAGAGAAGTAGGAGGAGTCTGATGGTCCTCTGGCTATCAGGGAGAAAGAAGGAGCAACAACAGTCGACTTATCGAGAACTCAGTAGAATTTCGGTGAGCTTGTGGCAAATTGCTAAAGTGCAGAAGCAAGGAGAAGGGAAATCCGCAGGGTCAGAGAGAATTTTTTACGATTTCCAGTGGTTTTTGGCTAACTCTGGTAGCGAGTAGAAGGCAGGAAAGGGCTTTTCGGTTGGTGGCGAAGTGCTTTCGTCAGGGAGAGGCAATGCCGGTAGGGGAAAGAATAGTCAGACGAGGTTTTTCGAATGTCGGAGGAGTGCTCTTGGCTAAACTCGAAGGGTTGCAGAGGAGATGAAAGGTCGTGAGAAGGTGGACCGTCGCCACGAGCACGTAGCTGAAGAAGCACAAGGGTTAATGCCCCTTGGGAACTGGGGACGGTGGGATCCAAGGTACGCCAAGGGCATGTTCGTCATTAAGTTACATGCAGCGTCGGTTTCACGCATCCCTAGGCCATGCTCGGCGATAGCAACTTTCGGGAGCATGCTGCTCATGGCAATGGGCTCACGTGGCATTGGCTTGCCAGTGGTGATGGTAGAACGTACATAGCGATGGCTGCACATGGTGTTGAGTTACGTGCAACAATGATCATGGACTGCGATGTCTCGTTGGGGTCAAGAGTGATGGAAAACGAGAAGACTGTATTGCTGTAGTCTGTTGGAAGCCAAGCCCTCTAGCACAACCGTGAAGTCCATGATGTTCCAGCATGGGCCGGTTCCTTGAAAGCTAGCCATGCCTCGTCGAATGAATTGAAGCTGACTCGAAAATGTTTGGGTTCTTCTTCATGAGGAGAGCATTTCTTTGGTGGGTTTGCTTCTTCTTCATGAGGAAGGCAATTCTTTTGGCCTGTAACCATCCCCTTATCCTCGAATGCAAGAGCCGTAACTTCCATAGTAATGGGCTTTTGACTGTAACTTGTAACTCTTTTAAATGTAATGAAAGACATGAACTTCTTTTGAATTGGCTTAATGTTCTTCTTTTCCATTTCATTCCTTTCTTACTGCATGAACCGCATTTCAGGGATACATCAAGGACAGTACTGGTTAGGTGCCTCAATCTTGCCTTGCGGATCTAGATGATTTGGCGGCATGTACCTTGGGTTTCTTGTGAACCCAAGGTTTGAGATCGCTTTCTTAGAACCTTGCTCGAGAGTAAGGGCAGGTATACCAACCGATGAGAGAGGAATTTTAGGTGGGTTCGGGACTTACTCGGGCTAGCTCACGTGGGTATCCTCTTAGATCATGATGTAAGTCCCCCAGCTACTTTAGCTGGTTCGGAATCGCCTACCTTGACCTGCAATCCTCTTATTTTCTACACAATACTTCTATGATTAATTTGTAAGACAAGTGGGTCAAGGAGACCCACCCTTGTCTTAAACGTAAAGTTTTAGATAAAGATAGAAAGAGAAGAAAAAATCGATGGAGAGGCGAAGCTAGCATGACATCCGGACAATTATGGACTCGGAGTGGTAGCAAGATGGGCATGGTCCTCAGGACCACCACTGTGGAAATACTACTCAAAAACGAGACCGAGACGGCGGTGCTAAGCTACATCTACCCTCAGTCAAGTTAGAAGAGAAAAGCATGAAGAGAAGAGAGAGACGGTAGAGGGAGGAAGAATCCAGATGGCAATGGGCATCGCTGACAGCACGAGGAGGCGACATGTCCCTAGTGAATAGTGATGGCTCCTAATGAAGCGCACGACGATAACATCTCATAGGGTGCACGACGATGGGCGCATGGAACCGCAAAAGAAGCCAGCATGCGGAAACGAGTATTGCCTCGACCATTTGAGGATGGCGATGGGTCTTGTTGTCTGCAATGGTCGAGCGACAGGGTGAAGCCCTTGTGGGCAGCGATAGGCTTCGTTACCTACGTCCTTCGCTGAGGCACTTAGGATACGTCTGCAGACGGCGATGAGCATCGCCGTCTATAGGCCTCGTGAAAGAGATAGAACAGAGGGGGAAAGAGACACACGCATAGAACTGCCATCGCTATGTGCGACCTGTGAAGCTACTAGAGAGGCATGCACGGCACTACCACTACCGTGCATGGCCTCTGAGGAGAGCTCAGACGGGTAAGATGAAGAAGAAAGAGAAGAAGACAAAAACTAGGAGAGAGAGAAGAAAAGAAAAAGAAGAGAGAGAAGGTTGACCTCGAACCTAGGGGTACCGATCAAAAGTTTCTTTCACCTCACTCCCTCTCTTAAGCATGACATAGTAGTGGGAAGAAAGAGAAACCATATTCAGTAAAAACTCTCTGTTTTGTAAGGAGATGGATCCTGTGTGTGTGTGTCCTTTTTTCTACGTACAATGCTAGTACGTATATATAGAATTTGCCCCAAACATGCCGGATGATCAAAAGTAACCCTAATTGCTGAAAATTAAGATTAAATTGCATTAAAATAAATTAAAAAATAGGGTGCAAAATGATAGATTTGCCCCTTCCTAACAATTCGTAGAATTTCCCTACGTTACCCTAGAATTTGTGTGATCTTGCATGGAAGATCCAGGGTCGTTCTGATGCCCGGTTGATCATAAGATGATTGTTTTCTTGTAAGTCTCGGCATGGCGATCGATTTGATACTAACTTCGAGCCATGGATCCTGTTTTTAGTGCACGATCATGTGACTTGAAATTTGAGTGGATCTTGAAACTTCAGATCGATAGTGTACTCGTTCGTTGATGTTTTTCAGTGATTCCTTCACTGAACTATACTGAGCTTGTCGTTACAATCGCACGACAACAAACGCAGCTTGATTTCGTGCTCGAACGAAGATTTTGCAACTTCGAATTTTGGTTGGAATCTGGAATTTCGGCGACGAAATTTGTAGTTGCTTCGTTGGCTTCATGTGCAGAATCCGACCGTTCATCATGTACGGATTCAGGTTAATGATAGCCCGAGATCTTACACCCCAATGGAATTGGTATCACATCGATCGGGCTCGTGAGTGGCGTGATCCGGCTGCTTGAGCGAGACACAACGTTGCTAAATTTCCTGCACTTTCTTCACGGATCATAAACTTATAGTTATTATTTTCACTCGGTTGTCGTCACGAGGCATGCCAGATATTGAATCGCTTGTCTTGACTAGATGAACATGCTCACCAAATTTGAGAGCGATACGACTTGAGACGAGTGAGATATGAGCATCGAAAGTAACTGATCGTGACTGTCCCTTCCATGGCGTGGAGTTGCAGGGTGGCCGCACGGGAATATCATGCAGCCCCTCCTGTATCACTATTTGTCTTATAACTTATTCCTGGAGTGTCTGTTCGAGCTAAAATTTGACTCCTAGAGGTTTTTTCAGGGTGTTAGAGATCGATTTTGCTGGAACTGTTTCTCAATCTGTACTACCTTAGACATGTCGGAATGTGATAAAACTTAGCAAGAGACTTTCGAGAGACATCATGAAGATCTTGGCCAGTTCTTGGGCTATTATGAGACTATCGAAATTTCCACTGTTTGCTAGGCCTTTATTGAGCGGAGGCCCCATGTTGATGAAAAATACCTTCCAACAGCATGCCCCACCGAATGTTGTGCTTCAAGAGAATCGAGAAGTGCAATCATTCAGGAATTTTAAGGGATCTTGTCGATGTCCTCACCCTCTAGGGACTATCAAGCCGTTTTCAAGGTCAAATGCTACGAACTTTTGATCGGCATTGTTCGCTGCTACACCAAGTTTGCTTTTTATGCTCAGAGTATCTTTGTGGGTCCCGTATAGTAGGTACAGTCGGGGGCTTCTGACTCATCCTGAAAGTCTGGTCCCATGTAGGCTAGGGGGTTTTGGCGAGACGTACCCTAAAGCATGTCGCAGGTTAGACCCTGGCTTCGTCAACTTCTTGCCTTCATGATGGTTCTTAGCATTTCTAGAGGGATATTTTAATCATCATCCTCACCCTCAAGGACTCCAGTTGTTGTTGAACTTGGGAGATCTTATGCGGCTCTAACTCCCTGATGAGCCATGTTGAAACATGGGGAATCTTATGCAGCTCTCACCCCCCGATTAGCCATGATTGCTGGGAGATCTTATGCGGCTCTCACTCCTTGATGAGCCATGTTGAAACGTGGGGGATCTTATGCGGCTCTCACCTCCTGATGAGCCATGATTGTTGAGAGATCTTATGCGGCTCTCACTCCCTGATGAGCCATGTTGAAATGTGGGGGATCTTATGCGACTCTCACCCCCTGATGAGCCATGATTGTTGGGAGATCTTATGCGACTCTCACTCCCTGATGAGTCATGTTGAAATGTAGGGGATCTTATGCGGCTCTCAACCCCTAATGAGTCATGTTCCTAGGAGATCTTAGGCTGCTCTCACTCCTTGATGAGCCATCTGGTGTTGCGAATAGATGCTAGCTTTTGAGGATTTTAAGCAGACCTCATTAGCTAAGATCTTGACTGTTTGAAAACCGGGTGTCGGCTGAGGCGGCGGCCATGTGTCATCCTATCTTGTCAGTCCAAGCATCCTTTTTCGGGTTTTCACTTGAATAAGAGAAGTGGCACCGTGAAGATGGTTTTACCAACTCCTGTTATTTCTGGGCTCTTTTACCCATGACCTGTGGTCATCTCCACCCTTTTCATCCTTTTTTACGCACGATGCCCTTTCGAGGTTTTCACTGTGCTTGGATTTTGTTTTCCACAGAACTTTCTTACTCATGGTTTCGTAACTATGCCCGTCCTTCATTTTTACCTATGGCATTCCCTTTGTCCAAGCGTACACAATGCCCGTTTTTTTTTTAAATGTGTGTTTAAGGTCGTGCCTTCGAGACCTGTGCGAAGCCTTTTAACGTCATGCAGCCAAGACGTACACTATAGTTCAGGTTCATACAGCTGGACCGTAGTGGTGATGAATGGCAGTTTGTGGAGGCCATAGAGTGAGCTTGGTGATGAATTTTGACTCACTTAGGAAGATGGCATGAAGTTGCCTTGTGAAGAGTTGATGATGGCTGGATGGTGGGAGAGCAATGGTGACCCACTAGTTGATGGCAAGTATGGCTTGCGGAAGGGTTCACCGTTTGGTGAGCATGGGAAAGACTCCCTGGGGGGAAGGATGGTAATGATGGTGAAGGTGGTGCGCACACACGAATGGGCTGGCTAGGGAAGGCGTGCATGAAGATGCACGCAAAGGACGTGTGTGCGCGTATCTAGACTCATCGGGGAGGAAATGGAGGTGGAGTGCGCACACGAACCAGTCGGTTAGGGAAGATGTGCTTAAAAGGTGTGTGCGCGTATGTGGGGGCATCTTTAAGGTCATGCCTCCGGGACCTAGGCAAAGCAGTTTAATGTCATGCGGTCAGGACGAGCACTATGGTTTAAGGTCATATAGCTTGGACCGTGGTTATGCAGTTTAAAGTCGTGCAATTAGACCACCGCTACAGTTTAAGGTCATATAGTTTAGGCCATGCAATTTAAGGTCGTGCAACTAGACTCTCGCTACACTTTAGAGTCATGAAATGAGGACTATGCAGTTTAAGGTCGTGCAACTAGACCACCACTACAGTTTAAGGTTATATAGTTTGGACCTTACAGTTTAAGGCCGTGCAACTAGACCTCGGCTGTAGAGTTCAAGATCATGTAGCATGGACCGTGGCATGGTGAGGGCATGTGGCTCCATGGGGAGTAGAGCCGTCATCGGAGGCTGGACTCCCTGAGGAGTGAGGCTATGGTGCAAGGGATGAACTTCTTGAGAGTACAGGACGATGGTCCGGCTGAGAGTGCCATGACATGCACGTGGCACTACGTGTGGATGGCGCACGCGGCATTAGGCCCCTTGGTGAAGCGTGTGATGGTAGCTCCAGATGAAATGCGTAGTGAAGATCTCTTGATGAGGTGTGCAGTGATGACCCCTTGACGACACGGGCAGCGATAGCCTTCAGACCAGGTGCACTGCGATAGTCCTCTGACGTAGCGTGCAACGCTGTCCTTTGAATGAAGCTTGCGGCGATGACCTTTTTGAGTCTCGGGCTTGACCTTACTGCCCTCAGGAGCTGGGGGCTGGAATTTCATTGTGTGTTTGTCAAGGGGAGTTTGCGCCATCACTGGGTATAAAATCGAGAAAACCCCATTCATTATTTTACCGAAGGGTAAACCTATTTTTAAAGAGAGAGAGCTAAAGCCTTTGGCAAGGGATTTTCTAGCAAAAACGTTCCAGCCAAAAATTGCAAAGACAAGCCCTTAGGAGTTTTTCTCGCGAGCTTCAGGAAGTGTGAAGCTTCGCAAGGTGATTGCGAACACTTTTTGACCAGCGTCGAAGCTTTCAGAGCAAGGAAGAGGGCTTCTAAGAGCCTTAGCATGATTTACAAAGGTGCCCTGTTGGGGTTCGAGTGCTCCTCCGGTCGTTCTGCTGCTGAGGAGGCCGCAGAGAGTTTCGAGGGCTCTATCAGTCTCTGGTTGTTGGAGGAGAAAGGGAAGGGGCTGCATTTAGCTCACCGAAAACTCAATGGAATTCCGATGAGCTTTGGTGAACTGCTGAAGTGGGAAACTAGGAGGAAGGGAAGACCCGCGGGGTTGCAGGGAAGTCTTTTGGGGACTTTCAATGGTTTTCACTAACTCCAGTAACCAGTAGAAGGCGTGAAAGGGTTTTTTGATGGTCGGGAGTGGATTCCCGACGGAGAGGAGAAACGTTGATAGGGGAAAGAACAGGGTCAGACGCGATTTTTCGGCTGACAGAGGAGTGTTTCCGGCTAAACCTGAAGGGTTACAGAGGAGATGAAAGGTCGCGAGAAGGTGGACGGTCGCCGTGGGCAGGTAGCTGGGGAAATCGAGGAAGCACAAGGGTTAATGCCTTCTAGGAATTGCGAATGGTGGGAATCGAGGTACGAAAAGGACATGCACGACATTAAGTTGTAAACGATGCTGCCTTCATGTATCCCTAGACCATGTACGACGATAGCTATGTTCAGGAGTATGCTGGTCGCGGTGATAGTCCGCATGACATTAGTTTCTCATGGTGCTGATAGAACGCCGCATTGTGTTGCACACAGCGATGACTGCGCACGGTGTTGAGTTGCGTGCAACAATGACCATGGATGGCAATGTCTCGCAGGGGTCAAGAGTGATGGCAAACAAGGAGGCCCTGCCGTTGCGGTCTGTTGGAGGCCATGTCCTCCAGCACAATCGTTAAGCCCATTTGTTCTGTGGAAGGGCGTCCACTGTGAACAGGGTATTCTCTCCCTCATAGGCCAGTTCCTTGCCAGAGAAGTCTGCCTTGTATGTTTGATATACTCGTCAGATAAACTAAACCTGCCTTCTCCTAGCGGACTTGCGTCTTCTCTTGGCCTGTGACCATCCTCTTCGGTGGCGATGAAGCTAACCTCTCCAAGTGGTTTTGCTTCTTCTTCATGGGGTATGCATTTCTTTTGGCCTGTAACCATCCTCTTATCCTCAGATGCAAGAGCTTTGTAACGTCCCTGATAATGGGCTTTCGATTATAACTAGTATTTTTCTTTTTTTTCTAATGCAATAAGAGAGATGAACTTCCTTTGAGTTGGCATGATGTTTCTCATCTTCATTTCTTTTCTTCTTTTTTTTTACCACACGCACTGCATTTTAGGGGTATGTTAGGGATAATACTTCTTTAAGTACCGCCCGTTAATGGGGAGCATCACCTCTTATATATCAGCGTTCGCCAGTACATAGGCCCCATTTGGTGTAACCTTCTTGGCTATGAATGGGGCTTCCCATTTATGTTCGAACTTTCCTTTGTGACACCCGTGCATGACAATCGGTCTCTTGACTGCTAGGACTAGATCCCCACGAACGAATGAGCGAACCTTGACAGACTTGTCAAAGGCTCTCTTCTTCCTTGATTGAGCTTGAGGTTCTGCTCGGCCTCTATACTCTTTTCATCAAGGGCATCCAACTCTTGGTAACAGAGTTTGACCCTCTCATCTTCGATTAGTCCCTGATGTATAGCGACACGAAGTGAGGGTATTTGAACTTTGAGGGGCAAGACCGCCTCGCCTCCATAGACCAGGGAATAAGGGGTAGAGTTTGTAGCATTGCTAGTGATAGTGCGATAGGCCCAAAGAGCCTTAGGCAGCTTCTCTTGCCAGTTCTTCTTTGACTTTAAAACCGACTTCTGGAGCACCCCGCACAAAGTCTTGTTGAACGCCTCAGCCAACCCGTTGGCTCGAGGGTAGTACATAGTCGAGTACTTCCACTCAAAATCGATCTAGTTGATCAGGTAATCAACATGTTGTCTTCTAAACTGAGGGCTATTATCAGAAATTATTCGGTTCGGAACCTCGAACCGGTATATGATGTGGTGCAGCACGAAGTTAGCCACAGTGGTCCCTGGAACTTGTTTGAGAGGGATTGCCTCAGCCCACTTGGAGAAGTAGACGGTCACTGCAAGAATGAAGGCATGACCTAAGGCAGAAGGAGGGTCGATAGTTCCTACATATCCATACCCCACGGAGAGAAGGGCCATGATGTCACTGTAGGATGGAGAGGCTCTGGGGCCTGATGAATGAGGCTTGAGTGAATTTGCAAACCTGGCATTTTTTGGCATAGTTTTGGGCGTCAGCCATCATGGAAGGCCAGTAATAGCCGAGTCTGCGTATGCGCTCACAGAGCTTAGGGCCAGACTGATGCAGCCCGTAGGTGCTCGAGTGCACCTCGTCGGGTACTTTTCTTACCTCTTGTGTGTCGACGCATCTGAGGAGAACTCCATCCAATGACCATCGAAAGAGGACATCCCCATCGAGAAGGGTGTACTTAGTAGACATCCATCGTATGTCGTTACATTGCGCCCGATCTTAAGGTAACCTTCCATGATTTACAAAGTCCATGATAGACTCCCTTCAGTCTTCTACTTGTTCAATCTCCGCACACATCGGGTCGAAGAATTCTGGCTCCTGCTCCCTGGCCTTGGATTCTTTTCCTTGGGACGTTTCCTGCTCTGCCTTGATGACATCCTTAGCCGTGAGGAGTGCCTGGAATGGGTAAAGCGGGCATTCAGGGAAGACAACCCTCTCATCATCCACGTCAACTTCGGCTCCCAAGTCGACATGTCTCCATTCGGTTACCCAGACTGGAGTGGGCCCTGATGAGTACAGTTGGACGGTGGCTTCAAGCTTTGAGAGCGCATCAACCTGCAAGTTTAGCCTTCTAGGGATATGACTCAGGTAGAAGTCATCGAATTGGGCCATGTAAGTCTTGGCAGTGTCATGATAAGGCTTGAGAGTATCCTTCCTTACATTATAAATTTCCTTGAGCAGTCGGATGACCAGCTTAGAGTCGTCGAAGATGTTTAGCTGCTCCAAGTCTAGCTCCTGAGCGATCAGCAGTCTGATTATCAGCTTCATTATGAGAAAGCGCCTTTGCAAATGAGAAGGATAGGGGAATCATTCCACCATTGGGACTCAGGAACAGTACTCTAGCACCCCCTTTATCAGCCTAGAATGCTCGGTCGAAGTACATCTCTCACAGTCGAGCTAACGTCGTACAGGAAACTTCTTCGTCCGGGAGATCACTTGAGAGGGGAGATTCCGAGGCAACTGGGTGAGCCGCGAGGAAGTCTGCTAAGGCTTGACATTTGACTGCTCACTGTGGTACATACATGATGTCAAACTCCATCATCCATGCCCACTTGGCCAAATGTCTTGACAAGCATGGTCGGATCATAAGGAACTTGACCAGATCAGCTTTGGAGATTAACTTGACTTCGTGGCCGAGCAAGTAATGGCAGAGCTTCTGCACTGCAAAGATTATGGCCATACACATCTTTTCGATGGGAGGGTAATTCTTCTCGGCCCTTTACATTCTGCGGTTGAGATAATAGAGCGTTGTCTCTTTCCCTTCATCATTGTTCTTTGCCAGGAGTGCCCCGAGTGACTCATCAAGAGTGGTCACGTATAGGATGAGAGGCCTTTCTAACACTGGCATAGAGAGTACTGGCGGATTCAACAAGTACTGCTTGATGTCATTGAGCGCAGCTTGGCATGCTTCATCCCATATGAAGGGGGTATCCTTCTTCAGGAGGTGTGAAAAGGGTCTGCATCATCCTGAATGGTTTGAGATGAACCTCCGTATGTAGGAGAGCTTTCCTTGAAGAGACTACTGTTCATGGAGGGTTGTAAGCGGTTGCATGTCTTGAATTGCCTTGATTTTGACCGACTCGATCTCTAGTCCTCATGAACCCTAAAACTTTCCTTAGCATATGCCGAAGGCGCATTTCAAGGGGTTCATCTAGAGTTGGTGATGCCGCAGTCGTTCAAATACCTTTTTGAGGTCTTTTATGTGGGCATCCTTTGTTTCATATTTCACCACCAGGCCATCCACATAACACTCGACCTACCGGTGGATCATGTCCTTGAAGATGGTCATCATGGCTCGTTGGTACGTGGCCCGACATTCTTTAACCCGAAAGGCATCACAGTGTAGAAAAAGATGTTTCTTGGGGTCAAGAATGCAGTGGCCTCCTCGTCTTTTGACACCATTTTGATTTGTTTATAACCAGACTACCCATCCATAAAGGAGAAGATTTAGCAATGAGCCATGGAGTCGACCAGTATCTCGGTGAACGGGAGGGGGAAGTCATCCTAGGGGCAGGCAGTGTTCAAATCACGAAAGTCAGTACAGACCTGATTTGGCCATTCTTCTTCTTGACTGGGGCAACATTTGCCAACTATTTTGGGTATTTGACTTCACGTATGAATTCTGCTTGCCTGAGCATGTTCACCTCAGCATTTGATCTGCATCTCGAGGTCCGGTCTAAACCTTCTTGATTTCTGCTTCATGGGTTTGATGGTTGGATCAATACCAAGGCAATGGACAACAACTTGAGGGTCTGAACCGGGCATCTCCTGATAGTGACGGGCGAAGATGTCCCAATTTGCTCGAAGGATGGAGATATAACTCTCTTTCTCCTCTGGGGACATTTTATTTTAAATAAAAGTAGGCCTTAGGTTGGCCTCATCCCCCAGGTTGATCTCTTCAAGCTCATCAGCGGTGGCCTGACCTCCTTCTTCCCACCCTTCTGGAGCTTCCTGGAGTTCATCGTCAAGAGACTCACCAGGATTCTCATTGACCTCGAATGTAGAAGCTCATGATCCGCACACCTCGGCTTCTAAGCCTCATATCTGGTGATACGTGCACCATAGGTTCTTGGTTCCTGATGAGTGACGAGCTAGCTTGCCAACTTGGGAGTGACGAGCCCTTCTTCGAGCATCATGGAGAAAAACGCATGATGGATCGCGGGTGCCCCGTCATCCTCTTGGATTATGACTATGTGAGAATCTTAGTTGCCCTAAATGCTCTTTTCAACTCTTCGAGCTTTATCTAACCCTTGTTGATAAGGGCTTCGATCATGTCATTGAGCTTATAACAGTCGTAAGTGGGGTGGCATACCCTCCTGTGATAGGCGCAGTACTTCTCGTTTGCTTCCTTCCCAATTGACTCCGCATTATTGGGCTTAAGCAATTGTATCATGTTCTGTTCTAACAGCAATCGAAGTAATACAGGTGTCCACTCTGTGTCTAAGGGGTAAACCTTATTCTTGTGCTAGACTCAGTAGTCATTTTGCTTAGAATTTTTAAGAGGTGGGACGCGGTTGTAGGACTGCTGCTTGCCCTCGATCGAAGACGCTTGTGCCTTGGAAAGGTCTAGGGTTTGAGGAATCGCGCCCTTAGTGTCGGCCATGGTGACGACCGTGCTGATTACTGCCTTTTGCTACCCTTGTTGGAGCGAGAGTTAGAGCTGACAGTTTGCTGACAAGGGTTGCCGTGATGCTTGAATAATCCCTCAATACAAACTTCCTACGAGATGAGCTCTGACATGGAGGGTGGATTGGATGCCTCTACATGTAGAGCAATCATGGGAAGCATGTTCCATATGCAGGTCTGGACCGCTTCCTTCTCGATCATGGGAGTGGCATGAAAGGTTGCCAACTCTCTCCAGTGGGTGACGAACTTATCAACCGACTCACCAGGGTCTTGCATCAGGGTGAGGAGTTTGATGGTCTCCAGATTCCTTTGAAATTCGTAGAAGCATTGGTAGAACAACTGCTCCATCTCTTGCCATGTGTGTACAGAATTGGGAGGCAGCCGAGCATACCATTGGAAGCCTGACCCTTTGAGAGTTTCGATGAACTGGCAGAGGAGGAGTCGTTCATCAGTTGCCGGCTCCCGACAGGCCATCTTGAAGTGAACAGTATGCTGGTTCGGAGACGTAGTACCGTTGAACAGGGGTAGCTTCCCCTTTTCATGGTTCAAAGGGAAGGAAACTTGGTCTATGTACGAAGGCTACGAATTTTGATAGAGCTGCATCTCCTACATGCCTGGGACATTGTTCTTGAGGCTATAGGCCACCATAGGATCTATGTCGGTTTGGGAGACCCCGCGGGACGTAGAACTGTCTTGAGAGGCTGATGGAGGAGTTTACCTGGGAACTATGTCCTCACTAGGAGGGGAATCGGATGAAGAAGGGGACCTGGAGGCCTCTAGGCGTTCCATCTTTCTAAGGATGTCTTGCATCATTTCCTCGAACTTGTTCATCCGC
This sequence comes from Amborella trichopoda, assembly GCF_054954075.1. Lineage (NCBI taxonomy): Eukaryota > Viridiplantae > Streptophyta > Magnoliopsida > Amborellales > Amborellaceae > Amborella > Amborella trichopoda. Next base: position 34,339,819 of record NC_142348.1, read on the forward strand.
TCCTCCTGAACGTCGCCCGGGTCATTGATCTTCATAACATTGACCGTCTCTGCTGAAGGGTCAGAACTTGGCAGGACAGCGGACTGCCGAGGTCAGCGAGTGGTGCAGGGCAAGTCAGTCAGAAGGGGTTCAGCCTGCCTCGATTGGACTCGAGCCTTGTATGCCAATCTCGTCAGGATCGGTTCTTGACAGTCTTAGGATTGTGGCTTCTAAGTAGTTACAACCCAGCAATACTCTTGGACTCCGCCAGGCTTTGGCATTTGGAGAGGGAAGAAGGGGTTACGAGGCAGGAGGTCATCAGAGGTGGTAGCCTCGATTGCCTTGGAGGCTTCTTTGGTCAGGATCTGAAGACCTCTTTCCTGCTTAACCCTGAGCAGGCTATGGACTTCACTCTAAAACCGAGCCTGAGACCTGGACTGCCCCGCCTTCTTCGAACACGCAAGGGCCGTGTCTATGAGCTGGAGCAGGGAGTGGGGTCCGAGGATGGAAGGCAGCCTGGGTTTTTTCCTAGGAGGCTAGAGGCCTCGGTCTGACAGCAGGTTGTTGCCCCTAGTTCCTTTGTGGAGCTCATGTGCACGGCTGACCCTAGGCTGGCTCAAGATGGTACTCTTAGGGAAGACCTTCGAGTATCAAGGCCCGGGGTGTTTTCCTGGTGTCGGGAGAGCGATAGAGGAAGGAACTGGTTCACGACTCTGTCTGAGTTGAGGTCTGGAAGGAACCTGCCAAGGCGGTGCATGTGCACCTTTAGAGTTAGTCGTCCGAGTGACCTGGGGGTCGACTCGGGTTTGGTCAATGAGTCCGACCTGAGGAGGTCGAGACCCACGAGCTTGTATCTGTGAGGGGTGAGGCAGAAGCCCACCTCACACAGGGTGAAGCTGTGTGTGTTGGGAGGAAGGACGGAGTGGTCGACCCTCATGAGCTCGAGGTAGCATAGAGTTAGCACTGCCCCAGGTTTTGGAAAGCAAATGCATGGCGCCTGTAGGGTTTAGCCCGAGAATGCCTAACCCTAGATGCAAGCTCAAGGCAACGTGAGGGTTTCCCCGAGGTGCAGCTCGAGTGGATGAACCATGAGCCCTTTGGGTGTGTGCGAGGGGTGGAGATCTCAAGACCTCCGCCTCTATGTGTCGACTCTCCAAGTGTGGAGGTTCGGGGTGATGAAGGAGCATAAGGGGTTGCCTTCGGTGAACCTCAAGAGCTATAAAAACTTGCTTGCCTTTCGCGAGAGTGATGGGGGCAGCCTTGCGGCGTGCCTCAGCAATATGACTGGCAGTGGACTTGCCAGTAGCAGGATGCGCGGCAGCAAGTGTGCTACCCATGCAAGGGACCTTGGTGGAGAGTCCACCAGGGCAAGAAAGCGAGGAGGCAGGGACCTTTAAGTCCGCTCTCACACCGATCCTGGTGAGGACCCAAGAGCTCGACCATGAGTCCTGACTCAGGAGAAGGATGGGGAAGGAGGCTTGAGTAGCTCGCTTCCCTAGAACAGCCACGAGTACGGGGATAAGGAAATCCCCAACCCAGATAAATGGGTTGAGCAACCCAGATGCCATAGAAATAAGTGCATAAAGTAAAAGAGGATACTGGTCAAACAAGAGAGAACCGACTAAGGGGTAATAAGTCCCTAGTGGAGTCACCAAGCCGGTTAGATATCTCAATCTCACCTTCTAGATCTATATGATCTGGCAGTACGTACCTTGAGTTTATGGTGAACCCAGGGTTTTAGATCGCTCTCTCAGAACCTTGCTCAAGAGCAAGGTCAGGTAGACCAACCGATGAGAGAAGAATTTAGGTGGGTTCGGGACTTACTCGGGCTGTCTTGCGTGGGCGCCCTCTTAGATCACAAAAAAGGCCCCCCATCTGCTTTAGTTGGTTCAGAAACGCCTCCCTTGACCTGCAATCCTATTCTTTTCTGCGCAATACTTCTATGGTTAATTTGTAAGACAAGTGGGTAAGAAGACCCACCCTTGTCTTAGGGCAATGTATGTTATGTGAGAGCATGATGATATGTAAAGTTTTAGATAAAGATAGAAAAGGGAAGAAAAACTCAACACAAACGCAAAGCCAACATGACGTCCGGATAATTATCGACTCTAAGTGGTAGCAAGATGGGCATGGTCCTCAGGACCAACACGGTAGCAATATTATTGAAAATCAAGACGGCGGTGCTAAGCTAGATCTACCCTCAGTCAAGTTAGAAGAGAAAAGGATGAAGAGAAGAGAGAGAGATGGAAGAGGGAGGAAGAATCCAGATGACAATGAGCATCGCCGTTGTCAGCACGAGGAGGTGACATGTCCCTAGCGAATAGTGATGGCTCCTAACAAGGCGCACGACGATAACTTCTCATAGGGCGCACGTCGATGGGCATAGGGCAGCGTAGAAGAAGCCAACACGCGGCTACGAGTATTGCCTCGACCCTTTGCGGACGTTGATGGGTATTGCCATCTGCAACGGTCGTGCGACAGGGTGAAGCCCTTGCGGGAGACGATAGGCTTCGTTACTCGCATCTTTCGCTGAGGCACTTAGGATATGACTGCAGACGACGATGAGTAGTGCCGTCTGGAGGCCTCGCGAAAGAGATAGAAAGGGGAAAGAGACACGCGTATGGAACTATCATCACCATGCACGACCTGTGAGGCTACAAGAGGGGCATGCACGGTACTGCCACTGCTGTGCACGGCCTCTTAGGACAGCTCAGACGAGGAAGAAGAAGAAGAAAGATAAGAAGAGAGAGAATAGGTGAGAGAGAATAAAAGAAAAAGAAGAGAGAGAAGGTTTACCTCGAACCTAGAGGTATCGGTCAAAAGTTTCTCTCACCTCACTCTCTCTCTCAAGTGTGATACAACAGTGGGAAGATAGAGAAGCTATATTCAATAAAAAAATTATCTTTTGCAAGGAGATGGATCCTGTGTGTGTGTCCTTTTTTCTGCATACAATGCTGATACATATATATAGAATTTTCCCCAAACATGGGTGGATGATCAAAAGATTAAATTTAATAAAAAAAATTAGAAAATAAGGTACAAAATGATAGATTTGCCCCTTCCTAACAATTTGTAAAATTTCATAACAGTCCTTGTGTTGCCCTAGAATTTACGTGATCTTGCATGGATGATCCGCGGACGTTCTGATGTTCGGTTGATTGTAAGATGATTGTTTTCTTCTAGGGCTCGGCATTGCGATCGATTTGATACTAACTTCAAACCGTGGATCGTGTTTTAGTGCACGATCATGTGACTTGAAATTTTAGTGGATCCTGAAACGTTGTATCGATAGTGTACTCATTCCTTGATGTGTTTTGGTGATTTCTTCACTGAACTATACTGAGCATGCCGTTACGATCACGGTGCAACAAATGCAGCTCGATTCCATGCCCAAACAAAAATTTTGGAACTTTGGAAATTTGGCCCAAATCTAGAATACTGACGATGGAATTTTTAGTTACTTTGTCGGCTTCATCTTCAGAGTCGGACCGTTCATCATGTACAGGGTTCGGGTCAGTGATAGCCCGATATCTTACGCCTACAATGGAATTGGTATCGCGTCGATCGGGCTCGTGAGCGATGTGATCCGGTCTCTTGAGAGAGATATGATGCTGCTGAATTTTCTGCACTTTTTTCACAGATCAGCAACTTCTCTTTAGCTTTTCTTCGTGCTCGGTTCTCATCACAGGGCATGCGACATATCGAATCGCTCGTCTTGACTAAACAAACATGCTCACCAAATTTGAGCACGATCCCACTTGGGACGGGTGAGATATGAGCATCGAAAGTTACTGGTCGTGACCGTCCCTTCCACGGTGTGGAGTTCCAGGGTGGCTGCACGGGAATAGCATGCGGCCCCTCCTGTTTCACTCTTTTGCCTATAACTTCTTCCTGGAGTGTCCGTTCTAGCTGAAATTTGACCCCTGGGGGTTTTCAACTGTGTCGATTCCAATGGTAGTGGTCCTACAATAAATTAAAACACCAAAAATATAGTTCTAGTTATAGTTTCCATTTCAGAGCGCTAAAGGCCAATATTTTTGTAACTATTTCTCAGCCTGCACTGCCTTAGACATGTCGGAATGCGACAAAACTTGGAAGGAGACTTTTGAGAGACCTCATAAAGATCTTGGCTAATTTTGGGGGTATTCTGATACTGTCAAAATTTCTACTGTTCGCTAGGCCTTTATTGAGCGGGGGCCCCATGTTGATGAAAAATACCATCCAATAAGTACTTCTCTATATATCGTCCATTGATAGGGGGCATTGCCTCTCCTCCAATCGAGTTTTCCCGTACATAGGCCCCATTTGGTGTGGCCTTTTTTACTATGAACGGACCTTCCCACTTGGGTTCGAATTTCCCTTTACGGTGCCCATGCATGACAATTGGTCTCTTGACTAGTAAGACAAGATCCCCACGAGCAAATGAGAGAACCTTGATAGACTTGTCAAAGGCTCTCTTCATTCTTCCTTGATTTAGTTTGAGGTTCTGCTGGGCCTCTAGTCTCTTTTCGTCAAGGGCATCTAACTCTTGGTAATGGAGCTTGACCCTCTCATCTCAGTCAGTCCCTGATGTATAGTGACATGGAGTGAGGGTATTTGAACCTCGAGGGGTAAGACCGTATCACCTCCATAGACCCAGGAATAAGGAGTGGAGTTTGTAGCATTCCGAGTGGTGGTACGATAAGCCCACAGAGCTTCGGGCAGCTTCTCTTGCCATTTCTTCTTTTACTTCGAAACTGACTTCCGGAGCACCCCGCATGGAGTTTTGTTGAACGCCTCAACCAAACCGTTGGCTCGAGGGTAGTACATAGTCAAGTACTTCTACTCGAAGCCGAACTGGTTGGCTAGGCGATCAACATGATGACTTCTGAACTGGGGGCCATTAACTGAGGATTTTTGGTTTGGAACCCCGGAACAGTAGATGATGTGGTGACGCATGATGTTGGCTACCACGGTCCTTGGAACCTGCTTGAGGGGAACCGCTTTAGCCAACTTGGAAAATTAATATGTTGCTGCTAGGATGAAGGCATGACCTAAAGTAGAAAGAGGGTCTATGGGTCCCACAATATCCATACCCCATTGGGAAAGGGCCATGATGAAACTGTAGGATGGAGAGGCTCCGGGGGTTGATGAATGAGGCTTGAGTGAATATAGCACACCTGGCATCTCTTAGCATAGTTTTGAGCGTCAGCCACCATTGAAGGCCAATAATAGCCTAGTCTGTGTATGCACTCGTAGAGCTTAGGGCGGGATTGATGTACCCCGCAGATTCTGGAATGCACTTCTTCGAGTACTTTACTTGCTTCCTGTAAATCGCCGCATCTGAGGAGAATTCCGTCAAACGACCGATGAAAGAGATTGTCTGCGTCGATAAAGTTGTACTTGGTAGACATCCGTCGTATGCCGGTACGTTCTGCCCGATCCTCCATGCTTTATGAAGTCCATGATTGGCTCTCTCCAGTCTTCGAGTTGTTCAACTTGTGCACTCATCGGGTCAAAAAATTTGGGTTCTTGCTTCTTGACCTTGAATTCTTTACCTTGGGGTATCTCTTGCTCTGCCTCAATGACATCTTTGGCTGCGAGAAGTGCCTCGAATGAGTAAGACGGGCATTCAAGGAAGACATCCCTCTCATCATCTGCGTCAACTTCGGTTCTCAAGTCAACATGTCTCCATTTGGTTACCCAGACTGGAGTGGGTCCTAATGAAGACAATTGAATGGTGGCACCGAGCTTTGAGAGAGCATCAGCCTCCGAGTTTAGCCTTCTAGGGATGTGACTTAGGAAGAAATCATCTAACTGGGCCATATAAGATTTGGCCGTGTCATGATAAGGCTTGAGAGTGTCCTTCCTTACATCATAAATTACTTTAAGCTGCCAGATGACCAGCTCAGAGGCACCGAAGATGTTCAGGTGCTCCAGGTCTAGCTGTTAGGTGATCTCCTATCCGATTATGAGGGCTTGATACTCTGCTTTGTTATGAGAAAATTCCTCTGTAAGTGAGAAGGATAGAGGGATCATTTAGCCATCAGGAGTTAAGAACACAACTCTGACGCCCCCTCTATCAGACTGGAATGCTCTGTCAAAGTACATTTCCCACGGCTGAGACGACACCATATAGAAAACTTCTTCATCTGGGAGGTCGCTCAACAGGAGAGATTTTAAGGGGACTAATGCTTGACCTTTAACTGCTTTCTATGGTACATACATGATGTCGAACTCCATCAGCAATAACGCCCACTTGGCCAAACATCCTCACAAGCATGGCCTGGTCATAAGAAACTTGACCGGGTCGGTCTTGGAGATTAACTTGACCTCATGACTGAGCAAGTAGTGGCGGAGCTTCCTTGCAAAGATCAAGGCTAAGCACATCTTTTCGATGGGAGGGTAATTCTTCTCGGCTCCTTGCATTTTGTGGCTGAGATAATAGAGCACTTTCTTTTTCCCTCCATTGTTCTGCACTAGGAGTGCCCCGACTGATTCATCAAGGGCGGTCACGTATAGGATGAGAGGCCTTACTAACATTGGGGTAGAGAGTACATGTGGATTCAACAAGTATTGCTTGATGTCATCGAGGGAAGCTTGGCACACTTCGTCCCATATGTAGGGAGTGTCCTTTTCAACAAGTGTGAAAAGGGTCTGTATCGTCTTGAGAGGTTTGAGATGAACCTTCGAATGTAGGATAGTTGTCCTTGGAGAGACCGCAGTTCATGCAGGGTCGTAGGCGCTGGCATGTCCTGAATTGCCTTGATCTTGACAGGCTCTATCTCCAGCTCTCGGTACCTCACGATGAACCCTAACAATATTCCCAAGTGTATGTCGAAAGTACATTTCAAGGGGTTCATCTTGAGTTGGTGATGCCGCAGTCGTTTGAATACCTTTTTGTGGTCTTACATGTGGGCATCCTTTGTTTCATATTTCACCACCAGGTCATCCACATAGCACTCGAACTCCTTGTGGATCATGTCCTTGAAGATGGTTGTCATGGCTCGCTGATACACGGCACCGGCATTCTTTAACCCGAAGGCATCATAGTGTAGCAAAAGGCACCTTTTGGGGTTAAGAACGTAGTGGCCTCCTCATCTTTTGGTGCCATCTTGATTTGGTTACAACCAGAATGCCCATCCATAAAGGAGAAGATCTGACAATGAGCCATGGAGTAGACAAGTATCTCGGTGAATGGCAGGGGGAAGTCCTCCTTGGGGAAGGCGCTGCTCAAGTCGCGAAAGTCATTATAGACCCTGATTTGGCCATTTTTCTTTTTGATTGGGACAACATTTGCCAGCCTTCTTGGGTATTTGACTTCACCTATGAACTCAGCTTGCCTGAGTTTGTTCACCTCAGCATTGATCTGCATCTCGAGGTCAGGTCTAAACCTCCTTGATTTCTGCTTCATGTGGTGGGATCAATACCGAGGCGGTGGACAACAATCTGAGCGTCTAGACCGGGCATCTCATGACAATGTCAGGCAAATACGTTCCGATTTGCTTGGATGAGGGAAATATAACTTTCTTTCTCCTATGAGGACATATTTGCTGAGATGAAAGTTGGCCTAGGGTCGGCCTCATCCCCCAAGTTGATATCTTCAAGCTCGTTAGCAGTGGCCTGACCACCTTCTTCCCACTCTCCTAGAGCTTCTTAAAGCTCCTCGTCAGGGGACTCACTAGGATTCTCACTGACCTCGAGTGTGGAAACCCATGATCTCGACATCTCGGCTTCTAGGAGGGGCACAGTGTGGGAGAGGACCGGTATCTGGCTGGTCCATGACCTCGTGCCTGGTATCACTTGGTGCTTTCCCAGAGTTGGATGAAGTTTCATGAACTTGGATCATGTGGCAGGCCTCGTGAGAACAGAAGCCTGAAGATGAGTCAGTTTTGGCTCGAGTTGACAGGGCATCGACGGCTGTCGAGAATCCAGTAGCCTGGGCCAGCATCTCTTTGAGGCGCTCTTTCTGTGGCTAAGTGAGGCTAGTGCCTCCAAACTCTCTATTTAAAGTGTCGAATTATGGGCATCGTCGAGCTGCACCTGTAGAGAGAATAGAAGAGGAGGGAGGAGAAGAGTTAGAACGTTTCGGGCAGCTTTTTACGTCGTTGCCAGAATTGGACATGTGCAGGGGGTATTTTAGGTCTTGCCCCGGCTTTGACAGTTGTGGGGTGCTTTTAGCGTCATCACCAATATTCGAGGAATCCCAAGGTACTGGTGGCTCAGGGATGTTTGCCTGATTGGACAAAAGGATGAGGTGAGCTGCGCCTGAGATGAAGTCCTTCAAGGTCGGAAGTGGCGGGAGAGGCTTGAGAAATTATTCCTCAACTGGTGGCTGAGGAAGACGATTCCTTCTTCGTGCTGACCTAGGTGTTTGCCGTCTCCTTTTGGGTCCCTGAGGAGGAGTCTGAACTGCCCTATCGGGCTGGTGGGTAGTCCTAGCTTGGTGGACTGCCTCGCGCTTCAGGGACTTGAACCTACTTCTCCCATAGTAGACTTCCCAGGGTTGAGAAGTTGAGGGTTCTGAAGGGTTTAGTGCATGCTCAGGAGTAGTGCGGCTTCCACCTGGAAATGTTCTGGGAGGATGACATAGATAATGTGGCCTTCCTGGACTTTCTCCGCAACTACGGCTTCGAACCCAGAGCATCTCGTGGCCCCATACCTGGTGATATGGGCACCAAAGTTTTTCTGTGCCCTGGGCAAGATGCCTCGGCTGCCTGGAGGGCTTGGGAGTGACGAGGCCTTGTTGGATCATTGCCTCAAAGAGGGCCTGTAGAGGGTCATGTTTAGTATTTCCCTGGGCTTGCGTCGAGAGGTCTTCTTGCCTTGAACTTCCTGGCACTGCTACATCTTCTTTGCCAAGAGCTCGTGGAATCCAGTGCATTCTCTGATTTCATGACCTCGTATTTGGTGATATGCGCACAAGAGGTTCTCGGTCCTCAGAGGTAGGACTTTAGGCTGCCTTGTCAGCTTGGGAGTGACGAGTCCTTTGAGCATTATGGAGAAAAATGCACAGAGGATAGCGGGTGCCTTGTCATCATCTTGGATCATGGCTATATGAGAAGCTTCAGTTGCTCCAAACGCTTTCTTCAACTCTTCGAGCTTTATCTGACCCTTGTTTATAAGGGCTTCGATAGTGTCATTGAGCTTATAACAGTCGTGAGTAGGGTGACCTACTCTCCTGTGATAGGCATAGCACCTCTCATTCATCTCCTGCCCAACTGACTCTACAATATTGGCCTCCGACAGTTAGATCATGTTGTGTTATAGAAGCAGTCGAAGCAGTGCAGGAGTCCACTCCTTGTCGAAGGGGGGTGTTTGTTTCAAAAGTTATTTCACTTACAAATTCTAGGAGGGGAGGCCTCATTGTAGAACTGCTGTGTGCCCCCGGCTAGAGATGTCAGTGCCTTGGAAAGGTCCAGGGTTTGAGAAGCCACACTTCTAGTGCCAGTCATGGTGACAGTTGTGCTGATCACTGATTTTTGGTTGCCTTGACCGTTGAAGCGGGAATTTGAGCCAGAGGGTTGTTGCCGAGAGCTATCATGGTGCTTGATTAATCCCTCAATACAAGCTTCCTTAGAGATGAACTCTAACATGGAGGGTGGATTGGAGGCCTCAACATGTAGGGCAATCTCAAGAAGCATGTTCTATATATAAGTCTGAACCGCTTCCTTCTCAGTCATGGGAGTGACATGAAAGGTTGCCAACTCTCTCCATCGGGTGATGAACTTGTCAACAGGCTCACCAGGGTCTTGCATCAGAATGAGGAGCTCGATAGTTTCCACGTTCTTGTGGACTTCATAGAAGCGTTGGTAAAAAAACTGCTCCATTTCTTGCCACATGTGCACCGAGTTCAAAGGCAGCCGAGCATACCATTGAAAGGCTGGCCCTTCAAGAATCTCAATGAACTGAACGAGGAGAAGTCGCCCATCAGTTGCCATCCCCCTACAAGCCGCTTGGAAGTGGGCAGTATGCTGGTGAGGAGAAGTAGTACCAGTGAATATGGGGAGCTTGCCCTTTTGGTAGTTTGGGGGAAACGACACCTGGTCAATGTACGAAGGGTACGGCTTCTGGTAAAGCGGCGTCTCTTGCATGCTTGGGACCTTGTTCTTGATGCTATGAGTCACCATGGCATCTATGTCGTTTTGGGAGACCCCGTGGGAGGCCAAGCTGTCTTGGGAGGCTAGTGGGGGAGTTTGCCTGGGCATTGTGTCCTCACCAGTCGGGGGATCGGTCTCTTGGTGAGAAGAAAGGGACTTGGAGGCTTCTAGGCTTTCCATCTTGTCAATGATGAATTGAACCATTACCTCAAACCTGGTCATCCTTTCTTCTCTTGGGTGTCATCCAGATCATTGATCACTATGACACTAATCGTGTCCTCTGGGAGGTCAGAGCTAGGCAGAGCAATGGACTGTCGAGGTTGGCAGGTCGGGCACGGCAAGTCAATCTGCATTGGGCTCTGGTCGCCCTGACTGGACTCGAGCCTTGTACGCTGATCTTATGTGGACCGGTTCTCGAAGGTCTTGGGACCATGGTTTCTTGGCAGTAACGACTCAGCAATACTCTTGGAGTTGCTCAGGTTCTGGAGTTTGAAGAGGTAAAAAGGGATTATAAGGCGGGAGGTCATCAAGGGTGGTGACCTCGACTGCCTTGGAGACTTCTTTGGTCAGGATCTGAAGACCTCTCTTCTACTTAGTGTTTATGATGAAAAAATCTTACAGATTTGGAGATGAAGATCTCTCGCATCTGACACCTTAAACTAATAAAAATAAAGTGGTACAGAAGGTGGGACAAATCAAATTCAGATATGAGGCCAGATCTACCGTGAAACGAGCAGATCTACTCTCAGATCTGTGGCAGAGCCAATATGATCCAAGACATTACAAAATACGATTTTTAAGTAAACAAACATATCAAAATAAAATGAAAACAATAAAAGCAAAAGATATAAAATGGAAGAAAATGATACCGAACCGAGCCGAATGGCCTGAAACTCCCAAGCCTTTAGGGCTCGCCCGTATCAGAACCGGTCCTCTTTGTCTCTCTGATCCAGATATTAGCCAGCAAGTCTTTTCAGTATAGGGTGGTTGTGCCCTATAGATGGTTCTAGGTGTCCTAGGTCTACGCTTTCTCAAGCTTAAGGGTTGAAGTTCCAGGAGGCTGGGGGTTTCTTGAAGCTATCTCTAGGGTTTCAAATCTCTCTGAGGTTTCTATCTCTATCTCCCGACTGTTCTCTCTATCCTAGGTTTTCTCTCTCCCCCAGGTTTTCTCTCCCTCCCTTAGTCATTTTTTCTCCCCATACCAGTCAAATGACCACAAAAAGAGGCCTTATAATTGGGAAGGATGAGCACACGTAACAAGTAAATCCCCGGTCAAAGAGTCAAATTTTGAGAGTCACGAATTTAGGCGGCACGGGTCGTGTCGCCTAAGGCTGGGTGGCACAACTCATGTCGCCTGGGCGGCACGCCCCTTGTCGCACACACCATTTTAATAAAACAGGACCATTGTTTGATGACTTGGGCACGCCTTGTGTCGCCCAAACTAAAACTTGTCCAAATTGATTTTTAAAATTTGGGTGTCTTCCTCAGCCTCTTGTGAAACTCTTTGAGAAATTTTGGGTCAAAATGAATTTTTTTACTATTTTAATTGATTTTTTTGGTAAAATAGGGCTTTTATAGAAATCTAGGTCAAAATAGGGTTTCTACAGGGTTACAATTTAGGCATACTGGTTCTAGGTCACAAGGTAGGTTGTGTGAACTATGAATTTGGGTTTACTCGGCTAAGTGTGATCCTAAGGGTTCAGAAAACTACAGAATTTGGCAGATTTAAAATGGGGTGTCTATAGTTGTCCCTCTTTGGCACTCCATGTCCTTCGAGGAATAGGTTAGTGGCAAAGAAGTAGACACTCTGGTATTCCCTGCTCTTCGAGGGGCAGGTGAACGTCAAAGATTTATTCCTGATGTCACGTGGTCCAAGGGCACACCATCTATCCCTCCAAGTCATTGTGCTCATCGAGCTCACCCACCTAAGGTATGTTTCCTCCTAGGGTTTTCGGTGTGAGATGTCGATGAGTTACACAAGCTAGAAACTTGAGTTAGATTTTATGGCCATGCCACTTAACTTCAGGCGTTTTGCAGCTCAAAAAATATTTAACCTTGGAATCTTCTTTGATCTCCGTAGGGTTTCCTAAGGTTGTCTATAGGTCTAAGAAAAGACAAGATAATGCAGACATTGAAAATTTTTTCCTAACGTCCCGTGGTCAGAGGACACACCAACTATCCCTCCAAGTCATTGCGTTCATCGAGCTCACCCACCTAGGGCAGTTTTTCTCCTAGGGTTTTCAACGTGAGATGTCGATGAGTTACACAAGCTTGAAACTCGAGTTGCATTTTCTAGCCATGCCACTTAACTTCAGTTTCAAATTTGTAAACCTACATTTTCCTGGATTTCCTCAGGGTTTCCTAAGGCTTTCTGTAGGAATAGACTTGTTTGGCCGAATCTGAAGAGAGAGACGAGGCAGCAACATGGTAATCACTGCAACGTGGTGATCATCATTTATGGGTGTTCAAGCTCCTTCGTCGTTTTAAAATTCGTTTTAGAAATTTTGAAAGTAGGAATAGATTTGAAATAGAACCCGGAGAAAGGACAGGTTATGATTTTAATAAAGAAATTAAAGTTTTGAAAACGCAAAACATATGTGAGAAAATTTTTAAAGAGAGAAAGATATTTCGAAAAAAAATAATTGATTAGCAGTTTTAACTCCTGCAACCATAGAGCCCTCTAAGCAGTTTAATGTCATCAGCGATGGACGGTGTAATCGACAGTTAAACTCATACAACCGTGGAGTTTTTATTTTCTTTTTTTTTTTTGCTGCCCCTGTTGGGGGATGGTTCTCTTTTAATGTAAGTCTTACGGGTTAACCACTTGTGACCCCTTTAGCAGACCTTATGTGAGCGTATCGAGTCCTTGCTTGAATCTTCGGGATCAGGAATCAACAAGTATTTCTAAATCTTCCAACCTCATCTCTTGTGTTGCAATTCAAGGAGAGTTCTCTAGAGTTTCGAGCGAAACAGAGTCTTGAAAATATAGGATACTGCCCCTAGGTGTTCAGAATCTCTTTGGATTTTCGATTTCATTCCGCCACCACGCACCTTCCGAAGTTTCAGATGATCTAGGTCCTTAACAGCGTTCTGTCAAGCTAATGCTTATTGATTTTTCTTTTAACACCACTTTGACTCAGGGGAGGAAAAGAAGACGTTTAGACAGATAAGACTTTGGAGATTAGAAGGGAGGAGAGAACTTCTTCTTTTTTCATGCCCCGGGGTCCCTTTCGGGTGTTCGTTCTGATAGCCTTTTTTCCAACGCTTGGAGTTCTTTTCGGATTTTCAGCCCAATGGAATTTTTTTTATTATTATTTTTTTCATTGCTCTGAGGTTCATTTCGAGGTTTCAGCCCGGTACCCTTTTTTCTAACGCTTGGGGTTCCTTTCAGATTTTCAGCCCAGCGGATTTTTTTTTTTTTTTTTAAGAAGAAAAGAACAATGACAAAGGAAGAGGAGGAGGAGGAAGAAGAGTCAAGGTGCCCCTCTTGTTTTTTTAGCAAATCGCCTTAAGATCATGTAAGAATTTGATCATCTTTCCCTCCTCCAAGTGGCAGGGAGGTTCTAATATCGGTCTTCCTTTGATTTCTCTTAAATCTATGTTGAACTTTTCTTTTAAACTGCTCAACTTGAACCTTAATTTTGGGACTAAAAATCACTCTCAGTTTCCAAATCCCTTAGCCTTCTGTATATACGGATAGGCTCATCAGGGTTTTCCCGTTAATGAAGTACTGCATGTTACACATTAGACGTTAATGCCTTGTGAAGAGTGAGGCATGAATGCCTCATTTGATTATTTGCAAGGGGTGAATGATCACCCAACTCCTTTTCAGTAATCTTTTTCATTGTAAATTTCGAATTGTTTGTCGAGGGTAACTACATAGTAGACTCATTTTCAGTGCTCGAGCTTAGGTGAGACTCTCACATGAAAGGAGTGATTGACTTGGTATTAGATAGCCTCACAGCATGTTGGGAGTCCATAAAGAAGGGTTCAATCTTGCTAGTTGCCCCTATTGTATCATCTTCATGATAGGAGTTTGCCCCTATTGAATATTTTGATGGGGTTGCCCCTGCAGTGCTTTTTGTTTTGTTGGGAACTTGGTCTTCATAGGATGAATTCTCTTGATATGGTGGTGCTCCAATTATCAGAGTTGTGCTCATGTCGTTAATGACTTTTAGAGAGCCTACCTCTTGAGGAGGCAACATGGTCGGATTTTCAATATTCAATTCTTAATCCCAAATTGGTAGATCATTCAAGAAATCTAGTGAAGGTGGCCCAGGTCGACGCCTTAGAATTTCTAAAGTTTCGAGCTCTATCAACTTTGGTGAAGATGTAAAATATTTAGGAATAGTCAAATTTGGGCTCTTTGCTTCTCCATCATCTATAACTAGGTTCACCTCAAGAGGTGACTTGGTTAAATCTTTTAAGCTTGGCTCCTCATCCCATGTAGGTGGGTTGGTGAGGAAGTCTGGTGAAGGTGGCCCAGGTGGGCCCCTTAGAATTTCCAAAGGTTCGACCTCTTTTGATATTTGCGGTGTTGGCCCCTTATTTGGAAGCGTAATGGGAGACTTTGAGGTGTTGACCCCTTGTTTAGAAGATGATCCCTTCTCGTTGATCTGGATCACATCAATTTTCAAAACATCGTCCTCATCATATTGATCCCACTTAGGTGGGTCGTCAAGGTTTTGAGGTGAAGAGCTTCTTTTTAGCACTTGTTCATTTGCCCCCTCACAAGATGTTGTCCAAGAATTAAGATTTTTCCTGTCGTCATGGGCTTGGGAATCCATAGCTTCAAAACCTTGGTTGAGTTTATGCTCGAGTTCATATTGCTCTTGCGAGTTTGATTCGTTGCCACACATGTATGAATCATTTATTGTGTTAACTTGGAAGTACGGGTTGAAGAGTTCATATGCCCTAGTGTGGCTCTTGACGATGGGGATTTCTTGTGCTACTTTTGGGAGTGTATCGTGAAGTGGAATTCCATATGCCCCTTTCTTCTCCCCTTTTTTCGGTTATGGGCTTGGAGCTAAGGTCATCCTCAGTCATTAACCCCTGGGTGAGGTTATGCTCATTTTGTTCTTCATCTACTGAACTTTTCAGTTGATTTTTTCTTGTGCTCCAAGGACTTTGTGGATGTTCTTCGTGTTTGGGCACAACTTGTGATTCTCTTGAGTTAATCAGGTTGACATCAGTATCCTTTGTCGAGACATCTAAAGTTTATGATTCTTCTTTGCTGTCAACATCTTCCTTTTCGACACTTATCATGCCGTTATCGATGAGATCTTGAACTCTATGTCTGGAAGCTCAACATTCCTCAGTGTTATGGGCATAGTTTTGATGTTAATCGCACCATCAAGATGTATCACCTCTATGGGAAGGAGGAATCTTGGTTGTTGTCGAAAATTTTATGAGCCTTACCTTAATCAATTTCTTCATGACATCGGTCATAGGCTCATCAATGGGAGTAAGTTCCCTAGGTGTGGAAGTCTGCATTCTCCATGTGGTAGAATGAATTTTAGTTTTTTCTTGTTAATGGTTTGCAGAAGGTTGCTTTTTATGATCATGTTCACTTCTCCTTCTTGAGAGGGTTTTTTGGCTATGGCTTTATCTTCCTTGGCTCGCTCATATCGTGATACTCTTTCAAGCATATCATAAAATGAGTAGGGACTCCCCCACACTGAAGAATGTGACATATTCTGGAATCATGTTCTCTAATGCTATGCTTACCTTCGCGACTTCAAGGAGTGGAGTTTTAATGACTTGCATAGCAGCCTCTTTAAATCTGGTTATAAACAAGGTAGGAGACTCGTCCGACTTCTATTTGGTGGAAGTTAACTTAGCAAGGGTGACGAGTCTTGGCCTTCCTCCACTATAGAGGGAGGAAAATTGTCTGAACATTTTGTCAGGAGTTTCTTAAGGGTCCTCCTTCATGAATCGTCGGTGCCACATCAAGGGTTCTTTTAAGCTATGCAAGAACGTGACCTTAAGTTGGTTGGATTGGTCTCGCAGTGTGTGGACCATAAATAAGTAGGCGTTGATGTGTGCCTCAGGATCCTCTTTCCTTGAAAATCTGTTTCTGAATTGTGGCATCACAAACCCCACTGGTAGATCTTCTAGATTTCCTAGAATTTCTTATACATAAGCTTTAAGAGTTGAGAAATCTCAAATTCCCATTTTCTCTAAAGAGTCTTGGAGGTGTTTCCTATGAGCGAATTGAGCCGTAGTTGTAGCTATGAGCAGGCTCGATTATATGGTCTGTTGAAACTGATTTTGTGGTATGTGACTCATGCACTTTAGGATTGTCCTTATATCGAGTTAGATTAAAACCCTAATCTTCACTGGTGATGGGTTGCTTGGGTAGACTTTCTCTAGTACTACGCGTACCTACTCGCCTACTAACTGGCTGATTATCAAGACTGGAATGTTGGGTTGCTAATTGGCCATCGGGGTTCACATGATTGAGATCGGCAGACTCAAAGATCTAAGCCGAGGCCTTATTTTTGTTGTGCTGACTGGATTTGAGGTTAACCCTTATGTCTTGGAGGATTGCTCTCAGTTTAACTATTCAAGGTGTTACGAACCTTACCAACTTGTTGGCTCGGGACATCCAAAGGGTGGCCTTGAAAGCGGCTTGGACGGCTAGGTTTGGTTCTATGCCGGTCGAGAGTCGGCTCACTAACACGAGTGCTATTGATGATTTGTGAGGGAGCACTGTGACGGTGCCTCTCGGACTGACTAGGTTCTCTGGATCTAGATTGAGCTGGGGCCATAGGGTTGAACCTTGCTCTGGTATGATCATGTGTCATGACTCCCAGACTTGGTGAGATCTAGACTTGATGTCTCATGGTAGACCTACTATCAGACTAGAGGCAAATCCATAGCTACGATCTAGGTTAGGACTAGACTGGATGCTAGACTCAATGGGTTTTGGCTTGAACCCTGAACTAGGGTATGCCTAGTCTAAACTTAGAGGCAACCCTATGCTCAGACCTATGCTAGAACTTAGACTAAGATCTAGACTAGATAGGTACGAGTCTCGGCTCGGACCAAGAGTGGGTCTGGGTTCAGATCTGGGTGTGAGCTTGGTTCGGACCTGGACTGGGCTGGGTGAAAGCTAGGGCTTGGACCAAGAGGGTTGTGATAGTCAGACCAAGTATGGACCCGAACTGGATCGAAGATGACCTAGGAACAAGCCTTCGACTGGAACTAAGAGGGGGCCTAGGTTTGGACCTGGGTGTGAACCTGGTTCGGACCTGAGCTAGTTTGGGTATAAGCCTGAACTTGGACCCAGAGAATTTTCAAATCAGACCAGGTGTGGACCTGGACTGGATCAAAGAAGAGCTAAGAACGAGCTTTCAGCTAGGGCCAAAAGGAGGCCCCGGTTCGGACTTCGGTGTGAACCTAGTTCGGACTTCGGTGTGAACCTGGTTCGGACCTGGGCTAGGCTGGGTACAAGCCTGGACTTGGACCTGAAGGGTTCAACTCTGACCAAAAGCGTTTCCGGACTGAGATCTAAGATTAACCAATAAAAAATAAGCAAGCAAGCACACGAAAACATTTGACCTAGTAAGGTACTATCAGTAAGCTTGGCTTGAGAATGGGTTCCTAACTATGAAATGCGGCTAAGCTGATATAGGTCCCCACATAGGTTCTGGCCTCCAGTTATAGGATGTTCACTAGGTCCTACTATACGCAGAGTTGTTTTGAGGAAAAGGATTACGGAGGGGCACTCACAGTTAGAGTTACGTGAATCCCAATCGCCTCGACTCTCAAAGCTAGGTTCCCACACGCCGTTAACATGGATTTTGGGGGTTTTCAAAATATTTGTTTGCTAGTTCCCTAGGCACTCCCGATCCGGTGTGTGCTGGAGTGTGTAAAGAAGCATGCAATTAAAATAAATTCAGGCACACAATGCACACAAAACAAGCAAGGAAATAAGTGAGCGTTCGACACTGATCGTGCCTAGGGATACACGTTTCGAGGTGAAACTCATTCGAAGCACAGTATGGATGGAGGGGTAAGCAACCCCTAAGAAGGTAAAGCCAGAACAATGAGACCAGGCAAGGTCCGTGCTAAGTCGAGCGTCGCCCGAGTCGAGGGTGACTCGAATGGGACAAGGTTTAGGGAGGGTGCAAGCAGCCCTCGATGTATATTTATTTTTTTTAATTTTATTTTATTTTTTAACCTTGATGAAATTTAGTTAAAAGAAGCATGGTGAAAGCAGAGAAAACATGGTTTCAGTCAAAATTAACAAACTGAAATAAAATAAAAGAGTTCGAAACAACACAGACCTATCTGAAGAAAAATATTATTTTTATATTTTTAAAAAATTTATTTTAGGTCAAAACTTGGTCAACAGTGAGTCAAAAGTCCTTAGAATGGGCCTGTGGGGTCCCAAAGTTTTTCGAGGACACTTGCAGTTGGGCGACACGGGTGGTGTCGCTCGGGCAGCACTACTGGTGTTGCCCTTGCTAGTGTTGCCCAAAAAAAATTATTTATTTATTATTCTTTTTTTTAACTTTTATCTTGTTAATCTTGATGAAATAAGACTACTTTAAAATTGGAAGAAGTACGAAAAAAAATTATTTACGATGAAATAAATTAAAACATAATAAAGTAGAACAGTGTAGATAGAATAGTAAAATATTTTTTTGGTATTTTTAAAAATTTAATTTTGCTCTAAAATTTTGTGGACAATTACAAGACAGTCCTAGGACCCAGCCTACAAAATTTCAAAACACTCTGACTTGGGTGACAAGGGACACTAGAGAGCGTGTTGCTCTGGACCTGGGCGGCACAGCCTGTGTCGCCTGGGCAGCATGCGTTGTGTTGCCTGGGCAGCATGCGTTGTGTCGCCTGAGCGGCACTCCTCGTGCCGCACAAGGCAAACAGGGTCACCCAAAAAAAATTATTTTTTTATTGTTTTTATATGTTTATCTTGGTAATATTGGTGAAATCTTACTCCTTTAAACTTGGAAGAAGTATGAAAGAAAATTATTTATGATGAAATAAATTAAAACAGAGTAAAGTAGAATAGTGTAGACAGAATAGTAAAATAATTTTTTTGTATTTTTAAACATTTTATTTTGCTCTGAAATTTGGTAAACTGTCACAAGAGAATCCCAGGAACATATCTAAAAAAGTTTAGAGGATTCTGAAACTTTTGATTTTAGGCGACATGGGGAGTGTCGCCTTAGATCTAGGCAACACTGGTGGTGTCGCCCAGGCAACACGGCTCCTAGAAAAATCAGGGTTTTAGAGCATGAAAACCTTGGATCCTGGTTACTGCAGATTCTTAGGGCTTTTTGTGATGGAAAACAATGATAAACAACAAATAAAAATCGTAATTTGGTGCTTGAATCAAGCTCGAAATGCCCCATAGAGGGCACCAAACTGTTTATGATGAAAAAAATCTAACAGATCTTGGGATGAAGATCTCCCAAATCTGACACCTTAAACTAATAAAAATAATGTGGTAGAGAAGGTGGGACAAATCGAATTCAGATCTGAGGCCAGATTTGCCCGAAAACGAGCAGATCTACTCTCAGATCTATGGCAGGGCCAGCATGATCCAAGACATTACAAAATACAATTTTTAAGTAAACAAACAGATCAAAATAAATGAAAACAATAAAAGCAAAAGAGATAAAATGGAAGAAAATGATACTGAACCGGGCCGGATGGCCCGGGACTCCCGAGCCTTTTAAGGCTTGCCCATATCAGAACCAGTCCTCTTTTGTCTCTTTGATCCGAATATTAGCCAGCAAGCCTTTTCAGTATAGGATGGTTGTTCCCTATAGATGGTTCTAGGTGTCCTAGGTCTAGGCTCTCTCAGGCTTAAGGGTTGAAGTTCCAAGAGGCTTGGGGTTTCCTGAAGCTATCTCTATGGTTTCTAATCTCTCTGAGGTTTTTATCTCTATCTCCCGCATGTTATCTCTCTATCCCAGGTTTTCTTTCTCTCCCAAGTTTTCTCTCCCTCCCTTAGTCATTTTTTCTCTCCAACCCCGTCAAGTGACCACAAAAAGAGGCCTAATAGGGGTCAAAACTCGTTAGGAAGGATAAGCATGTGTAACAAGCAAATCCTCAGTCAAAGAGTCAAATTTTTAGAGCCACGGATTTGGGCGGCATGCCCCGTGTCGCCTAAGGCTGGGCGGCACGGGTCGTGTAGCTGAGGCGGCACGCCCCATGTCGCACATATCAATTTTTGTTCAAATTGAGATTTTTCACTTTTGGTGTGTTGCTCAACCTCTTGTGAAGTCTCAGATAAAATTTGGGTCAAAACAGAGTTTTTTACTATTTTTAATGATTTGTTTTTAAACAAAGGCAATTGTAGGATGACTTGGGCGACACGCCCTGTATCGCCTAGGAGGCACGCCCCATGTCGTACAAATTGATGTTTTTCAATTTGGATGTCTTCGTCAGCCTCTTATGAATCTCTTAGAGATAATTTGGGTCAAAATGGATTTTTTTACTATTTTTAATGATTTGTTTGGTAAAAGAGGGCGTTTACAGAAATATGGGTCAAAACAGGGTTTCTACAAGATTTCGGGCAGACAAACTGGTTCTAGGCCACAAGGTAGGTTGTGTGAAGTATGGATTTGGTTTTACTATGTTAATTGTGATCCTAAGGGTTCAAAAAACTATAGAATCTACCAGATTTAAAATGGGGTGTCAACACTTAATCTTGAGACGATTGTGGACTTTGCTCCATAACCGAACCTAAGACCTGGATTGTCCCACGTTGTTTGAACACGCAAGGGCCGGAGCATGGAGTGGGGGTCCAAGGATAGAAGGAAGCCTAGGTTTCTACCTTTGGAGCTGGAGGCCTCAATTTGACATCAGGTCGTTGCCCCAAACTCCTTTGTGGGGCCCTGGTGCATAGCTAACTTGAGGTTGGTTCATGATGATACTCTTAGGGAAAACCTTTGAGTACCAGGGCTCGAGATGCTTGCTTGGTGAGGGAGGGATGACAAAAGCGGTAGCTGGTTCATGACTCTGCCTGAGTCAAGATCGGAGGGAAACCAGCAAAAGCAGTGTGTGTGCACCTTTAGGGTTAGCTGTCCAGGTGACTTGGGAGTCGACCCGAGCTCGGTCAATTGGTTCAACCTTAGGAGGTCGAGATCCACGGGCTTGTGTCTGTGACAGACGAGGCGGAAGCTCATCTCTCACAAAGTAAAACTATGTATGCTAGGAGGGAGGACGGAGTTGTCAACCCTCCTGTGCTCGATCTGGCATAAAGCTAACGCTAGCCTGAGCTGTGGAAAGCAAATGCATGGCACATGCCGGGTTCGTTCCGAGAAGGCCTAGCCTTGGATGTGAGTTCAAGGCAAAGCGAAGGTTGCCCCAAGGTGTGGCTCCAGTGGATGGACCACGAGCCCTGGGGTGTGTGCGAGGGTTAGAGGCCACAGGGCTTCCGCCTTGGTGTGCCGAACCTCTAGATGAAGAGATTCGGGGTTGTGAAGGAGCATAAGGGGTTGCCTTACGGTGAACCTCAAGAGCAACGAAAACCTGCTTGCCTTTCGCAAAAGTGGTGGCGGTAACCTTCCGGTGTGCCTCAGTAATATGACTAGCAAGAGACTTGCCAGTAGCAGGGTGCGTGCTGTGTGCAGTAGATGTACTACCAATGCAAGGGGCTTTGGTAGAGGGTCCACCAGGATGAGAAAGCAAGGAGTCAGGGACCTTTAAATACCCTCTCGCACTAACCCAGGAAAGAACCTGGGAGCCGAACTGTGAGTCGTGACTCAGCAAGAGAGTAAGGAATGAAGCTTGAGTAGTTTGCTTCCCTTGGACAGTCACGAGTGCGGGAATAAGGAAGTCCCCAACTCGGATGAATCGGTTGAACAACCCAGATGTCATAGAATTTAATGCAGAAAGTAAAAGAGGATATTGGTCAAACAAGAGCGAACCAACTAAGGGGTAGTAAGTCCCCAGTGGAGTCGTCAAGCTGATTAGGTGCCTCGATCTCACCCTTCAGATCTAGGTGATCTAGCAGCACGTATCTCGGGTTTCTAGTTAACCCGAGATTTGAAATTACTCTTTCGAAACCTTGCTCAAGAGCAAGGGCAGGTATACCAATCAATGAGAGAGGAATTTTAAGGTGGGTTTGGAACTTACTCAGGCTGGCTCGTGTGGGCTCCCTCTTATATCACATCAGAAAGCACCCCAACTGTTTTAGCTAGTTCGTAATCAGCTCCCTTAACCTGTAATCTCCTTGTTCTTCTGCACAACACTTCTATGGTTAATTTGCACGACAAGTGGGTCAAAATGACCAACCCTTATCTTAAGGCATTGCACATTAGTGTGGCTAAGAATGTGAGAGGTTTAGAGTGATGAAGTGGAAGGTTCGAGCGAAGGTCGAAAAGAGAAGAGAACTTGATCAAGGGACAATACTAACTTGATAGTCGGACAATGACCGACTCGAAGTAGTTGCAAGATAGGCATGGTACTCAGGACCAGCACAGTGGCAATACTACTTTAAGTCCACCATCAATCAAGTGAGGAGAGAAAAGAGTAAAGAGAAGGAAAGAGAGAGAAAAAAGAGCGAGATGGTGGAGGGGGAAGATCCCAGACAGAAATGGGCATCTCCGGTAGCATCATGAGAAGACCTCGTGCCCATAGCGGGCGATGATGGCTTCTGGTGAGGCTCATGACGATAGCTCCCCACAAGACACACGACACTAGATGTAGAATATGAGAGGAGCCCACGGACAGGAATAAGCATCACCATTGGCAACGCGAGAAGACAACACGTCCCTTGCGGACGGCGATAGCTTCTGGTGAAGCGCACGACAATAACTTCTCATAGGTGCAGATGGAGCATGCACGCGACGTCGGGTATTGTCGCGACCCTTTGCGAACGGTGATGGGCATCGCCGCCTGCAATAGTCAGGCGTCAGGGCGAGGCCCTCGCAGACAGCAATAAGTTTTGCTACCCGCATTCCTCGCTGATACATCGAGGATATGTTTGTAGACGACGATGAGTAGTGTCGTCTACCTGTTTTGCAGGGAGATAGAGAATAAAATAGAGAGAGAAGGAAGTTCGCACATGGTGCTACCATCGCCATGAGCGACATGTGAGACTACAGGAGAGACATGCACAATACTGCCACTGTCGTGCATGGTCTCTGAGAGGAGCTGAGACAGAGAAGAGGAAGAAGAAAAGGGGGGGAAGAGAGAAGAAAAGAAAAAGAAGATAGAAGATTTACTTCAAGCCTGAGGGTATCGGTCCAAAAGTATCTCTCACCTTACTCTCTCTCTCCAAACGTGACACAACAATGAGAAGAAAGAAAAAATGTATTAAGTAAAAACTCTCTCTTTTTGTAAAGGATTAAGTCCTTTGCGTACAATGATGGTACGATGTATATATAGAATTTGCCCCAAACATGGGTGGATGATCAAAAGTAGCCGTAATTATTGGAAATTAAGATTAAATTGAATTAAAAGAAATTAAAAAATAAGGTACAAAATGACAGATTTGACCCTTCCTAACAATTTACGAAATTTCATAACAGTCTTTGTGTTGCCCTAGAACTTGCGTGATCTTTCATGGATGATCCGGGGTCGTTCTAATGCCCAGTTGATCGAAAGATGATTTTTTATTTAGGGCTCGGCATGGCGATTGATTTGATACCAACACCAACTTCGAGCCATAGATTGTGTTTTTAAGTTACAATCATGTGACTTGAAATTTGAATGAATCTAGAAACTTCTAATCGATTGTGTGCTCGTTCCATGATGTTTTTCTGTGATTTCTTCGTTGGAGTACACTAAGCATGGCATCGCGATCACGGGGCAACAAACGCAGCTCGATTCTGTGCCTAGAAAAATATTTTGTAACTTTGGAATTTTGGAGGGAATATGGAATTCCTGCGACGAAATTTCCAGTCACTTTGTTGGCTTCGTGCGCAAAATCCTAACGTTCATCATGTACGGGGTTCGGGTTAGAGATAGCCTGAACCTTACGCACGCGATGGAATTGGTCTCACATCGATCGTGCTCGTGAGCGGCATGATTTGATCGCTCAAGCGAGGCACGACACTGTTGATTTTCGTACACTTTCATCATGGATCAGCAACTTCTCTCTAGCTTTTCTTCGCTCTTGAGCATCGTCATGGGGCGTGCCACGTATCAAAACGCTCGTCTTTATGAGACGAATACACTCACAAAATTTGACCTTGATCTGACCTCAAACGAGTGAGATATGAGTGTCAAAAATCACTGGTCGTGACTGTCCCTTCAATGGTGTGGAGTTGCAGGGTGGCCATACGGGAATAACATATGGCTCCTCATGTTTCACTCTTTTGCCTATAAATTCTTCATGGAGTGTCTATTTAACCTGAAATTTGACCCCTCGGGGTTTTCAATAGCTCCTAATCCAATGGTAGTGGTCTCACAATAATTTGAGACACTGAAAATGTAGCTCTAGTAATAGAGTCCATTTCAAGGTGTTAGGGGCCGATTCTACGGGAACTTTTTCTCAGTCTGCACTACCTTTGACATGTCGGAATGTGACGAAACTTGACAGGAGACTTTTGAGAGTCCTCATGAAGGTCTTGCCTTGTTCTAGGGCTATTCTGGTAATATCATAATTTCCACTGTTTGCAAGACTTTTATTGAGCGAGGGCCCCATTATGATGAAAAATATCTTCCAACAGGTCCAACTGATGATGGATGCCATATTATGGCCTAAGTCAAATTTTTGACCATAAACTAACCTCATTTAAACATCTTAAGTTCTGATTAATGATAAATGCCTAGTATGGCTTAATTTGAGGGTCACCTTAGACTCACTTCTCATATATTGGCTTAAGGCTCCAGCTGACGACGGATGTCATGATATGGCTTAAGTCGCAGGTTTGATCTTAGACTTATCTCATATATGCATCTTAGGTTTTGGACGATGACGGATGCCACCATATGGCTCTAATCGAAAGTCGGCTTTTAAACGCACTTCTCATATATTGGTCTAAGATTCACCTCATCTATTCATCATAAGTTCTGACCGACGGCTAATTCCCATGATACCTGTCGCACCTCAAGAATGTTAGTAAACTTGGTGTGTGACAATATGGCTTCAAGTCATAGGTCCAAACCTTGGACTCATTTCCAGATATATCCGTCCAAAAGTTCTGACTGATGAATGATGCCCATGATATGACTTAAGTCATAGGTCCAAACATCGAACTCATTCCAGATATGTTATCCTAAGGTCTTGACCGACGACCAATGCTCATGATATGACTTTGGTCATATGTTTATCGTTAGAAACATCTCAAGGTTCACTCTCAAATTTCTTACCGTACGATGAATGCCCAACAAATTCTTATGCCAAAAGACGGGCATAGGACTTATCCCTTGTAGGAGCAGGCTTAAACAACGACAGATAAATCCAGACAGATAATGGATAAACCCTTGTTATGATTGTGTCACCGATGAAAGAGTCAAAACTGCACATCTGACAGAAAACCCATTCAGGCAGTTTCCAAAATGAGTGATGTCAGTTAAACCAACATGGTAGATTCAATTTCGGATTCCTGATATTTAGCCGACGGTATATGAGGAAGAACTCGACTCCAAATCTGAAAATATCTTAGGGCATGTTTGAGTACATAGATTTTAAGGCATGGATTCCTCATATCTTGGATATTGCTAAAATCCACTATTTGGATTGCTTAATGACTAGGGTACTTAAAATTAGGAAAATCAAAATCATGGAAATAATACCTACTTTTCCATGATTTGATTTCCACACCAAAATCAGGCGCCAAGGCTATTATTAGACCACCATAGTAAAAACTATTGGAAATTCATTAAGAAGTTAGACCACCATAGTAAGAAACTATTGGAAATTTATTAAGAAGTGTGCCAAGTGTCATCTTTATGGAGACTTCATCTATGCACCGTTTGTACCACTTAACTCAACACTGCTCGTATGGCCCTTTGTCATGTGGGGTCTTGATATTATCAGATTGATTTCATCAAAAGCCTTGAATGGTCACCGTTACATACTAACAACTACATAATACTTCACAAAGTGGGTAAAGGCCGCATCATTTGTCAAAATTGAAGGTCATCATATCGGTCGATTCATAAAAAATAACATTGCATTCAAATTTGGGGTTCCAGAATCAATCATTACTAACAATGGAACCAACTTCAAAAATAGAAGGATCACTAAGATGTGCAAAAGGTTTGACATAACGCAGAAATTATCCACACCCTAACCCTTAAGGAAGCGGACAAGAAGAGGCCACAAACAAAGGACTTCTCAAAATTACTGACCGAATGATAGTAGGTGACGAAGATTGGCACAGAAAGTTAAATAACACGCTATGGGCCTATCGAACAAAATGAGAAGACTCTTACTGGCATGACCTCATACTCATTAGTGTATGGTATGGAGGTTGTGCTACCAATTGAAGTTGAGATATCGTCCCTTCGAGTGCTCATTCATAATGATTTAGATGATGAACAAAATATCAAAGCACGAGTCACTGTCCTCGATACTTTGGATGAAAGATGACTACGACCAACTTAGAATATCGTAGCTTGCCATCATAGAATCAAAAGGGCATACCAAATAAAAGTCGTTCCCCTACAGTTCAAAGAAGGAGACATGGCTCAAGAAGATCTTTCATGCTCCTGCAAATCCGCACCCATTAGGCAAATTCAAACCTAACTGGGAGGGGTCATTCTTGCTAACCCAAGTACATACAGGCATTCCTATAAAATAAACAATTTGGAGGGGTATGAACTCAACGACCAATGTATCTTCAAAAATACAATCCATAACGGGCCAAAAAAAAAAACAAAAAGAGGAGAAAATGAAAGACATGGTGCAAACCTAAAACGGCATCACTGGTAAAAGAAAAAGAAAAAGAAAGGAATTAAAGGACGTGGTGAAAACCTGAAAAGGGCACCACGGTCAAAAAATTAAAAGGAAAGAAAATCCTCCAAAAATGAGGAGCAAGTCCAAAAATCTCAAGTACAAAATAAGTGCTTGCAAGCCACAACAATACTACAGAAGTAGACCTTGAGGATGGAGACTCCTCCTAATCCCTACAAGTTCCCAAAAGAACCAACCTCGAGAAGAAATGGGAAGGTGACATGAATTGAGACAGAAGAGACTTCAACCAACCCTGGGAAAAACATCTAGACCTCTCCTAGACGGCAGTCGCAAAAGAACCAAAAGAACTCATCATGGTTCTACAAAACACGGGAAGAGAACTCCAAAGGCCAAGGGAAGCGTCAAGTCTCTTGGCCCTCACCACCTCACAAGGAAATCCATTTCATCATCTTAAAATAAATGAATAAAAAAGAAATATAGAAAATGAAGATTAAAGGGGCCACAGGTGGCAAAACTGTAAGGCCCGTCCCTCTTTGAAAATACTTTTCAAATTGACTATAAAAATCATCCATTTTAAAAAATTTCCCTTTATAGAAAGGACTTCCCACATCGTTGCAAGAGGTTAAACTGTTAGTCGTTCAAGCCTCGCCCTCAAAGGCAACTTCCTATGCCTGTTATGAAGGCTTCAAACTAGTCAGGCACTCCATGATTGCATGAGTATAATTGTCAACTACCATATATCAGAGATGGGTGAACCTCGCCACTGACGACATTGACTAGTTTGGGGGCATTCTCTCTCTCAACTAGATCCCTTGAGGCAAAAAGAGGTGAACCCATCATGGCATGTGTGTATAACAGTCCATTAATCAGAGTTTTGGGACAAAAACCCTATAAATGGGGGAGCTGCATTTATCAAAATTAAGTCTGAAAAGTGTGTGCAAATAAGTGTCTCTCAAGTATAGATGAATCAATCGCACACGTAAGGTCTCGCACATCATTCATACAAGAAAGAGCGAAAATCAAAGCCAAGCACAAATTCAAAAAAGGAAAACGAGTAAGAACAAGAGAGATAGAAAAAAAAGACAGAGCAGTATATATATGAAGGTCAGGATTGGTCTTTACAACCAACGAAAATAGAAAAAATGATTTAGGCGATACAATGTCCTCCCCTTTACGAAAGAAAGAATTCTTTTTTTGGGCGACACTACCTATGTCGACCAGGCGACCCAGCCTGGGTGGCCAGCATGTCCTCCCCTTTAAAAAAAAAAAACAAATTTTGCTTAGGCAATGCTACCCGTGTAGCCCGGCGACGTAGCTTTTGTCACCCAGTCCCACCTATTTCCTCTAAAATAAAATAAAATAAATGAAAAATAAATGAAAAAATCGAGCGGTAGAAGGCATGTCACCCAGGCGACATTATTATTGTCACCCAAAGAATTTTGGACAAAAATATTACTACTCTAATTTCGGAGCCTTCCGGGACCAAAATTGTTTTGATATGCATTTTCCTTTCTGTAAAAGACTGTTTTTCATATATTTAATTGATTTTCAAAAGTTTTCAGACACTCTAGTGGCACAAATTTAAAACTGCTAATCAAAATCACAATTCAGAAAACATCAAACTCGTGCGACATAAAAGAACCGAGACAGGAAAAAATTCTAACCCCATATGACGTTCAAGGTCGGGTGTATTCAAAAAATGTCTAGCCCCGTATGACATTAAAGGTTGGGTGTATTAAAAAATGTCAACCCCCATATGACATTAAAGGTCGGGTGTATTCGTCTAGCCCCGTATTACGTAAAGGGTTGGGTGTATCCATCCATCTCTTGACGTTAAACTTCTTAGAGGACTCAATGGTTGCACCAAAAAATTTGTTTTCAAACATATATTTACCTTTTCGAAATATTCACTATATGTCTTGTGGTTTAAAAAACCTTAATTTCTCTGTTAAAATCATAACCTGTCCAAAGCTTCTGGTTCAATTTCAAACCTCTCCCTATTTTCAAAATTTCTAAAATGTCTTTTAAAACAAGGGAGCTTGGACACCCATATATGATGATTACTGCGTTGTCTCCTCATCTCTCTATTCAGAATTGACCAGGAAAATCTTTTCCTGAACAAGTAAAACCTATAGAAAACCTTAAGAAACCCTAAGGTCTTTAAAGAAATGTCAGGTTCAAGAATTTAAAAATGAAAACATCTGAAGTTAAGTGACATGGTCAGAAAATCCAACTCGAATTTCAAGCTTGCATAAATCATCCGAACATCTCACTCCTAAAACCCTAGATGAAAATGCCCTAAGTGGGTGAGTGGGGAGCGCATTGTCTTAGAGGGAAAGTTGGTATGCCTTATGATCATATGACATTAGATAAATAAAAATGTCAGCAGTGTCTATTTCTTTGACACTTACCTGTCGCTCGAAGGACAGGGAGTGCCAAAGAGGGGCAACTTTAGACACCCCATTTTGAAAACAAACAAATTCAATGGCTTTTCTAAACTGTAGATAGCCTTAGGACCACACCATCTGAGTAACCCCCTAGACCATAGACCACTGTAGTCCATACTGCCTGCCCTGTGATTTAGAATCCTGCAAAATACCCTGTTTTAGTAAAACAATCATTAAAAATAGCAAAACACCTAGTTTTGACCCAAATTTTGGCAGGCAGCATCACAAGAGCCCGTAGATCCCTTGGGAGTTGGAATCTGCTAATTTGGGTAGGTTTGATCTGGGCGACACCACAGCTGTCGCCCCACCGAGACTAGCTCAAATCAGGTGATTTTTTGACAAGCAGAATCCCAAGAGCCTAAAAATCACCCTAGCCAAGAATCTTCCAATTCTGGGCAAATTTGGTCTGGGAGACACCACTGGGGTCGCCTAGCCTAGACTGGCCCTAATCGAGTAAATTTTGGCAGGCAGCATCCCAACAACTTAAAGATCACCCAGGAATCAGAAATAGTCAATTCTGGGCAGATTTGGTCTAGAAGACCATCTAGTGTCCCCCAACCAAAACAATTCAAAGCCACATGGTTTTTGGCAGATGATATCTCAAAAGCCTTTGGATCACCTCAGAATAAAAAACTATTGGTTTTGTGCAGATTTGGTATGGGTCACACACCTAGTGATGCGCAACCAAAATTGTCCAAAATCGTGAGATTTTTGACATGTGATATCTCAAAAGCCTTTGGATCACCCCAGAATCGAAATCGGCCAATTTTAGGCAAATTGGGTCTGCTCGACACACCTAGTATCTCCTAATCAAAACTGTCTATAATCGCCTATCTTTGACCCAACTCATCTCTAGGATCATATTTTGTCAAGTTCACTGAACTTGGACCATTTTGGTCTGGGCAAAATGGGTAGTGTTGCCCAAGCCTTTGACAACCAAAATGGCGGTCCAGGCTGGGAAATCTCTTTTTTATGGGTTGTTACCTATTCCAGCTGTTTTTTCACCTTTAAAAGGATGATTTCGAGACTCATTTTAGGTTAGACCTTGTTAGACCCTGTTAGACTCTTTAGACCTCATTAGCTTGTGTGCCCAGAGAAAACCTTGAGATGGTAAGACCTGAGAAAACCTATATCTAAGAAAACTTTAGCTTTAGGCCACCTACAGCCCTTAGATTAAGAAATCCATCCAACCAAGCCAAGGCCTGAAACAAAGAGGATGCACTGGTCGCTCCAAAATGTGGATGCGTTAAGAGAAATGTGGAATGTTTAAACTAACAATAGACTTTAGATGGAAAACCAGAGGACATCACATTCAGGGTCAAATTAATCCATGCACTTCATATCAGAGATATAGGCTTTATTATTTATACTAGGTATTAAGAAATTCCAGAGGTTTAATCCTCTGTTATATTTACATCGACTTGAAGAATTAAAATGAGCCAAACACATTTGATTCTGACTTTGAAACCTATACATTCATTTCTAAAGAAGAAAATATAAACATGTTAAAGGGGAAAAGATAACATTGAGGGCATACCGACTCTTATACTTGTAAAAATAAGCAAGGACTTGTTATCCTTCGAATATGGTCTTCAAAAGAGAACGGATCTCAAGTGAATCATGGGAGACGATTTATCTCTCTCCTCGTGTCTTTAATATTACTCTCTTGTCTACTCTTGGTTCTTACTGAGACACAACTTCGGAAGAACTCTTTATCTCTCTATTAGACTGTCTATCAAAAAAGTGCCACCTCCCTCTAATCCGAGGAGTACCCCTATTTATAGTGTTAAACTATGGTTATTTAGGGGACAACGATGCATTTTTTAATCTTCACCTTACATCTTCCTATGAGTTAATCTATTCATTTGAATGATAGATCTTGCAGGGCTCAATCTTTATCTTCATAATGAAATTTACTTTTTCGTGTTTATCTTCAGTTTACCTTTTGTATTTATCTTCTCACGCTATTGATCTCTTTGCTAGATTATCCTCATAGATGTAATCAGTGGCGCTTCTCGAACCTTCGAACCTCATTATCTTGCAGAAGCAGGATCATAGATTCATCATTATCATCAATGCTGGTGCTAGTGGGATGTAACTACTTCCGGTTTCCAACTCAAACCATGCTCACCTTTTAAGGGTGCTAAAATAAGGAGCCTAGAGTTCAATGGTGTTGATTAATGAGAGAATTCCTCGTTCCCGAAGAAACAATTCCCTTATGTGGTAACCGATTGGCCATATAATCTGTAAAGCTTTTAAGAATTTAACTACAAGACAATGATACTGATGATAGGTTAAGCCATCGTTGGTCAGTTCAAGACTATTGTAGAATGAGATGGGTTAAGCCTACTCTGGGTAGCTTTAAAATTCCGTTGAGACTGAGATGGGTTAAGCCATCTTTTGGCAGCTTTAGACTGTCGTTGAGAATGAGATGGGTTAAGCCATCTCTGGGTAGCATTAGACTGTCGTTGAGTCTGAGATGGGTTAAGCCATCTATAGGCAGCTACAGATTGCCGTTGAGACTGAGATGGGTTAAGCCATTAGCTTTAGACTACTGTTGAGAGAATCATTAGTCCAATATAAAGATTCATAGACTAAGCCATGCTCTGATCATAGTCAAACGGGGCACACTTGAGTGATGAGAACCATACTTATCCTCCGTAAGTTCGCTGCATATCTCCAAGTAGTTTATTCTTAGTCTTTCATTGGGTCTAAGTGCGCATACAAAGGAAAAGTATGAGTTATGAACAAGTTTGATCGATGTACCTGGTCTTGTTTATGATAAAAGTACACCCAACAAAACTGTCCCAGACGCTTCACACATGAAAGGGAAAAACCTTGAAAGGGGTGTAGCGTTTGGCCAATCTCAGGTGGACTTCTTAACGTTGTACAACTTACACCTTCTTCATTAAGGCAGTGCATGCACGCCTTTTCCTAACAATTTTAATTAACTCGAGAATGGATAATCATCTCATTCCTCACTTCCCAATACGGCCATCATCATTTCTAAGGAAAAGACCCCTCGGCTTCTTCACGGGGCTCTATAAATCCATTGGCTACCCTGATGGTTATTTCATCTTTCCAGCGGTTTTTGACTCTTCATCCTCCTCTTTTACAAAAAAAAATGTCTTCCCCTGTTCCTTGCAGGCATCTCTCCATCTCCTTAAATCGATAACTTACTGCCAAGCTATTTGTGGCAATGAAAGCGAGGAGGGGCTCCACACTAATACTCCTATGGTTGCTAGCCTGGCCGAGGGTGGACATGACTTACTCCACACATTTTACTGTTGTGGGTCTGGCTTCTTCTTCAGAGGAAGCTGCTCAAATTGCCTCCATGGCTGGAAAGGAGGTTCTTGATGTCGAGGTTATTCTAGACACAAAGTCTAGAGAAATTGCAGACCTCAAGCAAATGGTGGTGCATCTTTGTCGAGAGGTAGAACATCACCAGAATATGTCTGACTTCTATCAAGGAGAAGTCAAACGGATCAAGGAGCTTTTAGCATTTGTGAGGCGGAAGCTGGCTAGGGTTAGCAGAGCAATCAATCTTAAGAAGTAATGCCCCATGGTGTAGGTAGGTGGAGTTTCTCCTTCTTCTTGCTTTTCCCTTTTTTTTTTCTTCTTTTTTTCTTTTTCTTCTCTTCTTGTTTTATTCAATATGTAAGGGCTAAGTCCCCCCTTTTTTTCTATCAATGAAGCTTCATTGGTTTGAATTCATGAATTGTGCTACATAATTCTACATTTTGCATCATCTCTGCGTCTTTCGGATATGCATATTCTTCCTTACGGCAACGATTTGCATTCCGATCTCTTGCTTATTTCATGCAAGATAAACTCGTTTTCAAAAATAAAAAAATTTAACCTTTCTTTTCAAACAATGCCAAAGGCAATTGGGAAATACGATAATAAGATGGAAACGACTTTTCGCATTCCATGAGGGGTATTTTGTTAGAAACGTCCATAGGCCATCATTATCCCGCCATCAGGACTTTTTAGTTTTTGAGAGGAGGAGTCCAAGCATCATATCGCTCTTTAAAAGCACTATCCCTTCGCATCATTTCATCTCCATTCTTAGCTTTGGAAATCTTCTGTCTTTAGCAACTACTTCTAACATCTTTCCTCTTTCATTTCAACAGATCAGAGAAAATTTTATGTACCTTCTTTCAAAGAGACGGACCTTCCTCAGGGCATTCCTTCTACATATTCTTTGAGAAGAGCTTTCTCCATCTCCTTCGAACGTCAAAGAGAAGTTTCTAGCTTTTGGTTTAGACAAAACTTCCAATCTTCAAATCATTTTGGGTAAGCCTTCTTTCTTTCATCCCTGTTTCTTTATCTTGGTCATGCCTGCACTCCATTTCCTAAGCACATGCTTATATCAGAAAGAGGATTCAATATCCTCAGGATCAATTCCCCCTTCTTTATTCAGGTTCGATGCTTCTAAAAGCATGATTCGACCTTCAATCTTCTTGTCTAAGAGGACTATCCCTGATTTTCAATACTTCTTAGAGAGATTTCATCGAACTCTATTCAACTCCCTTTGGGTGTTCTTTTAGAGTCAGGTTGAGCCTTCCTTAAGGTGTTGATCTAGGAGTCAAAGACTTCCAGTGAGTTGTTTTGATAGACTCTGCTGAAAATTTTGTTGCATCAGGCCTTAGACATATACCTGTGATGCTTCTGATTACATCTGCTTGTTGGTCTGATAGGAGAATCGATCACCTTATGAGTTCAAGAGTTCAGACCTCATCCTGAGCCATGAAGGCATCGAGCATAGGTTTGAAAATCTTGAACCCTGATTGGGATGAGTGGGACCAAAGGGTCAAACCTCGATGTAAGCCATAGAGCCATCATCTGTAGGTTTGAAAAATTTTAGAGCTATATTCTTTAATCTTTTGATCATATGACCTTTCTCTTTTTTCTTTGCTGCAGGCATCATGTGTTCCATACCTTTCCCTAAGGAAGATGAAAGATGGAAGATGATGGGCACCGGCATCTCAGTGCCTCGGAATTCTCCTATGTGTCGATTCGATGGCAAGTTTCCAATACATCTTTCATTGCCTGAAGATATCAACTTCCTGGTGAACCAGGTTGAGTGCAGGGACTTCACTGCCAACTTGTACATTGCACTCTTCTTCATTTCGCTAATGCATATACTGCCAAACCCAAGACCTTTTCAATCCTAGAGCCTGAAATCTATGACTATAAGGTTGCCTGGTCAGATGCGGGCTTCAGATGTGATGATGTGAGTGGGTTCATCTGGGGCTCCTACTCCTCAACCTGGGATATATGCAAGGGATTTCTTGCTATTCTCAAATGAGTAGGCTTTCTTGGTGCTTGCGCATGCTCAGCCTTTTTGTACGACTGTTGTTCGAATCTCTTGCAAGTCTTCTTGGAGACCTGGTGTGCTAAAACAAACACCAACTTCTTTGGCTATGGAGATACTAGCATGTCCCTTTTGGAGCTGCACTTCATTGGTGGCCTTTCCCTCTTGGGAGAGCGTTATGAGGATTTTACCCCAGAAAGTGAAATCATCTTCGGGGATGGTTCTTATCCTAGGCTCCGAAGGCCCAATTGTTTAAGAAGTGTATTCAAAGAATACGTGAAACAAGCTGCTGCAAGTGGGAGAAAAGATATCCCTTTTCAAATCTGAATCAACCACTTCTGCAACATGGAGAATGCTAAAGGGGAGACAAAGAATCCCCTCTTCAATGGTTCTGAAACTCCTCCCCCTCTAACTGTGAGGATGCCACGTCACCCCAACATTTGGGATCAGCCAACCTATTTGGCATCCTACATCACTTTGTTCTTGTGTCACTTTGCACTTTTGGACTCTAGAGGCCATGTGGTCAGGTCGGAGTGCTTATACGCCGAATGCACTATGGCCAAAGGCCATAGGTATGCCCTAGCCCAGCTCGTGCTTTGCTGCATCTACAGTGGGCTAACCTTTGTAACAGATCTTGAGAAAGTTCTGTGAGTTTCCAGAACTCCTTTTCCCATCCATTATGTTTTTAGGTGGCTTGGTGCCTTCTTTCTAGGCACTTACAAATATTCTTTGACTTCCATTATCGACACCTTCCCTTTCTTACTCCACTTGATGGGCTGTTGTGCGATCTTCCATCATCTTTCCAAGTACGATGACTATTCTGGGAGGATAAGTTCTTTTGCTTCAAGCCCTTCGCCATTGGGGGCACCCGAGAAGGACTCTTCATAGACGAGTATGCTCTTGGGATCAATAAGAGAACCCCAAGTACTCACTGGGAGGTCATGTCCCTTCTGAACATATGAGGATGTTTACATCCTTTGAGGGTGGGCAACTGTAAGGTTGATCGAGCCCTACAATCCTCATCACTTTGCAAGGCAACATTAGATGGACCAAGGTTGCCTTGTTTTCTACGACTTCACAAGGCATGGGTCCTAGTCAAAACTTCATGTGAAGTTGGTGTGGGACTCTTGCACCTTGCTTGGTCAATGTTGTTAGTTCATCATTCCCAACAACCATCGAGAAGTCTTTGTGACCCACAGCTACTGCGCGTGGTATCAGGAACATTAGTAGGGCTTTTTTCAGGGTCCTATTGATGGTATGCCTGACATTCGAGAAGATGAAAGTCATGAAACCTCTCGAACTCTCTTCAAAACAAGATTTGATAGAGTTTCATCAAGTTGGGAACCCAGGTTACGCTTCATCGAAGGCTGGAACATGATAAGTGTTGATCATATCCAGGGTGAAGTTGGCCCAGAAGGGGTACTTGAGAAGACTCAAGCCTCATTTTATCATCAACTTGATGATTTCTAGCTCCTAGGTCTAAGACCTCGAGGCATTCTCATCAATCCCCGGACTTCGAGAAGATAAGGGGATCAGGCAGGCCTCGTCAGGCCCCTATATTGATAGTTGAACCTAAGAGTGATAGATCACATAAAGGTCTAGCTGCTTCTTCAAGGGGCCTCCATCTGAGCATAGGAGAGAGAAAAGAGAAGAGGGGTTGGGCCCTCCATCTGTTCGAGGAAGCTTGAAGGTTAGGAAAGCAAGGAAGGGACATTCTCCTTCCCCCACTAGTCTGAAAGAAGCCAGTGGGGTTTGTGATTCAAGCCGAAAGTCAAAAGATTAGGGGTCCACTGTGGATCGTGATATTGTTCCTAAGAAGGCCTTTATATCATACATAATCTTGGGGGAGGCTCTGGAGTCTATTGACCCAGACTCTCAAGGGAAGAGGAAGCCAATTGACTCTTTTCCTTAGAATAGGTACTTGAAGAAGGAAAAGAGCTCAAGCCTTCATGAAGAAGTAAGGGAAACATCTGCTACACCTCCACCGTCGACTGCTTTGGCCTTGGCCATTCCTAGCATAATCACACAGTGCTCTGTGGCTAGAGTGGCTCCTTCTATGTCGGGGCTTTGTCAGAAGGTGACGGCTAGGAAATCTGCAAAGCCAGAGGTTATTGAGATGGACTCCATCCCTTCTCCAAACTCTCTAGTTCTAAACTCAGAGTTTCTTAAAGAAAATTTTCTAGTTGTTGGTGAGAGAATGGAGATCAAGAAAATGGAGACTTCAGTGGATCGAGAAGAGGGACTTATTGATGCCTTGAGGGCTAGAACGTTTCTCAAGGTCAAGTGAAAACTGTTCTTCTTATCATAGATGGATAGAAAGTCTTGCTCCGGATGCTGAACCTATAGTGGATGAACTAAGGCAAGCCAAAGGCAAAGACCGCATTGAGGAGAGGGATCCTCTGGTGGTTGACTCATCCACTGTAGTTGCTACGTTGAAAGTGGGGTCGTCAGCTACGTCATTACTCACCCAAGCTGATGTGAATGCAAGACTCTCCACTGTCCATGGTAAATTGGATAGACACGATTTCTCCTATGGTGACCCTCCTGAGTCTGGGCTTCCATCTCACCAATCAGGTTTGACATGACCAAATTTTATGGTATTTCGAAAACACCTCTTATTCTCTGAGAATGACCTAATCGGTCAAGTTTCTATTCCTTACTTTCCGTATGATTTTAGGTTCGGTCTTCACTCAGACTACGGATGAGGCTATGATTCAGGCTACTCAAGCCTCTCCTGATAATACTGTGCCGGAAGGAGCTTCAAAGGATAATGCTGCTGTGACTGTGACGAGCATTGAAGTTGTGCCCTCTACAACTCATCTCTTGGGTATTGGGTTTAAAAGAGCCATGACTAAGGTTCCCAAGGTATCAAGTATTACCAAAGTCCTTAAGGTGTCGGAGCATGATCCCCTAGAGGACTTGGTTGCATTTGTTGAGGATCCTGAGAGCCTTGTGGAGTCGGCGCTCAAAGGTCCTTTATTGGTAAAATTCAAAGGTAGATGAGGACACTCTTTAGAGCGATTGGGAACAACTCTCTATCTGACCTCTAAGAGATTTCTCCAAAAATCTCCCAGATGATATTGTGGGTCGAGTCCATGGGGGATAATGAAGAGATGCTATGTCAGCTTATCGACCACGTCATTCAAGATGCCTAAGTCATAGCTTCTGACTGAGAGAATCTTGCTCATACATTCCCGGCCTTGATAAGTGAAGGGAAAGAAGCCTATGCTAGGCTTGAGGATGCGGCTATAAAAACAAAGAAGGGCTTGGAGGTTGATCATCGCTTGGTGGAGAGTCTCTGTGACCAATATGACGGAGCGACTGCTTGCATGACCATGATTTTGAACTTCATTGATAAAATCGAGAAGCTGCTAGAGGCACAAAATAGGGAACTCAAGTGGATCGTAGCCCATTCATGCCATCTTTACGAAAGAGTGGACATCTCCCACCCTGAGGTTGTCGACCAGCTTCCTCGGTCAAATGCAGTGGCATCCACAGCCTCTGTGGGAGAAGAGGGCCTCGTATAAATGACGGCTGACATGGAAACAACCAAGCAACATGTAGAAGAGAAGACCCACAGGCTGAAGAAACTTGTGCACTGCTTCAAGAACTTTTTTTTCGTCTTTGATCTTCTCTTTTCTTCAATCTTTTGTGGTCGCGTTGGACGATGTAAAACAACTATGGCTTTTCTTTCTAAATTTAGCAAATATGTCTAATTCTTTTTAGGTTTTGGTCTCTCAGAAATGTGGATACGTTAAAAATAAATATGGAATGTTTAAACAAACATTAGACTCCAGATGTAAAATCAGAGGACATCACATTCGAGGCAAAATTCACTCGTGCACTTCATATCAGAAACACATGATTTATTATTTATATTGGGTATTGAGCAATTCTAGAGGTTTAATCCTCTGTTACATTTACAACGACTTGAAGAACTAAAATAAGCCGAAAACCTTTGATTCTGACTTTTGAAAACCTATACGTTCTTTTCTAAAAAATACAGACATATTGAAGGGAGAAGATAACGTTGAGGGCATATCCGCCCATATACCTGTAAGTAAGGACTCGTTATCCTTCAAGTCTGGTCTTTAAAAGGGATTGGGTTTCAAATGAATTGTAGGAGATGATTATCTCTCTCCTCATGTCTTGAGTATTACTCTCTTTTCTACTCTTGCTTCTTGCCGAGGCACAACCTCTAAAGAACTCTTTATCTCTCTACAAATTGTGTCTCACAAAAGTTCAACCTCCTCCTCAACCAAGGAGTATCAATTTTTATAGCGCTAAATTATGGTTATTCAGCGGATAACCATGCCCTTCGAATATTCACCTTCCATCTTCATCTAAGTTTATCTACTCATTTGAATCACAAAGCTCGCAGGGTGCAATCTTTATCTTCATATATAATTTACCTTCTTGTGTTTATCTTCAGTTTACCTCTTGTATTTATCTCCTCACAATGTTGATCTTTCTGTTAGGTTATCTCCTCATCGCTGACGCTTCTCGAACCTTCGAATCTCGTGATTTCGTAGGAGCATAATTAAATATTCATCATTATCATCAATGTTGATGTTAGTGGGTTGTAGCCACTTCCGTTGTTCAACTCAATCCATGCTAACCTTTTAAGGGTGATAAAGAAAGGAGCCTAGAGTTCAACGACAATGATTAAATGAGATAATTCCTTGTTCCCGAAGAAACAATTCCCTTCTTGCGAATATCAATTGGCCACACAATACGTAAAGCTTTTAGGGCTTTAACTGCCAGACAATGATACTGAAGAGGGCTTAATCCACCGTCGGGCAGTTCAAGACTATTGTAGAATGAGACGGGTTAAGCCATCTCTGGGAAACTTTCAACAACTGTTGAAACTGAGATGGGTTAAGCCATCTCTGGGCAGCTTTATACTGCTGTTGAAACTGACATGAGTTAAGCCATCTGTGGGCAGCTTTAGACTGCTGTTGAGATTGAGATGGGTTAAGCCATCTCTGTGCAGCTTTAAATTGTTGTTGAGACTGAGATGGGTTAAGCCATCTCTGGGCAACTTTAAACTTAAATTGAGACTGATATGGGTTAAGCCATCTCTGAGCAGCTTTAGACTATCATTGAAACAATCCTTTGCCTATTTTCAAAATCCATAGACTAAGCCATGCTTCAATCACAGTCAAATAGGGTATACTTGAATGATGAGAACCATACTCATCCTCCGTAGGTTCACTGCATATCTCCAAGTGGTTTTATCCTTAATCTTTCTTTGGGACTAAGTGTTCATACTTTCCCAAATGAAAAATTCTGAGTCATTAACAACTCGATCAATGTACTTGGTCCTGTTTATGATAAAATTACATCCAACAAAACTGCCTCAGACGCTTCACACACGAGAGAGGAAAACCTCGAAAGGGGTGTAGCGTTCGACCAATCTCAGGTGGACTTCTAATCATCGTACACCTTACACCTTCTTCATTAAGGCGATGCATGCGCACCTTTTCCCACTTTCTTAATTAATTCGGAAAGGATAACTTTCTCATTTGTCACTCCTTGATATGGCCGTCATCATTTTCAAGGAAAAGACCCCTCAGCTTCTTCACCAGGCTCTATAAATCCATCGACTGCCCCAGTGGTCAGTTCACCTTCCTAGCAGTATTCAAATTTTCAAATTCTTTTCTAAAAATGTCTTCCCATGTTCCTCCCAGGCGTCTCTCCATCTCTCTGAATCGAGAACTTACTGTCGCTCTTTGTGGCAGTGGGAGAGAGGAGGGGCTGTACACTAATTCTCCTACAGCTGCTAGCCTAGTAGAGGGTGAAAAAGAATACTCCACAACTTTTAATGTTGTGGGTCTGACTTCTTCTTCTAAGGAAGATGCTGAAATTGCCTCCATAGCCGTAAAGGAGGTTCTTGATGCCTGGCTTATATTGGACGCAAAGTCCAGGTAAATTGCAGACCTCAAGCATATGGTGGTGCGTCTTTGTTGAGAGGCAGAACATCACCAGAATATGTATGACTTCTATCGAGGAGAATTCGAGCGGGTCAAGAAACCTCTTGCTTTTGTGAGGCAAAAGCTGGTGAGGGTCAACAGGGTAGTCCGTCTTGGAGAGTAATGTCCCAAAGTGAAGACAGGCAAAGATTCTTTTTCTCTTCTTGCTTTTCTCTTTTTTCTTTCTTTTTTTTTTTTTTTTTTATTATCCCTCCATCAAGGAATTTCGGTTTTCGAGATGAGAAAGTCAAGCATCGTATCGCTCTTTAAAAACACCATCCCTTCGCATCATTCCATCTCCATCCTCTGCCTTGAAATATTTTACCTCAACTAATCGCTTCTGACATATGTCCTCTTTCTTTTCCAGCAGATCTTCTCCATTAGAGAAACCTTCTAGACTTCCTTCAAAGACAAGGACCTTCCTCAGAGCTTATTCTTCGAGAAGAGCTTCCTTCATCTTTTTCAACTTTCAGAGAGTTCTTTGATTTTTTTGGATGTTTCCGGCTTCAAACCTCCGATCTTTAATTATCCAGGGTGAGTTTTCTTTCTTTTCATCCCTATTTATTTAACTTGTCCTACATGTATGTCTTTTTTCCCAAGCACATGCTTATATTGGAAAGAGGATTCAATATTTTTAGGTTGAATTTCCCCTTTTTATTTAGGTTTGATGCTCCTAAAATCATGATTCGACCTTCAATTTTTTGGTCTTAGGGGACTATGCCCTAGTTTTCAATACTTCTTAGAGAGATTTCACCGGCCACTTGTCAATTCCCTTTCAGTGTTTTTTCAGAGTTAGGCTGAATTTTCCTAAAGTGTTTATCTGGGAGCGAAATACTTCCAGTGAGTCGTTTTGATAGACTCTGGCACTGAGGCCAACTATTTTCAACACATCAGGCCTTAGATCTATGCATGTGATGTTCTTGGCTACCTTTGCTTGTTGGCCTAACCGGAGCATCGGTTGCCCTCTTAGTTCAAAGGTTCAGACTTCATCCTGAGCCATGAACGCATCAGGCATAGCTTTGACAATATCAAACCTTGATTGGATTGAGTGGGACCAAAGGGTCGAAACTCAATCCGAGCCATAAAGGCATCGTCCCTATCTTTAAAAAATCTTATGAAGTCATATTCTTAATCTTTCGATCATATGACCTCTCTCTTCTTTGTTTTTGCTGCAGGCATCATGCGTTCCATTCCTTTCCCAAAGGAAGACGAAAACTAGAAGAAAAAGTGCACCAGCATCTCAGTATCACAGAACTCTCCGATGTGCCGGTTTGATGGAAAGTTTCCAATGCATCTTTCATGGCCTGAAGACATCAACTTCCTAGTGAACCAGGTTGAATGTGGGGAATTTACACCTAACTTATACCATGCCCTACCTCGACGAGATCGCCTTCTTCATTTCTCTCATGCGAATACTGTTGAGCCCAAGACCTTTCTTAGGGCCTGAAATTCGTGACTATAAGGCTTCTTGGTCAAATGCAGGCTTCATATGCGATGGTGTAAGCGGATTCATCTGGGGCTACTGCTCCTAGACCCGGGATGTATGCGAGCAATTTCCTTCTATTCTTGAAAGTGCATGGCTTCTTAGTGCCTGCACCTGCTCGGCCTTTCCGTACGACCATTGTTCATATTTCGTGCTAGTCTTCTTG
The DNA here is from genome assembly GCF_054954075.1 of Amborella trichopoda. Taxonomy (NCBI): domain Eukaryota; kingdom Viridiplantae; phylum Streptophyta; class Magnoliopsida; order Amborellales; family Amborellaceae; genus Amborella; species Amborella trichopoda. The sequence continues at coordinate 34,382,108 of NC_142348.1, forward strand.
GAGACTTGGTGTGTTGAAACAAACACCCACTTCTTCGGTTATGGTGAGAGCAGCATGCATCTCTTGGAGTTGTACTTCATTAGTGGCCTCTCCCTTCTGGGAGAGCACTATGAGGAATTTACTCCGGAGATCAGGATTATCTTCGAAGTTAGTTTTGACTTTGGGCTTTGAAGGCTCAGTTGCGTAAGAAGCATATTCAAAGAATACATGAAACTGGCTACGGCGAATGGGAGTAAAGACATCCCTTTTCAAATCTGGATCGACCACTTCTTTGGCATGGAGAAGGCTAAAGGGGAGCCAAAGAATCCACTCTACAATGGTTTTGAAACTCCTCCCCCTCTAACTACAACGATGCCTCGTCGTCCTGACGTTTAGGACCAGCCAACCTACTTAGCATTCTATAACACTTTGTTCTTGTGCCACTTCGCACTTCCAGATTCTAGAGGCCATGTGGTTAATCCGAAGTGCTTATTCGCCGCTTGTAATATGGCCAAAGGCCATATGTATGCTCTAGCCTAGCCCTTGCTATGCTTCATCTACAGTGGGCTAACCTTTGCAATGGACCTTGAGAAATTTTTGGGAGATTCCCGAACTCCTTTCCCCATCCATTACATTTATGGGTGCATTGGTGCCTATTTTCTGGGCACTTATAAATATTCTCTGACCTCCAATATCGACACCTTCCCTTTCTTGCTCCATTTGATGGGCGGCAATCTTCCATTCATACGATCAAACAAAGCTATCGTTCTAGGATGATAACTTGTTTCGATTCAAGCCTTTTCCCATCAGGGGTACCCCAGAAGGACTCTTCGCAGACGAGTATACTCTCAAGATTAATAAGAGGACCCCAAGCACTGATTGGGAGATCATGCCTCTCATGAACTTCCTTTGAGGGTGGGCAACCGTAGGTTGATCAAGCCCTACAACCTTTATCGCTTCACAAGACAGCATCGAATGGACCAAGGCTGTTGTATTCTCTATGACTTCACTTGGCATGGGTCCTGCTCAAATCTCCATTGGAAGTCCGCGTGGGATTCCTGCACCTTGCTGGGTCAATCTTGTTAGTTCATCATTCCCTGCAACAGCCGAAATGTCTTCATGACCCGCAATAGTTTTTAGTCATACAGGGAAGACAATCTGGCGATGTTGTTGGGTCATACGCCATGGACCTATTGATGGGCCTTTTAGGGTCATGCATCTCGGACCTTAACTTGGCTCAGTTTATAGTCATGAGTAAGGACTATATGGTGGATGTTTATATAACATCAATGCTAGGTCTTTTAAAAGAGACCAAATATGTGCTAGATAGTTTAAAGTCTTGCAACTCCAACTATTTGATAGGTAGTTTAAAGTCGTACATCATGGACTATCTGTTGATCTTTTAAGGATAATATTTTCTTCAAATACCTTCCATTAACTGGAGGCATGACATCTTCTCCCGTCGCGATATAGAGGACGTATGCTCCGACTGAGTATGCTTTCTTAAAGACATACGATCCATCCCATTTGAGCTGAAACTTAGACTGAGGTGTGCCAATAGGACGTCTCACGGCCAGAACCAAATCTCTGGGCTTGAAAAACTATATCCTCACTTTTTGTCAAAATCTCGACTTATTCTTGCTTGATAAACTTCTAGCTTTTGCTGAGCTTTTAATCTCTTCTCATCGAGTGCGTTCAAATCATTGTGTTGGATTTTGACTCGCTCGTCGTTGGTTAGTTCGTAATGGACTTCCATCCTCAAAGAGGGTTCAAAACTTCCAAAGGCAGTACCTTATAACAATATATCTTCTTTATGGTCCTGGAGGTTGTCAATTCTTCGTCTTCAGGGGCCATTCTGATTTGATTGTAGATGGAATACCCATCCATAATGAGAAGGTTGCGCATGCGACAGTCAAATCAATCATGATTTTAGTGAGAGGCAAAGGAAAGTCATCTTTGGGGAAAGTTGAGTTGAGGTTGTGAAAATCAATGCACACTCAAATCTGCCCATTCTTCTTTTTGACCGGTAAAATACTAACAAGCCATTTAGGGTATAAGACTTCCCTTGAGCCCGACTTTAACTAATTTGTTAACCTCGACCTCGATTTGGGGTGTTATATCAATATGAAACTTCCTTTGAGGTTGCTTCACCTGTTCGATGTGAGGATCGACAACACGCTTGTGGGTTGCCACGGCAGGGTCCAACCCGACCATCTCATTGTAATTCCATGCAAAGATGTCACAATTAAGACAGAGGAAATCAAGACATTGCTTCCTTTCTTCTGGCTTCAAAGATGAACTCAATAAGGTGGGTCTGTGATCTCCTTCTTCACCCAACTCGACTTCTATCAACTCGTCGATTGTAGCCTAAACCAGCCTTCCAGTTCACATGGGGTGGGCTCCATCTCCTCTTCTAAACCTGAATTCTAGTCATCATGGCTGCGTAAAGATGCCATGGCACATTGGACCATCCATTTCCTTTTGTGCATGTTCTTTGAGCTAGGCCTAAAAGTCAAGGTACACTCGAGCCCCTGAATATTGAACTTCTTTCGGGATGCATTTTTTATTGCTTGAAAAGGCGATATCATCTCTTTTCCGCCATTTAGGCCTTGTTTGGTAAATGGGTCATAATTCATACTTCTCATGATTCTGTGAGCCTGAGGGCTATAGAGGTCCCATTGTGGCTTTGAAGCTCCATCATTCAAGGGGCGAGGCTCATACTCCTCATGTTGTCCTTATTTGAACTTCATTTTCAGAAGAGAATCGAGTACATCATTTTTTATCTAGTACAACGTATCTAGATTGACACTTGTTGGAATGATGGCAATGAGCGGTTTGGCTCCTTCTTCAATATATAGGCATTCGAATCAAGGGTTGCCCAATCCTATAATCTTCATCAGAATCACTCTCGCTTTCTAATTCCTAAATGGGGAGGGGGTCAGAATTCTCAATAGATTATAGAATTCGACATCTGCATAGTGGGATTCTACCATGATGAAGGGTTTTTGATCGACATAAACTGTATGCTGCTTCCCTTCATAGAAATATTTGAAGCATTGATGCAGAGTCTTGAGGATGATGTCTTTGGCATGTAACCATGGGTGCCCTAGCAATACATTATAGGAAGCCTCGGTTTCAATGACTTAAAATGTCACATTAGCCTTCAGCTCTCCAGTTTAAAGCTTCAGTGTAATGCTCCTGACAACCTGTTGGGTAGCCTGGTTGAAATTTTGTATCACCATATGCCCTTCTTGCAAGTTCTGGACATCCATCCCCACAGACTTCAAGGGGGAGTAGATTCACAGCTGATCCACCATCAATCATTATCTGATTGATGTATACGCCATGTATGGTCCCCTCCACCATCAAAGTGTGATTATGGGGCCTCATCCCTAGTTGTAGATCTGTGTCAGAACTGGTGGCTAACATATCTCCAGGCAGAACTGTTGGGTCAAGTTCGACTTGGTCCACTTCAACCTGAAATTCTTCAGGGGATGATAGGGTTTGTATCAAAGCAGCCCGAAGTTCTTTTAAAAGAAAAAGGGCATCATATATGCTTATGGAGGCTAAGATTATTCTTAAATGAGAGACCACATTGTAGTTGCTAATCTTTCCATCTGTCTGCTGTTTTGAATGTCCAGCAACATTGGATGCTTCAGGCCACGCCTCCTCCATAAGCATCACCTTCTTAAGGGGAGTGACTTTAGATGGCCTGATCTTTGCAGTTTTCTTGCCAGATCTTAACTTCGACTGCATGGTTTGGGGCTTGGACTCGGCCTCAACTAACCAAGTCACATTGGCAGTCATTCATGGAGGGGCTTCACCTATTGATTTTGGCTCATGAAGACCGCTCATCATCATGGGTCTAGGCATAAAGTCTTTCAAAGTAGGACGAGGTCGTACTGCCAAATGAGGGCCTATGTTTCGTCCTTTCTTTGTCTTCTTAACCCGGCTCATAACATTTCAAGGCATGGGAGGAGCTTTCATGGCTGTGCTTACTTGTGATAGGGTCATCTCCAGCTCTTTCAAACTGGCTCTTCTCAGAGCTTCGACTTACATATGCTTTTTCTCACTGCGGTTTACATAAGTAGTCTAGTCGTGCTCTGACACTTCCTCGGTATCAACCGAGGATTTTAGAGTCTTGAAGTATTCTGAGCATAGCTCAAATAACTTCAGGTGAGGAAAACCTTCGACCTTCTTCAATACGGGGACCTGGTAGATCCCAATGTTCAAGAGGGACAAACTTGATGACTATAGTCCCCTAGTTTATGTATTATTGTATCAATTCCATCATCGGCCAACAATCTTCTAGCCTGTGGGTACGGGAACACGAGTATTGGTTGTAAGGGCCTTTTAAGGGAGGCCTTCTTTTCGATGTCTTCCACCTTCTCAGAGGGGGAAGAAGTTCCATAATGAGGAGATTCTCGTATATGGTGGGTACAATGGCTTTATCAAAGTCATAGGGCCCCTGATACAGGAGGTTCTCAGCTACCGATTGGGGTCTAGCTTCGCCTGTTACGAAAGAAACCATGTTGGCCGGCACAGTCTCTGCCTCTAGTGCCTCTTGCACAACACATTTGAGCTTTTTGTCCTTAATGAGGCCTTTGATGATATCCTTTAAGGGATATAAATCTTTTATCACATGTCCTCTCATCCGATGCTATGGTCGGTTTGATCTATTTAACTGACCTACTCTGCGGCAAGCGTAATGGTCCTAAATGTTAAAAGCTCTTCAAAAATCTAGAGAACCTGGTATTTATCGAAGGAGTTCTCTTAGTCAATACATCTACAGTATCACCTCTTCCTCCTCTTCCTCGTCTACATCCCAACGGTTGTGGAGAGTCATAACTTCTTGGTGGTGGATAATTCTTTTCTCTCCCCGCTTGGGTGACCACTAAAGTAGTCATGGAAGTTTTGGACTGAGCAACTTTAGTTTTAGCTCTATCCGAGTCCCTCCTAATGGTTACTAACTTCAGGCCTAGTGCTCCATATGACTTTCTAGGTTAATTACATTAGTTATCAAGTCAATGAAATTTTGGGATTTGGAAGCATGCAGGTGTATTGCAATGTCAGATCTCATGTTTTAATAAACACGAGCACCTCTTGGTCCTCAGGGAGCGGGGTTGCCTGACCTATGATGATATTTTGCCACCGAGTGATATATACTTGCATAGATTCATGATCCATTTGCTTCAGATTGAGGAGTTCAGCTAAATGGCCCACCCTTTCTGTGTTGTGAAACCTTGCTAAGAATGCCTCTTGCATTTTCTTCCATGTAAATATGTTCTTAGGAGGTAGTTGTGAGTACTAAGCGAAAGCTAGTCCCGATAGTGACTATATAAATGGTCGCATCAGGAGGTTCCCATTATTGGCCGAGTCTGCTCACGCAGACACGAAGTGGGCCAAGTGTTGATGAGGGGACCTTGCTCATCAAACTTCAAGAATTTGGGGCGCTGGTACCCTGGAGGATATGACACTTCATCAACATATGCTGGATATGGTTTTCAATACGTGTCTAGAGTTTGTACCCCTAAAATATGGAGTGACTGTAGTTTCTCCATCACCAAATTTCACACTGCCTCCTTCATTAAGGCAGTATTAGCTGGAGATTGAAGCGGTGTAGGTGCGGGGTCTGATTAGTTCTCCATTGCCGGATTCAATGACTGTTGTCCTGAAGGGCCACTATGATTGGGAGCCTCTCTAGTGGCCCTTATCACCTCGAGCTCGGTTGTCTACGCTCGGAACTCTGCTTCTTTCTAGGCCAATATTGCCCTTAGGTGCTCCATTTCCTCAATTTCGAGTGGGTTGTTCCCCACTCCCATGTTCAGCACACTTATGATATGGTCTTGTTCAAAAGGTCTAGTGGACAGCTTATCCGAGACTGGTTCGGTGAATTCGGGGAATTTGAAAAGGAAACAGAACAGAGGTACATGGGGATCCTTCTGCACCTTGGAGACACTGCGCATGCTGTGGTGGATAATTCTTTCCTATCCCTGCTTGCCTTCTTTGCAAGAGGCTTAGTAGGTGGGAGCTCAGATGAGAGGGATTAGACATCATCAAAACCCATGGAAATTTGGCCCCTTGGGGTTTCTTCATTTCCATCGAGCTTTTGGGTGGTTACTGAGATCTTGTTACACAACCAAATTTCGAGAAAATCCTCTCCTAGGTCGTGCGTGATCTCCTTCTAGATTGATTCCGGTCTCGACCTTACAGTGGTCGTGTACGACATTGATCTATTTGAATGGCTTCCCTTGCTTTGTCCAAGACGTACTGGGTAATAACCCCATGCGTATGCCTGAGAACAATCTTAAAATGTGCCTTATGAGCTAGTGTGTAATTTTTGGACTCCGCCTTGGGATCACGAACAAGGCTTGTAATCGACTTGCCTCAAATCCCATTCTACTACGGTGATCTGTGAACGAACAGTACGAGATGACCTGGGTGGCTCATCTTTGCGAGAACTCCTAGCCACTGAGCGAGTTAGCTCCATAGGAACGTCTAACCGCGGGCATCTGGGCTGCATAAGGCGATCTAGGCAAGTTAGCATCGCGAGGATTCCCAATCGCCAGCCGATGGGTGTCGCGTGAGTTGGGTGAGTTAGCTCCATAAGAACGTTTAACTGTCGGCATCTGGGCTGCATACAGCGATCTAAGAAGGTTAGCATCATGAGGATTCCAAACTGCCAGTCGATGGATGTCACGTGAATTGGGTGAGTTAGCTCCATAGGAACATCTAACCTCCGACATCTAGACTGTATTGACAAGTGAGGGCGGAACTCATATGATCAAAGGCAAGAAACTGAAGCCCGAGGATGCCTAACTTTCTGCATGTGAGCAGCATAAAACGGTTTTGATGGATTAGCATCGCGAGGATTCCTAGCCGCCAGCCGGCGACCATTATTGGGGCCTGGCAAGTTAGCATTTCGAAGATGCTTAACTACCAGCATGTGAGCTACATACAGAGGCCTAGATGGGTTACATCATGAGGATTCCTAATTGCTAACTAGTAGCGCTATTGGGGTCGGGCAAGTTATTGTCGTGAAGATGCCTAACTGTCGTCATTTGGGCAGCATACAGTGGCCTGGATGGATTAGCATCACAAGGATTCCTTATCGCCAACAAGTAAGAATTATTAGGGCCGGGCATGTTAGTGGTGCGAAGATGCCCGACATGTGAGCAACATATGGCGGCCTGGACGGTTAGCATCGTGAGGATCCCTAACAGCCATCTGGTGAGCATCTCGAATAGCTGAGCGCAAAACCCGTATGATTAAAGGCAAGAACCAGGAATCTGAAGGTGATGAAATGGAGGGATTGAAACGCGAGGATCCTGGCTTGAACCTTGCAGGAGCAGCATGGATATCTTTCTTACGTGCAAGGATGATGGGCCTCACGAGACGTGGTGGTCGTGTTTGCCTTGAGATAATACGTGCCAAGGCACCGTTATTGATTTTCGCTCATCAACCCTTGCTAGGGTAAGACAAGATTACCTTGAACGACCTACTACCTGGGACTAAGTCCACTTGAGGCTGGAATTTTTGCATTGTCCTAGCCTTTGAAGTTCGCGGCTTGGACTCATTTCTTGCCATCATCGTCTTCATAACACATGGCCTAACAGTGGCTTCATTGAAGACAGATTGTCCCCTTGTTGGGGAGAAGTGTAGTGGGACATCCATGGTTCCTACTTGGAAAGATGTCACTACCGCAACCATTATTACCTCTGAGGACCTATGATGAATGCAGGGGTTCGCTCGTCAGGGTGAGTAAAGAAGACAAGAGAGTAAATGTGGAAAAGATCGTGACTCAAGACATATCCTAGAGAGAGATTCAACTTCCTAGACTCAACTAGAGATGAAAAGTGAATTGTTCCCTAGTAGAGTTGCAAGAGATTTGGATGCTCCGAAATGTGAATGCTTAAAATGAAATGTTTAAACAAACATTAGAATCCAAATAGAAAACTAGAGGACATCACATTCGAGGCCAAATTCACTCGTGCATTCTATATCAGAAACAAAAGCTTTATATTATACTAGGCACTAAACAATTCCAAAGGTTTAATCCTTTGTTACAATTTGCATCAGCTAAATAAAAGAAAATTAAGCCAAACACCTTAGATTCTGGTCTTGAAACCTATACATTCGTTTCTAAGGAAGAAAATATACAAACATATCAAAAGAAAAAAGATAACATCGAGGGTATATCGACCCAAATACTTGTGGATGTACGTGGGGATATTATCCTTCTGGTCTGGTCTTCCTAAGAGAACAGGTCTCAAGTAAATCGTAGGAGACGATTATCTCTCTCCTAGTGTCCTGAATATCTCAACTCTCTTTTCCACTCTTAATTCTTACTGAGGTTAAAAACCCACAAGAACACTTACTTCTACTCAACATATCTATCAAAAATGTATGGGGTTAGGTGCCTCGATCTCGCCCTCTGGATGTGGATGATCGGGCGGCACGCATCTCAAGTTTCAGGGGAGACTCGAGACCTTTTGAGATCGCTATCTCGAGAACCTTGTTCGAGAACAAGAGTAGGTGTTACCAACCGATGAGAGAAGAATTTAATGTGGGTTCGGGACTCACTCAGGCTGACCCTCTTAGATCACGAAGAAAGCCCCCCAGTCGTAAAATTGGTTCGAAATCGCCTCCCTTGGCTTGTAGTCTCCTATTTTCTGCAATAGCAAATATATGACAAATGTTATAAGACAGGTGAGTAAACAGACCTCACATTGCCTCTTTGGTGAACGTACACAAGCGTGCACATTCATAAGAAGAAGAGAAGAATAAGAGAAGGAAGATGGGGGAAAGAAGAATTTAACCAAGTGAGGAGATCAGCACAATGACTAAGCTGGTGGATAATTGACCTAACATAGTAGCAAAATAGGCTTGATAACTCAGATCAACTCAACAGAATTACTATCATATGTCAATACCGATACTGACTAGCTACACACGATGGTTAGTCTGTCGTGGCAATAAAACGAGCACAAAAATTCTGGCACAACAACATTATGGCTAGACGACAAGATTATCATGAAAGGCTAATCTCGGCCCTTCTTAATCAACGAAAGAATAACAAAAAGAATGGAAATCATAAAAAGCGAATAAGAAGTAAGAGAATAAAGAAGAGAAGAGAGAAAGAAAGGAAGAAAGAGATAGAAAGAGAAGAATGCGAAAGAAGAGAGAAGGAAGGAGAGAGGAGGGAGAAAGAAACAGTCGGCGCTAGGCATCGTAGGCTGTATTTAAGAAAAAAAGAGAGAGAAAGACACAGTCGACGCTTGGCATCGCCGGCTGTGTTAGAAGAAGAAGAGAAAGAAAGACACAGTCCTCACTTGGCATCGCCAGCTGTGTTAGAAGGAGAAGAGAAAAAAAGACACAGTCGACGATAGACATTACCGACTGTGTTAAAAAAAAAAAAGGAAAGAAGATGCAGTCGGTGCTAGGCATCACTGGCTGTGTTGAAAGAAGAAGGGAGAAAGGACACAATCAACGTTGAGCTTCATTGACTATGCTAGACAAAGAGGAGAGGGAAGACGTCAAAATCACTACTCGTAATTGTTTAAAGATGAAGCATATCATTTTAGTCACGATCATCTTATTCTCCCATCGATCATTTGTTAAAATCCATCTAGTCATGCATGTGACTAAAAACACACCCAACAATTGCTTATTCTTTTATGGGCCTCTCCATTTTGTTCAAGTGAACAGGACATGGTGGTTTAGTAAATAACGTCATAAAAGCTTTAAGATTACTCTATATCCCTATCCTACCTTAAGGTTCTTAATGGTACTCCCCCCTAGGCTTTCAACCTCCGCTATGTAGTCTTAAACTTTACTCGAGTGGTTATCGATAAAGTGATGAAGTATCTCATGTGACCTTTTGTTGTCACAATCATTCGTCCGCTTATATCATTATGAACTAATTCTAAAAGCTTATACCCCTTTCGACCTTTTTTTTATGTGATTTCTAACCCATTTTCCCCTTAGGCATGCTACCTTTTAAGTCCCCATTCCTTTTATCAAGTATTCCATTTTTCATCATTGTTTGTAACCTTGTCTGACTCATGTGACCTGACGTTCGATGTCATAAGTATAAATCTTTGTAACTCTCACCCACATATAGCATTTCAACCTAATATTGCAACCGTATACAAGCCGCACCCCCTAAATGATAGATGAACTAGGGTCAATTTCGTCTATTGGTAAAGTTCACAAGGAGATATTCGTCATCTCGAAAAAATAAGAAGTCCAAAAATTTTTTGCTTAACTGGAGCATCAAACTCTGAACTGAACCGACGCATGACCAGCCCAACACAAGAAGACACAAGATGCAGAGAGAACCATTAAGAAGCTGCCAAAACGCCAAAAAAAAATAAATAAAAATAGGCAGGTTTAGAGAGAGAAACCTAGAGAACGTTTAGAGAGAGAACCTAGATAGAGAAACCTGAAAAGGAGACAGCCTTTTTGTGGCTCACATGATCTTCCGTGAGACAATGTACTGTACTCACCCACAGTTTCTTCAATACCCACCCAATTCAGAAGCAGTGCAGAGAGTATTTTGTTAAACTTAAAAGCAACACCTCTTTTTCATGCTCAAGAGACTTAACATAAAAGAAACCTCATTAATGCCATCCCATTTGCAGCGAAGCTCTAATCCCTATTTCATACACCAGTAAGATTCACCTTGAAACTCTAGTGATTAAGAGGTAACTAAGATTAGCATAAAAGTCTTGATTATTGTGCTCCTAGTTTTGAAGTGTAACGACCCAAATCAGCCCGCCTTGATACTAGTATACTCCTCCTGATTTTTGTCAATCTTACCCAACAAATCATCTGCAAAGAAGATAAATTTGCATCAAAATCAGAGCAGTTATGGTACAGGTAATAGATCAAAAAAACCCATGCAGGTTTAAAGGAACAAAAGCAAGAAACCCAAATAAGAAACTGGGAAATCAAGAACAACTTCATTAATAGATTCCATAAAACAAAAGGAATATATATCAAAGGAAATATTTCAAAAAAATATATATTTGGGTGTATATGTTATTTCATTAAGAAAAACAGAGCAAGTTCGATCATCTAAACTGAAGGGAAAAAATAAAGAAACGAGGTGAGTCATCCGATTCTGAATTTAGGAACCCAGTTTAGGGTTTTAAACAAGAATATGAAACCCCATCACATAAACCTCCCCATCACATAAACCCTAAAACCACAAACTCTCCATCAAAGAACAAGATAGCACCATGATTACACCCTAAAATACCTCTAAAACAGGGGAAAAACTAGAGAGAGAAAACGGAACTTGATATGAGCCTCAACGATTGCTTGACCTCTGGCCTACAATCCGGAGGGTCCTCGAAGAGAGAGAACGAGAGCTGCTTATGAACCACCCCAATATCAAAGAGAATAACACCAGAATCGGGGTTTCTAACCTTGATACCCTTGACAGGAAGCCACAGAAAGAGCTCTTCTTGAGAGAAACCTGCAACTCCAGTAAGCTCGCCATAGCTGAGGTTCCCCCGAACTACTCGATCATAATAAACCATCCCGTCGAATTTGGCGTAACAGGGTTGATCAAGATGAACTTCGAGGCGTCCATCGTCTTCAAGAGAGTACGATTTCACGTCTTTGGGCAAAAGACCAGCAGGTAAACCCTTGCTCTGCAGCAATTCATGGACTGAATCTGCTTTGACAGGGTTTAGAGAGAGAAAGAAGAGGGAGAATATAATCAAGAGAGAGAACGAGGATTTAGCCATGGATGAGAGGAAGACGGGAGTTTGGGGGGGAGATTTTCGAAAGAGAGAGAGGAAAGAGGGGGTTTAGTTTTTGAGAGAGAAGGAAAAAGAGGAGGTTTTGTTTAGATGCATATCTTTTTCTGCATGCAGCAGAAAGAGGGGGTGGAAAATGGGTTGGTTTTTAATTTTGAGAAAGGAATCATGTCAGGTGTTTGGAAACTCAGGAGGCGGAGGAAATTCCGAGGAATAGAGAAGACGGCAGTGTGTTTCATGATGCACGATAAACTCATCGTTACTTCTCCAAGAATTTTTTTTTTTTTTTATTTAATGAAGTTCGGGAATAAAGGGTGGGAGCCTGGTAGGGGCTAGGTTGGGCTAAAAAACATGAAGATTTAAATAAATAAATAAATAAAAATAAAATAAAAAGAGCAGGCCTGATCATGGCCGAATGAGCTGGCAATGGTCCCAGGCCAGGACGTCCAAGCCCTACTTTTTTTTTAGGGCCCCGCTGATGGGGCTGCCTTGGTCGCCCATATTGCCAACCCTATGTTTGGATTTACAATCATAAGTTCTTCTTCTTTTTCTTTTATTAAAGTCCAAACTGGAAACTATAAGTTTCAATGGATACTTGGTTTTGACTATAGGGCAAGCTTTTTATGCTTTTCCTACAGCATAAAATTTAAGTGTTTCTTTTTATCCAACCGTCCATTCTGAATTGAGGGTTAAGATTGCCCCAATCACAATGTCACATCTTTACGCAATTTTATTTTTAATTATTTTTTATATACTATTTTTATATCAAATTTTGGAAGTCCAATCCTCTATTAAACTCGCACTAGTGAAAAATATAAAAAAAAATATTTTCAATAAAATAAAATGACCAAAATACCTGTGAAAGTTTCAAAAGGCATTTTGGTTATTATATTTTATCGAAAATTTATTTTTAATATTTTTAATAGGTGCGCCCCAAGGAAAATATTGTACGTGCCAAATTTCATATTCATACAATTTGTATAAAAAAAATAAAAAATAAAATACTTTGAGAAGTCGGATCTAAGATCAAACGGTGAGTGACTCTCTTGATCAAAATTTGATGGCTGAATGGTAGGAGAAACATAGATCTTCTATGCTATAGGAGAAGTATAAAAACCTTTCTCATGTCTCTATATCTCTCTATAACTTAAGTTTTGATGAACAACGGTTTTGTCTCTGTATATCTTTCTTTCGATCTCCAAAGTTCAAAAAAAAAGCTTTACGTAATTTTGATGGAATTATTTCTCTTGCTTTCAATATCTTCTGTTTTAATCTCCAAAGTTCAAAATAAAAGCTTAATTTAATGGAATTGTTATTTCTCTCTATCTCAATATCGTACTCTAAATAGGGTGCCTTCAATGAAATGCAAAGAGGAAGACTACCCATTTCCACTTTCTTTTTTCAAATTCCAAACTGAAAAGTTTAATGCATTTTTGTTTAGGGATTGTATACAATGAGACCATTTACCTTTGGTCACAATTACTTACGAGCATACAATGCGAAATTTGATAGAATTTCATAGCTTGAATGTGTCACAAAGTTCGAAAAAAAAATTTTTGAAGTTTGAACTTAGTCAATGAAATGATTACAGTTATTAATATGACCACTTTATATCAAAGATAAATAGTTTCATCCGGTATATTTCTTTATAGACAGTAATTTCTCCATACGGATCTATCTCTTACTACGTTTTCCATTTGTTCCATGATTTTCCCGCATTCAAATTAAACGTTGTTCTTGTGTAAGGTCATGCTCTCTCTCTCTTCGTTTTGACTTTATATTGGGCTTTATCTAGCATTTTAACTTTTTGATTTCTTGAAACGTCACTCATGTAAAACTTTTGACCTTGCGTAAGGTCATGCTCTCTCTCTCTCTTCGTTTTGAGTTTATAGTGGCTTTATCTAGCATTTTAACTTTTTGATTTCTTGAAACGTCACTCATGTAAAATTTTTGAAAGCTTCTCTTTTCATTTGATCACTTTTTTCATTTCCATTCTCTTATGTAAACTCTGGTGGTTATTCTTTTATATCAGTGTTCGAAACAAACGGATCGGGCCGACTAGTCGGTCCTGGCCAGATTTGATTAGTCGGTCATGGCCTAATCCGATCTGATTAGTTGGCCCGATCTGATTAGTCTGACCAATTCCGACTAGATCGTTGATTAGTGCCCGAATTTTTTTTAAAAGAAAAAATGCAATTTTGGTAAAAATCCCAAAAATATCCCAAAAAATTGTAAAAAATGTTCAAAATTTACATGTTTTTTTTGTATTGGCACATAAGGAAAGCAAAAAAAAAAATATTATAAGCATAACTGGGTTTCAGAGAAAATGATTAGGCACCTGAAGCAATACTTTTTCAGTGATCAATATATAATAAATATGTAATATGTAATCAATATATATTATATAATATAAATTACATCAATAAAATAAAAATAAATATAATATATAATATAATATGATAAAATAATATAAAATATTATAATATTTCAACTCAAGACCATGTTTGTTTTTTTGGGTATTTTAGAATTCAATTAAAAATATAGGAAAAATATAAAAATGTTTGTCTCATTATGACAATTTTGATAAATTTCCATCTCTCTCATATCTGTATATATGTGTATGCCTATGTGCCCCTCGGGGGATTGGTTATGTAGGTATTAGATTAAAGATCAAATCAGATGAACAATGCTCAAATTTTTATCCCCCCGAGTGGAGGGAATTACAGGCTTGGCACCCTCTTGCGCCGACCAACTATAGTGCGCCTGAGTCAACTCGCCCAAGGCAGCAAACCCTATAGTTAGCAAATAAAAAAATTATAATAATATATAAAGTTTTAACTAAAGAAATAGAAGAATAGGGAAAAGAAAAAAAATAAAAAATATATAAAAAATGTTAAAATGACAGATTTGTAGACTCTGCAGTATGACAATGCACCTATTAGTTGATTTTTAGAACAAATCGCTTATTAGTGCACCAATTGGCCGATTAGTGCACTGAAAATAATTCATGCATACATGACCATAGAATCGGGCCAAAACAGGATTGGCCGCTGACCAATCCCAAGTTAGTCAGCTGATTTTTAAAAAATCGTGTATTTTTTTTTTGGGACCTGTTCATGGGATAATATGAATTAAACCTAGACATCACATTATCGCTCCCCCACTCTAACACTCAAGCCTAGGATCTATTCCCTTTTCTAAAGTTATACTAGTAGAATTTTTTAACAAGCTAAAACAGGGAGCTTGACCACTACTAAAGCACTAGCATTCATTAATGATATCGGTTTTGTTTTCCATTCTAATCCTTAGTCCACTGGCGGGGGAAAGTGGGAGTTGTGAATCGTATGACAGATTGTTAAGGTGCACCATTGTTAGGGTACTCTGGACCTGCCAAAAACTGGAACTTGACAACGTTCAGCATTTGTTAGAGATACTAGGGTAATTAGTTCCTTAGTGATGGATAGGGCTTCCACCGGGTCAATTCGAGGCCTAGAAAAGCCCAAAAAACTATTTGGCCTGGCCAAAAATTTACAAGTGAGGAGGCCGGCAGGGCTCGAAATGATCTATTGGGCTGGGCCGTGGCCAGCCCAATTAGAAGCATTTTTACTTTTTTTACGGGGGGTCAAATACAAAATGGGATCATGTTTGTCTCAAATTACGGGCGGCACCCCCCTTCGCGGTGTTTTTTTTCCCAAGTTACCCCCTTGTCCGGTAATACGAACACTGGACCGGTAGATTTTATACCGTGCAAAGCAAAACAGTTGTCTAGTATTTGAAATACGGACATCTATGTGCTATCCCTAAAACTAGCAAGCCATCTCTCTCGCTCTCTCTTTCTCTCTCTCTCTCTTTCTCTCTCTCTCTCTCTCTCTCTCTCTCTCCAGATGACCAGTGGGGCAAATCATAGTTACCGCGAGCACCACCTCCAGATCTGGAATCTTGCTCCAGCTTTCCGAAGCCGGGATCTCGCCCAGAACCCGTTCCCATCTTTTTGGGATCTCGCTCCAATTTTTAGGATTCTCGATCCTATTCACAACGGATCCCTCTACTTCAAGGATCTCGCTCCCATTCACAATAGAGATCGCTTCCTCTACTTCATGGATCTCTCTTTCATTTACAACGGAGCTCGCTTCTGCTAATTCACGAATCTCGATCTCATTCACAATAGAGTTCTCTCCCTCTACTTAACGAATCTCGCTCCCCTTGTCTCACGGAAAGCGTTCCGTAACATTGTAGATGTGGTTCCCGAACAAATTAGATCCCCGCTCTCAGAATTTTAAGATCACCATCCCGACATTCTCGAAACTAGATCCTAACAAGGCTGTGACCCCGATCCTAAAATCTATGGAGCTCGCTCATGAGGAAAGTGGATCCGATCCCGAAAGTATAACGTTCTCGATTTATGAAATTTGGGATTGCAACCCCTAGGAACTCAGATGTTCACTCTATGTCTATTTATTTATTTACTGTAGTCGATGCTTTATACCTGCAATGGGCATTTAATTGTGCCTATAGTAATTCCAAAAAAAAAGGCTTAATTTTGTATAGGGTGTGATTTCTATAAGGTTACAACCATAAACAATCCAATTAAGGCACACCTCTAAATTTTATCATAATATGGAATTTTGTGTAAGTTTTTTTCAAGATTATCTAAAATTTATTTTCATTTCCAATTATAAAATTTTAAACTCCAAAAATGGTTAAAATCAAGTAAATCTATAAACCTATAAAAATCTTGAACATGGACAGTCTAGATAATGTGTTGCAAGACGCAAAATTCTTCGTACAATTGAGGGTGTTACTAGATTCATTAAATATTTTCCCAAAGACTCAGAAATAGAGAGTGAACAAGACAAAGCTAAAAAAGACTAAGATATAGAGAGTGAAGAAGACAAGACTTAGATAGACTAAGTGTTAGTTTATGTACCCAAACTTGCAATATTCTCATGTGCCAAGAAAAAATGATTAAGATAGAAGGTAAGAACCGTTTGGAAGGATAACCTCATAAAGATTTATAGTTCATTAAAAAAGGTGTGAGGTTTGTATAAGGTGTCAACCTTATACTATTGACGTAAGGTGTGCCTCAAAACTATGGCCAAAATGTAGTTTCGGTGCCACAAAGCCTTGTAATATTATAAAAATCTATTTTAGCCTTCAATTATGAAATTTAAAGTTCTAGAAATAGTGATGATCGAGCAAATTTATAAACACTTTAAAATCTTGAAAATGGATGGTCCAGATAATGCATTAGAAGATGAACTATTTTTAAGACTTCTCAATCTCTTCTTTTTTCATGTCTATGAATCTCGAGGTCGAGATGATGGATTTGAGAGTTTTTTAGCACAGGAAGAACCTTCACTAGTGGGTTTCATAGGTGCACCTTAACCCTACAATATAAGGTTTTAGAGAGAGAGAGAGAGCTGGAATTCTGAATGGATTTTAGAGAGGCAATATGAGACTAAATGTAAAAAAACAAAGGAGTTGCACAAATGGTAAGCAGATGATGAGAGAGACGGAGAGATCCAAATGGTGTCAGCTTGAGAGAGATCCAAATGGTGTGAGAGAGATACAAATGGTGTCTGCTTGTCTAGCAATATGAGACCAAACGTAAAAATTGGAAGAGCAGCACAAATAGTAAGCAGAATATAATGATGAGAGAGATCCAAATGGTGTCAGCTGTAAAACCATTTGCGTATATCAAAAGTTTTAGAAGAAACTAAAGTTCTCATGAACTCACTCTTAGAGAGAGAATGGGGGAGAGAGGCAACAGCTAGAGAGAGAGGATCCCTATATTTGACTAGCAAACTTACAAAAACCAAGTACCTACGATGATCATAGAGACCATCTTAGGCCCAAAATTACTAATTATCACACAATTTTGTAAAAGAACTGACCCAATCCTTTCAATGATTCCCCATTAATCCATTACAAGTCGTAGAAATACTGCACTCATAAATTTCAGGTTAATTTGCTTCGACAAATTCATCAAAATCGCAACAAAAATCGCCAAGAAAATGGCAGGACTGACACCCTAGATCCTTAGAATTGTAGGAATGAACATGATTCCAGCACTGATTGCACTTGAGCGATTGAAAATGTCGCCTGAAAATGAAGCTTCAATGAAGTTTTGGGAGTTTTCTGTTGATTTTAGAAGGGGTGCCTCGTTTTCTTGCCTCCTCGTCAAGATTTTGGGCCATAGAACACAGTCGGTGTTGTCTTTGTCGGAGTTTCTCTTTCTAAAACTGATAGTTTTTTGTTTTGGTGGGTTTTTTAGAAGGGCAACTTTCTATGCTTCCCCTACAATATAAAACTTATATACTTCCTCTTATCCAACTATCCATTCAGAATCGAGGGCTAAGATTGCCCCAATCACAATGTCACGTCAGTACACTATTTTAATTTTAATTCATTTCTATAAACTATTTTGACACCTAATTTTGGACATCCAATCCTTTATTAAACTCGCACTAGAAAACAATATAAAAAAAATATTTTCAATAAAATAAAATGATCAAAATACCCTTGAAAGATTCAAGGGGTATTTTGATCATCATATTTTATCAAAAAATTATTTTTAATATTTTTTATAGGTGCGCCCCAATGAGAAGATGACACGTACCAAATTCATATTCATACAATTTGTATAAAAAAAACTAAAAATAAAATAATTTGGGACGTCAGATCTAAGATCAAACAGTGAGTGGCTCTCTTGATCAGAATCAGACGGCTAGATGGTAAGGGAAGCATAGATCTTCTATGATGTGGGGGAAATATAGAAACCTTTCTCTTTTCAAAAAACCAAATTTGTCGATAAATAGAGAGAGCGAGAGATTCGAGGGGATGTAAACATAAAACCAAAGACAAGGATGGAAGTAGAGGAAGTTTAGAAAGGAAAGGGTTTAGCAAGAGATAAGGCAGGCTACTATCCGGTAAAAAACGTATGGGCCTCCTCCAAGAGAAAGCTTCTCTATATGGGTTTACCAAGTAATTACTGCCATCCCATTTTCTCGAGATGTGGATCCTACAGTCATGAGGTGGGGTCTCATACACTTGGGTAGGAGAGGGTCTCATAGGATCATTTCTCATTAAAAATAGTTTGCAAAAAAAAATAAACAAACACAAAAACAAAAGCAACTCATTGTGTCAACAAAATGAATTAGTATCAATCAATAGATCACCTCAACAAATATAATCTCCAAGGCATAAAGAGAGAGAGAGAGAGAGAGAGAGAGAGAGAGAGAGATTGAACCCAATAATCAAGATTAAGAAGAATTGAAATAAGGTGAAAAATCCAAACTAGTAAACATATATGTATCAAAATGCTCAGTGCAGAATTCATATATGTATCAAAATGTTAAGTGCAGAATTCATATATGTATCAAAATGTTCAGTACATAATGTTTGGACTAAACATATATAAGAAAAAAAAAAGGTTTGATACTAATCATCCAAATTAAACATATATGTATATAAAGTTCAATGCATAATTTTTGGACCACTATAAAATGGTCCCCAAAATACGAAGTTCATACATGGCACGATTTGAAATTGTCAAATAAAACCACAGAAAGATTGAAAGGCCATCGCAACCCACCAAGCACCAAAAAATGGAATAAGAACTCCACACATTCATCACATCAAGGGTGGACAAGTGAGATTCTAGAAGAAGCAAGATGTGGGGTTTGGAAGCCCTCAATAATCATATCAAAGCGCTCTTCTTCGTAGAATTCCCAAGACCCCTGATGTTTTAGGAGCGATCATCAATACATGTGAAATTCTGTCCCACCCTTGGTGACCTCAGAGGGGCTAGCAGATAGCGGGTCATACGGGAATTCCGCAAGTAATCTTTGGAACTCTCTCCTTCAAGGTATCCTTCTTCTGGGTGCCTGGTTCCAATTCAAGTCTACGA
Source organism: Amborella trichopoda (assembly GCF_054954075.1). Lineage (NCBI taxonomy): Eukaryota > Viridiplantae > Streptophyta > Magnoliopsida > Amborellales > Amborellaceae > Amborella > Amborella trichopoda. Next base: position 34,401,764 of record NC_142348.1, read on the forward strand.
CTGGAATATCTTCCTCCACCACAACAATCTGCCCCGTATAGTCCACTTTCATGGCTTTAAGCATTTTATCATTCTTCCCCATGACCTCCATCCTCTTATACAGCTTTTGGGACTAGTTACGAGACCTAAGAGAGAGGTCTTCTTCTTCAGAAGAGGATTCACCAATATGGGAGAGATGCCAAGGGAGGAGGCCAACACGAGACCTAAGAGAAGATGTTCTGGAGTAGCGGCTTGGGATGACATCTTCATAGATAGATGGCCCCAAGTAACCTGTAATTCCCATTCATATAAGGTCTTCCCCACAGTTCCAAGAGGCAATGCCTGGAGAGGTAGAGCTTCTTGAAGCAAAATTTCTTGCTTCTGAACATCTCATATTGTAACCCTTTGAGTAGCCATATCCTTCAAGCAAGAAGACACATACCAAGTTAGCCAAGCAGGTCGCATGAATCTTTTTGTTTCCTATAATGAAATCTAATAATAAGTTTACAATATATTATCACAAATGTATTACCCAAGTGTAAAAATGTAAATACACACACAAGATATTCCGGTGTTGCAGAAACATTACATTAGTCTATGCTTATTACAAAAAAATTTAAGCACTTATGCACTCCAGTTTCGAGTTTTACAACACTTCAAGATACTGCTAATCACAATTAGAAACAATAGAAAAGAAATTGATCCACCAAATTTTACGTGTCCATTTAAAAATTCATACCTTACAACAAATGAAATACCCCAGTGTAAATACACACTCTAGATATTTAGGTGATGCAGAAACATTACATTAGTCTATGCTTATTACAAAAAAATATAAGCACACATATGTTTACACATTCTAGTTTCGAGTTTTACAACACTTCAAGATACTACTAATCACAATTAGAAACAGTAGAAACAAAATTGATCCATCAACTTTTACATGCCCATTTAAAACTCATACCTTACAACAAATGAAATAACCTAGTGTAAATACGCACTCTACATATTTAGGTGTTGTAGAAAAATTATATTAGTCTATGCTTATTACTAAAGCACACATATATGTTTACATATTCCAGTTTCAAGTTTTACAACACTTTAAGATACTGCTAATCACAATTAGAAACAATGGAAAAGAAATTGATCCACCAACTTTTACATATCCATTTAAAAATTCACACCTTACCACAAATGTATTACCCCAGTGTAAATACGTAATCTAAGTATTCGGGTGTTGCAGAAAAATTACATTAGCCTATGCTTACTACTAAAATATATAAGCACACATATATGTTTACGCACTCCAGTTTCAAGTTTTACAACACTTCATGATACTGCTAATCACAATTAGAAACAATAGAAAAGAACTTGATCCACCAACGTTTACATGTCCATCTAAACATTCATCTGTAAAAGGCAAGATGTCACATGAGAGCGAGGCCAATACATATAGGTTTTGTCATCTTAATGAAAATAACATATTTACTATCAAAAAAATAATTTTCTCAAAAAACATTATTTTATTAAGAAAAATAGAAAAATACTCTCCACATTCATAAAAAATGATAATTTTAGGGAAAATTACAAAAAACCCCTCAAAGTATACTATCTATGCAGTTTACCCCCCAACTAACCTTTCCTCTCGCTTTTTTCCCCACAATCACTTTTCCTCGCAAAAACCCCCCAAGGTAAAAAGTTGTTATTTTTTGGATGGAAATGCCCTTCCCTACCAAAAAAAAAGTCAATTAATGGTCCCAAGTAGCTTATTGCCGAAGTGACCAATTCAACCGCCGGAGCAATGTGGCTTCAGAAGGTGTACTGCCAGAGCGCGTATTTGTACTGCTTTAGCGCTTGTCTTTATTGCCGGAGCGACCTATTCAACCATTGGAGCATTGTGGCACCAGAATGTGTACTATCGGAGAGCGTCTTTGTACTGTCGGAGAGTGCGTCCTCATTGCCGGAGCGACCTATTCAACCGCTGAAGCACTATGGCTCCAAAAGGTGTACTGCCGGAGCGAGTCCTTGCATTGCTAGAGCTCGTGTCTTCATTGCCGGAGCACGTGTCTTCATTGCCGGAGTATTTAAATGGATTGCCAGAGCACATGGGGAGAGAATCATGCGTAAAAACCATGAGGAGAGAGAGGGGGGTAGTTTAGTCTTTTTTTTCTTTTGTTTTGGTTTTTGCGAGGAAAGATAGTTATGGGGAAAAAAGTGAGAGAAAAGAGTAGCTGGGGGGTAAGTTGCATAGATAGTATACTTGAGGGGGTCTTCGTAATTTTTTCATAATTTTATTAAGCAAAATAATTTTTTTTGAAAATTTGATTTCTCAGAAACTTCTAAAATCGAGCAACATTTCAAGCAAGAAACAACCAATACACAAGCCCAGTAAAATTTCTGTTTTTTGGTTCTCCACAATTGAAAATTAGAGATCTTGGCAGCTTCCAAATATTGTCATTTTTTAACTTGCATTCTGTCAGGCTCCACCTAATTTGCATTACAACTGAGGATAATTTTTTTTTTTCGGGCACAATGGGCTTGAGCAAAAACACTTACCATATTTTTAAGAAATTATATTTTTATTAAACAAAATAATTTTTTTTTGAAAACTTTATTTCTTACAAACTTCTAAATTAAGCAATATTTCAAGCAAGAAACGACCCTCAATATTTGGATAATCGAATAAATCAATACACAAGCCCTGTAAAGGACTCGATCATCCTTTCAAATACACAAAAAAACAAAAAAATTATTCAATGGAAAAAATCCTGAAAAAATTCATATATGCGATATCGAGCAAGAAAAAATTTCATATAAAAAAATTTACTTAATAATAAATAACCGTACCTATTTTATGTGACAGACAAAGCCTTGATGATCAAAATACACAAATCAATTTAAACAACGACCAAATAATCAATGCCAATTTTATATTTTTTAATCGAGTAGTAGCTTTTCAGCCCAAAATCAACCCCCAATAATTTGGTTTTCGAACAAATTGAAAGAAGCATATGGTAGATAATTCGATTAGGATTAAAAACCATCAAAGTTCATCAAAAACCATTGGCTATTGAGGACGATATAGATGAAACGACGGAAATTTCAAAAGGCATGAAAATCTGCCTTTTCAAATCACAACCGGTACGCCGGTTAGGAATCAAGCCGCAATTTCAATTAACGTCGGTCTGCTTAGCAACAAAATCGGCCGGTTTGACAAAAACACATCCGGTTCGACCCCTAAACTACAGGTTTTGGGCCCAAAAGGGAACTTTGGTGAAAATTTACACACGCCACATGAAAGGTAACTTTTCTAATTCAGCCTAACTCACCTAATCTCGCAACCTCTATATGCTCTTAGCTTGAAATCATATCTTTCAAAAAGATATTAGAAATGGTAAAATATGTTAAAGTTCAAATGAAATTCTTGTTGTCAGATATATGGCATGGAATGAGAATTCAGTTCAAAAAGACTATGGGCTCCAGAGTCTATCACAGTTCTTCGATGGCTACAGAGATTGACGGCTGAAACACCTCTTTTAACAATGTAATTATACAATCTTGATTTGGCAAGCACCACTATGTAGATTTTTGAAGATAACTCCTTTCACAAGGGCAATGTGACCCATCTACATCTGCAACAAATATTGAAAATATAATGAGTTAAATCAAACCAAACTAAGGAAAGTTTCACAAGCCACATCTAATCGAGTTTGGTAACCAACAAAATCAATAAGACAACCCACCTGTATAATAGCTAACTGTGTAAATATGTATGATTTGAAGTTTTTAACTTTAACTCTTGAGTGAGGATGAATTGGGTGTGGCCATGGACAGAATCGACAAGGTTGTAAAATACTTTAAAGCTCGTAGTTGATGTGATATGTGTTAGCTTAAATAGTGTGGAAAGAAAATAGGATAAAAATTGGAGGGGCTTAGAGGAAGGAACATTAGGGCTCAAAGAGAGAGAGAGACGCGGGAAAGAGAGAGGGGCATACTAGGGAGGTTGCACTGCTAGGTTGCTGGATAAAGGGTAGGAGAGAGTAAAAATAGAGGGAGAGTTGTGACGTGGACGGGAATGTTCTTTGTAGTATTAAAATAGAGGGAGAGTTGTGAGGTGAAAGGGGAAAGTTCCTTGAACTGAACAAAGATAAAAGTGGTTCATCGATAGCATCACCTATACTCTGACACAAACCGCAATTATTTTTTTGAATCTTAGTGCACCTTAATGTATCTTGCAGCACCAATACTCTCTCTAACAACGTGTACGGTGTGTGCCCATCAAAAGACTCTCTTTCTCGATAAAACGTTTTTTTTAAAAAAAAATTCTATGAATATATTAAGTATATAAAAGTCGTTCATGCCATTAATTGGATAAAAATGTATGCTGCGTCTAAATTTGTACATGAAAATAGAGACTAACAGGTTTAATTAAATATATATTTTTTGCTATGGTAATTTAGGCATTGGTTGATTCGTGTGGCATTCATAGGCACTAAAAGGCAAAGAAAATAGAGAAAAAAGAAGATCATTGAGATTTGAATGCTATAGTTGCGATCAATGGTTTAAAAACCGGATCGGTGACCCGGATCGGGCTTTTCAAAAACCGATCCGGATCGGCGAATCGGCGATCCGGATCGGAATCGGGTGAATCGGTCAGAATAAAGCTTAAAAAAAATCCGAAAAAATTATTAAAATTCATTATAAATATTGGTTTTTAGGAATTCAATAAAAAATGAGGGTACTCCATTAAAAATTTTCATGTTTTTGAATGAATATGCGAATATTGATATGTTCTTTCCCTGCATGAACCGCCATTCAACATTTAATTTACAGTATTTCGTGCTCATCCCTACACTGTTGCTGTTGGGACTCGATATGTGAATAATATGGCTGGGATAGGGTGGCCTCAGAATCATCATCTCTCTCGTTTTCTCTTTGAATAATATGGATTAAAAAAAAAAAAAAACAAATTTTCAAAAAAATCCATCATGGATTAAAAAAAAAATCACAAATTTTCAAAAAATTCTATCATGGATTACAAAAAAAAATTCGATCATGGATTAAACAAAAAAAATCACAAATTTTCAAAAAATTCAATCATGGATTACATAAAATTCGATCATGGATTACATAAAATTCGATCATGGATTACAAAAAAAAACAAACAAAAAAAACAAAAAATTCAATCGTGGATTACAAAAAAAGAAAAAAATAGTTCGATCATGGATTACAAAAAATTCAATCATGGATTACAAAAAACTCTATCATGGGTTACAAAAAAAGCAAAAAACAAAAAATTCAATCATGGATTAAAAAAAAACAAACAAACATTTCAATCATGGATTACAAAAAAAAAACAAATATTTCGATCATATATTACAAAACATTCGATCATGGATTACAAAAAATTCTATCATGGGTTACGAAAAAAAAAAAAAAAACAAAAAAATCGATCATGGATTACAAGAAAAGAAAACAAACATTTCGATCATGGATTACAAAAAATTCTATTATGGGTTACAAAAAACCAAAAAATTCGATCATGGATTACAAAAAAAATCTATCATGGATTACCAAAAAAAAAATAAAATAAAATAAAAAAAATAAAAAAAAAAATTCCGTACGGAATCGCCGATTCACTGTTCGGACTCGCCGATTCCGTACAGTGAATCGGCGATTCACTGTACAGAATCGTCCGGTTCTCTCTAGAACCGGACGATTTCCGATTTTCGGGCGATCCGGTTCCTTTTTCACTATTTCCGAGTCGAACCGGGCGAGTCCGGTTCGACTCGGCGTTTTTTAAAACGCTGGTTGCGATGATGACTATATTAGTTTTTTAGAAAATAGTGAGGACATTCACCTATTAGAAAAATAAATTTATTTATAGGCCTGCATTTCTACATCTACAGGTTGGGACACATAGAAACCGGGTCCTTCGCTAAATGCAAAAGATTGAAACTCATCAAATCACATAATATATTATTTTAATGAATAAATTGAAATTTCTAAAAAGAGAATGATTATATATCTAACAGACTCCAGCATTAAATGTGGCTACGACCAAATATCAAATATACATTAAGAAATATTGTTGAAGAACCGCAAGACCATATTATATGAAAAGATATTCAGTAAAACCTTTTTTTATTAATTTTATATTTCGCTTCATATCTAAATATGCAACAAAATATTATTTTTATTTTTATATATTGACAAAAAAACTTGGGTTTCCCTAAAAATATGAAACGCCAGCATTAAATGATCCTGAGTCCATATTTCTCAAAAATATCTTTCCCAAAATTAATACACGTCGGCAGAATAAAATGATCATGCATCCATATTTCCCGAAATACATTAAATGCTGATGAGTGCATTCTCCCAAACTACACCCACCTTTAAATGCTCTTAAGGATAAAAAAAAGTGTGGAATCGTAAGACCATGTTATATAAAAAAGTCTTCGATTGAATTCTTATTATTAATTTCTATTTCACTTCATAAAAAGAACAACATATTTTTATATTGTAGCATTTAAAAATATATACATAAGTTTTCCCTTGTACATGCTAATGAGCATTGTACTCCTTTGGGGTCACAAATTATTTTGTTCTTACCACTATGCAAACTATGCAAGACATACTTCATAGAGGGAATATAATATTTTAATATTAGAGAAGATAGATCATTGAGATTTGAATGCTACAGTTGCAATGATGACTATATTATTTATTTAGAAAATAGTCATGACATTCACCTATTAAGGAAATAATTATAAGAAAAAGGATAAAATTAACCCATGTAGATTTCACAATCACATATTAGAACATAAAGTAGATCTAAGTAGATCTAATTAATATTTTATCCTAAAAAGGAAAAAACAAAAACTATATATGCACTCCAAAAAGGAAAATTCACTCATGCGGGAATGGACTGCATAACTACATATGCGGTCCTAAAAGTGTAAATCATTCATCTTAAAGATGGATGCAAGTAGGTGTTCTATCTAAAAACAATGGAAACTAACGGTCCACATGTTTTCTTTCTAAAATTATTAATTGTAGTATTTAAAATTTATTTATTTATTACCTCATATTAATTGTAGTATTTAAAAAAATGAGGTAAAAAAATTCATCTAAAAAATATATTTATTTATAGTCACGCATTTTTACATATGCGGGCTTGGCCGCATAGAAAGCGGGTCGTTCGTTAAATGCTCAAGATTGAAACATATAAATAGAATATTTCAATGAATAAATTGAAAATTCCAAAAAGAGAATGATTACATATCCCGAACATAATACACACCGGCATTGAATGCGGCGAAGACCAAATATCCCAAAATACAAGTTAAGAAATATTGTTGGAAATATTGTTGAAGAACTACAAGACCATGTTATATAAAAATGTATTCAATGGAACATTTTTTTTATTAATTTTACATTTCACTTCATGTCTAAGTAAACAACAAAATATTATTATTATTTTTATATATTGGCAAAAAAACTTGGTTTTCCATTGTAAATTTTAAAGTGCATTATGCTCCTTTAGGGCCACAAACTTTTTTTTCCTTATGAATTCAAAATCATGGATATCCAAATTTCTATAAACATATTTCCCGAAAAATACGAAACACCATCATTAAATGATCATGAGTCCATATTTCCTAAAAATATCTTTCTCAAAATTAATACACGCCGGCATAATTAAATAATCATTAGTCTATATTTCCCAAAATGCATTAAACGTTGATGAATGCAATCTCCCAAAATACACGCCACCTTTAAATGTTCCTAAGGATAAGAAAAAGGGTGGAACCGCAAGACCATGTTATATACCAAAGTCTTCAATCAAATTCTTGTTATTAATTTCCTTTTCACTTCAAATCCAATTAAAAATCGACACCGACACTTCCTACAACATTCTCTTCGGTCGGTCGTGGCTCCATGATCAGGGAGTGGTTCCATCGACATTGCATCAATGCTTCAAGTATAGTTGAGATGGAAGATAGCATACGGTCTATGCTAATAAGAGACCGTTCCCTGTAGCTGAAACTCACTATGCTGAAGCTAAATATTACTTCACAAATCTGGTGTCGCCTCAGAAGCTGAATGATGGAGGTCACAAGTCTACAATGAAGACAACATCTTCACTTGAAGAGGAGTCCTCACCCTCTGCCCCCACTTCTGAGCCACCTTGGCCAGAAGATGAACCAGAGGTCATTCTTGAGATTGAGCAAGTCATGAGGATAGAGTTCCCTGCTCCAAAGATCACCTATACGTCGGACCATCAAAAAAGTCCTGCATATCCCTATTGCACTCTTGAAAGCAGAAGTGGCACGCCAACCACTACGAAAGATTCTTCAAAATCCGATCACTATAAGCATAGAGGATGCTCCTCGCACCAGTGATCACCAGCAAGTTCTACTCTTCCCTGGTCTGGCAGGAGGAGAGCAGTTTGAAAAAGGATAACCTTCTTCCCCTTAAGAGCAGGCTCCCCTAGCAAACTTAAGAAGTCAAGTTTGCAATCTTCAGAGCCAATTAGAAGTTATGTAGATTGCTTCAAAACATCTCAAGGAGTTCGTGCCTGAGACCAAAAGCTATGAAGGGTTTGAAGTGAATGCACCACTAATGGAGGCTAAAGCCCCTCCTAATTAGACTATATATAGTGAGCAGGCTCATCAAATGATGAGGAAAATGAACTACGAGCCCTTGGCCAATCAAACATTAAGAGGAGAAAAAGCAATGACTCCCCATTTCGAAGCTATCCAATCCATGACAGCCCGTCATGGGACTAAACAAGGCCTAGGGTATTAGCCCCTTGCGACGATAAATATGTCGACAGGCGTTCAAGAAAAAAAATCACATGAGGTGCATTAGAGTAAGAAGAGAATGAAATTATGCAGTGAAGTCAGCTATAAGAGAAAAAGAAGCACTTCATTCATCCTTTAAAACTTTTACAAGTGCTGATAAAACAAAATACATTTTAAAAAATGATCAAAAATCCTATTGATCTCTACGCTGCATGCCGTAGGAGAAGTCTCGGTGCCTTGGACACGCTCTTTCAGTTCGGCCACCATTTGGGTCTCATCCTCCATCGCCACAGTTTCGAACTCAGTGGTGCAAGCAAGTTCGGACAAATCTGTAACCAAAGAGGCCTCCATGGCCCTTCTCTAGATCATCTTCGTCTTAAGACCAACGAATTCCTGCCTTAATAATCACATCTCCTCCCTTATCTCAATCATCCTTTTATAGCTGCCTGGCTTCTCTCTCTTGAGATCTTGCTAACGACCGATCATGGTAGCCTTCTTCCCAGTGCAGAAATCTATCTTCTGACGACAACACGAGATTGACTCCTCAGAGGAGGCTAGCCTGCTAATTTCTTCCTCATGATGTAGTATTCTCGACCGCTAGCTCTTCAATTCATTTAGGGTTGCGTCAAAATGGGAAAAGACTTCTGGTGCACTCCCGACCGCAGTGGTCGCAACAAATTCCCTTAGTTTGGTCAAAGCTTCTCCCAACTCATTGAAAGGCAACTCCCTTAGACCCTGAAGGCCTGCACGAACCATGCCTACAATCATACCAGAAACCCCGCTAAAAATAGGCCTGGATGATGTTGGGATTACTACTGCTGAAGAAACTTCGGCTTCATGGGTCGGGCTTGTCGAACTGGTAGCCATGTGAGCCACTGGCTCCTCTGAAACTACAGCAAAGTCAACAGCTTCTTGCACATCAGATTCAGAGGTAGCCCTAGCCTCAACCGGCTTGTATTCTTCAACACCAGTCTTGTTGCCTTGACCCTCGCTTATGGGGGCCTCCACTTCTGTCCCAACAGGCTCTGAATATACTTGTTCCCTGGGTTCTCACCCTCCTGAACTGCCACGTCAGTATTGACAAGTTCAGGAACTGCCCCTTCCCTTTGGCCTTTGCCAATCACTGGTTCAACCTCAGCCATGATTTCTTCTAGCTGGCCTAAGCCCTCAATAGCCAGAACCTCGGTTATAAAAAGCTCAACCCCTGCATCCTCACGATCTATGCCCTTAGGGGCAGAAGCCTCTTGGTACTCAAGGGCGACATGAACCATGGGCCCTTCTTTTTTTACCATCATCCCTGCCTCAATCGGGGCACTAAACCCCTGAAGCACAGAGGCCACATCAGCATCAAATTCCCTCCCTAAAGCATTTGCTTCGGGGCCATCAGCCTTGTTAGTCTCCATCAGAGCCGGCTCTGACTCAAGAGCTAGCCTCTAACTTAGAGATGTCTCCCCAAGATCTGGAGTCATTTCCCGGTCAGAGGTAATAATAATGGGTTCAAAAGGATCGGAGTCGTTTCCTTCAATCTCTGAAGAAGAAGAAATCAGTTAAGGGGAGACAGAAGATGGTGAAGAGAGTGCAGAAGGCAACACTGGGGGAGTTGCTAAATGATCAGAGGACGAAGAACTACCTCCTAGTTCTGAGATCGCAGGAAGATTGACACCCATATGTCCTCGAGTATGCCCACTAACTGGAGCTGGTGCATGAGTGCCTATAGAGGTGGATCGTTTCCTTTTCTTTCCCTCTGTTGGAGGAGGAATTGTCACCTTAGAACTCCCTCCTTGAGAAGCACCCGTAGCCAGTTTACCATGAGGACCGCTCTCAATAAGCTCGTTCAAGTCCTGAGTGGGACGCCTGTCATAACCAGGGGCCTGTCGGCCCTCATCCCATTCAAATATGAAACTGAGTTTATCAAAGATGCTCTCAGTTCTCTGTTTCATGGCTAGAAATTTCAACGAGATGTCATCAGCCGCTATCTCTTGAGGGATCCCTAAAGCTTGCTAGTTCAAGGGATATTCCAAGACAAAGACTTCGTCAGGAGTAGGAGGATACACCACTCTCCTATGCCTAGTCTCCTGGCCCCAGTTTCCGTTCTCTCCTTTCCAAGGGTGATCCTCATCCCAATATCCCTTACTGGTGATCCTCCACCAGTTCGCGTAGGCCTTGGTCATTCGGACCCTCCTGCCAAAATGAGGTAACACATACTTGCTGCTCTCTGTCATTTCTAGACATATAGACCAAGCGGTCCATATCTATTCTGGTAGCCAACACTCACGTAGAGTCCCAAGCACTTCCGGCTTCCCTACGTTTACTCTACTCCAACGCCTTTCGAAGAACACTGAGAAGGGGCAGCCCTGATCAAGCTCATGCTAAGGGGTGAAGTAGTGGGGGAGATATCCTTCTAATCTGGCACTATACGGAGTCTGATAAGGTAGAGCTCCTCCTCTAATGCTCAGGATGAACATGAGTTCCCTGATGGTTGTTGGAGCACCATCTAGCACCTTGCCTAGTTCATCAACGAAAGCACGATCAATGAAGCTCTCAACTGGAAATGGGACCCACCGCATGTTCAAATAGTCATTCTCGAATAAGCCCCGAGCTTCCCCTGGGCTGTGAAGGATAGCCTTTTGGCCAGCAATCCTCATCAAGAAGGGCAACAACTTGTTCCCTGTGCCCTGGCTCCTCACATAAGTGGCAGGGAAATAGGCCCCTAGCCACCCATACACGTAATGAATGGGGAATGGAGTCTTAAAATCCCCTGGAAATGCTTCTCCTCCTACAATGCCATTCCCTCCCTCTTTTCCTTTGTAGGCCTTTCTATGGGAGATGGCCCCTATGCCATGGTAAATGTTACACAAGACTGGCTAGACATGGGCATAGTCATGCCCTCTGGCCATGTCGCAGGCCATATACAATATGCCTAGACGAATGTCATCTGCCCACCTAGGGAGCACGAACTTGCACAAAAATAAGGCCAAATATGCGGCCAAAATGACACAGTCATCGCTGGTCTCCGGTTGATACACGGGAGGCGTCCCCTTCACAACTGCCTTTCCTTCCCCTTTCGAAGTACTACAACTCCCTTTGGGATAATCTCCACAAAAGAATTTCACCCATTCGGTGAAGGTTACCCAACCAATGCGAGACTTAGCATGGATCGACTGGTAAGCCTCGAAAATCTTTAAAAGACTGGCAGGCAGCTCTTCATCCCCCAAGTTAGTACCACCAAAGATGATCGAGTTCTGGGGCACGAACTTGTCATACGTGGCCCCGATCATCAAAAGGCGCCCAATAAAATGAAGATCGAGTAAAGAGATTCCGGCTTCCCCATATCCAAGAAGCTAGGTATTGCTAATGTGACTCCAGGTCTGCAGTAATACTTTCACAGTATTAGAGCATTGGTCATAGTAGCTGCCCGAACACTGGTCCGCTGCTAGCAGAAGCACGTTTAAGAATGCTTCTGTGGGACACCAACACCTTGGCAGTTCATGAAGAGTATCCCTTAAATATTAGTGCTCCCCCCTGTATTCGAAGGCCTTTTCTGGACCACATTAGTAGCCCCTTTGCCTATACCATTCATTTTCCTAGGGTGGGCAAGTTCTACCCAGAAGCTATGTTCCTGTGCATGCAATGAAGGAGCGCTACCCCTTCTTTTTTACTAACATTTCCGTCGTTGCCCTCCAGGACTTCAAAATAAACTGGGTCAGTAATAAAAGAGTCACTGAGGGGCTACTCTGATTCGCATACTGGTCTTGTTAGCCAAATGGGCTTCCACCTTGTTAAAGCCTCACCGGTAAAGTTATCAGTACTAACCTCTCCTCCTCTCGGAAGATTCTTCACATCAGGAATTCAGTAAGAAGAACCAGCTATTATAAAGAGCTTAGTGGTTTACTCCCGAATCAAAATTGTTAAGGCACTGAAAAAGCGCCAGCTGTGATTTTGGAAGCTTAGCGTCGGCTGTGCACTCAAAGCTTAGCGCGGGCTGTGTACGCTAACACTCAGCGCTAGCTGTGCACTCAAAGCTTAGTGTCTGTTGTGTCCGTCAAAGCCTAGCACAGGTTGTGTCCACCAACGCTTAGCGCTGGTTGTGTCTGCTAACCCCTAGTGCCGTTTGTGTTTGTTAACGCTTAGCACTGGCTGTGTCCGTCAACGCTTAGCGCCGGTTGTGTCTGCCAACGCCTGGTGCCGGTTGTGTCTACTAATGCCTAGCGCCAGTTGCGTTGGCCAATGTCTAGTGTCGGCTGTGTTTGCCAATATCTAGCACCAGCTGTGTTCAGATCTCTCACACGTGCTGCAGATTCTACGTGTGACACCTCGAGCATCGCTTCGCCGCCTGACAACCATCGCCACGCCCTTCTACACCACCTCACACACGTCTAACAGATACAAATGGAAACCATCCACCTCCTGCGACGGTCCACCTTCAACAATGGTTCATTCCCTTGACCCTTCGGGTTCTCACTGGAACTCCCCTTCCATTGTTGGAAAACCTCTGCAACTCCCTCCAAGTCATCCAGGGAACCACGTGCATCTACTGGAAAATCACCAAAAACTAGTGGAAATGCTTGGGCAGCCAACCGCTGCCACTCCCTTCGCCGGAGCCTTTTTTTACCTTTGTTGAAAAGTAGGAAAATGGGGTTATATAGCCAACGCTTTTCCTAGATGCCTCTTGCAAAATTGGGAAATCCAACCACGTCCTGGAAGCCCAAACGACAAAGAAGACGGACCAGGTCGGGCTGTGACCCTAGGCTCAAGTAAAGTTTCGTTGCTGCTTCCTCAAATGCCATGCGGCACAAACCAGGGCCGGGTCGGGCTTGGGTCAAGGCTCGAGTATCAATCCCTACCCAGCGTCGGCCACACGGTTGAAGTTACCTAGCACCGGCTGTGTGCTCAGCGACCCAGCACCGGCTGTGTTCAAGAAATAACATGAGCTGTCCTCAACACTGGCCGTGTTTTTTAAAAACTCTAGCCCCGGCTGACTGGTCAAAGAAACAGTGTTGGTTGTTCACAGCGTCGGCTGCCTTTTCAAAAAGGCTTAGCGCTTTTTGATTGTTCAAGAGGTGATGGTCGCTGCTGCACCTACAGCCGATTGCAGTCTATTGTCGCATACCTTAGGTCGAAGCCGTGTGTGTCCTATTACTGTTATCCCTAGGGAAGTGCACCTTGACTGTGACCTATTACCCCCAGTAAAGTGGTACCTAGGTCGTTCAAGATCAGGCCATAACTTCTTATCCCCAGTAGGAGAGTCATACTCGTGCTACAGTTTATTATCCTCAGTAAAGTTAGGGTCATTTTTACGGCTGCAACCCCCAGTGGGTCTGTCTCACAACTAGTTATTCTGTCCTCAAGGATATAAAGGACCTACATTTGTCTCCTTTTCTACAATGAAGTCGGTCTTCCCATCTGGTCTTGTTGACTTTTATCCTAGCGAGTCACACTTACCCTCCTAATCCCCAAAAACGTTTGCACCATCTCCATCTAAAAAGCTCTCTGCTTGTGCATAGCCTTAACCATTTTATCCCTAGAGGATCATATTGCTATCCACATACCTATTCCCCATGGATCTTCACCTACATGGCGACCAACGCCCTGGTCCATGCTGCATGACCTTAAACTGCACATCCTTGGTCTAGTTGCACAACCTTAAACTGTATGGTCCAAACTATAAGACCTTAAACCGTAGTGGATGTCTAATCACATAACCTTAAACTTTATAGTCCAAGCCGCAAGACTCTAAACCGCACAGTCCTAGATATATAACTTTAAAACTATAGTACGCGTCCTAGTCGCATAACGTCAATAGGCTCAGCACCACGGTCCAAACTATACGACCATAAACTGTAGTGGAGGTCTAGTTGCACGACCTTAAACTACATGGTCCTAGTGGCATAACTTTAAACTGCATAACCACGGTCCAAGCAATATGACCTTAAACCATAGTGCACGTCTGGGCTACATGACGATAAACTACTTTGCACAGGTCCCAGAGGTATGGCAATAAACTCGCCCCCACATATATGCACACACCTTTTACGTGCACCTTCATGCACATCTTCCCTAACCGGCCCATGCGCGTGCACTACCTCCCCGTGAGTCCATTCACTTCATCATCCTCCATCATTCCCCAGTGAGTCTCACCCGCGCTCACAAAACAGTGAACCATCCCACCACCTATACTCGTCGTTAGATAGTGGGTCACCATTTTTCACCCACCTTTCATACATCATCCATCTTTCATAGGTAGCCTCGTGCCATTATCCCCAAGTCAGTCAAACCACCATCGTACTCACTCAATGGCCTCTACAGACTGTCATCCATCTCCACTACGGTCCATCTGTATGACCCTAAACTAAACTGCACGTCTTGCCTGCATGACGTTAAAAGGCTTCGCACAGGTCCCAAAGGCATGACCTTAAACACGCCTTCACAAATAAAAATAAAAAAATAAAAATATATATAACAGGCATGGTGTATACTTTAATAAGGGAATGCCACGAGTAAAAATGACGGACCAACATGGTCACTTAACCATGAGTAAAAGAGTTCCGTGAATAAAAGCAGGGCACGGTAAAAACCCAAAGGGGCACTGTGAATAAAAATGGAAGAACAATGGTGGACATGGCCGAAAGATCATGGGTAAAAGAGCCCCAAATAAAAGGAAGTTAGTGAAAACCGTCTCTATGGCGCCGCTTCCCAAGTTTAAGTAAAAATTCACAAAGGACTCTTAGACCAATAAACATGTTGATGCAGGGTTCGCCTCAACAGGCGGCTTTAGTCCACACTCAAAAATAAAAATCCCTAGTGTCACAATACCAGGACCCAAAAATACGAGCTTCAAGGAAAATATTCCAACAGTCTAAGTCCAATTACAAAAAGGACTCGAAGGACAGAAGATTTACCAAGAAAGCAAGACAAGTTTCATGAAGAACAGCATCATTCTCAAGAGGTTACAAATGTACTCCAAGATGCTGGAGACACCCCAAGAAGGTTAAGTCAACTATCATTTTGTAGTGGTAATCACGATTGAAGCCTCTCTGAAAGAAGATGGGGATCATGATTGTCGTAGCTGCAAAGCAGTGGGTAGGGGTTATACCCAAAGCTGGTCACCTCGATAAACTGAGGTACCCTACTCGCCAAGGAATCAACCATGACTTTGGACTGAGAATCAGGGTTGAAGCCTCTCTCAAAGAAGAGGAGGATCATTGATTGTCGTAGATGCAAAGCAGTGTGTAGGAGCTATACCCAAAGCTGGTCACCTCGATAAACTGAGGTACCCTACTAGCCAAAGAACAACTGGTGCACAATGCAGATGAGCGCCAACAAAAGGCTCCTCAGCAGAACAAACAAAAACAAGAAAGTTATTTCGACAAACTAAAGACGCCCACGAAGGCAAGAAACTAACAAAGCCAGGGCCAAACTCGCCAGAAGGGTGACGCCTCGCCATGAGGCCGCCTCACCAAAATCCCTCCCTATCCAACAGGCCCAGACTTTTGGAACCGGCTGACAAAATGCCCCCTACTGGACATGGCAGAATGGGACCCACAAAGGTACCTTGCTTGTCAAAAGCAAATCTGGTGTAGCAACAAATAGCGCCAACCAAAGGCCCTTTGAATGTCTATCCAAAGACAAACAAACCCAGACCAAATGGGAACAATGCCTTACGATATGGCACTCAATAGCCAGGCGAGCCTGATTCTGATTGACGAGGTCTGTACAAAATCCTTAGCTTTAGAATCACAAACAGTCCACACGAGGGTGAGGACTTCGATAAGATCCCTCAAAAAAGTCTCTTTTCCCCCTAAAGTCTCCACTGACGGACCTGTGAACAATGCATCCTTTCGTCTGAGCAACTTAGTTGCACCATTATGTGAATCTCCTTGGCGCGTGCTCCTGTGGCTAGGAAGGAAAAAGTCGAAGGAAATTTTTCGAATGTTGTTCTTCTCCCTTCTCTCAAAGAAAAACATTCAGCGGAGCAAGTCGTTTGAACACATTTTTCAGGACCTTGGTCCCCGATGCCGAATAAAGTGGAAGCAAGTCAATAAAGCCTACAAAACAATGGAAATTTCAACAGCCTCATAATAGCCCCAAAATTTTTTAACACCTTCATCAGCACTCCAAAAGGCCACCTGCCAAGTTTTATCATAATTAGACATTTCTAAGGCAGTGAACACAAAGAAACAATTTCGGTAAAATCAGCCCCTAGTACCCTGAAATAGACCCCGTAACTAGAGCTATATTTTTTATATATCAAATGGCTATGGGACTACTGCCATTGGATTCGGCATGGGCGAAAACCTTTATGGGTCAAGTTTCGGCTTAATCGGGCACTTCATGACAAAGTAATGGGTAAAATACTGAAAAGGGGTAGGCCACACACTATTCCCATGTGGTCACCCTGCAACAAAGCACCATTAAAGGTGGTTGTTTTTACAGTTATGGGCAGTGAATTTTGGGGCCCATATCTCACTTGTTTCGAGTTGGATTGTGCTCAAATTAGGTGAGTGTGTTCCTCTCGTCAAGACGAGCGTTTCGATATGTGGTAA
Organism: Amborella trichopoda; assembly: GCF_054954075.1. Classification (NCBI taxonomy): domain Eukaryota; kingdom Viridiplantae; phylum Streptophyta; class Magnoliopsida; order Amborellales; family Amborellaceae; genus Amborella; species Amborella trichopoda. The sequence goes on from NC_142348.1 coordinate 34,419,093, forward strand.
TCCCGATGATGATGCCCGAGCAGGGAGAAAAACTAGAGAGAAGTTGCTGATCCGTGAAGAAAGTTGTAAAAAATTCAGCAGCAGCACGCCGCACTCCGATGACCAAATCACGACGCTCACATACCCAATCGGCATGAAACTAATTGCATTACATGCGTAAGGTCCAAGGCTATCTTTGGTCTAAACCTCGTGTACGATGAACGGTTGGATTTCACACATGGAGGCATCAAAACTACTGTAACTTTCGGGGGCCGGATTTCAAGATTCCGACGAAACTCCAAGACAACGAAATCTTCATCCGGACATGAAATCGAGTTGCGTTTATTGTAAAATGAATGTGACGGCATGCTCAGTGTGATTCAACGAAGAATTGAAGAAAAAAAATCAAGGAACCAGCACACAATCGATCCAAAGTTTTCAATATTCATTCAAAATTCAAGTCTCATGATCATGGCTCAAAACATGATTCATGGCTCGAAATTGGTATCAAATCGATCGCCATGATGGACCTTACAAGAAAATAACTATCATTCGATCAAATGAGTATCAAAGCAACCACGGATCAGTCATGGAAGACCACCCAAGTTCTCAGGTAGCAACAGGGACTGTTTTATAATTCCACACATTTTTAGACAGGGGCAGAACAGTCCTTTTGCACTCATTTCTTTTAATTCAAGTAAATTGTAATTATCTTCAATTTTACGTAGTTTTTTAGCGTCTACCCATGTTTGGGCCCCATTCTATATAAACATGCAAAGCCAAAGTGTAAAAGGGCTTGGTTCATTTCACACAACCATCAATAAAGTTTCTATTTCTTCTTGAGTTCATGGGCGCATCTTAGATAGAGAGAGAGGAGAGAGAATAAACGGGATGGTACCTTTCGATAAGGTAACTTTCTCTCTCCTCCCCTCTTTCTCTCTCCTCTTCTTTCTCTTTCTCTCTTCTCCCCTCTTTCTCTCTTCTCCCCTCTTTCTCTCTCCTCTTCTTTCTTTTTCTCTTCTCCCGTCTTTCTCTCTCCTCTTCTTTCTCTTTCTCTCTCCTCCCCTCTTTTTTCATCCCTATCTCTCTTTCTTCTCTTGATCTCATCTCTATTTCTCTTTCTCTCTCTTCCTTTCAGCTCTATCTCTCTTTCTCTCTATTCCTTTCATCTATCTCTCTTTCTCGCTCTTCTTGCCATTCTTTATCCCCTTCTTTTGACACAGCCAGCAAAGCTCAGCGTTGATTGTGTCCTCTCTCTCCTCTATTCAGTACAGTCGGTAACGCTCAGTGCCGACTGTGTTCTCTCTATTCTTTGTCTAACACAGCCGTTGACGCTCAGCGTCGACTATGTTATCTCTCTCTTCTTTATACAGTACAATCAGTAATGCTCAGTGTTGACTATGTTCTCTCTCTCTTCTTTATCTAGTACAATCAGCAATGCTCAGTGCTGACTGTGTTCTCTCTCTCTTCTTCGTCTAACACAACCGACAATGCTCAACGTCGACTATGTTATCTCTCTCTTCTTTGTCCAATGTAGCTAGCAATGCTCAGCACCGACTGTGTTCTATCTCTCTTCTTTGTTCAATGTAGCCGACAACGCCCAGCGCCAATTGTGTTCCCTTTCTCTTCTTTATTCAACACAGCCAGTGACACCCAGTACCAACTGTGTTCTCTCTCTTCTTTGTTCAATGCAGCCAGTGATGCTCAACGCCGACTGTGTTATCTCTCTCTTTTTTGTTTAACACAGTCGACGACGCTCTATACTGACTGTGTTCTCTCTCTCTTTTTTATCTAACATAGCCTACGATGCTCAACGTCGACTGTGTCCTCTTCCTCGTCTTTCCCTAATACAGCCGACAACACATAGTGCCATTTGTGTTCTTCTCTTTTCTCTCACACTCTTCCCCTCCTTTCTTTCTCTCCCTCTCCTTATTTTTATTCTCTTCTTCTTTCTCTTATCTTACTTCTTATTCTTTCTTTATGATCACCACTCTTTCTATTATTCTTTTGTTTGATTAAGAAGGGTTGAGATTAGCCTATCATGGTAGTCATGTCGTCTAGCCGTAATGTTGTTGTGCGAGAATTATTGTGCCCGCTTTATTTCCACGACAGACAAACCATCGTGTCTTGCTAGTCTGTATCGATATTGACGTCTAGTAGTAATTATCTTGAGCCGGTCTGAGTTATCGAGCCTGTTGTACTATCATGTCAGGCCAATTACCCACCAGCTTAGTCATTATGCTGATCTCCCCGCCTGATCAAATTATTCTCTCTCCCATCTTCCTTCTCTTATTCTTATGAATGTGCACGCTTGTGTACGTTCACCAAAGAGGCAAGGTGAGGTCTGTTGACCCACCTATCTTATAACATTTGCCATATGTATGTGATTGCATAAAACCGGAGAATACAGGCCAAGGAGGTGACTCCAGACCAGTTTTACTACTGGGGAGCTTTCTTCGTAATCTAAGAGGGCGCCCATGCGAGCCAGCCCGAGTATGTCTAGAACTCACCTTAAATTCCTCTCTCATCAGTTGGTAATACCTGCCCTTATTCTCGAACGAGGTTCTCAAGAGAGCGATCTCAAAAAGTCCTGGGTCTCTCTGAAACCCGAGACACGTGCTGCCCGATCATCCTGATCAGGAGGGCGAGACCGAGGTACCTAACCATTACGATGATGGCTATATTAATTCTTTAGAAAATAGTCACAACATTCACCTATTAAAGAAATAATTATAGGGAGAATGATAAAATTAACTCATGTAGATTTCACAATCACATATTAGAATATAAAGTAGATCTAATTAATATTTTTATCCCAAAAAGGAAAAAAAAGCTACATATGCAGTCCAAAAAGGAAAATTGACTCATGCGGGTTGGACTACATAATTACATATGCAGTCCTAAAAGTGTAAATTATTCATCTTAAAGATGGATGCAAGTAGGTGTTCTATCTTAAAATAATGGAAACTAATGGTCCAAATGTTTTCTTACTAAAATTATTAATTGTGGTGTTTAAAATTTATTTATTTATTCATATTCATGGTCTCCATGTTAGAGATTACTACTTGAAGATATTAATTAGTACCATGGGTCCCCAATGCGAAATAAAAAAGAGAAGTCGTTCAATAAAGCCTGACAAATAGTAGAAATTTCGACTGTCAGAATGGCCTCAGAACAAGACAATATCTTCATAAGGAATCCTGAAAGCCTCTTGCCAAGTTTCATTGCATTCCGACATGTCTAAGGCAGTGCAGACAAAGATACAGTTTCGGCAGAATCAACTTCTAGCACCCTGAAACGAACCTCTTTAACTAGAACTATATTTCGGTGGATCAAATTGCTGTAGGACCACTACCATTAGATCCGGCACGATTGAAAACTCTTATGGGTCAAGTTTCGGCTTAATCGAGCACTCCAAGACAAAGTGAAGGGTAAAATACCGAAAAAGGCTAGGTCGCACACTAGTCTCGTGTGGCCTCTATGTACCAAATCACCATTAAAGGTGGTTATTTTTACAGTTTCGGGGCAGTGAGTCTCGGGGTCCAGATCTCATTCGTCCCGAGTAGGATCACACTCAAATTTTGTGAGCATATTCATCTCGTCAAGACGAGCGTTTCGATATATAGGACGCCCCCTGACGACTCCCAAGTAGGAAGAAAAGCTAGATAGAAGTTGCCAATCCGTGAAGAAAGTGGCAGTAAAATCAACAGTGACACACCTTGCTCGAGCAGCCAAATCACGGTGATCGGGCGTCCGATTGATATGAGACCAATTCCATCGCGTGTGTAAGGTTCAGAGTTATCTCTGGTCCGAGCCCCGTACATGATGAAGAGACGAATTTCGCATACAAATCCAATAAAGTGACTATAAATTTCGACGCCGGAATTCCAGATTCTGGCCAAAACTCCAAAATTACGAAATATTTGTCTGGGCACAAAATCGAGCTGGGTTTTTTGCCACGCGATCGTGACGGCATGCTCAATGTGAACCAGCAAAGAAATCACAAAAAAACATCAACATGAAGACGCACTTTCAATCAAAAGTTTTCAAGATCTATTCAAATTTAAAGTTTCGTGATCATGCCTTTAAAGAGTGATTCATGGCTTAAAGTAATATCCAAATGATTGTAGTATCGAGCCCTACACGATGGAAATCGTCTTTTGTTCATTCGGATGCCAGATCATCAATGGATCGTCCGAGTAGAATCAAGAAACATCCCAAGTTCTCAGCAGGGACTGTTTCAGAATTTCCCCATTAGTTAGGCAGGAGCAATCAATCATTTTGCACCCTATTTTCTTATTTTAGTTAGGTCAAAAAAATATGTAATTATCATCAATTAGGGTTAGTTTTGAGTAATCCACCCACGTTTTAGCCCTAGTCCATAAATAGATGCTACCTCTCATTCAAGAAATAAAGGAGAAAATAATTGTAAACTTTTTCTTTCGATTAATAAAATTCTTTTTCAAGAGCAAGAGTTGGGTCACGTTTCTACTTTGGAGAGAGAAGAGAGGAAAGAGAAAGTTTAGAGTGGTACTCCTCCTATCTTCAAGGTATTTTCTCTCTCTTCCCTTCTCTCTCTTCAGTTTTCCTCTTCTCTCTTCTTCTCTCTCTCCTCCTCTTTCTTTGTCTTTGTTTGCTTTCTTCTTCTTTGTTGATCTTTCCTAATGGCCATGCACAACAGTGGTAGTGTTGTGCATGCCTCTTTCTTTCTTCCCGCTCCTGAGGTTTCACAGGTCGTGCATGGCAAAGGCTGTGCCATGCGCGAGCTCCTTCCTCTATCTCTTCGCTCGTTTCTTTTCCTCAGTATGGTTCGTTAGTCATCGATGTGCGTAACACCATCTGAAGGAACACACGGAGAGCCGGGCCGCGTTCAAGCAATGGGTCGGGCTTCTATTTCAAGACTGGCATCACGCATGGCGATGTGTATCGCCAATCGCAGCCTATCTTTCTCTCATCTTACGGGTCACAGACGGCAATGCCTATCACCGCACGAGCGAGTCTCGCCTTGCCTCGTGCCTATCACCGACAGCGACACCTATCGCTGCCCACGAAGGGTTGCGATAATGCCTATCGTCGCCTGAGGGAGTCTCGCCTTGCCTTGCGCTTATTGCAGATAGCGATACTTATTGCCGCCCACGAAGGGTCACGACAATGCTTATCGCTGCCCGTTGGGACTTTCACCTGTGCCTCGCCTCTTATAAATGGCGATGCCTTCCACCGTCTACAGCCTTATTTTGCGCTCTGTGCCCGTTGCAAACGGTGATACCTATCATCTCATGCGAAGGGTCGTGCTGCCTTCTTGTGTTGCGGATGGATATGGCTAATGCCGTTTGCGGTTCACTACTCACCCTTTCGTCGCGAGCAGCGGTGTCCAGCGCCGCTCAATGACAACAATGTTGTTACTCCATGGCTACGGACGGCGATGCCTAATGCTGTATGAGACCTTCTCTCTCCTTCGTCTCATGTCTTCTCTTCACTCTCTTCTCTTTTCTTCTCGGTTGACTAAAGGATATACTCAGTCTAGCTCTGTCATAGCAGTTTGGCTGTAGAGCAATATTGCTGTTGTGTTGGTCTAGAGTACCATACCCGTCTTACTATCACACCAGATTAAGACAGTCATATTGGCCTTGGTTTCGAGTAGTATTGTCATCGTGCTGGTTCGAGTTACCGTGCCCATCTTGCTAACACTCTGAGTCGGTCACTTGTCCAGCTATCATGCTAGTCTTGTCCCCTTGTCGAGTCCTCTTCTCTTTTCTCGTCTTATTCATCACCCTAATTTCTCATCTTCTCTGCCATATGAATGTGCATCATCCTAAGACAAAGGTGGGTCCTTCGGCCCACTTGTCTTGCAAATTAACCATGTTAGTGCTGTGCAGAAAACAAGGAGATTACAAATTAAAGGAGGTGAGTCCGAACCAGTTGAAGCAGTTGGGGGGCTTTCCGTCGTTGTCTAAGAGGGTGCCGATGCGAGTCAGCCCAAGTAAGTTATGGACCCAGGTGAGGTTGATCCCCACCTCATGTTTAAATTCCTCTCTCACTAGTTAAGCACATGCCCTTGTTCTCTGAACAAGGTTCCCGAAAGAGCAATCTCAGGTCCCGGGTCTTCTAAACCTGAGACATGTGTCACTCGATCACCCAGATCCAGGAAGGCGAGATCGAGGCATCTGATCAGTTTGGCGATTCCACTGGGTACTTACTACCCGTTCGTTGGTTCGCTCGTGCTTGATCGGCATCATCTTATATTTTCTCCACTGCATTCCATGGCATCTGGGCAACCCAGTCATCCGAGTTGGGGATTTTCTCATCCGTGCACTCTTGACCGTCCCGGGGAAGCGAGCTTCTCAAGCCTTGTTCCTTACACTCCTCTTGAGTCAGGACTCACAATTCAACTCACAGGTTCTTTCCTAGATTGGTGCGAGAAGGGACTTGAAAGTCCCTAACTCCCCATTTTCTAGTCCTAGTGGACTCTCCACCAAGACCCTTCGCATTGGTAGCATGTTTGCTATCACCCACAGCACACACCCTGCTACTGGCAAGTCCCTTGCCAATCATATTGCTGAGGTACACTGAAAGGCTACCTTATCCACTTTCGTGCAAGGTAAGCAGGTTGCCATCGCTCTTGAGGGTCGTCACAAGGGCACCCCCTCATACTCCTTCACCACCTCGACCCTTTATGCCTAAAGGCTCGACACACTGAGGAGGAGATTCTAGGGCCTTCACCTCGCGCACACACATGAAGGCTCATGGTCCGTCCACTCGAGCCACACCTCAAAAAAACTTTCATGTTGCCTTCAGCTCGCGTCCAAGGCTAGGTCTTCTCGGGCCGAACCTTGCACGTGCCATGCATCTGCATCCCACAGCTCAGAGCAGCACCAGTTCTGCGCCAGCTCAAGCACACGGAGGTCGACCACTTCACCCTCCCTCTCATCACACACGACTTCACCCTGTGAGAGATGGGTTCCTACTCAGCCCCTCACAGACACGAGCTCGTAGGTCTCGGCCTCCTAAGGTCGAACCAGCTGACCGAGCACGGGCTGACCCCCAAGTCACCCGGAGGGCAACCTCCGAAGGTGCACATGCACCAGCTTCATAGGTTCCTCCCCTATCCCGACACATGTGGAGTCACGAGCCAGTTCCGTCTTCTGTCACCATTCCTTTACCAGGCAAACACCTCGAGACCTGGTACTCAAAGGTTTTCCCTAAGAGTACCATCTTGGGTCAGCCATCTCAGGTCGACCATGCATCCTGAACTCACAAGGGAATTCGCAGCAAAGACCTGATGGAAAATAGAAGCCTATAGCCTTCAAGGCAGTAGCCCAGATTTCTCTCTATCCTTAGACCTCAAGAAAGTCAGGGCAGTTTGAATCTCAGGCTCAATTCTGGAGTGAAATCTATTGCAACCTCAAAATCAAGCATAAGAGAGGCCTACAACTCCTGACTAGAGAGGCTCCTAAGGCAGTTGAGGATGCCACTCTTGATGACCTCTTGCCTCACAATCCCTTTTTCCCTCTTTGAATTCTAGAATCTGAGCAAGAAGTCCAAGAATATTGCTCGGTGGTTACCGTCGCATGAAAAGACCGAGCTGTCAAGAACTCACGATCGCAAGACCATCAAGAGCCGATCCTCACATGGTCGGCGTACAAGACTCGAGTCCAGTGGGGGCATGCTGAGCCCCTACAGACCGACTTGCCACATACGACTTCCCTGGCAGTCCACCACTCCACCTTGCTCTGACCCTCCAGAAGAAACGATCAGCATCATGGTGATCACGGGCCGACTGATGCCCAAGAAGAGCAGATGAACAAGTTAAAGGTGATGATGCAGTCCATTCTTGAAAAGATGGATCGCTTGGAAGCCTCCAAGCCCCCTTCTTCTCACCATGAGACTGATTCCCCGCCTATTGAGGACACAGCTCCCAAGAAAACTCCCTCACCTGCTTCCAAAGACAGCTCTACTCCCTACACAGTTTTGCAAGCCGATATAGATGCCATGGTAACCCATGTCTCAAAAGTAAGGTCCCGAGCATTTAAGGGGGCACTGCTTTACCAAAAGCCGTACCCCTCGTACATCGACTAGATGTTGTTTCCCCCAAACTATCAAAAGAGGAATCTCCCGCCTGTTCAATGGTACTACATCCCTACACCAGCATATCGCCCACTTTCAAGCGATTTGTTGAGAGACGGAAGCTGACGAATGACTCCTCCTCTGTCAGTTCGTTGAGACTCTCGAAGGGCCAAGCTTCCAGTGGTATGCTCAGCTACCTCCAAGCTCGGTACACACATGGCAGGAAAGATAGAAATTGTTTTATAAGCGCTTGTATGAAGTCCGAAGACATGTGGAACCATCAAGCTTCTCACTCTGACTCAAGAGCCTAGTGAGCCAGTGGATAAGTTCATTGCCCGATGGAGAGAGTTGGCAACTTATCATGCCACCCCCGCGACTGAAAAAGAAGCGGTTCAGACCTGCATACTAAATATGCTGCCTGAGATCACCCTGCATATTGAGGCCTCCAATCCAGCCTCTATGTCTGAGCTCATCTCTAAAGTGTTTTGTTTACAAGGTCTGTCCAAGCATCATCGTGGATCTCGTCAGTAGCTCTCCAGCTCGAGAAATAGCAAGGGCGATGGCAATTCTTGCTCCAACAATCGAGGTAATCAGCAAAAAGGGGTGATTAGCGCTGTTGTCACCATGACTGACACTAAGAAAGCCACCCCTCAAACCTTGGACCTCTCTAAGGCTCAAACGACACAGCAGTCCTATAACAAGGTCCCATCCCCTAAAAATATAAATCGAAGTGACTACTGGACCCAGCATTAGAACAAGGTGTACCCTTCGAGAAGGAGTGGGTTCCTGCGTTGCTTCGGTTACTACTAGAATAAAACATGATCCAGCTGCCGGAGGTCAAATCCCCAGAGCAGGCTGAACATGAGACACACGAGAGATACTACGCCTATCATAGGAGAGTAGGCCACCCCACTCAAGAGTGTTATACGTTCAAAGACATTGTCTAAGCCCTTATTAACGAGGATCAGATAAAGCTCGAAGAGTTAAAGAAAGCATTTGGGGAAATTGAGGCTTCCCATGTAGTGACAATCCAAGAGAATGACAAGCACCTACCGTCCTCCTTGCAGTATTCTCTGTAATGCTCGAACAAGATCTCATCACGTTGAAGCCAACAAGGCAGCCCAAATTCCTGCCTTCAGGAACTGAGAACATCAGGTGTATGTATCATTTGATATGAGGTCATGAAATGAGTGAATGTACTGGCTTTCACAAACTCTTGGCAAAGAAGATGCAGCAATACCAAGAAGTTCATGATACCGCAAAAGGACACCCTCAAGTCCCTTCTCTACTAGTGCAAGAAGGCCTCCCGACGCAAGCTCAAGGAAGTGCTGAGCTAGACCCTCTGTAGGCCCTCTTCGAGGCAATTCTCCAACAGGGTCTCGTCATTCCCATGCCCACCAGGCAACCGATTCACCCTATCCAGGTTATGGAAAATCTCTGGTGCCCATATCACCAGGTATGGAGCCATGAGCTGAAGGAATGCTCTGGGTTCGACGTTGTAGTCGTGGAGAAGGTACAGAAAAGCCACTCGATTTGCGCCCTTCTCTCAGAACTCTTCCAAGCCATCACTCCCATCCAAGAGGAAATCCCACTACAGGTCCGCTACGAGGATACCCTAGACCCTTCAGAGCTCTTGACTTCTCGGACTTGGGAAGTCTATCATGGGTGAAGCAGGCTCAAATCCCTGAAGCGCAAGGCAGTTTGCCAAGCCAGGGATACTCATCAACTCAATAGGATGGATAAAACACCTCCCTAGAGATCCAAAAAAAGACGAGCACCCAGATCAGCTCGCCAAAGGAATCATACTCCTCAGCCACTAGTTGAGGAAGAATTTCTCAAGCCCCTTCCTCTACTACCGACCTTACAGGACTTAATCTCAGACGCAACCCGCCTTATCCCTTCGCCCAATCAGAAGGACATCCCTGAGTCATCAACTGCTCGGGGCTCGTCCAATATGGATGACGACGATAAAAACGTCCCCCAATAGTCAAAGCCGGGGCAAGACCTAAAATACCCCCTGCACACGTCCAATTCTGGTGACAAAGTAAAAAGCTGCCCAGAACACTCTTAACTTTGTTTCTTCTTCTTCTCCTCCCTCTTCTTCTACTTCTTTCACAGGTGTAGCTCGGCAGTGTCCAGACTTCGATGCTTTGAACAGAGAGCTCGAAGGGACCAACATCAGCAGGTCGCAGCGGAAGTGCCTAAGAAAGATGATGTCCCAGGCAGCTGGATGTCAAAAGCAAACCTGGTGTAGTAGCAAACAACGCCAGCCAAAGGCTTTTTAGCTGTTTATCCAAAATAAAGAAACCCAGAACAAATGGGAAAAATGCCCTTCAGCATGGCACTCGACCGTTAGACAGGCTTGATTCTAACCGACGAGGTCCGTACAAAATCCTTAGCTGTCAGAATCACAAATTATCCCTTGAGGGGGAGGACTTCGATAGAATCCCTCAAAAAAGTCTCTTCTCCCCCAAAGTCTCCACAAATGGATCTGTGACAAATGCATCCAAATGTCTGAGCATCCTAGTTACAATATTGCATGGATCTCCTCGGTGTTCACGTAGTCCTATGGCTAAAAAGAAAAAAGTAATAAAGTCAAAGGAAATATTCCGAATGTTATCCTTCTTGCTTCTCTCGAAGCACAACATTCGACAGGGCATGTTGTTTGAAGACATTTTTCAACACCATGGTTCCCCGATGCGGAATAAAAAAGAGAAGCCGGTCAATAACGCCTGACAAATAGTGAAAATTTTGATAGTCTTAGAATGGCCTCAGAACAGGTTAAGATCTGCATAAGGACTCCTAAAAGCCTCCTTCCAAGTTTCATCGCATTCTGACATGTCTAAGGCGGTGCAGACGAAGAAACAGTTTCAGCATAATTAGCCTTTAGCATTAGCACCCTGAAACAGACCCCCATAACTAGAACTATATTTTTGGTATGTCATATTATTGTGGGACTACTGTCATTGGATTCGACACAGTCTAAAACCCCTATGGGTCAAGTTTCGGCTTAATCGGGCACTCTAGGACAAAGTTAGGGGTAAAATACCAAAAAGAGGTAGGCCGCACAGTAGTCCCGTGTGGCCTCTCCGCACCAAATCACCATTAAAGGTGGCTATTTTTACAGTCTGGGGTAGTAACTTTCGAGATCCATATCTCATTCATTCTAAGTCGGATCGCGTGTAAATTTTTTGAGCGCGTTCGTCTCGTCAAGACGAGCGTTTCAATATGTGGCACGCCTCGTGATGATGCACGAGTAGGAAGAAAAACCAGTGAGAAGTTGCTGGTCCATGAAGAAAGTTGCAGGAAAATCAACAGCAACACACCTAGCACGAGCAGCCAAATCACGGCGCTCGCATATCGAATTGACAAGAGATGAGTTCCATCGCGTGCATAAGGTTCAGGGGTATCTCTGATCCGAGCCCCGTACATGATGAACGGTCGGATTTCACACACGAAGCCAATAAATTGATTGTAAATTCCAGAGTTAGAATTCCAGATTCCGGCCAAAACTCCAAAGTTGCGAAATCTTCGTTCGGGCACCAAATTGAGCTGCATTTGGTGCCACACGATCATGACGACATGCTCAGTGTGATCCTACGAAGAAATCACAGAAAAATATCAACATGAAGACGCACTATCGATCAAAAATTTTCAAGGTCTATTCAAATTTTAAGTTTCGTGATCATGCCTTTAAATTGTGATTCATGGCTTAAAAGTAATATCAAAATGATCGTAGCATCGAGCCCTACACAATGACAATCATCTTTTTTTCATTCAAATGTCAGATCATCAATGGATCATCTAAGAAGAATCAACAAACGTCCTAAGTTCTCAATAGGGACTGTTTTGAAATTTCTCCAATAGTTAGGCAGGGGCAAATCAGTCATTTTGCACCCTATTTTCTTATTTTATTTAGTTAAAAAACAAATGTAATTATCATGAATTAGGGTTAGTTTTAGATAATCCACCCACGCTTTAGCCCTAGTCTATAATAGATGCTACCTCTCATTCAAGAAAAGAAGGAGAAAAATCATTGTAAACTTTTTCTTTCTATTAATAAAATTCTTTTTTAAGAGCAAGAGTTGGGTCATGTTTCTCCTTTGGAGAGAGAAAGAGAGGAGAGAGAAATTTTAGAGCGGTATCCCTCCTATCTTTAAGGTATTTTCTCTCTCTTTCTTTCTTCTCTCTCTTCATTTTTCCTCTTCTCTCTTCTTCTCTTTCTTCTCCTCTTTCTTCTTCTCTGTTGGTCTTTCCCAGTGGCCATGCACGGCAGTGGCAGCGTCGTGCATGCCTCTTTCTTTCTTCCCTTTCCTGCGGTTTTGCAGGTCGTGCATGGTGACGGAAGTACCTTGCGCGAACTCCTTCCTCTCTCTCTTCACTCGTTTCTTTTCTCTCAGTATGGTTTGCGTACGGTGTTAGTTGTCATTATGTGTAACACCGTCTAAAGAAACACACGGAGAGCCGAGCTGCATTCAAGCAACAGGTCAGGCTCCTGTTCCAAGACTAGCATCACATGCGGCGATGTGTATCGTCGATTGAAGTCTATCTCTCTCTCCTCATATGGGTCGTAGACGGCAATGCCTATCACCACCCGAGGGAGTCTCGCCTTGCCTCGTGCCTATCACAGACGGCGATACCTATCGGCACCCGCAAAGGGTCACAGCAATGCCTATCGCCGCCCGAGGGAGTCTTGCCTTGCCTCGCACCTATCGCTGACGACGATACTTATTGTCGCCCGTGAAGGGTCGCAGCAATGCCTATCGTCGCCCACAGGGAGTTTTGCCTGTGCCTCGCCTCTTGCAAACAACGATGCCTTCCCCCATTTGCAAGCTTCTTTCGCGCTTTGTGCCCGTCAAAGAAGGTGATACGTATCGCCACCCACCAAGGGTCATGATGCCTTCTTGTGTTGCCGACAACGATGGTTAATGCCGTTTGCAATTCACTACTCACCCTTTCGCCGCGAACAACAGCGTCCAGTGTCGCCTAAGGGCCATGCCGCTGTTACTCCACAGCTGCGGATGGCGATGCCTAATGTCGTCTGGGACCTTCTATCTCCTTCGTCTCGCGTCTTCTCTTAACTCTCTTCTGTTCTTGCTTGACTGAAGGATAAACTCAGTCTAGTACTGTTATAACGATCTGGCTGTAGAGCAGTATTACCGTCGTGGTGGCCCAAAGTACCATGCCCTTCTTGCCGCCACACCGGATTAGGACAGTCATATCGGCCTTGATTTTGAGTAGTATTGCTGTCGTGCCGAGCCGAGTTACCATGCCCATCTTGCTACTACTCCGAGTCGGTCACTAGTCCAGCTATCATGCTAATCTCGTCCTCTTGTCGAGTCCTTTTATCTTTTCTCCTCTTATTCATCACCCTAATTTCTCATCTTCTCTGCCATATGAACATGCATCGTCATATGACAAGGGTGGGTCTTTCGACCCACTTGTCTTGCAAATTAACCATGTTAGTGTTGTACAGAAAACAAGGAGATTGCAGGTCAAGGGAGGCGAGTCTGAACTAGTTGACGTAGCTTGGGGGTTTTTCGTCGTGATCTAAGAGGGTGCCCACATGAGTGAGCCCAAGTAAGTCACGAACCCAGGTGTGGTTGGTCCCCACCTCACGTTAAAAATTCCTCTCTCACCAGTTGGGCACCTGCCCTTGTTCTTTTAACAAGGTTTCCGAGAGAGCGATCTCAGGTCCCGGGTCTTCCGAACCCGAGACACGTGTCACCCGATCATCCAGATCCGGGGAGGCGAGATCGAGGCATCCGACCAATTACATCTCCTGAAAAATAAAGTCAAAAAATCCATCTAAAAAATATATTTATTTATAAGCCTACATTTCTGCATATGCGAGCTTGGCCGAATAGAAACTAGGCCATTCGTTAAATGCTCAAGATACAAACTCATCAATAGAATATTTTAATGAATAAATTGAAAATTCCAAAAAGAAAATGATTATATATTCAGAGCATAACACACGTTAGCATTAAATGCGGCGTAGACCAAATATCCCAAAATACAAGTTAAGAAATATTGTTGAAAATATTATTGAAGAACGACCATGTTATATAAAAATGTATTCAGTAGAACCTTTTTTATTAATTTTATATTTCATTTCATATCTAAGTAAACAACAAAATATTATTATTATTTTTATATATCGACAAAAAAACTTGGTTTTCCCTTATAAATTTTAAAGTGGATTGTGGTCCTTTAGGTGCACAAACTTTTTTTTCCTTACGAATTCAAAATCATGCATATCCAAATTTCCATAAATATATTTCTCCAAAAATATGAAACGCCAGCATTAAATGATCATGAGTCCATATTTCTCAAAAATATCCTTCCCAAAATTAATACATGCTGCCAACATTAAATATTCATGAGTCCATATTTCCTAAAATACATTAAATGTTGATGAGTGTAATCTCCCAAAATACACGCCACCTTTAAATGATCCTAAGGATAAGAAAAAGTGTGGAATCACAAGACCATATTATATAACAAAGTCTTCAATAGAACACTTATCATTAATTTCTTTTTCACTTCATATCTAATTAAATAACAACATATTTTTGTATTATATATATATATATATATATATATATATATATATATATATATATATATATATATATATATATATATATATATATATATATATATATATATATATATATATATGTCTTCCTTTGTACATGCTAAGGAGCATTGTACTCCTTCGAGGATTACAAAATTATTTTGTTCTTACCACTATGCAAGACATACTTCAGAGAGAGAATATAATATTTTAATAATAGAGTGCATTAATATACATAAAATACTTATGAGTGAATAGGATAGCATGACAATATTATATAAAACAAAATTTACAATAATATTAACTATTATGCATTAAATGCGATGGCCTGTATTATACTTACATTACATGCATGAAAGTGGTTAGATGCCTCGACCTCGCCCCCGGATATAGATGCTCTAGTGGCATGTGTCTCGGGTTTCAAGGAGAACCCAGGACTTGAGATCGTTCTCTCGGGAACCTTGTTACAAAACAAGGGCAGGTACACCAACCGGGGAGAGAGGAATTTAATATGACGCGGGACACACCTCACCTGGTTCCGTGACTCACTCGGGCTAGCTAGCATGGGCGCCCTCTTAGATCACGATGGAAAGCCCCTCAGTCCTTCAACTAATTCGAAATCGCCTCCCTTGGCCCGTATTCTCCTGTTTCTGCAATCACACACACATGATTAATTTATGAGACAAGTGGGCCGAAGGACCCCATCTTGTCTTTGAGCAAAAGCACTCAAGCATGTGCATTCAAGGAAGAAAGGGAAAGAAGGAGATGAAGATTGGGGTGATAAAAGGATAAGAGAGAAATAGAATAGAGGGAAGAGAAGAGAAGAAAGAGAAATTTGACCAGGTGGCTAGATTGACACAACAGCTAGACTGATATGGTGATTGACCTGGCGTGGTAGCAAGACGGGCACGGTAGCTCAGACCGGCACGACGATAATACTACTCGACAACAAGACCAACACCAACTAGCCTGGCAAAATGGCTAGCATGTCATGGCAGCAAGAAGGACACGGTAACTCAGACCAGTACGGTAGCAATACTGCTCGATGACGGAACTACCATGACAGTGCTGATCTTAGTCACTCTTGGTCAAACAAGAGAGGAAAAAGAAGAGAGAGAGGAAAGAAAAGGCGAAGAAAAAAAATAGAAAAAGAGAGGGAGAAGAAAACAGAAGAGAAAGGAAAGAGAGATATAAGAAAAGAAAATGAGAGATTAAGAGAGAAGACATAAGAGAGAGAAGAAGAAGAGAAGAAAAGAAGAAACGGAAAAGAAGAGAAAGAGAAAGGGCGAGAAGAGACGAGAAAGAGAAGGAAGAGAGAAGAGGAAAAAGAAAGAAGAGAGAAAAGAGGAGAGAGAAAGAAGAGGAAAAAGAAGAGTGAGAAGGAAGAAGAAAGAGCAAAGAGAGGGAGAGGAGAAAGAGAGAAAAGAAAGAAAGAAGAGAGAGAAGGAAGAGAGAAGGAAGAAGAAAACATAGACGGCGATGGGGTTCTGTGGTCCATGACAAGAGAGAGAGGAGAAAAGAAAGCATAGACGATGATGAGCTTCTACCGTCCATTACAGAGGAGAGAGAAGAAGAGAACATGGATGGCGATGAGCTTCCGCCGTCCATGACAAAGGAGAGAGAAGAAGAGAAAAGAAGCATGTACGGCGATGAGCTTCCACCGTTCATGAGAGAGGAGAGAGAAGAAGAGAACATGGACTACGATGAGCTTCCACCGCCCATAATAAAAAAAAGAGAAGAGAAAAGAAAGCATGGACGACGATGAGCTTCCGTCGTCCATGACAAAGGAGAGAGAGAAAGAGAGAGATGAGAGGAGGTTCCGCCATCCATGACAAGGGAAGAAAGGAGAAGAAAACATGAATAGTGATGAGGTTCTACTATCCATGACAGGAGGGAAAGAGACAAGAGAGAAGACACACAGCGGTAGGCATCGCCGTGTGTGTCAGTATGGACTCAGACATGACCCAACCCACCACTTTGAGAATGGGCCCAGTTCAACGTCTTTATTAGAGAATAGAGGGAGAAATATCATGCGCAGTAATGAGTATGACCGTGCACGAAATGGAGACAGGGAACTTAGACAGAGGCCCCGCCCGCCTCTCGAGTTAAGGCCCTGCTCATTGTGCACATTCAAGGAGATTAAGAAAAAAGAGAGGATGCCACGCTCTGCAATGGACACCTTTGTGCATGATTAGAGAGAAGAGAGAAAGGAAAGAACAAAGAGAACAGGAAAAAGAAGAGAGGTTAAGAAAGAGAGGAGAGAGAAAGGAAGGATGAGGGAATGAGAGAGGAACGAGAAAGAAAGAAAAAGAAGGAGAGAGAAAGAGAGAGATGAGAGTAGAAGAGAGAGAATATATGAGGAGAGAGATAGAGAGAGAAAGAGAAAGATGAGAGGAGGAGAGAGATGAGAGAAGTAGAGAAGAGGGAGGAGAGAGAAAGAAAGAGATGAGAGAAGGAGAAAGAAAGTTACCTTCACCAAATGATACCAGACATTTTCTTCTCTCTCCTCTCTCTCTCTCTCTTGGATGCGACCCTCAATCAAGGTTAAATCTGAATTTTTTATTGATCAGAATGAAGGCCCTTTACAATTAGGTATAGCGTGGCTTATATAGAGCTGGGCCCAAAACATGGGTGGATGCCCAAAATCTGACCTAATTGATGATAATTACAATTTATTTGAATTAAAATAAAATCTAAAAATAGCGGCCAAATGACGGATTTGCCCTCAGTCCTTGCTGTTGCCCTAAAACGTGTGTGATATTCCATGAATGATTCAGGGTTGCTTCGGTACCTGTTTAGGAAAAAGATGATTACTTTCTCGTTGGGCTCGACATGACGATCATTTTGATACCAACTTCGAACCATGGATCGTATTTTTAAGCCACGATCATGCGACTCGAAATTTTTATGGATCATGAAAACTTTCGATCGATAATATGCTCTTTCATTGATGTTTTTTCAGGATTTCTTTACTGGATTACACTAAGCATGCCGTCACGATCGCGTTGCAAGAAACGTAACTCGATTTCATACCCGAACGAAGATTTTGCAATCTTTGGGTTTTGGCTAGAATCTGAATTTCGGTGGTCAAAATTTATAGCAGCTTTATCAGCTTTGCATGTCGAATTTAACCGTTCATCATGTGTGGGTTTTATGCCAGATATAGCCTCATACCTTACGCACACGATGGAACTGGTTTCACGTCGATCTGATGTACGAGCGTTGTGATATGGCTGCTCAAGCGGGACGTGTCACTGATGGATTTCCAATAACTTTTGCCACGAATCGTCATCTTCTCTCTAGCTTTTCTCCCTACTCGGGCATGGGGCGTGCCACATATCAAAATGCTCGTCTTGATGAGATGAACACGCTTGTAAAATTTGAGCGCGATCCGACTCTTAATGAGGGAGATATGGGTCTCCGAAGTTGCTGCTCGTGACTGTACAAACCAATCTTCTTTAATGGAGATTGGAGCAGGGAGGCCGCACAGGAATAGCGTGTGGCCTACCCCTTTTTAATGTTTTACTCATAACTTTGTTTTGGAATGTTTGTTTAAGCCAAAACTTGGCTCTTAAGGATTTTCGGCCGTGTCAGATCCAATGGCAGTGGTCCCACAACCATTTGACGCATCAGAAATAGAGTTCTAGTTACGGGGTCCGTTTCAGGGTGGAAGAGGCTGATTTTTCCAAAATTATTTCTTTGTCTGCACTGCTTTAGACATGCGGATTGTGATGAAACTTGACAGGTGGCCTTTTGGAGTCCTTAAGAATATTCTCACTCGTTCTGGGGTGATTCTGAGGCTGTCAAAAATTACATTGTATGTCAGAGCTTTATTGACCAACTTCTCCTTTATTCCACATCGGGGACCCATGGTGTTGAAAAATATCTTCAAACAGCTTGCCCCGTTGAATGTTGTGCTTCAAGAGAAGTGAGAAGGACATCATTCAAAAAATTTCCTTAGCTTTATTTCTTTTTTCTTCCTGGCTACGGGACCACGTGAACGTCGAGGAGATATCCATACAGGATGCTCAAACGTTTGGATGCAATTTGCAGGTCCATCCATGGAGACTTTGGGGGAGAAGAGACTTTTGAGAGATCATGTTGAAGTCCTCACCCTCAAGGGACTGTTTGTGATTCTGATAGCTGAGGATTTTGTACAAACCTCTTTGGTCAGAACTAGGCCCATCTAGCAATTAAGCACCATGCTTAAGGGACTTCTTCCCATTTAGCCTGGGTTTCTTTATTTTTTTGTTTATTCTGGATGGTCTATTGAAGGGCCTTTGGTTGGCAGCCGTCTACTTTTCATGCTAGATTTTCCTTGGCGGGTAGGGTACCTCATTTTGTTGAGGTGACCAGCTGTGGGAACAACCTTGCTTACTGTCAGGAGTTTTGATCAGCAGGATACCTCTCTTCTTCGTCCGAGACGACCCCTGGGGGCTCAATCTTGGTTACTGCATAACATGTCCAGGGTCTGGCTGACTTAGCCTTCTTAGGGTGTCTTCAACGTCTTGAAGTGCGTTAGTGACCACCTGGGAATGGTGCTCTTCTTCATGAGACTTGTCTTGCCTTCTTGGAGAGTCTTCTGTCCTTCGAGTCCTTTTGAGAATGGACTCAGGCTGTCAGAATATTTCCTTGATACTCATCTTTTTGGGTCCTGGTATCAAAGCATTCTGACACCAGGGATTTTTTCTTTGAAATGCGGGCTGAAGCCGCCTATAAAGACAAACGCTGCATCAACCTGCTTATTGGTCCAAGAGTCCTTTATGGATTTTCACTTGAACTTAAGAATTAGCATTGTAGAAACGGTTTTCACCAACTTCCCTTTATTTTGGGCTCTTTTAGCCATGACCTTACGGCCACGTCCACCTTTGTTTTTTCATGTGTTACTCATGGGCCCCTTTGGGGTTTTCACCGTGCCCGGATTTTTATTTTTACGGAACTCTTTTACTCATGGTTTCGTGACCATACCCATCTGTCATTTTTACTGACCATGCCCGTTTGTATGGGTATACACCATGCCCATTATTCTCTCCTTTTTTTTCTTTTTTTTTTATGTGAAGGCGTGTTTAGGGTCATGCCTTCGAGACCTATGCAAAGCAAATTAATGTCATGCGGACAGGACGTGTACTATAGTTTAGTGTCATACAACTGGATCGCGGTGGTGATGAATGACAGTCTGTGGAGGCCATGGAGTGAGTATGGTGTTAGTTTTAACTTACTTTGGGGAGATGACACGAGGCTGCCTACGAATGATGTATGGTGTATGGATGGAAGGTGGAAAGTGGTGACCCACTAACTGACAATGAGTATGAATGGTGGGATGGCTCGCCGTTCGTGAGCGCGGGTGAGACTAACTGGGGAGTGATGAATAGTGGTAAAAGAAGGGGTATTTTCTAAGAAATTGATGAAGGTGATGTGCGCACACGGACGGGTCGTTTAGGGAAGATGTGCGTGGTTAGGTGCCTCGATATCGCCCTCCGGATCCTTTGGGGATCAGGCGACGTGCATCTCGGGTTTCGAGGGAAGACCTAGGATGTTTTTGAGATCGCTCTCTCGGGAACCTCGTTTGAGAATGGGGCCATTACCAACCAGTGAGAGAGGAATTTAAAGGTGCGTTTGGGACTTACTCGGACTGGCTCGTGTGGATACCCTCTTAGATCACGAAGAAAGCCCCCCAGTAATAAAATCGATTCGGAATCGCCTCCCTTAGCTTATATTCTTCTTATTTTCTACAATCACACATATATATGGCATAGGTTATTAGACAGGTGGGTTAGACCTCACTCTTTTCCTCTTTGATGAACGTACACAAGCATGTGCATTCAAAAAGAAGAAGAGAAGAAATATGGGGAATAAAAGAATTCAACTAAGTGAGAGGATCAGAGCGGTGATTAGGCTGGTGGATAATTGGCCTGACGTGGTAGCAAAACGGGCTCGATAACTAAGACCAGCTCACAAGATTACTATTAAACGTCATTACCAAAACCGACTAGCTAGGCACGATGGTCAGTCTGTCGTAGCAAAAAAGCAGGCCAAGTAATCCTGACACAACAATATTACGGCTAGACGACAGGACAACCATGAGAGGCTAACCTCATTCCCTCTTAGTCGAACGATGGAGTGGCAGAATTAAGGCTATGAGGAAAGAATAAGAAGAGAAGAAGGGAAAGAAAGAAGGAGGGAGAAGAAAGGAAGAGAAGAGTATGAAAGATGAGAGAACGAAAGAGAAAGAGGGAAGGAAGGCACAATCGGGGCTAAGCATTGCCGACTGTGTTAGAAGGAAGAGAGAGAAAACACAGTCGGCGCTAGGCTTCACCAAATATGCAGTATAGAGGAGAAGAGAGAGGAGGCATGGTCGGTGCTAAGCTTCACTGACTGTGGCAGAAGAGGAGAGAGAAATTCAATCGGTGTTGGGCTTCGCTGATTGACAGAAAAGGAAAGATAAAACCAGTAGGTGCTAGGCTTCACCGATTGATGGAAGAGAAGAAAGAAATCCAATCGGTGCTAGGTTTCACCGACCATCAGAAGAAGAGAGAGAAATCCAACCGACACTAGGCTTTACCGACTGTGACAGAAGAGAAGATAGAGAAATCCAACCGGTGCTGAGAATGAAAGAAGAGTAGAGAGAAATCCAGTCGGCACTAGGCCTCGCCAACTGATAGAAGAAGAGAGAGAAATCCAATCGGTGTTGAGAATGAAAGAAGAGGAGAGAGAAATCCAGTCGGTGCTAGGCTTCACCGACTAACAGAAGAGGAGAGAGACAATCAGCTGATGCTAGGTTTCACCAACTTACAGAAGAAAAGAGAGAAATCCAACTGACGTTAGGCTTCGTCGATTATGATAGAAGAGAGGACAATGGATGTATATAGAGATGAGAGAGGGAAGAGAAAGAGAGAGATGAGAAGAAGAAAGAGAGAGATAGAGATAGAGGCGAGAAGAAGAGAGAGAAAGAGATAAAGATGAGAAGAGCGGAGAGAGAAAGAGATAGAGACGAGAAAAAGAGAGAAAGAGATAGAGATGAAGAGAGAGGAGGAGAGAGAAAGAGATAAAGATGAGAAGATGGGAGGAGAGAGAAAGAGAGGAGAGAAAAAGATAGGAGGAGAGAGAAAGCTACCTACTCGAAAGGTATCAACCTTTTTTTCTATCTCCTCTCTCTTCCTCCGAGATGTACCCACAAACTCAAACAAAAATCAAAATTTTATTGATTGATTTAAGAAGAACGAATATGTCCTTTGTACAATGAGGTAGTGCCTGTTTATATATAATTGGGCTAAAACATGGGTGTATGCCCAAAAACTAACTAAAATTGAAGATAATTACAATTTAATTGAATTTAAAGAAATTCTAAAAATGGGTGCAAAAAGATTGTTTTGCCCCTGCCTAACAATGTGTAGAATTCCATAACAGTCCTTCCTGTTGCCCGAGAACTTGCGTGATCTTTCGTGGTCGACCTAAGGTTGTTCTGATGCTTTCTTGATCGAAAGATTATTGTTTTCTTGTAGGGCTCAGCATGACAATCATTTTGATATCAACTTCGAGCCATGAATCATGTTTTTGAGCCATGATCATGAGTCTTGAATCTTGGATGAATCTTGAAAACTTTGGATCGATTGTGTGCTCGTTGCTTGATGTTTCTTCACGATTTCTTCATTGAATCACACTGAGCATGCCGTCACGATCATGTTGCAACGAACGCAGCTCGATTTCCGTCCAAATGAAGATTTTGTCGTCTTGCGTTTCTGGCAGGAATCTTGAAATCTAGTGGACGAAATTTACAGCAGATTTTATGCCTTCGTATATGAGATTCGACTGTTCATCGTACGCAACGTTTGGATCAAAGATAGCCTTGGACCTCACGCACTTAATGTAATTGGTTTCGTGCCGATCGGGTATATGAGCGTTGTGATCTGGCTGCTAGAACAAGGTGTGCTGCTGTTGAATTTTCTGCAACTTCCTTCACGGATTAGTGACTTTCATTTAGTTTTTCTCTCTGCTCGAGCGTCGTCACGGAGCGTACCACATATCAAATTGTTTGTCTTGATGAGACGAACACGCTCACCAAATTTGGGAGCGGTCTGGCTTGGAACGAGTGAGATATAAGCCACGAAAGTGACTGCCTGTGACTGTAAAAACAGCCACCTTTAATGGTGTTTTAGTGCAGGGTGGCCACACAGGAATAGTGTGCAGCCTACCCGTTTTCGGTATTTTACCCATAACTTTGTCTTGGAGTGCTCGATTAAGTCGAAACTTGACCCATAAGAGTTTTTTAACATGTTGGATCTAATGGCGATGGTCTCACAGTTGTTTGACATATCAAAAGTATGACTCTAGTTACAGGGTCCATTTCACGGTCCTAAAGACCAATTTTGCTTAAATTATTTCTTTGTGTTCACTGCCTTAGATATGTCTGATCATGATGAAACTCAGCAGGTGATCTTTTGAAGTGCGGATGAAGATCCTGACCAATTCTGGGGCCATTCTGAGACTGTTGGGAATTTCCACTAGTTTGTAGGCTTTTATTGACCTGCTTCTTACCGGGGACCAAGATGCTGAAAAATATGTTCAAACAGCTTGCCCCACCGAGTGTTGTGCTTCAAGAGAAGCAAGAAGGACAATCATTTAGAAAATTTCCTTCGGCTTTTACTTTTTTTCTTCCTAGCCACATAACCACATGAACGCCGAGGAGATTTACATAATGGTGTCACTAGGCTGCTCAGACGTAGGGATGCATTGTTTGAAGGTCCGTCTGTGGAGAATTTAGGGTGGGAAGAGACATTTTTGAGGGATCTTGTCAAAGTCCTCACCCTCATGCAGACTATTGGTGATTCTGAAGCTGAAGATTTTGTACGAACCAGTCAGTCAGAATCAGGCCCATTTAGCAATTGAGTGCCATGGAGAAGGGCATTGTTCCCATTTGGTCTGGGTTCATTGGTTTGCTTTGGTAGGCGTTTTTTGCTGCTACACCAAGTTTTCTTTTGACATTTAGAGTACCCCTATAGGTCTCATCTACCGAGTCCAGTCGGGGGCTGCTTCTATTAGCCAATCCCAAAGGTCTGGTCATGCCGGCTAGACGAGCTGACGTCTCTGGCAGGTTCTCCCCTTGCTTTGTCAGTTTCTTGAATTTGGAGTATTTATTTCTAGAGTATGTTTGTGACCTCGTGGGAATAATGTTGTTCCTCATGAGACTTGTCTTGCCGTCTTGGTGAGTCTTCTGTCTTTCGAGTCCTTTTGCAGCTGGACTCAGGCTGTCGAAATCTTTTCCTTGAAGCTCATATTTTTGGAGTCCTGGCATTTATGATACCAGGGATTTTCTTCTTTTGAGTGAGGGCTGAAGTCGCTTGTTGACAAGTGCGGCATCAACCTGTTTATTGGTCCAAGCGTCCTTTACGGATTTTCGCTTGAACTTGGGAAGCAGAGCTGTAGAGACGGTTTTCATCAACTTCTTTTTATTTTGGGGCGCTTTTACCTATAACCTTTCTGCTATGTCCACCCTGTTTATCCATTTTTACTCACGATGCCCTTTCGGGTTTTCACTGTGCCTGATGTTTATTCACGGAACTCTTTTACTCATGGTTTCGTGACTGTGCCTGTCCGTCATTTTTACTCATAGCGTTCCCTTGTTAAGGCATACACCATGCCCGTTATTTTTCATTTTTTTTTTTTTTAAAGCGTGTTTAAGGTCATGCCTTCAGGACTTGTGCGAACAGTTTAGCGTCATGCAGCCTGAACGTGCACTATGGTTTAAGGTCATACAGTTGGACCATGATGGTGATGAATGGCAGTCTGTGGAGGCCATGGAGTGAGTATGGCAGTGGTTTGACTCACTTGGGGAAATGGCATTAGGCTACCTATGAGAGATGGATGATGTATGAATGTGAGTGGACAATGGTGACCCACTAACTTACTACGAGTATGAATGGTGGGATGGTTCGCCGTTTTGTGAGTGCGGGTGAGACTCACTGGGGAATGAGGTATGATGATGAAGTGAATAAACTCACTAGGGAGGTAATGAAGGTGGTGCGTGCACACTAACAGGTACGTTAGGGAAGGCATGCGTGAAAAGTACACGTAAAAGGCGTGTGCACATATGTGGGGGAAAGTTTTAAAAGGTCATACATCTGGGACCTGTGCAAAGCAGTTTATCATCATGCGGTCAGGACGTGCACTATGGTTTAAGGTCATACAGCTGGAACGCGGTTATACAGTTTAAAGTCATACAACTAGGACCGTGCAATTTAAGGTCATGCGATTAGACCTCCGCTACAGTTTAGGATCATATAGTTCAAACCATGGTGCTGAGCCTTTTAACGTCATGCGGCTAGCACGTGTACTATGGTTTAAGGTCATACAGCTGGACCGTGGTGGTGCAGTTTAAAGTCATGAAACTAGGACCGTGAAGTTTAAGGTCGTGCAACTAGACCTCCGCAACAATTTAAGATCATATAGTTCGGACCATGGTTGTGCAGTTTAGGGTCATACAGCACTGACCGAGGCTGTGAAGTTTAGGGTCATACAGCACAGACCAAGGCTGTGCAGTTTAGGGTCATGCAGCACAGACTAAGGCTGTGCGGTTTAAGGTCATGCAGTACGGATCGAGGCTGTGCCGCCATATAGGTAAAACTCCATGGGGAATAGATCTGTGGATGGCAATCCGAGTCCCTGGGGATAAAATGGTTAAGACCATTCACAAATGGAGGGCTAAGATGGAAATGGTGTCTTGATGAAGGATGGCCAACAAAAGCGGACTTCACTATGGTTTGTGGGGGGTAAGCATACTCTTAGGGTGAAGGATGGCTTGGTGTGAAACAGACCCACCGAAAATTGAAGAGGTAAGAATGACCCTAACTTCACTGGGAACAATGAGCTACAGTATGGGTGTGACTTCTATGGGGATGAGGGATAGCACCTGACTCCAATAGGGATGGTAAGTTGCAGTTTGGGTGCAACAGACTGGGTGCAACATCACTGGGGATGACAAGTCACGGCATGGGTGCAACCCCACTAAGGATAAGTGTTAGGACGCACAAGACTTCAACCTAGAGTAGGTGACAATAGGCTACGGCCGATCAGTGATCTTTCAGCCCAAGAGGATCTCAAGTATAAGTCTTTTCACTTTATGTTCCGCATGGAGAGTCGAATGATGATGATAGTGGCAGAAGACCTAGACATGGGGAACATTACTCAAGGGTTTTTTATTTGAAAAATGAGATTCTTGATTTTGACACAATTTGCATCGAAAATCAACAAGTTGTGGATTAGGATTCACCACCAATCTTTGATACATACTCTGATGAACAATAAGATAATCCGAGAATCTGATCTATAATAAGGATCAAGATGATGATGATGAGATTTTGGAAAAGGGTGAAAAATATGGAGAGAAGGCACTAGGAGGATTGATCCAAGTCATGGCCTTTGAATATCTCATTAATATTGAAGAGGTAGAGTATTCAAGAAATTTAGGTTATTAGAATCAAAGTAGCGCAGATGAAATGTGGTCAACTCATAAACCTCAAACTGAGGCCCTAATTTCAGGAAATAATGAAGTAGATGATGAGAAAACCTATAAAGACCAAAAATTTGGGTTTGAATTTTCCTACATGATTTTCAATGGGAATTTAAGGATAGCCATATTGATAATAAAAGAAAAAATTGATCGAGTTAACATTGTATTGCTAAGAAGTGTTAGATTACAAAGGTATTGTGGTTCAAGAGCACCCTCAAGGCGTATCTCTTGGTAAAAAATGGGTCAACCATATTTGATAAAGTTGTATTGATTCCTCAATATACATATTAGGATCCATTTCTTAAGGAATTCTTTTTACTATGAATAATATTTGAGCCAACAAAAAACAAAGATTGAAGGAAGTCGTTTTGATGCTAAATTCATCTTAGCACATTTCAAGGAATATTTTGGTCATTATATTTTATCGAAAAATTATTTTTAATATTTTTTATAAGTGCGTCCCAATGAGAAAATGGCACGTACCAAATTTCATATTCATAAAAATTTTATAAAAAAAAACTAAAAATAACATATGTTTGAGATATCGGACCTAAGATCAAACGGTGAGTGGCTATCTTGATCAAAATTGGACGGTTGGATGGTAGTGGAAGCATAGATCTTCTATACAGTAGGGGAAGTAAAAAAAAATTTTCCAACTATCATTACAAATTTTAAGTTTAAGTTAACATATATGGATCAATTTATTACTTGTTTGGACACTTTTTGTACTTAGAATATTAAATAATATTATAAATGTGATTATTTAGGAAACGGCAGTCACGTAATTTTCCAGAATTGAGAAAAAAGAAAAACTTAGGCTTTTGCAACCCTAGCTTGGGTGTGGAGAAGAAACCCTAAGTTTCTTTAAATTGTGTTTGTGTTTGGCTTTGTTTCTTACTGATATTTTATTGTTTTCTCAAATTAACCTGCATCAATCGAGGACCTTGGATTTGAAGGCGAAGATACGTGCATCCGCTCGCCACCAACCAACAAAGATTCACGTGCCCTTGACTCGATCTGGTATTTCCAAGATTATCCCATCCTTCCATCTTGCTGCTATTCAAGCTTGGTTGATCCGGTTGTCTTTATAACTGTGTACCCTATTTCCATTCGTATGAATCTCAAATTCCAACGTTTTTCTTGTCATGGGCCAAACCAAAAAAGAAACTTCGAATCTTTTCCCTTTTACTTACCTCACGCGACAGAAAAAAAAAGGGAGATAATTCTCCATTTTTTATCCAAGTACCCAATTGTCTATGTACCCATACCTATCCTAGATACAATAGGCTTGAAATGTAAGCTCTTTTCATGATTCAGATTCATTCTCCATCGGTGGATCGCTTTTTTATTGAGAATAAACCTTTCTCGGGGTTTTCAAAAGACCATTAGAATTAAGATATACCATGTAGGTAGACTAACTGTAGATAGATATATATAAATAACGGTATATCTACCAATGGCTTGGCACTGGCTCATAGATCACGTTATATTATTGAATAACAAGTCTTCAAAGTTAATTTATTTCTAGATAATTCGTGTGGTTAGCAGGAGTTCCTGATGCTTAAATAGACAGAGATCTTTCCATGGCCCAGTTTTTCAAAGACATAAAAGAACAAGCTCATGGGAACCTTTTGCAACAGGAGAGCCAGCACAGATAAATGTTATCCTACATACCAGGCAACCAATTTCCGACCAGTAAAATGAACATATATTTCTTACAACCAAGGAACCCATATGCCACAAATCTTAACTTCTTAAGCAAAAGGAATCCAAGACACCAAAAAGAATATTCAAAATCCCATCCCACCTTACAAGAATGTGACGAGACAAAAAATATTCAAAGCATAACCATCAGTTCTGCGAGAACAAGAATGTGACGAGACAAAAAAATTCCCATGTCATATATAGGACACTGACAAGAAAGATATGAAATGGGAATCAATTCTATCTATATATAATTTATATAAGAAAACAATGTAGATTTTGAACTAAATGTTCGATATTTTATCAAGCAAAAGAGAAAAAGCAGCAAAGAGGGGGGACTAGCAAAGAGAGGGAACTCTTCCAGTTGGCCTTCCAAAACTAGGGATACTTAAAACCTATTTTATCAGGCAAAAATGAAAAAACAGCAAAGAGGACGAACACTACCAGATGATGCACTTCCAACACTAGGGTTTCTGAAACCCAGCTCCTCCCCTTTGCCCTGAATCATGAAGTTCCAGTGACGGGAACAAAATCACCCTCTGAAGCAAATCAACAAGGCAAATTTTCATCCAAAACTGGCAGATCATAAAAAGACGAATCTTCGGCCCCCTCATTAGGATACGTGAACCAATTTCCATCTTTGTGGCATTCCTCAACAAGATTGGGTAAATTATTTAATTTCTGAGTCAATGTCTCTTTTCTGCTGCCTTTGATGGGGATAGTTACCTCTTTTCCAGAACATTTGTTGATTCATACCCATTGGATTGGGTCCTTTTCTTCTGGTTTTGCACAGGGAGCGCAAATCGTCCGGCATTTCTAAGTACAGTCACAGAGGGAGAATTTTAGAGAGAGAATAAAAGAGAACAACATTGTTCCAATTCAAGATGAAGAATGTGTAACAATTTCAGCTTCTTCAAAATCCTCATAATGGTGAGAAGCATGGTGTTCCAACCACTCAAGCTCATGAGAAAGAGGCATGTCCATGTCCATGTCCATGTCCATTTCCTTTCCAGCATTTCCTTCGGGTGATTTTCGCTTATTCTCAGGAATATTGCCAATAAAAAGTACACTTTTCTTTAGGGCTGGGGGTGAGAGAATAGAGTCTTCTGGAAACTCTGGCAAAAGCAGATGGTAAGAGTAGTTTAGAAAGACAATAAGAAGAAGGGTTGAGAAAATAACTATTTGGAAAACGAAAGTGAGAGATGAAGTGTGTTTGCCAGAGGAGGGAGGTTCATCTGGTTCGGGTTCTTCAAATTCTTCTTCGTGTTGGTGAGAGGCGCAGTGCTCAAGCCATTCAAGCTCATCTTGAAGGGGCATATCCATGTCCATCTCCTCCGTCATTTCTGCAAATGACAAGGAAGCCCGAGAGAGTGGAATTGCACGTTTAGCAGATGTGAGAAACCTGTACAGACAGAGGAGAAAAGCTAGAGAGAGAGAAATGGCGACTTCAAACCTAGAGTGAGATAGATGGTGTGATAAGAGAGATGGCGAGGAATTTTATCAAGTTGTCTTGGCGGGAAACTTTTTCTTCGAGAAATTGACTAATATTACCCTCAGACTTTGTGCAAAGTCGAATCTCGGCTTTCAGAAATGATGAACACTGGCCTCCTTTGTTGGGGGTGTTAACCTCGCCTGTTCGAAATCTGAACGGTTAACCGGACATCGGCTCAAAGCAGTTTAACCGGCCTCTTTGTAAACTTGGCTATTCAAGTCATTTAAACTGGCCAGTTTAATCATTCTAACGGAGAAAATCGTGGGCTGCCAAAAAATTGTTAAAAATAATAAAAAAGATGTAAAAAAAAATTAATAAAAAAGATGTAAAAAAAAGTCTAGAAAAATATGAAAAGCATATAAATAAGGGTGCGTTTTGTATAGAGCCTAGGCTCTAAACAATCAAATTAGACCCTACCTTCAAATAGTGTTGAAAAATATGCTTTCAATACTGGCAATCTTTTTGATAGCCTTAAAATATATTTTCATCTTTATTTATAAATTTTAAAGCTTCAAAAATAGTGTAGATCGAGAGATCTATAAAAACTTGAAAATCTTGAAAATTGACGATCCAAAAGTGCATTACAAAATACACTATTTCCAAAACTTGAAGTCCATTGTTTTCTCATGTCCATGCCTCTTGATGTCAAGATGATGAATTTGAGGATATTTGGGCATCAAAACAATCTCTTCTAGTGAAATTTTTTAGGTAGGCTCGAATTTGATTGTTTAGAGCTTCGGCTCTATATAAACTTTTCCCTATAAATAATGACTAAAATAAAACGCATTCAAATGAAGTTGAAAATTAATGAAAAAATGGACTTTAAAAATGAGTATTACTGGCCAAAACAATTTTTAATATTTACTAAAATGTAAAAAATATTAAAAAATGTATTACAAATCAAAGTCCTTTTTTTTTATTTTTATATACATTTTTTTTAGATCTTCGTTTTAAAATACCGATCGATCACCAAAACCGCTCGAAACAGGAATCGACAAGGGCCGGTTCTGATCTAACGGAGCGGTTACCGTTTAGATTGCCCGATTTTTCTAACAATGTCTGAGAGAGAGCGGAGAAAATGCTCTCATAGACTTTCATTTTTTTTTTTGGAAATTATCACAAATATACCTTAATTTTTGTCTATTTAGAAAAAAAAAAAAAAAAAACTGTATTTTAAGTACTGTAAAAACTAACCCATATTATACGCCATATTAAGTGTTAGTCCCAATAAAAATAATAATAATAAATAAATTAAATAAAATTGACTTACTCGGATCTATCCTTAAATCACACAATAGATTGAAGATTCTATGCTAAAACCTATACACTAAGTCATTCGGTGACAGGTTACCTTAAGAGTCCTCTTTGGTGAATCCCATTCACCCATTTTCCATCATTCTCTTTTTGTTTTTACTTGAAGGGTTAACCTCTTTTAATAGAGAACCATATTTTGTAACTCTCACATTCATGGTCTATAGGAGTTGAGATCCAAGTATAACTCCTGCTTAATTCCCTTAAGTGCAGCCAATTATGATTAACAAGTTGCACCAAATTATTAATCTTATGTAATGAGCTAAACATGTCATTAGTGCACTAATGACTCACATAATAGGATGTCATCCAAGTATTCCTACAATTTGATAAAAGATATTTGGAAATTAAATAATTTTGTACATTTATAATATAAAATAAAATAAATAAATAAATTTCTTACAAAGAATCCAAACACACAACTGGGTTTTCCCTCCAGTGACACTGAGTTTTCCCTCCAGTGTAACATCATATAAATGGAAAGGTTTCTATACTTCCCCTACATCATAGAAGATCTGTGCTTCCCCTACCATCCAGCCCTCCAATTTGATCAAGAGAGTCATTCATCGTTTGATCTTACATCCGACGTCTCAAAGTATTTTATTTTTTGTTTTTTTATACAAATTGTATGAATATGAAATTTTCTACGTGTCATCTTCTCATTGGGGGTGCACCTATAAAAAATATTAAAAATTATTTTTTGATAAACTATAGGGACCAAAATACCCCTTGAATCTTTTAGGGGCATTTTGGTCATTTTATTTTTTGGAAAAAAGCTTTATATTTTTCGCTAATGCAAGTTTAATAAAGGATTGGACATCCAAAATTTGGTATCAAAATAGTTAATAAAAAAAATTAAAAATAAAATAGTGTAGAAATGTGACATTGTGATTGGGGCAATCCTAGCCCTCCATTTAGAATGAACGATTCGATAAAGGGAAGTATATAAGTTTTATGTTACAGGGGAAGCATAAAAAGCTTGCTCTCTTATAAAAAACTGCAAAATAGATCCTGGTATATGGAATTGCTTCATGTCAACCACATGAGATTTCACATATACTATACAATATAGCTTTTGTATCATTATTGAAAAATAAATTCCCGCGATAAAAAGACCTGATAGGCCATATTTCCAACATTAAGTGCGGTAAAAACTAACCCATATTATATGATGTTATAAAAGGACTTGTATCTCGTTGGAATCGCGTTTGTTGAGTTGATGACATAAGTAGAGAGAGAAGTAGAGTTAGAGAGAGAAAGAAGAGATAAAAAAAATTAGAGAAAAAAATAAGAGATAAATATTAAAAAGAAATAGAGATAAACATAAAAAGAATTAGAGAGATGAAAGAGATAAATATAAGGAGAAAAGGGTTTACGTACCCTATAACATGGTTTAGTTTTTACCGAACTTAATATGCCGTATAACATGATTTAGTTTTTAATGTACTTAAAATGCCGAATAATATGTGTTAGTTTCTACGGTATTTAAAGTATCATAATTATGTTTCACGACAATACGACTACCGTGAAGGTTATTTGGTAAAAAAAATATCCAAAATTGAAGAAAATAGGTGTGGACGAGGTTTATGAAAGTTGATGGTTTTTTAAAAAAAATAGACGAAAATTAAAGTATATTTGTGATAATTTCCCTTTTTTGTTTTGGTGTGGTTTGTAATTTGTATACTACCAGAGCTCTAAAGAATCAAAGTAAAGTAGTTGTCAGTCCATTGGGTAAACAAGAATCGCTGAAAAACAAAAGACTAGATCCAAAAAACATTAAAATTGCCCGATTTTGTACTGTTGGCAGATAAAACTCATTTTTTCACTATAGTAAACTTTTGTAAACTAAAAATCTAAAATTTGGGAGTGATTTTGATCGAGTTTTGGAACTTTTCTATATTTTTAACAGAAATATTATTTTTATGATAAGATTTGGATTTATCAAAACCCAATTCGAACAACAATTTATCTCGTAATTATTGGGTTTTTATGGTTCTTCATTTATTCAAAAAAATACACCAATCTCTTCCGTGCTCTCTTATTTATCAACGAAATCGATTGATTATGGGTTATTTTTCAATCTATTGAAGTTAAGCCCTCTACTAATTCTCATGTTTATCAAGTTGATTATCGTGATTATCAAGTTTAATCACCTTAAATTTACGGTTTTAGGGTTATATTTGTGATTTTTCTTCTTTCCGCCTAACTTCATTTTTTTTGCTTATTTCTACACCAATTCATAACGTTTTTTGCTTGTTTTGAAGCTTTTGAAATCAGCTTCAAGAGCCCTATACAGATCAATGGTTTTATTTCGCCATTATCGATTGATTCGTAAATAAAAGAGGTAATGTTGTTAGTATGTGAAAAAATCACCAATTCTATTATTTCTCTCTAATTACTCCATAAGTTTTCATGATTTTTAATTTATTTTGAAGTTTTTGAAATCATCTTCAAAAGCCCTATACAAATTCGTGGTTTTTTGCTCCAATATTGACTTATTTCGTGCAACATAGAGCTAATATCAATGAACAATAAAAAAAATTGTAAAATCAAATATTTTTTTCTGATTTATCAACAATAATGTTTTAATTATTATTATGTTTTTAAGATATTGAAATAACTTGAAAACCCCTATATTGCTTTATGTTTTATTGCTTCAATATCAATTGATTTATTGCATCGTAGAGATAATATTGACGAACTGTGTAAAATCTAACATTTTTCTCTAAGTTATCAACAATAATGTTATGATTATTATTATTATTTAAGATATTTAGATAACTTGAAAACCCCTATATTGCTTTGTGATTGTTTGCTTCAATATCAATTGATTTATTGCATCGCAGAGGTAATATCTATGAACTATGTAAAATCTAATATTTTTCTCTAATTTATCAACTATAATGTTTTGATTTTTTTTTTAAAGATATTCTCATTTTATTTGTATTTGAATCCATTTTATTTTTCAATAGATTTTCCTTTATCTTTTATTTTATTTTATTTTATTTATAAATTTCTATTCTATTTTAGATTGATGTTCTATCATTTTATATTCATACATTATTTATAAAATTAGAAAATAAAAATGAAATAAAATAGAATTAAAAATATAATTACAATTTAAATTGAATTTAAATATCTAAAATATAGAATAGAAATTCTTATATTCTTATTTTTTATATTATTAGAAGAAATATTCTAATAACTAAATATTTCTATCTATAGAACATAAATTCTATTATACTATTTTAATGTATTATATATAATAAAATAATAAATAAATATAATATAATATAAATATATTACTGGCATATATTATATATTATACATCATATATAATATTGTATATTATGTTATATATGTAAGATTTTTTTTTTTAAGAGTTATAAAAAAACGAGCTCTAAAGAAAGCATTAATTATGAAAAAAAATGAGAGGTCATTTTTTAGAATTCATGAGATGTAAGAATATTGTTTTAAAGAGTTAAGATAAAAAGATAAAAAGAGTTCTAAAAAGAAATGTAGCTCCCTCGCACAATCGAACTCAATACCTCTTACAGACTCACGCAACATGAATTTTTGTTAAGAGAATTATAGAAAAAATAGCTCCAAATTAAATCCAAGCCATTAAGAAATATATAGTTAAAAAAATAACTGTAGTAACAATGGTGACCGCAAAATGGTAGTAACAATGGTGGCGCGATTGAAATGAATGAAATCTGCTACTCATTTTATACATGCATTTAACTTGCGTGATTTTTAAAACAAAAAACTGAGGATGACTCCGGCCAAGTAAATCGGATTCGGACGAGTACATCGCCTTGGCCAGGGCACGAGTACCTTGGCCGAGCCGATGTTTTTGAACCTTGTTTGATTCATTCAACAACTCAGCCCTTGCAAATGAGCTATCGCCTTTGCTTCATTTGCATGGCAGTTTCCTAATGTACCCAAGTAAGAGACCTTTATTAGAGTCTTTTGATTACTCATCCATGGTCCCCCGGGTTACTAAAATATCCATCCAAATTGAGTTTAAGTTGACCCTCCGAGGGGGAAACATTCTAATTATTTGAGGGCAGGGTCCCAATACTTCAGAAGTGCCTGTGATTATGTCATCTTCGGAGATTCTGGTTTAGTCTTTTATGATGGCCACCCATTCTGCTTAGTCTTTTCCAATGTTGATGTTGGTCTTAGCGAAGGTTCTCTTATTTCTTTCCTTTTCCTATAAAAAAATGATACAAATCTAACAGATCTATGAACACTATAATGGTCAATATCGAGATGATTAATTTGATGGTTTTCCGAAGCCAAATCTACAATTTCCATGAGTTTTGAGGTGAAGTTTTACTTATTTTGATAGAGCTACGGCCCTATCAAGTTTTACCACAAATTCCAAACCCAATATTTGTCTATTAAAAGAAAATACCAAGTGATCGACTGATGGGGTGATTCCAGAATGAGGCACCAGGCATCACCTCCATCCTCCACACTATTTTTTTTTTTTAAATTTCTTTGTCAATCTAACTTGGAAATCAGACCAGGCGAATTACAATCAGACTAGCAATTCAGGGCCGCCCGATTCCAATTTTTGGATAACTACTTAATATCACTACAAAATGCCAATCTTGATTCATAATCTCATTACAACAGCCTTCAAAAACTCAGCCACAAACACCCACTATAAAACTAAAATATAACAAACTAAAATATAACGAAGTTTAGAACAAGTGACTCATTAAGTACAGCAACATGATTCCACGCACCCACACAGAAACTGAGAATTTCTTGGCACCCCAATATTATGAATCCTTTGAATCCTCCTCTTTCATCTTCTTTTCCCATCTGCTCTTCTGAAAAAACATAATGACAGAAGTCGTGAATCATCAACACCAAAATCAACTAAGCCCAATTATAGGGTCAACATTCACAGTAAGATAAAATATAAGTTTTGCAACTGCATCCATTTCTTATTGAAGATCTCAAGTTTCCTACAAACATTCTCCAACATTTGAATCTCTTGTTAGGATAGACAGATACATGAACCAGCCTGGTTCTTGGACACAATTATAAATGCGAAGTCCACATCAAACTGCTTATTTCCAGTTTCACTGGCAAACAAACTATATGCTAGAAATCGCTAACATTTATCACCTTCTAGAGAATCTCCAGCATTATCACCTTCTAGAGAATCTCCAGCAACAAAATCACCAGCGGATAACATATAATTGAAGAGAATCAACGTGCATGCAAGAGGGTGCATGCACACACAGCACACATGCACGTGTGCACAGGCACAAGTGCACATCACATGCCTTTTTTAGTATATTTAAGTAGTAATGCACAATTGTGATAGTGGACCACCCTGCCTAAGGCTGGCAAATTTCCATAAATAAATTTTCCATCCCATTAAGCACATGAAAGCTAACTCGTAAACTTTCACTAGAGAAAATGGGGTTTGAAAAACCTTGCCTAAGCCCAAGAAAACTACCAAAAATATTTAAAAAACTAGGGCTAGGGCATGTTACTAAAAACATATAAGCAAGAACTCCCCAATCAGTGTAGTGGTAGGGATTTTCAAGTAAACCTTAGTCATTATTCCAAGGCTACCATGACCCAAGGTCAACAACAAAGAAAACAATCCCTCTAAAAAGTCCTCTCAAGAAAAGTTAAATGACGAGGCCACTTCATGGATAAATGACAATAGCCCTGCTCAGCAAATCAATCTAAGAAGCTACAGCATTATTGAGAAAAGTACTTTTTAGATGCCTTTGATCATAGGAATAAAGCCAAGGTAAGATGCATTAGAAACAATCAGTACCGTAGTTCCCTCAAAAATTCCTGAAAAAACTTCACTGGACTTTGTTTTCCTTTCTCTATCTCTGAATCGAGACGGTTTCCGCATCCCATTACTCTAACCTAAAAATCTCCTCAAGCAAAAGCGCATTCTGGTTCACAATAGAACTGATTTTTTTTTTTTTTTTTTTTTAATTGCTTAAGAACATAAAAACCATTAGTTCATTCAACTCGCCTCTAAGGTTCTACAACTTCCTCTCTAATTTGTCAAATCAAAATGAGTCCAATGACTCAATGCAAAGATTTGTAAATGATTTCACATATAAAAAGGTTGTGTAGCCACTAGCCAAGAACCTTCTATCAAACAACAAAGGAAGGCAAAAAATGACCCCAGATGTGCCTTGAACAACCACTTCTAATGAGATTCTTACTCATAGAAAATACAAGGGTCCAGGAAAAGGGCAGTTCCCTGCAAAAGGAGAATTTCCTTTGCCTAGTTCAAGGCAAAGTAAGAAAAAACCATCAGGCTTTTCAGAGATTCCAACACTTTCCTAATCACCATTGGACTTTTATTTCTTTTTCTTGGGGAGATTACTACAACTTGCAATTTAGCTCCTTAGTTGATACATACCATGTAGTTCTCATAGTTAAAACAAGCAATTGCCTTAGGAGCCACAAATTCAAGTTCAATCAGGACACACCATGTCAACTTACCAATTCAAGCAGGATATGGTAAATAGCATAGATGAATATTGAGAAAATATCAATCAAATTGCCCCCCAATCAGGATTGCAAAACTTAAACAAGCAAATGCATTTGGGTAATTAAGCCCTACTTGAGTGGTCCATGCAAATAACAAAAATACCCATGGTTGTTTAGAGTTAGCAACATAGAACAAAGGTTTACAATGAAAAAAGTGAGTTCCATGTTGCTAACCATGAATGACTGTGATTGTTTTTGTCATTTGGCAATTCTATATCGCAAACTTTGAACAACTAGGGGTATTTTCATCATTTGGCTAGGGCCACTTAAGAAGGGGCTCAATCACCAAACTACACATGCTTGTCAATAGTTCCCAATCCTGAACAGGAGCAGTTTGGTTATTTTTACAATAAATGAAACTTAAAAAGAAACATTCCTAATGTTAAATAGGATGGTTTGAGACCTTTATTGATTTTGTAAGGTAATTTGACCTTTAATTGATATTTTGCATAATATTTAGTAGTTCTCATACATGTGAACCTAATGTGCCTAGTTCTCATCAGCGATTGACTGTTTTAAGTTGTGACCATGGCTACATTTTCTAGAACACTCCTACAATTCCAAGAGAGCAAATTGAGAAATCTAATTTGAAATTTGAAGTGCAAGTATGAGTCACTTAGAAGTAGGGAACAATGGAAAATACGAACTCTCTTTAAGGTATTTCGCAGGGCCCTAAGTAATACTGGAAATCTGTTAAGTAAAGATTCTACTGAATTATATATCTCTCCAACCTCTTGCCCTGCCCTAATCGGCCACTTTAAAAAAAAAACAAAAAGCTGGCTAACCCCAGTTGCTTGATCATCAGCAGAGTAGATAATCTTACAGGAGGTTGGACATCCACCTCTAATCCCCATAAATAACTCTAGTGATGGAGTTCCTATCCAAGTAGAACATCCAAAATACATAAATTTGGCCTTACGTAATTCAAATGGTTTTACATTTATCCAAGGAAATTTATGTAATTGCAAAGAATTTCAAAGGTCGTTTAATGTTTTCCACGGAACCCCGTAATCAGTAGTTTTGTTGGACCAAGTACATTCCACTAGGATTTGCCTTATAAAAATCGACACATCTGATTCTTTTGAAAGAATTAACACGCTGTGGTAGATACTCAGTTGTAACCCACATAGATTCAAGGTTTAGATCCATCAAGATTAACAAATGTGTGCCAATAAAATATTGCAGTAGACAATTATCAATTCAACATGCAGAATGTTTAATTGATATCTTGGCCCACAAAAAGCATCTTCTACACTCAGGAAATATCTTGACCCACAAAAACCATCTTCTACACTCAAGAAATGAGATAATGTGCAGCAAAAACCACTCATACATAACTGATAAGGCTCAAACTTGGTTGTCAATCCTCAGAACCTAATCTAATATACTCATCCATAGTCACTCCTAACCCATCTAAGATAGGACATCCACTCATTTAATAGGAAATACTCATATGGTAAACTAATCTGAAATACCTGCCTCTATGATTCTTTTATGCATCACACATTCATTGAACAACTCAAATGTACATATAATCATGAAAGAGCCAAATTATTAAAAAAAAAAAAAAGAGAAAAAAAGGGGAAGAAAGGAGCCCTAGATGTATCTATTAGACATTTGGACCTAGATCAATGGTGGCAAGAGTACAAAGCTAGTCAACGGAAGATGTCTTTTTGGTATTCTCCAAAACATGTTCACTTCCTGCTCTAGGCCAAATTGCATCAGGGTATCCTTGTTCTTGCTATGCATGCTAAATAAAGATATTATTCCTAAAATCCCAATGGTACCTCCATGATATTTTCACCCAACTAAACCAATGGACAGTTAGGAATTCTACTTACATCCTTTCTATCTTCACATCTACTCATGCATCACACCGTATTGTTGTCCTTTATGAAATCAGAAGCAGGATTAATCACGCACAGCCTGAACATCTAATAGCCAATAAGGAGCACTACGGAAGGTTTGTCAATTTGGATATCAACA
This sequence comes from Amborella trichopoda, assembly GCF_054954075.1. Lineage (NCBI taxonomy): Eukaryota > Viridiplantae > Streptophyta > Magnoliopsida > Amborellales > Amborellaceae > Amborella > Amborella trichopoda. The sequence continues at coordinate 34,458,264 of NC_142348.1, forward strand.
TACTCTTACTAGAAACTTTTCTTTTATCTCTACCTCTAGAATCACCAATTCATCATAAACCATCCTGCAAGTTCGTGACCCAGTACTCATCGCTTTGTTCCCACCATTACTTTTCTTCCTACTGCACCTCTAGAGATTCCTGAACCAAGGGATTCCCTTTCTTATAGCGACATGACTTTTTTTTTTTTTGGAGTAAAGGCAACCGGATTAATAATAATAATTAATAGATAGTTACTACTTTGAGCCCAGTGTTTAATGGGGCCTACAAAAACAGCCAAGAATAAATATATGTATTCATAGAGAATTTATAGAGAAACAACATTATTCTCCTTTTCTAGTATCTTAATGATTTGGTATTATTCATGCATTCCACGAAAGATGAAAGTATGTCTCTAGGAACAACAGCATATAGCATTGTAACATCCAAAACAAGATAACTGAGATTTTTAGACATTAGGTGTGGCCTTACATTCAATAATGACATTACAATTACTAAATTCTCTATTACTACCTTGCTCATAAACCCCACTTCACAATGGAAAATAATGTTACAGAAAATATAACTGAGTAGTCACAACAAGTGGTTCTTAACTCATCAAAAGAAAAAAAAGAAGAAGAAAAAAGGAAAACCTCACCTTGTATTTCAGTAACATTTCTGGCATTTTCTTCATGAGTTCAGCAGTTTTTGCCCTCCTAAACAAGAGAGAGGAAAGGAAGAATGCCCAGTCAAATTTCAAAGAGTGGGAAAGGAAAAAGACGAAGAAAAAGGAAAGGCCGGAATCCAATTCCATTTCCAAAGATAAAAGTTGGAAAGGAATCCAAATTCAACAAAAACATCAAATATAATCATACTTCTCTGCTGATATTCTATCGCACTTGTGACCCTTCCTTTTGCTCCTCATTTCTTTTCTTGGTGGATCATATGGCCAATCCCTGGCATAGCCCAAAATAATTTCGCCATAATCACTCAAATATGAAGAATCAGAGTTTTAGTGCTCCAATTTTTAGAAGACAGAGTTATTTGCAAAGAAAAAACATAGGAGTTCTTAAAACTCTAATGCCTCAATTCAATTCATTTATGCTTCAGTCATGAGAACTTCCAAGCAATTTAGAAACTCACAAAAAGAAAAGGTTTACCATGTTTAACCCAAAAATTATCCAAACAGGAAATACGAGTACAAACTGAAAACAATACGTAAGGGAGAGAGGGGCCAAGGAAGAAGGGCAATAAAAATATTGGGAAATAAGGAACAATGAAAACAGCCTCAATTAATGGATGAAAGAAACTACTGTAAATCATATTAAACAAAAATAAAATGACAAAAATAAACTAGAGCGTAGCATATCTGCATTTTCAATCAACTGAATAAACCTGAAAGACCAATAGCAATGCACCTCAAATCACATAAAAAAACCCTAAAATAGCAAAGGAGAAATCAAGGTGTGACGGTAGCCATGATACTTTTTCCTTTTGGTATTCCCAAAATATGATGATAAATCAAAACAAAACAAGAACAATGCAATTGGGATAAATCAAATCAAAAAAAGAACAATAGAAGTAAAAGCATTAATAGCAAACAAAATCTGAAAAATCAAATACAAAACCATAACTACAACTAGGGCAAAAAAGACACATACTCTCCAGCCAATAAAACTTCCTTCCTGACTCGAGCTCGATGTCTTGCACTAATGGCGAGAGGTTTCCATGACCCAAGGTGCCAATATCCCCAAACTCCCTTTGAAAGCTCTTCTTTGTGCTTTTCGAGTTTCTCTCTCCATGGATAACCCCCGGCTGGTTTCTCAACTAGACTTGCAGATGAATTTGCAGAGAATTTTGAACCATTTAAAGCCGATTTTACACCCATTTTTGCTGCATTTACAGCAAATTTCACAGCTTTTGCAGACATTTTTCGGAACCGCGCCTCCTCTTTTTTGGTTTATTATTTCATTCTGCAGTGCAGTTCAGTATATGGGCGTGTTTGATAACTGGAAGGTAAATATTCCCTGGAAATTGGAACTTCTTCTTTGCTGTCAATAAAGAAGTTACTATAAGAAGTTCTGGGTTTCTGTGTTTGATAACCTGCTGGAATGTTAAAGAAGTTCTGGGTTTCTGCGTTTGATAACTTGCTGGAACGTTAAAGAAGTTATGGGTCTCTATCTTTGATAATCCACTGGATACACAGACAAAATACTCTTTAATCAGTTACATAACAGGCCTTACTCTGTAGTCTACACACACAGGCAGAATAACTATATTATTATTATTATGTGTTTATCAAACATCATTAGAAAAGACCAAAAGAGCGCATCAAACATCTAAAACTATGTTACTATTGATATATTCATTTGTGAGGAAAATAAGTCCAATACAGCTATATGAAGGGCCAGTTTTCAACTGATAACATACTATAAACTGTATAATAGTGAGCAGCATTGACATTTTAATGATGAGCAGCATTGACATTATAATGGTGAGCAACATTGACATTCTTTTTTGGATAGTTCAGTCATATGAAAGAGTTATACAAACTTTAGAAGCAATAAACCTTTAAATATTTCACAATTACGCCAATCACAATCATAACTAAAATTCACCTCAATCATTAAAGAGAATCAATTTTCTCTCATTCAAACTTCATGGCAATGATTTGTTCTGTTTTGCCTAGAAAAACTATTCTATACATCAAATAGTCAGGATTAATTAAATTGAATATTGGATTCTTCAACCATTTCCTGAACTAAAATTCCACAACAAACTCAACAAATTTCCTGCTGATTTCCCTGAAAAATGTTGTTATTTTCCAGTCAATCTATAACAAGTTGTTTTTTTTTTGTTCTCTGATTCTATAACTACATTCTCAATTGTTAGATAAAACCCTATGCTCGATATTGAAAAATAAAAAGTAAGCTTAATCTAACCTATGGCAAAAAAGAAAGCAATACTGCAATTTTTTTTCTTTCTTTTCTTCAAAACCAACAAAATAACTATCAATGAAGAAAAAAATAAGCTAACCATGAATCAAATTTAAGCAATCTCATTGATTATCTCATTTTCCGATGATAGCAGTCACAAAAGATAAAAAAAGAAAAAAGGGGACACCAAATGGTTATGATTGTCACCTGTGTAGTAGAAGAAACCAGATGAAAAGAAGAATTGGAAAATGAGAGAACTGTGAAATTTTCCCTACATAGAACAATTTACCACAAAACAATATTAAAAAAAAAACCCTAGATCCATTTTCACCATGTTCGGAACCTAGAGAAAAAATCAGACCAAAAAAACCATGGGATAGAGAAAAAAAACAGAGGGAGAAAAAATTAGGGGAGAGAGAAAAAACTGAGATATACCTTTGTGAGGAGGCTCATAGGCGCAAAGAGAAAGCGCAAGATGGTCTCCGCTCTGTGGTTACGGCAGTCGGGGACAAGCAAATACCCTCTTCTTCGCGAGGGCAGTCGGGGGTGGGTAACTTACTTTTACCCTTCAGCGAGGTTCCCAGTAAGTTACCTCTTTGACTTACTTGTTTTTATCAGTACCTCGAGGTTCCCAGTAAGTTACCTCTTTAACTTACTGTGTTTATCAAGGGTGAAGTTTGCATACGGATGCATCCATAGGTGTAGAGGTAAGGTGCACCTTCAAATTTTATCATGGTATATAATTGTGATGTAAAAAGTTCTTCTCAAAATCTATTTTTATATCTAATTATAAAAGTTTAAATTTAAAAAATAGTTAACATCAAGTAGATCTATAAACATATGAAAATCTTGAAAATGGACGGTGTAGATAATATGTTGTAACATGCACTATTTATGAGACTTAAAATCTTTTAAGTTTTCATAGTCATACATCTCGATGTCGAGATGATCAATCAAAGGGTTTTTCAACATTAAAACTACCCTTTCCGATGGATATGTTAGGGGCATCCATAGTTCTACATTATGGGCCTGTTTGATAACTGGAAGCAAGTTCATGAACTATAAATCGGAAGTTCCTCCTTGCTGAGAAGATATAAGTTACCGTAAGAAGTTCTTGGTTTCTGTATTCGATAAACTCCTGGGAAGTTAAAGAAGTTCCTGGTTTCTGTGTTTGATAACCTCCTAAGAAGTTAAAGAAGTTCTTGGGCCTCCTCTACAGGGTTCCAGTGGCTCAGCAGTTATAATAATGCCTCGTTAGGTTGATTTATTTAAACTAGAAGGCACTAAATATTAAGCATAAATAAATAATAAAAAGTACAAGGCATTATAGCTCAAACATAAATAGAGAATGCAAAGAACGCCAGAACAAAGTACCACAATGAATTTTAGTAATCATTGGAAGCTCAAAGTACAATCCAGTAACCAAGTCCTACAACAACGAGAATGCGTATCTATATCGTCTAGTCACTTTAAAGAGAAACAATGCAAAAAATTGTCATATAGAGCTTAAGGAAACTCAATGTGTTGAATATGCCAAAACTGTACAAAGTAAATCCATCATAGAATTCAACATAAAAGATCAGAATAAGAATGCATTGACCACAATGCAACATGCTGAACTGTTTAGCATTTCGCACACAAAAGGTTCCCAAGGATGCAAAAAAAGACGATGATGGAAATGTACATGCGCAACCACTAACATAACCACCCTGTACTATTGAACCATAAATAAAGCATAACAAAAGAGAGCATAATAACAGAAATCTAATCAAATCCTATAAAAGAAAGCAAGATAATTAGTAAGGGCCTACTCTTCAAGCATAGGTTTCTCTAAGTTCAAGTTGTCTATAATTCAAATTCACATTCATAAAAACCCATGCAAAAGGTGCATAAAATATGGCAGGTATACACAATCAGTAAGGAGCTAAATGGGCAATGAATAGACTAGAGAGCATAGAAATAGATAAGTATCAGAAGAAGGAAATATCTCATATAAGAAGAGACCCAAGGTCTCATCTGCGGTTAAAGCAATGTCTTCCATTATGAGCCATCCCATATGAAATGTCATAATCAGAATATTGTCATCAAGTCCATCCCCAGCTAATGCTCTCTCTCTACACCCACATGTTGCATGAAAACATCTCACCCGATAACTTCACCTTCCCCTTAATGACTAAATCATTCTAACTATGTGATGCCATCATAATCATTGCAGCCAATCTTATTGTTTCTTTCAAACCAAATACAGCTGAAGATCCTTACAATAAATAACAGATAGCATGGTAATATTCATGATAGAGTATTGCCACAATTTGCAGCATAATGAAGAAAACCTTCTGAATAACTCAGCATAATTTTCTAAAGGGCATTGAAAAGGTTAATGGATAAATTGAATTGTCATCCAAACGACATCAGAGCAATTTCTCAAAGAAGGATGTAACATGGATTAATTAAAAAGAAATATAGAAAAACGACAAACGACAAACTACAAACAACATTTTAATTAGCCATGAAAGTAAAGTTGATCACTTCGGAAATCAGTGTTCAATAAGAGCACTGAAAGCAAATCCTCATTCATTATGAACCCGAAACCACCTTCCAATTTCCAAATTTGACTATGATCATTCCCAGAAACTAAAGTTTCTTGACAGAAGTCCTACAAAACTAAAACCAATAATACTCATTTGATGCGAATAGTCTCTGAAAAATAGCATATGGGTGTCAAATTTCTTCTCTCTCTTGGTGTCATGGCATGGACAATAGTCCATGTACTTGGTATCACAGAACTCGAAGAAGTTGGGGATGGTGGTCTCATAGTCTGATAGGTTCGGGAGTGAAGGATCAGAGCGGTGGTGTTCAAAGTCCATAAAGGGTCCAGATTGGTGAAGAGTAAGGAGATCGAGCCTTACCCCATTACCAAAACAATCTGCAGTTGAATTGGAGAATGAGTTTAAGAGAAGGGAATATGGTTTTTTGCGGAGATTTGAACTAAGCAAGTAGGAGAAGAGGTAAAGGAGAGAGATACAGGAAAATATGAATTACCCAAGCTAATCAAACTACTTTTTTGATGGACTACCCAAGCTAATCTGAAAATCTGAACCAAGTAAGTCTTTTTTTTTTTCTAATCCTCTTTTCAAATAAACTATTTTTGGAGTGGCTCCTCTAAATAACATTCGATTTGGAGCTCCAAAAGATTTAAATCTTTTGCATTTGTCCACAATTGAGTTTGAGGGTTGAGAATTCTTGGAGCTCTAATTCAATTTTTTCAATTTTTTATGGGATTGTTTCCATAATAAAAACAATATAACAAATTTTAAGGTTTGCATGAACTAGGGTGATGCTAATGTAGCAATCTCACAGTGAATCAAGCTAATCAAAGTTACAGCAGTCTGGAATGAAGTATACTGTTTCCAACAAGAACCCAAACTATCAAATGATTGTGCATCCATATTTTTATCATGCAGACAACCAACAAGCTCTCTAATATCTTATCATGCACACAACCAACAAGCTCTCTAATATCTTATCATGCACACAACCAACAAGCTCTCTAATATCTTATCATGCAGACAACCAACAAGCACTCTAATACGGATAGATTGTCAGGGAACTTGATGTCAAGCACTCAAAACAATCAGTTAACCCTGAATCTAGATCTACAACATAGAAAAATCACGAAATAAAGCTTTTGCATTGCCTTAGAACTCGATTTACAACATAGAAAACTATTAAACCAATTTAATACTACATTCAACATACGAAATTATACAAAATAAGTAGATTTAACCCTAGAAATGTTTTTATAGGGTTTCCTCCAAAAAAATCCTGATAACAATGTTGCTAATAGAGAAATCCGAAATTAGCAAGAAAAAAGAAGAAAAAAAGTGCAAAATCAACAAAGACCTCACTGATTAGCGGTACTTATTGAGGTTGCAAGGCTGCCAATAGTACTGGTGAGAGGCTGCCTTTACTCGGAAGAGAGAGCAAGAGAAAACTTTCGCAGTGGAGCTGCTGTTTTGCTGAGCGGCTGATTGCGAAGAGAGGGGTGACTGAGCGGCTGAGTAAACCCTACGGCACAATTTTATCAGGGAAAATTTTGTTATAAACTTCCCTTTTCAAGTTCCAACTTTTCAGTGGAAATTTTTTTTACATTCAAAGCTGGGAACGTTTTTAGTGGGAACTTTTTTAACATTTGGGAACATGATAGGTAGGTTCTTTATTTACCTTACCATTTCTTATCAATCACAGAAGATGATTGAGGAAGCAACTTCCTATTTCAATCCTGCCCCATATGGTAGCAGCTTTATATAAATTTTTTTCATGCAAGTGGTACATTAACACGTAAGTTCCATCTTTGTTATTTTCTAGCTATCAAACATGCCCTTAAAGTTTTACATATAAATAACATTATTTTTGCTTTTAATTTTTTGTTGCAAAATCAAGAGCAACATATTGATAATTTTGATGATTTATTGAGCAGGAAGAGGCTTCCAATAATCAAAATTGACATAAGTTTCTCTATTTATCTCTATATATAGATTTTACCTAAATTTTTCTTTATAGTAAATAACTTATAAGCAAGTCCTGAATTGATTCCTCTGAAACTAGGCATTAATTTGAAATTGATATTTTTTATATTGGTTGCTCTAAAATTGAGATAGTTTTTGTCCAGATCTTTCCTTTGTAGAAAATTATTTTATAGCAAGTCTTGAATTGATTCTTCTTAAATTAAGGATGATATTAGGGAATAATTTGAAATTAGTATCTTTAAATAGGGTTTCCTCTAAGATTGGGATATTATGTGAAATTATGTGCTTCTCTATTTTTTTCTCTCAATATCAATTTTTCAGTTTGAATTTTGATTTTCAACCTTTCTGTTGAGTAGTATGGAGAATGGAATTTTTTATTGCTCTTATACAACTTTCTCATGCTGAATAAATGGCTTTCTAATGTAAGATCTAGAACATTTTTCACTTTAAGTTGCAACATTGACATTCAAGAATGGTTCTTCTATCTCTTAAGATTTTTAGCCGAAGGATAGAATAAAGCTAATGATGTTTTTTTTTGGATGCTGTTAACGAAAAAAACTGATGATGTTTCAAAATTTAAAGTATAACAACCTTCATAAGAACCAAAAAAAACCATTTTTACGAGTACAAAGCAGGTAATTGAGTTTTATAGGGTTTTTAATATTATAAAATGTCATTCAAAACAATTTTTATTTCATTCTATTGCACATGTTGCAGATTTACCCCAAAGTGATTGATATAATCATTCAAGGAAAAATCTTCCTTGGAATATCATGATATCTGCTTATCATTAAATTAATTATTTATATTAGGATTATTGTAGAGTATTCTAGGTTTTGCTCTGAATTTATTTTATTATCAACATAATTTTTAGGTTTTTCCTCAAAAAATTGTAATACTTTTAATTTAATTTAGAACATCTAAGGTTTCCTTTTGAGGTTAGCATTTCTTTTGACATAAAACTTTTTGATATAAGCTTGCTTGAAAATCTAATTTAATACAACGTCAAGAGAGAAAATAAAGCAATTGACACACCTTTTAAACCATTGTTATTTCATTCTAATGTAAAATCATATTTGTTGAGTCTTAAGATTAGATATGAAAATTGCATAAACCCTATTTTTTAGAGGTGTCACAAACCTAAGACCACATATGAAATAAAATATATTATGTATTAAATATTATTGAAATATAATTTGTATATTAAATATATTATTTAATATATAATAAAATATTATATAATATATCATGTTATAAATAGCTAATAATGATAGAGAAATCAACAAAAACGTTCGGAAGGTTTGGGTTCCTAAGTTCCGAGGAGCTTAAACTTTCTCATTTTTTTATTTTAAAAAAAAATACTTTTTCTCCTTGGGTTCCCTTGCTGTAACATTTCCCGTGTAGCTAAACGCACTACAGTATCAAGAACGTTATCTTCAAGTTTTATTTTCTGCAAAAAAAAAAAAAAGAAAAAAAAAGAAAACACAAAACGCGCCTTAAGATAAAAGATAAAAAACCAACATAGAATAATGGCTAAAAACACGGCCAAAATTCAGCGGACAATCGAAAAGGAAATGAGATCTCAATATTTACGTAGTGGTAATTGCCAAGTCATCATTTTGCGTGTAGCGTGGACAAGGGCTTTGATGTTCCAAAGATCTGCATCTAAAACCGACTTGCACTCGAGACCACGCTCACGCACACGCTCACGCTCTGCATAAGGAAAAACAAGAACATCAAAAAGTGGAAAAGAAGCCATGGCGTCAGAAGGTGCAGCGTTGGCGGTGATTAGGGCTTCGCGTCCTACTTTCCGAAACCCTAAAGACAAGGTCGCCTTTGCAGTTCATGCTTCATTTATTGCCGCTGGTTATTCTCTCATTGCTACTGGTAACCGGGTTTTCGCTGATGATCCTTCCTCATTTAACGGTGAGTTTTCACTAATTGTCCTGTAAAATTTCCCTTGTTTTGCATGTTATCAGATATACTTTTCGCTGTGTTTTTCTTTTCCTTTTTTACATTTGTAAGTTTATTAAGGTTCCTCTCTCTCTGTGCAATTTTCCATATTATTTGCAAAATTTTAGGGCAGGAAGAGGTTGGAATTGAAGGATGGAATGATTTGGAGGATTGTTATGGATATGTCTATTCAAAGCCTGAGAAGGGATCGAATAAATTGGTTTTGGTTAAGTGCTTAGCTATGGGAGACAAGCTGGTTGTTGATGCGCTTCGTATAGGAGATGAATCTAAAGAACCCTTAAACTTGGAAGTCAAGTAATTGTTCTTTCTTTTTCATTTTTTTTTAGTTATAACTAATTGATTATGTGCATGAACGATGGAGTAGTGAGTTAATCATGTTGAATGTTTATAATACTTGCAGTGTTAATGATTATGTGCGCGATGATGCAACATCTTCAAATTATGCCGAATTATACAAAGACTTTTCCAGGCTTGTAGACAAAATAAATTCTTCCATCTTGCTGAAAATTGAACCTCCAGTCAAGAAGGATACTACTTCCACTACTAGCAGGTACATAATCTGAGTTCCGATTATTTTTTTGAGTGCATATGTTGCCTGATTTCTATTATTTCCATGGTCTTTTCTCTTAAATTTTGTTGCTTATTTTCTATTTCCTTTCCCTTGAATTGAGTTTCCCTTTTGAACTTCCAAAAAGAAATTTAACCATGCCACATAATTCAATTGGACGTTTTCACGGACCCATAATTGAATGGTGTTGCTTTCGCATTTAATAGAAGTTAAAAACATCTATGGTTTATGTCAAACTCCAATGCAGACATCATGATATGTGTATCTTTAACTAAGAAGTGAAATTAATCGTTTGAATGGATATGTACTATTGCCGGAAAATGATAGCTGATGTATGCTTAACTTGTGCTGGTCTTCAGAGCTGCTTTTATAAAACTTGCTTCACAATCGCAGTGTATAAAAAAGCTAGAGGCAGTGCCTAGGTGGCAAGGTGTCTGACTGGCTGCCTAAACATCTGGTTGTTCAAAAACTCATAATTGCTCTCTCTGTCTCTCGTTCTCTCTCCGCAACCAAGAGGTGGCCTCTTGTTCTATTAAAGGTGGTTCGGCTACTAAATTTGCCTCTCATGGTGTAGTTTCAAACTGCATTTATAGATTAAGTTTAAGATATTGAAGGGTGTAACTAGATATCTCAGAATTCATATTTAATTTTGGAAGGAGATAAAAGCTACCAAATCAGTCTATTGAATTATGTTCCAATAATGTAGCGATCTTACTAATACCTGCTAATGTGGTGATTCAAACAAGACAATTCAAACATGGACGGTGCCACATAAGCCCCAAGGAGCCCACCTTTTATTAATTATTACAATCATTAAAATTTAAATTAATTCTATGTTTCACTTTGGATGCTAATTTTGTTAAATATGAGTGCGCTGGTTGTTTATGACCTCCAGTCTAGCTTCATGTTGCCAATGCTGCAAAATTCTTTTGTCTTTCCAAGCCTGAAAGGCTTATGCCCATTTTCCGAACTTGAATGTGTAATTAGGATCTTTTTCTTTTCTCCGTGATAAGGCAAGCAGCTAGAAAACTATAGTCTGTATATTGGGCCTTACTAATAACAAGAAATATCTATATTTTGCTTTTATGGCTAGGCAGTTGTTTGTGACACCTCCTAAACATTTGTCCTAGAGATTCTGCATATGTTAACTGACTTGCAAGGTTGAGCTCATTGTGCCTTTGAATTCATTCAACTTGTCTGGATCACCCAAAGTACAGCCTAGTGCATTGACATAGTTGATTGGTCTGCATTGCAACTTACCTGGACGGGGTCATTTGCGGTGATCAAGAAAGCTGATAGCCTAGTGTGGCTTCCCTCTTTGCAGGGTGGGTTGCCTTAGCATCTCCCCAACTTCGAGAATGCACATCATATTTACATTTATGAATCTTGCTTCCTGATTAGATAAGATTGGATCCATAGATGGTCCTAGAGAAAACACTTGATCTTATAAATGATGAAAGGTTTGAATAACCTGCATTTCTATGCATTTTTTCCAATTTCAAGGTTGACTGTTTCTGTTGCTCCCAATCATTCTTCTGCTTACCACTTTATCTATCCATAGTATTATTGGGCATTTTGTAGGGGCTTCATTTGTGACAGGATGATCAACAAGTTTGTTCATTTTGTGATGGAAAGGTGAACAAGGTGGTGCATCCTAGCAGCTTGTAGGATGTGTTGGCCCTAGTTATGGACTGAATTTTTTTTAACGACTATTGAACGTGCAATGTGGCCGCCTCACATATGTTCATAGAACACTAGCAGATTGCCCTGTTCCTTGGATACCCATGTTCTTCATGTGCCATGTTCGTGTCAAGTCTCAAAAACCTCCACTTTCTTGCATGTGACTTTGTAGTTGCATGTGAGTTTCTATTGACTTGTGTATGATCCTTGGTACCTTAAACTCTACTAAGTAGTTTAGTATTGCTGCAATTCTCGCTTAGGTAGGTATAGATGCTTTCCTTGTCCGGTTCTCTTTTAACTAGCTAATGTCTCTTTTGCTTCTTTGTTATTAGTGTTCATTGATGAAGATGACACATGCTTACTGGAGCCAATGGGTGCAACAAAATAGATGATACATGTTCTCTTTTTGTTTCTTCATGAACAATGAGTACTCGACATAGCTTCCATAATGAACCTCTACCATAACATGGTGACACAAGAAAAAAAAGGTGAAAAAGAAAGAAAAAACTCTAACCTAGCATGGTATGTTTTTCGATCTATGCTCTTGCAGATTGTTTGAGCCTGTAATTCTATTATGTGAAACCAGTTGAAGACAAATGCTTCCTTCTGCTAGTTCCATGCAAGATAACATTCTTATTCCCTGGTAAGTTGGCATGCCAGTTCCCATAGGCCATGAGGGAAAGGATCACTCTAATGGAATTTATATTTTGCACAAGGGTGAATTCCTCTGTATGGTCTACTCCATATGTTACAGTGACCCCTTTTGCCACAAATTGAGCCTTGTACCTCACTGAGAACCATCAGTTTGACCATCCAGATGTTACACGTACTTGCAACTGACCAGATTCTTACTTCTGGATGTTACAACGATATTTCAGGTTCTTGTTTATCCAAGCCATTGAGCATCTCATTTCTTCTTGCGTTCTATGCTGGATGTCACTGAGAAATGGAATAGCAAGAACTGTATAGATGATCCTTATGTCAATTCGCAAGTCATAATGAGAAACGAAGTGTTGAATTAGATGGTCTCTACAACTCTGCAAGAATTTTTCCCCCCCCTCCCAAGTTCATCACTAGTCAAATTGGACAAACAAATTAGGGAAAAGTTAAAAGGTCACTCTTGAGATACATAGCTTTCCTTATTTTTGGGATCAAATATCTTAGTTTCGGGATCAAAATATTTATAGCATTCCAGGTGGCAGGGTAATCAAGGAATACACAACTACTAGTCTTTTGCTCCAGTTTCTGCATTTGAATATCTATGGGTTAAACAAAGCGTGCACGGCTGCAAATACACAAATGCTTATGCTGGAGAAGTTAGTTTTGCGAAAATGGAAGTTGATCTTTCACGTGTAGACATGCCGTTAATGGTGGCAGCAAGCAGTAAGAATTGCTTGAAAAGCTATAGATCTTACGTGTGTTCATCGAGAGCAAGATAGATCAAGTGACTCCCAACAAGTGATGATTTTCTCCTTCTGCAAGTCCATAGGGTTGGATGAGTAGGGATGAGTAATCCCATACTCTTGCATCGCAAAAGGAGATTTTTGTTACAATACTTGCTATTCTTATCTAATTTGAAGTTTTTATTTGCACCTAAAATTGCGATGTAATCATTCCATGGTGATTCTAGGAAATTTCGTATTAAACTTCATGTGAATGATTATAGCATCTTGAAATAGTTACCCATGAAGGAAACGTAGTCCAATCCAATTATTAAAAAATGGAAGGAAAAGGTGCAGTTCCCTAGATATAAAGGAAAAGGTGCAGTTCCCTAGATATAAGAGTGAACTTATGAGAAAAGGCCATCACTATGGTGAATTTATGAGAAAGAATTTGTGAGGAAAGGGCATCACCAGGATTTTTAATATGGATAAATAGATGTATGATGTTGAAGCAATTGGCATATTTGACAATCTTGATTTTTGTTTTCCACATATTTACTGATATGCGTGGAGGAGGAATGAGCTTATGACAGAACTAGATGCATGCCACATTGTGAGTGCTTTAGGTACACATCCTTTTTTCTGTTCGTTGTTACCCTTGTTTCATAGGTCTTGAAAATCACAAGGCTAGAAAGAATGTGCAGTAAAATTTTAGTTTTCGGTGAAACTGTATGCAAATAAATTGATGGGGAGATTGTAATAGTTCAAGTCCACTACTTCTCGTTGAAAAAAAAAAAGGTTCCCGTACTTGTGACTTGAGATAATGATCCTTACAAAAGTTTTGACACTTCCTAGCTGGCAACAACTTGCGAAAGAAGAAAGCACACAATGATACTTGTCATGTGATCGATAGTTCCTGTAACAGGAATTTAAAAAGGAATGTGGTCATGAGATGTCTTGTGTTGTATAAAAATGTCTGTAGCCTTCAGAGTACAAAATTTCTTCAGGTTTGTCTCTGAATTGCAGCTCGGGATACGAAACTTTGAGAACCACTGCATGTCATTAAATTACCTATTTTATTCTTATGAAAACATTTTGAATATAATTTATAAATCCTGTGAATGTCTTTTCTATGATTGAGAGCTGGGTCATCATCTTTCTTTACTCGATGTAATTTCTACGTAATTCTTTAGACTAATGTAACTAAATGGCCTTCATTGTTCTTGTATTTGGAAGGTAGAGTAACCAGAATTACTATGGTGTTATGTGCTCAAGCATTACTTGCACAGAATGCTCTTTAGCTGTAACTTGTAAGAAATCTGAATTTTGGAATATTTCTGCAAGTCCTACAAGTTCTGTTTTAATGATATGTTAATTGGTAGGATTGGAGCTCTTGTCGTTATGTTGTGGCTCTGCCACCCTGATTACCATGCCAATTGCCATGATCCCTGGTCTTAAGAGTCTGACCAATATCTTTTATTTTGTTTGAATTTTGATCATATGAGGACAAAGTTTTATTACTCTAAATACTCACCAACAGCTATAAAACCCAATATCTTTTATTTTGTTTGAATTTGGTCATATGAGGACAAAGTTTTATTACTCTAAATACTCACCCACAGCTATAAAACTTTGGGGATAGATGAACTAGGAATATGCCTAACCTTTCTGGTATCAAGGTCTCAGGATTTTTGGCTCTTCATGACGAAGAGTATTGCCGAAAAAGAAGAGGAGAAAAGAAATTTGTGCCACAGTTTTAGAAAAGAATGTAGCGAACTGAACTTAAAAAGCACCAAAACTTGCTAAAATCCCTAAAACCCGCCATGCTATACTAGGGATTTTCGATGTGAGTGATGGTTGGGTTCTTGGGCAGACAATTATTTCTTGGAATTTCATTGATCTTGGATTTATTGTACATCTCCCTCCCTCCCTCCCTCCCTCCCTCATCAATGAGACGTTATATCTTAGAAGTTGTGTAACACAATACTCTATAGATGGACAAGTGCAGGAGCAATGGCTTTCATTTACCATCCTTCACCGTCTAATAGTGAATAATTACAACTGAATGGAGGTGCTATTATAGGAATGGGTAAAACTGACAAGTTGCATAAGATGAATAAGTCTACAACATGCTCGGGATCCATATGCATATGAAGGCGAATAAAATGAAGCATTGGATGAGTTGTTCGGATTTTATAAATAAATCATCCAGGGATTTCTTCGGGAAGGGGGGGGTGGGGGGGGGGGGGGGAATCCTCTTTTGGGTTTTTAAAATTTTCTATCAATAACTCCTAACTCTAATAAAGAGAAGAAATGTTGCCCCTTTTGTGAGGCAAGTCACTTATTTTGAGACAATCATGATTGATAGCAACAGGACAAAATATGGAATATGGAAGTATTTCCAAGTCAATTGAATATGTTGGCGTAGGATATGTCAGCTTCCAACTTGATGGTATGTGATGTTCCAATCTACATAATTGTCAATGTGCCTGCTGAAGAACCGAAATTTTTATTCCAACAGGAATATCAATACTCATCTGTCACTTGGGTTGCATATCAAGTGTAATAGTGCATAAACTTGATGGGAACTACATTCTAGCATCACTCATTATGTATATCACTGTCTTGAAGAATGGGAGTGAATATTAAAGGTTCACATGTATGCTTATGATACCCACTCAAAATAATTTAGCTTGGTAGATTTTGATGTTGCCATCATGCAAGTGAGAGCATCTTCTGGGACTGTATGATTTTATCTTGGTGGAACTCCAGAAAGGTGGCATTGTGTTTCTTGGATAACCAACTCTATCTCTTGTTCTGGATGGGGAGTAGTATGTACAGCAAGCCAACTAGAATCTACTTTGTGTAGCTGTTCCCGCATGCATTCAACTTGTGAGGTAACGGAGATCCTTTATTTGACATTGAGTTCTCATTCCCCTTATATACAGGCATGATTTTTATCCAGTTTCCCTTTTAGTCCCCTCGCTTTCCATCCTATCCCTAACTACCCTGATGTTAAATATGTTGTAAACTGTCCCCCATAGCAATTTTCTCCCCATACAAGTATCCATCCTCCACGCCATACTTCCAAGGGCATGTGGCCCACACCTTATTCTTTAATTAGCATCTAAACATCCTTACACTTGGAAATGCTTAGAGTGAAGTTACAAATGCATACTGAGTGGGTAAAACCTTGCATGCTTTCTAGCATCCAGTCAGAGCAGCTACATCTGCAGAGCATGTGATTCTTTAGAAATGTCTGCACACCTACTTTTTCTGAAGCCTTTTGTGAGGGATGTGACACATGACTTCAAGGAGGTCAACCATCCTAGTGTTGCTTTTGTCCAAGCACAACATAACTGAATTCTTTCAGTCTATGCATAGCTAACTTAAACTTTCCATTGCTCACTCTCTCTCTCACTCAAATGTTTGGGCCATTGCTTCATGTTCGTTGGATTGCAATTCTTTTCGTTTTCCTGCTTCCTGGTTCTATGCCTTAGTACTTAGGGCTTTGTCGTTTTCTTTTTTGCGTGCGTGCCTTTTAGGGACCGCTGACTAGAAACAGTTGAGCTTGAATCTATGTTTGCTTGTGACATTGTATCCTAGTGTCCTTGATGTTTTCAGGTGCATTGCTTACATGTTGTTTTGTTGTGTCTCAGCTGAGTTAAATAGGGAGTTTTATATAGAATTGGATAAAATAAAGAAGTAAATTAGATATTTGTGGCCCAATTCAAGTGCAATGTCAGGATGTATATTCACATGCATGCATAACAACACATAATTATGGTATCCATGGAGTTGAACTGCTTATTGTGCAAATAACCAATGCTGCTAGGCTATGGCTTTTATGGCATATATCGAGGAATTATTTTAGTGGAAGAATTGAGAACATATAGAAAATTAGAGATAGAAGTAAATTAGCTTCCCATTGTGGTTGTTAAGAATCAAAGTGTCTTGCAATATTGCTTATGGTTTGAAAGTAGCTTGACATGTTTATGATATAGGAACAATGTTCGAGCCCTATGATGAAGTCTCTGACTCCATTCTCACCAAAGGGTAGGGGCCCAAATCCCTATTGACTTGTCCTTTTTTTATTTATTTTTTTGAGAATGGCCTGGGGCCTTGGCGGTAGTATTGCCGAACCCCATGGTGAGGTCTCTGACTCCATTCTCACCAAAAGGTAGGGGCGCAAATCCTGACTGACTTACCACTTTTTATAAGTCCTAATCTACTTGAAAAAATGGGTAGGGGCCCGTCTTCCCCACTGAATTACCCAAAAACAAAGTTAAAACTATTCAGCTTCTTTGCATGTTTTGCGCTAATGTTTGTTAGACTAGCTGTCTAGTAGTACTTTCAATGCTATCACTCATTATGTTGTCGTATATCTTTGGCAGGTTAGAAATTGGTGAAGGGTCTGAAGGGGAGCAAACTCACCCCAGTGTAAGCATTCCACTACAGCATCAACCATACTCGGGGTATTTCCTCATAACGATTTTCTTATTTTCTATGTTAATTTTCTTTATAATCATTTTTGTTTAGGATGTATAAGATTTTAATAACATTTGTTATTATTATCTGGCTATAGCTATTGTGCTAAGTGTTCTAAAACTAGGAATAACTTTGGAACTAGGCGAGTTCCTGGAGCAAATCATCTCAGCGATTCCCAATTTGACTCGTTGAATTGTGCCCGAGTCCAAGAAAAAGGCCTCCTTAAAATCCCAACTGAATCTGGGATCATCATCATCATCAAAGCTTGTCCCAATAACTTGGGGTTGGCTCCAAATGAATCTGGAATATTTATGAAAAATTAAAAGAGAAAAAACATTAAAATTTATGAAAAAAAGTTAATCTCCATATGTACATAGGTATGTTTGGAATACACATAATCATCTAATGTAACATTTTATAAATCTATAGATTCTATTGCAAATTTAAGTAATTCCTATCAATCTGCAAGATTCCACTTCATGTTAAACGTAAACAGTAGGAATCCAACAGTCAAATATGCAATATATAATTAGTAGAGTCTCAGTCTCACAGTAACAAGGAGTTAGAGACAGTACAGAGAAACATGATGACATGAGGAAAGAGAGGCACTCTAATTGCAAACATCGATCTCCAATGAGAATGGGCTCTAGGTAGAGCTGGATAGGGTTGTTGGTGCCACTTTCCAGAGTTCCATTCTCACCAGGTTCACAAAAAAAAAAAAAAATTGGTCTTCAACAATATTTTTAGAACTTGAACAAATCGACTTCGACTTGCCTCAGTCACTTGGGCTCGATACCCTACCGATACCATAAACACCCCAAATTGGGATTATATTAATGTGCTACAATACGTTCCTACCCAGACCATAAACCCCCAAATTGGGATTATAGTAATGTGCTAAAATATGTTGTTAGCATATCAACTTGCTGTGCACTGTAGCAACTTAACATTTTTTTTTATTTTATTTGGGCTCGACAAGAGCAAAACTCCCTTGAGTTTGATAAAAATACAGGAATATAAAGGGGGATATAAAAATTCAGGAATATAAAGGAAAGTTTGCCAAGGTAAAAAAAGGCGTGTCACATAACATTTATTTGCATATCTATGCAATGGAGAGAATATTGCTTGTCTAAATTTTCAATTTACAGATTACAATTAGAAGGAAAGTTCGCCTCTTTCAACACTTCATTTTTGTGCATCCTCATCTTGCTCCAATCTTCCATTACATAGAACTTCACTCTTTCCATAATCTCAGGGTACCCGGCTTTGACCTGGTTCATAATAAGGTGCCTGATTAAAAAAGAAAGTTGGGTATGTTGTTCAATATATGCATGACCTTAGATACACTGCCGCAGCCCACAAGGCACATAAATCACAAATTGAGATATAATTACATAGCTAAACCAGAAATTTTGTCTCCATGATAAATGAGGCCCTAGACCAAAGCATGCACATGCTTGACAAAATGCCATGGCATCAGCCTTTTGCAGAGGAATTCCCACTAATATAACACTGTAATGCTTTAAGCCTATGCCTATATGAGTTATGACTTCTGAGATTTTGAAGACACTCCTTGCTCTAGCTATGAGGGACTGCAAGTGTTCCAGAAAATGCTGGCGGCGCCTAGGCAGCGAAGGAGGTCCAGGCTACCCATCCCCGAGCTGGACGCCCAGATTTCTGGGTGGTGTCCTGTTTTAGGTCCAATTGTGTATGAAAGCTGCATATGCAGGCATTTTTTTATACATTTTTTAGGTTCAATCAATCCAAGTTAAACCAAAGCGTATGACAATTAGGCAATTAGTCAATGAACTTCATAGCCCATACTATCCTAGTCCATAGATAGGAGGGGAAAAAAAAAGGAAAGACATATAGACTTGAATAATATACTAAAAATTTGTGAAGGGTCTTTCCATATAGTTATTCACAAATAAATCAACCTATGTCCAAACAAGGCTTACGAGCTCATCTTCAGTTGAGCTTTTGAGTCCTAGCTCACGTTCACCATATTGGATATGATTGGTTGATAATCCACTATTTGTCTCATCAAATGGGATTGCAACATCAAAGAATCACTTTAGCCTTCTGAAGTTTCTTCTTAATTGTCTTCCTAATGTGGACTTTAGAGTCTTCTGGCCCATAGTTACCAGGATCTTCTAAGCAGTGTGTCACTCCTGCTTCGAACTCTTGATCTCGCGCATCGAGACATGGGATCTCGATTCCGGGCTTTTCCTTCATTTAGGGATCCTAACTGTGGAATCGAGGAACTAGATCCTAGGTGGGATCCAGATTCATATGCCCAAAATCATTGTTCCATGATTAACTGGAACCACAATTCCGCCAACTTGGAATCAAGTATCTTCTACTCTAGGAGCGAGTTTCACGAACGATTTTTTTAGGTTCATATAAAACGAATAGTGGATCTTCAATTTTTTATTACTACAATCTTTCTAAAGGCCCTAATTTCCTATATATTTCATAGTCTACAATTTTATGCACCTTGTGAATTGTGACTAGTTTCAACAAACGGAACAAGAGAGGGTAGGGAGGGAGAAGGAAAAAGATGGAAGGAGAGAAGAAATAGTTTGAGTTGTGGTACTAATTGAGGAATGAGGTCACAATGAAATATGCTTAAGCTTGACATCCTTGGTGCTTGTTCATAGGGTCTCGTCCACCTCTTGAAGGACTTTATTGCTTGAGTGTCGGTGACCCAAATTGTGCCACTTATGGGGTTGCTTTATGGGTGATGGAATAACTATATGCTTGGAAATGTGAGGTCCCTCTCGTCTATATGTCCTTGAGCTCCTAATAATCTTTGACGGATGAGAGCTATTGAGAATTATATTTTATATGCCAATTTCGTTCTCTTTTTTCAAAGGACAGCTTATCTATCACATCAGTTCTTTTTGAAAATAATCTATTGCAGCATTCTTAAATGATTAATTGATAGTCGAAGGGGAATCATACAATCCAAGTGATTGGTGCCAAAAATGATGTTGTGTGCGTACAATATAGGTAGGTGTGCAATTATTGTAATTGACCCACATGATTAGTTTTTTGGAGTGCAACTTGCTTAATTAATTATTCAATGGGATTTGCTTTTGATCTACAATACCGTGGATAAGTGTTTTTTGGGAGCCTTGATCCTAAGCTTTTTGGACTGTGATCCTGTTTAGTTTAGCATATTGTCTTGGGAAGTTATGGAACACACTCTTTAAATGTTAGGGATCTTGATCCCATTACCTCATGATATACGTAACTCATTCCCTCAATTACAGATCTTCGAGCCTCCTTCGCTTCTGCTTTTCCGCTTTCAATCTCGGAGCTGTCAATGCTCTCCTTCCTTGTATGTTTTGGTCTACTTTGGGCCTATACGAAAAGGGGTCAAGTCGACCGTGGATATGCTTGGTAGGCAGGGTCAAATGCGAAAGCCACATACTACGTTGCATAGCCTAGGGCTGGGAAGAGTGAAAACTGGTGGGTCTTTTCTTCTATAGCACGTCTTCTAGACTGATCCTTCTTGCACCCTCAAGTTGGGGTTAATCTTCTTCTTTTTCCTCATAAGAAAGTGCATTGTATACTCTTTGTATCTCTTTGACCACAAGCGTGGCAATGAACTCGGACCTGACGACCGTACTCGACCAGGGTTCAGGTATGGGTTAAGAAATTGGACTTGACAAGTCAGGTCCAGGTCCAAATATTGGATCCGAACACTATTCGGGTCTGGGTCCATGCGTGCCCGACCAAAGTAATTGAGAGTGCCAAGGGGCTATATATCAGAAAGAAAATTATGAAGGTCTAAATGCGTGATTCATATAATAAAATGCGCTACATAAAAAGGAGATAAAAAACTTCCAAAAAGAGAAGAACACCATTACTTTTGATTTTCATTGATATATCCTAATTGAAACATCTGATAGAACTTTTTCTTATTGTGGAACCCGCAGGTTCTTTTCTGAATCTCAATGCTTTGAAGCAGTTGCCCTTGCTTTGCAGACCTGAACGTGTACAGATGGTTGGATTTTAAAAGATCAATTAAGAAATAGATAGGATGAATATTCTACAAAACTATGAAATTGTGACGTTTCTTTATGTGTTATTTAAACCATCCCATATATATGCATTATGAAGGATTTCTGGCCTTTTATGAAGTATTCCAATTTGAAAGTTGGGTGAAACTGAATGAAAAGGAGTCTCGTAAGTCAGGAATGCATCTGTTATAATAACCATATTTGCCTATCTTTGATCAAGCATTAAGCCCACAATTCGTCCTTGAAATTTATGCTTATTTTCAACTTTTTATAATAAACCCTGAGACATCAATCCTCTTCTTAGCAATAAAAAACAAATACAATAAAAAAATTTGCTTGACCATATCCTGAAACTATTGGTAATACTATTATTATCAATTTTTTATAATGGATTGGTAATATTTTTGATACTAGACGTTTGGAAGTGCATGGGGGAGATTGGCGTTGAATGACTGACCAAGCTGTGTTGGGAACAAAGAAAATGCCAGACGAATGGAGCAAAGGTACTGTAGTACCTATTTACCAAAACAAAAGAAAAATGTATAATTATGCAAACTATTGAGGGATCAAACTTATAAGCCACACTATGAAGCTCTAGGAGAGATTAATTATGACATGAAACGAGTGCATCGGAAAACCATTTCGGTTTTATGCCTGGGAGGTCAACAACCAAGGCTATTTTCTTACTTAGGCTATTGATTGAGAAGTTTAGGGTGAAGGGAAAAGACCTATGCATGGTCTTTATTGTTCTAGAGAAAGCTTATGATAGAGTACCTCAAGATTGGTGGGTGTTGGAAAAGAAAAGACTCTCCAGACACTACATCGACTTGGTGATAGATATGTACGATGGAACACTAACTAGTGTATGAACAACTAGTGGAGAGATGAGTAAGTTTTGAGTGACAATAGGCCTATGTCAGGGGTAGCCCATACCTGTTTGTCTTAGTTATGGCCAACTTAACTAGGCACCTACAAGATGAGGTACTGTGGTGCATATTCGCAAATGACATAGTTTTGATCGATGACGAAACGGTGTCAACACAAAGAACATTGGAGGGATGCTCTAGAATATAAAAGTTTTAAAATCAAATAAAGACTAATTCTCACTATTTCGGAATCGCGATTAAAAAAATTAGGAATCGTGTTTCCTATTTGCAAAAATCGATGTCCCTTCATGTTGGAATCGCATTTCATACCTATATGGAATCTCACATGACCCCACTTGTTTCGGTAGTTGCTGGAATCGTGATTCGATTAGATTGGAATCGTGATTCTTAAAAATATTGAATCGTGATTCCTAAAATTCTAGAATCGTTGTCCCCATCAACTTGGACTCAACATTCTCACCATTCTGGAATAGTGATTCTCCCCATATTGGAATCAAGATTCTCCCCTTATTAGAATTGCGAACCAATTCCCTCCGGTATATGAGAGAAGTATTTAGAAAATATATAAATTTACCCATTACTGCAAGATCAAATTTTGGTCTGTATATACTCAGTCCAAGACTCCAAGTACTAATGTCAACCTTTGTGATAACTTTGTGGACGATCCCATACAATGGACTCGGTCTACGACATACAAGGAGTGAGAAGAAGGGTGAGCTCCCTTTATCTCCTTTCCTTGAATTATAAAATAAGTATTTGACATAGTAATTCTTCTTTGTTAAATGTAGTTTTGAGTCTTTTGACTTTTGACAATTGAGTTATTCAATCTTTAGTTAATTTCTCTGATATTAAATGATTAATTTAATTTCTCTGATATTAAATTATCTTCTTATTCTACTTAAAGAAAAGCATTTTTATCCTCTTATTCAACTTGAAGAAATGACGGTGCCGATCATATATTAAACATTATTACATTAGTAGTTTAATACTCACACCATTTACCAAACATTATTAAATTTGAAGTAACATATTTTTTTAGTATTATTTATTCTTGGTAAGAGTTATTAGAAAGTAACATGGAATGAAGGATGGAAATTAGTAAATAAGAAAATAAAAAAATTTAACATATTATCCATATTTTAAATTTTGATTTTATTGGCGTGTGCAACAACTTCAAATTCTCTCACGTTCTTATATATTGTCGCGCTCACTCATAATTGAGCACACATCGGAGGGTTTCTGCTCTCCTTATGCTCACATTACTTTCATGTTATATATTATTTAGTTGAACACTTGAAGTTCCTATGCTCATATTACTTTCATGTTCTATTATTTAGTTGAAGACTTGAAGTTCCTATTCTTGCATTACTTTCATGTTATATTATTTAGTTCAAGAATTGAAGTTCCTATTCTCACATTACTTTCATGTTATATTATTTAGTTGAACACTTGACGTTCTGATTCTCACATTACTTTCATGTTATATTATTTAGTTGAACACTTGAAGTTTCTATTCTCACATTACTTTCTATTTAGTTGAAGACTTGAAGTTCTTATTCTTGCATTACTTTCATGTTATATTATTTAGTTCAAGAATTGAAGTTCCTATTCTCACATTACTGTCATGTTATATTATTGAGTTCAAGACTTGAAGTAAAGATTGAACGCATTTAACATGGGAAACAAGATGCAACTTTTAGAAATACTAAAACTATTGAAGTTTAGTTTGAAGACATTTAATGAGGGAGACAAAATGTAACCCATTACAAATAAAAAAAAACTTGTAGTGTTAAGTAAAATTTGACAAAATTTAATTTTGAGAAAAAATATTATTATTTTTATTTGCTCGACTGTGTTCGCATGTTCCTATTGAATAGTCATGTGCATGGGGTAAGAGTGAATTTATGTTAGAGGATTGTTGTGTAGCAAGGAATCACGATGCTTGCGATATAGAAACTTGATTCCAAACAACATGGATTTGCAATTCCAAAAAATTTGGAATCAACGTTTCTCACAGTTAGAATTGCATTCTTGTGTATCTAAGAATCATAAAGTCCTCGACATGGAATCTTGATTCCGACAATCCAGAAATCGAGATTCCTAAACTAGGTGGAATTGTGTTCCGCAAAAAATGGAAACATGATTCCTTTCTTTTAGAATTGACTTTCGCATGTGGAAACGCCGAATCGAGATTCCAAAACTGAATTGCTACCCTCATAAGCGATTCGGGTAACTATAGTATGACCCTTAATAAAGCAGAATGGCGGATCAGGATTCGTGTAGCCGATCCCAATTAATTGGGAAAAGGCTTTGACGGTGATGATGATGATTTGTAATATTATTGACGATACTATTTTAATACACTAGAAAGCTTATGATAAAGTACCCCGAGATTTGATTTGGTGGCTGTTGAAAAAAAAGGAGTCTCTAGACACTACATTGACTTGGTGAGAGATATGTACAACACAGCGCTAGCTAGTATACGAACAACTAGTGGAGATACGAGTGAGTTTTCACTGATAATAAGTCTACATCAGGCGTCAGCATTGAGCCCATACCTCTTGTCTTAGTTGTGGATGGCGTAACTGAGCACCTACAAGATGAGGTATTGTCGTGTATATTGTTCGCGGATGATATAATTTTGATCTATGCGACCCGAAATGGCATCAATACAAAGTTAGAACTTTAGAGAGATTATCTAGAATCTAAATATTTTAAAATTAGCTGAACTAAGAAAGAGTATATGGAATGCAAGTTTAGTAATAATAGGAGGAAATACAAGGAAATAGTTAAGATTGACGGCTAAGAAAATACTTTCGATATCTTGGGTCGATAATCTAGGAAGATGGAGAGATTGAGGAAGATGTTGCACATATAATTAAAGTTGGGTGGGCGAAGTGGATATGTGCTACTGGAGTTTTATGTATGCATACCAATGAAGCTAAAGGACAAGTTCTATAGAACAACTGTGAGACTAACTTTGCTTTATGGAGCGGGTTATTCGGCGGTCAAGAAACAACATACCCAGAGAATGAATATAGCTGAGATGAAGATGTTGAGATGGATGAGTGGCAAGACAAGAAGTGATAGAATTTGAAATGAATACATTTGAGAGAATTTAGGTGTGGCACCAAAAGGCGATAAGATGAGAGAGAGTAGACTTAGGTGGGCTGGCCATGTGCTACACAGACCAGGTATGACACCTACTAGGAGGTGTGAGTTAGTTTAAGTGGAAGGCTAAAAAAGGCAAGGGGTAGGCCCAAAAGGACATGGTTGGAAGTAGTAAGAAAAAATATGGGGACTTATGGCTTCACTGAGGGTATGGCCTTTGACAAAGCTAAATGGTGGATCAGGATTCGTGTAGCCGACCCCAATTAGTTGGGAAAGGCTTTGATGGTGGCACTTTCAATATATTGGGGAAGATTTTATTTTGGGAATTCTATTTGTGGTTGTTGAACTGTTCAGCCCCTTTAATGATGATGATGACGATGACACACTCAATATATTGGGGAAAATTTTCTTTTGGGAATTCTATTTATGGTTGTTGAACTGTTCAGCTTTTAATGTTTTCAGTGATTTCTCTACAATGAAATTCAACTTATTGCTCAATTAACGAGAATTGTGAAGACTACTGAGCTAGATCTTGGAATCCAGCAAGTACGAAGGCAATTTTTTTTATTTAAAACAAGAAGTGGACAACCTTGATAGTCTAAATTTTTAATAGTAAAATAGCTCTTATATTCAGTGGAAAGCCCAATGTAATGTTTTTCAATCTGTCTCTTTTGCTTTTTGTATCCCCATTGACATTGTTATTCGGTACTTTCTTTTTCATTTAAAAAAGAGTGTATTCATCACTGGTGTATTCATCACTGGCAAGAAAGTTCTATGAAGATTGTGCAAAGATTAGAATTGAGTTTACAAATTTGCAAAAACTGTTACTCTTCTTGAATGTAGGTCCGAATCTTATTCCTTAGTGGACCTCATTTTCTCCTATTGTAAATATGCTCATCTTAGAATTGAGTTTGCAAATTTGCAAAAACTGTTACTCTTCTTGAATGTAGGTCCAAAACGTATTCCTTAGTGGACCTCATTTTCTCCTCTTGTAAATATGCTCTGTCCAGATTTCAGATTATATAATGGCATTTCCTTATCTGTTTTCTGACTATAGTTTTGTTTGAAATGACTTACAGCCTTCGAGTCCCTCCAGTGTTTCCAGTGGGAATCAGTGATCTTTTACCAGGTCCTGGTGCTGGCATGTATCCCAGGTTTATGCACATCTCTAGTTTTGTTTTCCTTTGATAGTCATCTTTGATCTTTTTGTTTTTTTTGTTTTTTGGTTGGCCTCATACCACTTTTTCCTTCTTGTTTAAAGTATCTCATCCCCTTATGGGCTTCTGATCAGGGGTGACTTTGGCATTGGTGGTGATATGCTTTTAGGTCAGTGACCTTTTATTTGAGTCCTTTCTAATATAACCTTTGATTTTACCAACCTTTTTTTCTCGAGTATTACAGGACCGAATGATCCACATTGGGGGTCTCTTGGTGGAGGACAACCTGTGTTTCCTGGTGGAATTCCGTGAGTCATTCTCTTCTCGTGTTTTATTCTTTTTTAAGACCTTACTTTGTATTCCTATAAGTTGATCATTGACCCATGTGTTATTTGGCCAAGATCTTGCACACTGGCTTCCTTTTTCCTTGAGCCATGTTTAGCTTAAGATAGAATAGTTGCCAAAACTTGAGGGTTTCATGAGGACTTCAAATATGCATCACAAAAAGGAAAAAATTATATATAAAGTGTTAACCTTATACTATTGAAGAGAGGTGCACCTCAAAAGTCCTCTAGAATAGTGTTCTGACATTGGAAAACCCTCCAATTTATATCTCAACCTCCAGATGATACAAGGAAAAATGAATTTTAAGTCTTAAAAATACTGATCTTGTAATAATTTATCTGGGCCATCTAATCTATTTTCAACATTTTAAAATGTTTATAGATCTGTTCAATTTATTTTTGGAATTTTAAGTTTCATAACTAGAGATGAAAATAGATTTTTAAGCTATCATAAGGTTTCTGACATTGGAACTATATCTCGAGGCACAATCTAGATGTGCGCCTTACTTCTAAGAACGGCATGTTATATAAATCTCACCCTTTAAAAATCATGCATTATTTTTGGAAAAAAGATGAAATGGTGCTGAATGGATTGATACATGAGGGAGAGCTCAGTTGCCTCTTGACAAAAGGGAAAGTCTCTCTCTCTCTCTGCCCAATTTATAAAAGGCCTTCAGTTTGTTCCTCTCAATCTTGTTTGTGTTTTTGAAAGCCAGTGCTTCAATTAACATCTTTCAAATCTGTGTTGCCTGCCTTTAGTTTTGTTCCTTTGAGTTGTTTTGAGGGCTTTGTTTTTTTTCTTCAAAATCAGTGATAACTGATGTGGTTTAGCCTCTCATAATATAAACTAAAACAACAATATCTTGTGACATTCTGATTTTATGATGCTCGGTGAATCAGGGGAGTACCTCCAGGTGCACGGTTTGAGCCTTATGGCCCTCCAGGTGTTCCTGGTTTTGAGCCCGGCTGTTTTGTAAGGTGGGTACTTGAGTGTGTTACGTTCCAAACTTCCTACTTTTATAGTTATTAAAAAAAAAGAATACTGCTTTAATCATAGATTCATTATGTTCCTGAAGTATATAATTAATTTTGCCGAAACACTATCATTTTATAGAGGTAATGTTTGTTGGACGAATGCCTAAAGAAACTCTTAAAAAGCTCCTTGTATATGAGTAGACCTCTGAGGAAACTCCTGCTGCTCTCTACCTATGCTATACGCACACTTCAATTTTTTTTTTTGCTCAATGAAAAATGCTATATTGCATCGGATATCCTCAACAAAGATTTTGCAGGAATCCAAGGCGGCCACCTGGGAATGGACATCCAGACCTTGAGCACTTCTCTCCATTTTGAAGTTTTAGCAAAGGCCTTTTTGTTTTTTTCTATAGCTAGCCTTCTCTCCATGACCCCCTGCCATCCTCTGAAGTCTGCACCTCTCTCTCGGTTGTTTTTTTTAAGGCTTTTTTTTTGTTTTGTTTGGGTGTTGATAATGTAATATGAGCACCTTACAGTGAGCTACATCTGAATCATTGGGATTTTACGAGGAGAAGCACTTTTATATTCTCATTTGTGAAAGTCATTCTCTTAGCTATTTGTGGAGATCACTAGTGTCTCCCCTTCTCTCAAGTTTCATGGGATTTTTGGGTTTGGTTTTGAATGATCTCTAAACTGTTTTATTTATGGTGTGGGAATTCGAACCCTAGGAGTATTATTGTGGATAAGAAATTTAGTTTAAAACATTTAGCTTACCTAGAAGTCTATTGCTAGAAGTCTATTGTGCATAAAAAATTTCAGCTTAAACCATTGAGCTTATGTGAAAAATATATCCACTCATCAAGGGCTTTTGGGAAAACATTTCCACTGATCAAGGGTGGACGGTTGTTGGATGGCTCGAGGCAAATCATAAGTGGTGGGCCTTGAGCCGTTGGCCATTTCCTCATTGAGAAAACCACCTCTCTCTTAACCCCATGCTAGAGTGAGGAATTCGGTTTGGGTTTTGAGTGGTTGGTAGTTGACATTAGTTATGTTATATTCAGTGTAGAAAAAACCGAATCGGAATGGTTAGTTGGACATGAAGCCGTAAGGGGTTATTTAGTACTAATTGGTAAACTGGCCGGTTCAACCGGCCTAACCGGCCGAGGCGAGTTTAGGGTGTTTAAAAAAAGTGTTAAAAGAATAAAAAAAAATGAAAAAATTTTAAAAGCATGATTAAATGAATCACGTTACAAACGCAGTCTTTTATCTTTAGGGGTTTTATATAAATTTTTTTGAGTTTTTGTTAACAATATCCAGTCGGTTCATCAAAACCGGTTGAACGGATTGGTCCTAATCTAACGAGGCAGTTAGAGTTTGAACATTTTTCCATATTTGAAGTTTGATTTTTATTATTGAACTACCAAAAATAAATAACCCCATAATGAATCCCTTCTCTCTAGCTCCAACGCTCTTTGTTTCTTCCTTGTATTGAACAAGGTGGACAACTTCAAATTTTGGAGATCGACGGTCAGAATGCTCTTGTTTTTTTCTGCAAAAAGTCGTGCAAATAAGTTTGGGTCATGCTTGAATTTTTTTCCTTTTTAATTAAATCTTGCTCCTCTCAGCACCACCTATAGATTCAACACACCAGAAGCTCTCTCTCTCTCTCACTCCTGCCCACCCAACAAATACAGTGCTTTCTACCCCTATGCAGTCTCCGTTCCCTTTTTGAGAGATGTTTTCTGAAGCTCTCTCTCTCTTCTCATTCATAATCACTCACGATCAGTACTAAACGTCACCTTCTCTGTAACAATTCAATATCCCATTGTATATCTCTAGTTTGATTTTTACCATTTTTTTTTTTTTTTTTTTTAAAATTAGCCTAGTTTAAGTTCTACCATTGAACTACCAAGAAAACAAAAAAAAAACCATATTGAAAACCGTTCCGACTTGCTCTAATAATTTGTCTCTCTTCTTTTGTTGAAATACAACATTGGTAAGAGTTTGGATGTACCCAATACTGGGCATTTTCTTTTTCCTTTTTTTTAATGACGAGCCAAAAATATTTGGCGAGGTGTTGAGCAGCTTGGACAACAAGAAGTTTTTGAGATTGATAGTTAAAAAAACATTCTCAGACTATGGGCGATGCCATGTAATGCAAGCTGCAAGTCATTAAAATGTTGAAAACTTATTGTTGAAAAATATAAAAACACTGCAAGTCATTAAAATGGAAAGCAAGCTTGCTTAATATCCAACTGCAAGTCCTCTATTAAACTCGCACTATCAAAAAATATAAAAAAATTATTTTCAATAAAATAAAATAATCAAAACACCTCTAAAAGCTTCAAAGGGTATTTTGGTCATTATATTTTATTGAAAAAATATATTTAATAGGTGCACCCCAATGAGAAGGTGGTACGTATCAAATTTCATATTTGTACAATTTGTATAAAAAAATTAAAAATAAAATACTTTGAGACATCGAATCTAAGATCAAATGTTGAGTGGCTCTCTTGATCAAAATTGGATGGCTGGATGGTAGGGAAGCATAGATCTTCTATACTGTAGGGGAAGTATAGAAACTGTTCCCATGGGCAAGCTTTTTATGTATCCCCTACAACATAAAACTTATATACTTCTCCTTATCCAACCGTCCATATTGAATGGAGGGTTAAGATTGCCCCAATCATAATGTCACGTCTCTACACTATTTTATTTTTAATTTTTTTCTATAAACTATTTTGACACCAAATTTTGGACGTCCAATCCTCTATTAAACTCACACTATCGAAAAATATAAAAAAAATATTTTTCAATAAAATAAAAATGACCAAAATATTCCTAGTCTCCAAATTTTAATAGTTCATTTTCTAGAAAACAATTGTAACTTAGACCTTTTGGAATTTAATCATAATATTTGAAAAGCTATCACACGTGCATTTTGCTAATTTATCTAACTTCCTAAGCTTAACTTCTTAAGCTTTTATAAGACACGTAATCTATTGTTAGAGATTATAGTGAGAAAAATCGATTTACTAGGATTTCTTATTTTTTAGGTTATCAAGATTTAGTTGACGTGCCACTTCTAAGGAAAAAGCGGTTTGGAAATGATTTATGGGATGAGACTATCGGCTTCGTATACTTTTCCATAATTTATATATTAGATGCCGATATATTGAATGGGATACACAATTTTACTAGGAAATACGTTTTCAAGAGTAAACTTATTTAGATTTTTTAAAATCCTACCAAAAAAACTTATATATAAGTGATAAACCTAAACCTTTCTAATTTTTTATATGGAAATGTAAATTATGAGAGCATTTACTTTTAGTATAAGGAGGTCACCAGTATTATTGACAGCTAGATATGAGATCCGGTAGTTGGGGATGTGTCATTGACTTGATACAAAATCCAAATAAATTTTTTGAATATAACAATACATTTCAATTCATGGGATTTCACATCTAATGGCTACAAGGTATTGTGAACGGTCTTATAAGTATATAATCCGAAGGAAATTTGGGATTGTGAACGGTCTTATAAGTATATAATCCGAAGGAAATTTTTTTTTCTCACCGTCTTTGTAATCGATCTCTTTTCCCTTATACTGTCTTATTTTCTTATTCAAAGGCTGCCCCCCACTCTTAGGATTGTAGCTTATCTCTCTAGTTAAGGAGCAAGAAAATATCCTGCCATTTCTCTCCCTTTCTCTCTCTCTCTATTTAAAGTGAGGTGATACTATACACTTATTCGCTTAGGAAGAGAATGAAGTTGGGAAATTTTTTTTTATTCCAAATTTTTGGAAACGCCTAGAGAAAATTACAAAAAACTCTCAAGACAACAGTTTTTTATGCAACTTATCTCCACCCTAATTTTTTCGCACATTTTTTCTCAAAACAAATTTTCTATGCAAATACCCCTCAAGGAAAACGTTCATTTTTTTTTTTTTATGGAAATGCCCTTCCTGTATACAAACCATTTTGGGCAGATTTGACGTTGACTTTTGGACCCCAATAGCATATTCCCGCACACCATCACATTATCGGAACTGGACCGCCCTTTGCAACTGCCAGACAGCCCTTTGCAACTGCCGGACAACCCTTTCCAACTGCCGAACCGCACTTTGCAACTGCCGAACCGCACTTTGCAACTGCCGGATAACACTTTGCAACTTCCGGATTGTCCTTTGCAACTGCCGGACCGCTTTTTTCAATTGCCGGACACACTTTACACAATGCCAGAGCACACTAAGGCCAGACCACACTGACATGGTACCGGAGCCCCTTATTTTGGTGGGATAGAGGAGAGACGCGTGGGTTGGGTAAAAGTAAGGGAGGGTAGTTTAGATATTTTTTTTTTTTTAACTTTGGTTAGGGGTTTTTGCATAGAAAGTATATTTTGAAGAAAAAAGTGAAAAAAAGTTAGGTTGGGGGTAAGTTGTATAGAAAGTGTAGTTTTGGGGTTTTTGTAATTTTTCCTACAAAGTATTAGATTATTATATTTAAAATTTGAATTTTTAATTATCTAACTTGTAGATCACACCCATCAAAAAATTGTGCTGTTTTCATTCAATCATGAAGCATTAATTTTCTTCAAACCCGTAGAAAATACAACTTTTGGAGCAAAACTTGTTTGGAGAGAGAGATGGTCTTCTTTTTCAGCCTCTTTGTGAATGTACATGGTCGTCTTCTTGTGTCTTTGTGAATGTACTTTCTCATCGGTCTACGCGATTCACATCTGCGATGCGAAATTTCGTAGTAAATCTATCTATCCATACACATAATAGACCTAGAATTGTAAATGTGTCTTCATGATTTTAATAAAATTTATATGAAATCCCAAGCTCTACATGTTACTTTTCATAGATTTCTAAGTTTTTTAAGAAACATCCACTCTTTTGAATACAATTTAGAGAAAATTACAAAAAACCCTCAAGACTACATTTTCTGTGCAACCTACCCCGTCCTAACTTTTTCTCTCACTTTTTTTCTACAAAATACACTTTTTATACAAATACCCTTTAATCAAATAATAATAATAAAAAAAACCTAAACTACCCTCACTTACTTTTACCTTACCCATCCCCTCTCTCCTCTATCCTACCAAAATAGGGGTTTCGACATGTAAGTGCAGTCTGCAGTAAGGCTCCAATATTGTGTAAAATGCGGTACGACAGTAGGGCTTCGGAACTTGTAAAGTGCTGTCTGGTAGTAAGGCTCCGGCACTGTGTAAAGTGTGGTCCGGTAGTTGCAAAAGGCGATCTAGTAGTTGCGGTCCAGCAGTTGCAAAAGGCTCGGCACTATGTAAAGGGCAGTTCGGTAGTACTCAGTTTTGATCTAGTTGTTGTCTTAGGGTGGTTTGGCACTTGTGCACTTCAAAAATCAACGTCAAATCTGGCCAAAATGATTTTTGTGTATGGGAAAAACATTTCCATCCAAAAAAAATTAACTTTTTCCCTTGAGGGTATTTACATAGACAGTTTGCTTTGGGAAAAAAGTGACAGACAAAGTTCGGTTGGGGATAAGTTGCATAGAAAGTGTGGTCTTGAGATTTTTATGTAATTTTCCCTACTATTTAACACTAAAGAAATTAGATCCAATTCATCAATGTAATTTGATAAGATAGTTATTTCCTAAAGACGAATTTGATAAATTTCACAACCTTTTTTTACGTGTATTTGAAATTTGATATAAAAGAATGATTCATTGTTTATAATTAACCATGGAAAATAGATAGACTTAAATAATTCTGGTTTCAAACATTAAGAAATACCTGCGTATCCTTCATTTAAGTATCCACCACTCCCCCACCCCACCTCTAGAACTTCCCCACCCTCCACCACCCCGCTAGTCCCACCATTCACAACCTGAAGGTCCACCGGTTCCTGCTGCTGCTCTAGTTGCTGAGCTTCAAAAGGGTCAAGGTCAACGTACTGAGCCTCCAAAAGACCACAGTCTAGTTCTTGATTGGCACTATAATCCTGTCGTAGATTTACTGTTCCATGCTCCAACAGTCCTTGAAAAACCCCTCGCCAATTCGGAGGTTCTGATGGAGCTTGTGGTAAAGACTGTGTTACTTGTGTTAGACTGTCGAGCTCATACTCAAGTATCTTGGTGATTTTCAAAGGCATTTGCTTCGTATACCATAGATTTCACGGCATTGGCTCTCTTAATGGGTTCAATGATCTGCTCCAAGGTTTGGCATATTCTCTTTGTGTCGTAAAGGTTGTGGACCTTTAAGAAGTTATCCATTTGATCTGAAGGGAAATATGTGTTGAATTTTATATACGCTTTGATGTCATGTTGTAAGTTTTTGGATAAAGCACTAATACTAATGATAATTAAAAATACTCATTCACAGATATAATCACAAAATTCATGCTTTTTCCACACATTCTTCATTTCAATACATGGGCCCATATATATATAGGCCTACCCATTACTTATGTGATTAGATAACAACTACTCATTATTTGTATGATTGGATAACAACTACCCATTAGCATATGAAGAGAGATAATTTCTCACCCTCTTAACTACCCCACATTTCACATTTACCTAGAGAGAGATAAGAAGGACATGCACTTGCACCTCACATCTTCTATTATTTTGCATCATTTTCAACGATATAGCTCAAAAATACAATCTCGACTGCATTTCCTCTTATGATACTTGCATGAACTGCATCTTTGTTCGCTACTACTACTGGCTATGCTCTTGGACTTGTAAATTCAAAAAATAGTGAGGAGGGACAAGAAGAGAGACAAAAAGATCCATTTGAGAGACATGCTCTTGCACCTGTAAATTCAAGAATTAAAGAGGGACAAGAAGAGAGAGAAAAAGATCCATGAGAGAGAGAAAAGCTGATAATATCTTCTGTTTTAAAAAAAGATTGGAGAGAGACAAAAATGAGAGAAAAACAAAAAAGATTCATTGAGATTGTTCGCTCTATGCAAATAACCAAATCTGATGGCGGTGAAATCCATTACGTTAAATCTGTTACCTGTAGGATGGCTGTAAAATCTATTACGTTAAATCTGTTATGTGTAGGATGGCTGTAAAATCTATTAGGTGCTTATGGGGTAATCGAACTACACCCGTCGCTTGCCCAAAAAAAAAATAGTTTATCTGCTGCCATTCTCCCTCCCGCATGCTCCCTCTCTCATGCTCATATCCACTACTACGTTTTCTCTCTAAACTCCACTGCTATTTTCTTTCTCTAAAGTCCTGTCCTAGCTTTCACAAAGCCTGCAAAAAGTGGCTGCATTCAGGGGTTCATTTCCCTCTCTCCAAAACTATGGTTAAATCAATTGTTCGGAGAATTCTGAGCTTCTCTGTAGTCTTTCATAGAAGCCACAAAATTACTCTTTTTGCTGGTGGATTCACGACAGTAATATATTTCATAGACAATATATTTTCAGGTATCCAAACGGCCCTTTGGTCTCACTCTCTAAACACAAGTTTACCCTGAAGCTCTTATTTTAGTCCTGAAATTCGTAGTTCTACATTCTCTCTACAATACCTTTGTTTCTTTCGCTTCCTTCTGCAACTGTGAGTTCTCTCTTTTTACTTCTCCAACTAACAATTTCAGTGTTTCTTGTTGCTCTTGCTGGAGCTGCATTTTCTCTCTCTAACTGCTTGAGTGTTGCTCTATTAACCTAGCTATTTTTTTATTAAAAAGATTTGGAACTCTATATTTATCTTCAGATTGCTTATTGGTTCTGGGTTTTCTGTACGGAGATTTATGTCTTCTATTCAGTTTGCTGGTTCCTCTGTTTCAAGCAGAGGCTTCCGATTGAGACCCTCTCTTGTTAGGGTTTCTTCTATGAAGCCGTTGAGCTGAGTCTCCAGGAGTTTCAGAGCCCTTGTGGTCAAGGCAGCCACGGTTGTGGCCCCAAAGGTTGTTTCTCACCTCCATGTTTCTTTTTTATGTATAAGATCCAAGGCTTTGTGTTTTAGGGTTTAGGATTTATCAATTGAAAAACCATTTTTGGCTCCCTCTTGCCTCCCCCATTGTTCAGTTTGTTTTTCTTTACTTAAAATCGATTTCCTTAACACTGGCTCTCTGGTTATTTTTAATATTTAGTCCTGTACTTTTTAACATTCACTAGTTGAACTGGATTGATGTATGTGTAGCTTGATATCAGATTGATTTGTTTGTAGTCGTTTGTTTGATTTAGATGGATTGGGGATTTTTTGTAATTTGTTTTTCTTTTTTGTTCTCATTTCATGAAATAGTAATGTCGTTTAAGCTGGGTTCCTAAAGTTTCTAACATCTAAAAAATAAAAATTATGATGAAAATATGCTATTCTTTCCTAGGGAGAAGATGAATTGTTTGGCTATAGAGCTGAATAGATGGCCTGACCTTGCAATTTTGGGGCGCTCCCTTCTTCTATGTTTCCACGCTATTAACAGTTGTAATTCTACAGGCCTACCCTTGTAAACATATGTTCCCTTGGAAATTTTGATCTGTTAACTACAAATATTAACAAATGTTAGAATTATTTGAGAAATTACTAGAAAAAGGAGTGAAACTCGATTGTGAGATATGCATATTCATGCTTCTCTAGATTGGTATGAATGCAACCATTGCCGAAGTGCTTGAGGTTCTGAGCTCATCAGCGCAGGCTAATGTGCTGTGCTACATTCTGTTTTCTTTATGGTTCTTGTGCTGTTGGATATAATTTTCCTTTAGTTATAAGGAAAAGGAAATATGGGTAATGTTACTGACAATATTATATGGATGAATTGAGGACTTTGTTTATGTGTGCTGTTTGGGTTATGGTGTCCTCAGTGACAACTATACAGATGTGCACTAGAAATGATTGTGGATTAAGCTATGATCTTAAGTTTTGCGGTGTTCACTGCTATTGGATCGATGATTGCAAGTGATGGCAGGCTATTCAATGATCATTGTTGTTTAGAATGTTGACTTATTTGATATTGGTTGCCAGCTTATATTCATTGTGCAAGATACTATTTGAACTTTGAAGCAATTCTGGTCCATTTAAAAACTCTATTGAATCTAGATATCAAGTGATATTCAAGTTCTGGATTTGTATCGGAATTGTAATAGGATTAGTACGAAGTTTAAAGATTCTTTTGAAAATTTGGTTGAATAAAATGCAGTGCCATATGAATTGAGGTTAAATGCATGCATGTTAGCACCTGTTGATAAACATCTTAAAATATTCTTACTTATGCTTGCTCTTGATCACCCATCATGGTTGTTAAACTTATTAGCCATTAACATCGTCATTACATTAACTCCAATGCATTCAGGTATTTACAATAATCGGATTGTCTCTTTGTGGCCCTCATTCATAACCACTTTGTTGAAAAATGATTAGTTTGTATATATGTATCTGTTTTGTGATTGCTATTGGGATTTTCTTTGGGGCTTATAGAGTGATCAATCTTTTTCCACGGTGAGTAACAATCAAAACCTCAAGCATGAAGTGAAGATGAAATTGCCAGATCACTTGTTGCAGCTGGGAGTACTCTAGCTATATTAGGTAATATTCTAGCGACTTATGCACACAAATCATCTGCACCAAAGCGTAATTCAATTGGTACAAAGTGCCATAAAACGATAACTCCACTGAGGTGAACTGTCGAAACCAGATTAGAATGATAAAAAGAGCTTACTTATCTTGAAGAATATTCTTTTAGAGAGAGGAATATCATTGATACAATGAGGGGTTTCATTTGATGAACAACTTGTGATGTTCATGCACATTCTAAGCTACAACCTGAAGAATCGAAAGATTGCTCATGAGTTTGATCACTCAGGAGAAACTGTCAGTCGACACTTTAACCAAGTGTTGAATGTAGTCATAGGACTTCGCAGAGAATTCTTCAAACCACCATAGTCGGGCATACCACCAGAAATCGCTCGTAAGAAGAGGACGTTGTTTCTTTCTGTTAAGGTAATGCATATTGGTCATACTTATTAATTTTTACTTGATTAATATGGTATTCGGCAATATTTTAATTACTTCTCAATAATAGGATTGTGTTGGAGCCATTGATAGCACTCATATCCTGACAAATATTCGGACTAGTCTTAAAAAAAAAAAAAATCGTAATAGAAAGGGTTATTATGTGATGGGAGTTGCTCATTTAACCTTCAATTCCAACACATTCTTGCTGGATGGGAGGGCTTTGTTGTTGATTCTCATGTTTTGCAATCATCACTCTCTTGTGATGATCCTCTTGTAGTTCCCAATGGTATTTCGACTATCTTTGATACTATATTAGTTCACATAACGATATATTACCAATTAATTTTAAGCTCAATCAAATATTCATTTTGTAGGAAAATACTACCTTGTAGATGCCAGGTATCCTAATATCCAAGGATTTCTCATCCCTTATCGTATGACTCGTTACATTTTGAATGACTATGGTCGTGGTAGATAAAGATCACATAACTACAAGGAGTTGTTTAATAAACAACATTCCTCGCTCAGAAATACCATTGAACGTGTGTTTAGAGTTTTAAGGCATGTTTCCCTATCTTGAAACTGTCTACTACCTATCAGCTCAAAACACAAGTCAAGATAGTTGTTGCATGCAGTATTTTATACAATTTCATTATAAGTGAAGACGGTGAACTTCTTGATTATAAAGATGTAATAACTGATCAAAACCATCTACCGTTAGTGGAAGTTCCAAATTCCGAAGTATTTGGGAGGAGTCAAAGTGAGAGAGATGAGTGGTCTGAGTTCAGAGATGACCTTGCGATGCGGATGTGAGCAGATTATAGAAGTCATCTTAATTGAAGCTCATAATTTTTATTTTTTGTAATTGAGATGAATTCATGAGAAAAACTTTTATGGCATGTAAACCTGATTTTGCTTTATGTTTTGCTGTTATACATTATGACCTTTTTAAATATATGCAAATTTCTATTTTGCTCATGTATAACTTAGCTTTGTAATTGTATTTTACATTGCTACATTAGATATGAATTTATTTTAATAGTTGATCTGATAGTGATATTTGATAATTCATGTTAGACATGGCGAATGAAATTCCAATGACTCGGTCCAATCCCAAGATAGGGAAAAAACTTAAATAGACTTAAAAAATGGACACAATTTGGTTGGAGCTACTTGTTGAGCAATGCTTGCTCATTAAGAAGCCCGAATCAGCTTTTAAAAATGAGCAATGAAGTACAATTAAGTAGAAGTTCAATGCTAATCTTGGAATGAATTTAAGAAGCGATGCTTTTAAGAATAAACTTGGAACGTGGTCAAATAACTATAAGACTATAAACAAAAATGAAGGATACAGTGGCTTTGGATGGAATGAAGAATCACATATGGCCGTTATCGATGAACCTTTATGGGATGACTATGTAAATGGTATGTGTATGTTTCTCATCTATCTAAATTTTTATTATTTTGAAAAAATATAAATTAGTTATTTAAGTTAATGCATTTTATATTAATCTTCCAGTCTAATCCACTTGTAAAGAACTTCAAAGGGAAGTCCTTTGAATATTGGAAGGAGTTGAGCATAATTGGTGGCAATGATTTTGCCGAGGATGCTAGTGCCAGGATGACAGCACAACTAGAAAGGGAAATTGATGATGATGTTGAGGATGTTTGAGAGACGATTGTAGGTTTAGATGATGATGATGGTATTGAGGAAATAGGTGATGATGAGGACGTCCCAGAGACACCGGTCCAATCAAGGACGAATGAAATAACCACCAATCCATTCAAGAAATCAACAATAGTTATGCCATCAAGGAAGAAAAAGAAAACCATGGTGGATACTGTGGAGGCAATAGGTGTTGTCATAAAATAAATAGGTGTTGCAATTGTAGAGTTGAGGAAACCAGCAACAAACACATATAAGAGAGGTCTATAGAGCGCTTAAATAAGTCCATGACTTTGCTCGACCCGTCTTCATGCGAGCATATAATGAAATGTTGGACGACATAAATATTAGTGAGGGATTATTAGAAATTACTGAAGAAAACTTGGTGTTTTTGATTAACTCGAAGTATTTTCAGGAAGGTGGTGATATGTAAAGTGGAGTGAAATCCGCACTTGTTTTTTTATTAGTTAGGTTCCTCTCTCTCTTTATTTGACCGAGATAGTTTTTGAACTTGGGAATTTTTGTTATCGAATTGTTATACTTACTCTCTAACACACACACCCACACACACATTATCTCTCTCTCTTTTGGTAGATGATGAACTTCTCTATCAATTTCTATATCTATGATAACATTAGTAAATTTTGTTGGAACAATGACAATTTTATTTCACATTCTCATTCTCTCTTTTAAATGGTGATGATTAAGATCAATACTTTGTACTCTCTCTATATTTGGAATGGTGATTATTAATACCTTTATTTCTCTCTCTCTCTAGAATGGTGATGATGTTATTATCAGAAAATCTTTTTGGAATGGTGTGATGATGACTTTAATTACACATTTTAGTAGAATTTTGTGACAAGAAAGAAAGAAATGATAGTTTATAGGTAAGTACTGATAAAATATTGGTAATGTATTTCCCATATTTCTTTCAGACATAGCCAACAGTAGCAATGTATTTCCTAAGTTGCATCTAAATACTACCCAAACAATAACAATCCATTTGCAGGTAATGTATTACGCCACTAATATATTTCACAGACAATATATTTCCAGGCATCCAAACGACCCCTAAAATTAACAAGCATTATTCAGTGTTCTATCTCTGTCCCCAGAGTAAAAATAATATGTAAGGTGTGTGCACTTCTTTTCAGTAGCATTTTAGGAGAATTTGGTTAATACTTCGATTTAAGTTATCCAAATTTAAACCTTTTAGGAGTAAAACTCTTATCAATTTGCATAAACTAATTTCCATCCCAACTTACTTGGGCTACAAAGATTTTAACTCTGAAAGGAACGAAAAATACAACGTGGAGCTGCAACTGCCAAACCAAAGAAACAATTAGATTTCTGGCGTCAGTTACATTTTCGGCATCTAGTTTTCTTGATTTCCCATAACTGGAACCATTGATTCTTTTGATCTCTAGCCATCAACAAATATTGGTCCCTCGCTTCTGTACTGCTTTACGTGTACTCTCTGATCCCCCCCCCCCCCCCCCCCCTTTCTCGCTCTCGGTGGAATAAATGGAATCCAAAAAATGATGGCGGCAAACAACTGCCAAACCAAGAACATACCGTTGGCCTTCCAACGCATTTAGTTAATTTTTCCTGATTTCTTTTTCTCTCTAACCCCTCTCTCTCTCTCTAAAACGCTGCTCTCTATCTCTCTTGATTGAATGGTGGCATACAATTGCCAAACCAAGAACATACCATTGGACTTCCAGTGCATTCAGTTAGGTTTTCTTGAGTTCTCTCTCTCTAATACCCCCTCTCTCTCTAACATGCACCAACAACCCTTACTCTCTCTCTCTCTCCCTTTATCCCTCTCTCTCTCTCTCTCTCTCTCTTCTAACCTCAATTTCATCATCAAGACTCTCATGGATTCTAGTAAAAGATAGAGTGAACCTCTTAGTTCCCCTCCACCTTCTCCCAAACGAAAGACGAAGACCAGCACTGTGCCCAGTCCATGGAATCGAGTGCTCCAAGTGGGCCGCCCGATTCCCATGCTGGGCAGTTCTCGGTTCGCTAACCATTATTAGGGGAATCTTGGTAAGTTTCTTTTCCTCTGCTTATTGATATGCTTAAACTCAACGGGTGGCCCCACCTGACCTGGGGTCGCAGTGAGGAAGCTTTGCACGAAATGCTGGTTGAAGCCACGGTGCGACAGCGACACACTATGAAGGCCACCAATCATCGCGTCACCCACAAGCTATGGGTCTGGGTTTGAGCCTACCGCAGCTCCAACACTATGGGAGGGGAACGAGTGGCCATCTTGCACCCCAAGCCCTTACACTGGTGCATTGGGGGGAGGAGGGGGCTATGTTTGGCATGATATTCAGACAGGCGTGCCCTCAGCCTACGGCCTCAGGTGCAACTTGCATTCAAAGACTCGATGATTCACAGGATTATGCAATTCACACAAAGTATCACATTTCGCTATGTTCTTCATCGTGGCAAGAGCCAAGATATCCGTTGTCGAGAGTCGTGTTTGACAATATGCGATCGGAGCGATGGGGCACACCACAAGGGGACCGAGCACCCGCCTACGTGGTGCCCCCCCACATTCCGATGTGATTCATTTCCTTAACGCTTGACTTGCCGGGGTTTTGTGTTTTGTTTTAGTGGGCACAACCTTTAGTCGACCTCAAAGGTGGGGGCCATGCGAGGCTCTGCACCACCGCGTTCTCTCCACATGTTTGCCAATCTGTTTACTGGAGGCATCCTTCAATGATCATTCCGTAGGTTCACCTATGAAAACCTTTTTACGAATTCTCCTTCCTCTAAATGATAAGGTTCAGTGGACTTCCCATGACGTCGCCAACGGCGGACTACCTCCACCGCTGCGATTCAAGCACTTCATTGTACCATTCAATCGGTAGGAGAGACGGGCGATGTGTACAAAAATGGCAGGGACGTAGTCAACACGAGCTGATGATTCACGCTTACTAGGAATTCCTCGTTGAAGACCAACAATTGCAATGATCTATCCCCATCACGATGAAATTTTGACAGATTACCCGGGCCTGTCAGCCAAGGCTATAAACTCATTGAATACATCAGTGTAGCACGCGTGCGGCCTAGAACATCTAAGGGCATCATAGATGTGTTATTGCCTCAAACTTCTGTGGCCTAAACGACCAGTCCCTCTAAGAAGCTGACCGTGGCGGTTACCTTCCCATAGCTAGTTAGTAGGCTGAGGTCTCGTTCGTTAACTAAATTAACCAGACAAATTGCTTCACCAACTAAGAACGACCATGCACCACCACCCATAGAATAAAAAAAGAGCTCTCAGTCTGTCAATCCTTACTATGTCTGGACCTGTTAAGTTTTCCTGTATCGAGTCAAATTAAATCGCAGGCTCTGCTCCTGGTGATGCCCTTCCGTCAATTCCTTTAAGTTTCAGCCTTGCGACAATACTCCCCTCGGAACCCAAGGACTTTGATTTCTCATAAGGTGCCAACGGAGTCCTAAGAGCAACATCTGCCGATCCCTAGTGGGCATCATTTATGGTTGAGACCAAGAAGGTATTTGATCGTCTTTGAGCCCCAACTTTCATTTTTGATTAATGAAAACATCCTTGACAAATGCTTTCGCAGTGGTTCGTCTTTCATAAATCCAAGAATATCACCTCTAACTATTAAATACG
Source organism: Amborella trichopoda (assembly GCF_054954075.1). NCBI lineage: Eukaryota > Viridiplantae > Streptophyta > Magnoliopsida > Amborellales > Amborellaceae > Amborella > Amborella trichopoda. The sequence goes on from NC_142348.1 coordinate 34,501,562, forward strand.
AATGCCCCAGACTGTCCCTCTTATTCATTGCTCTAATCCCGAAGGCCATCACAATAGGACCAAAATCTTGTGATGTTATCCCATGCTAATGTACTCAGAGCGTAGGCTTGCTTTGAGCACTCTAATTTCTTCAAAGTAACGGTGCTGGAGGCACGACCCGACCAGTTAAGGTCAGGAACGCATCATCGGGAGAAGGGACGGGACAACTAGTGCACACCATGAAGGCCGACCTGTCGGCCCCGCCCAAGATCCAATTACAAGCTTTTTAACTGCAACAACTTAAATATATGCTATTGGAGCAGGAATTACTGTGGCTGCTAGCACCAGACTTGCCCTCTAAAGGATCCTTGTTAAGGGGTTTAGATTGTACTAATTCCAATTACCAGACTCTTTGAGCCCAATATTGTTATTTATTTTCACTACCTCCCCGTGTCAAGATTGGATAATTTGCCCTCCTACTGCCTTCCTTGGATGTGGTAGTTGTTTCTCAGGCTCCCATTCCGGAATCGAACCCTAATTCTCTGTCAACCGTCACCACCATGGTAGGCCCCTATCTTATCATCGAAAGTTGATAGGGTAGAAATTTGAATGATGCGTCGCCAGCATAATGGCAGCGCGATCTGTCGAGTTATCATGATTCACTAAAGCATCGGGCAAAGTCCGCGCTGGCCTTTTATCTAATAAATGCATCCCTTTCAGAGGTCAAGATTTCTTGCATGTATTAGCTCTAGAATTACTATGGTTATCCGAGTTGTTTGAGGTCATTTTCTATCACTTGTATCCGCGATGCGAATAATGAGAGAGCAGTTCGTGACCTAGGTCCGCAGGTACCAAAATGCCTGTAGACTATGAAAGTCGTAGGACAATAAGCCCTGATCCGAAAGTAGAATTTTCATCAGTCTCAAAATGGCCCGAGAATGTGCAAGAGCATGGCTAGGGTCTCTTAAGAACACCTGTCAAGTTTTATCACAATCCGACAAGTTTAAGATAGTACAGACGACAAAATAGTTTTGGGATATCTTATCTCTATCATGCTGAAAATGGGATTTGAACTACAACACCAGTATTGGAGTATCAAATAGTATTCATACTATTGCCATTGGATTCAGATCGGTCGAAAATCCTTGGGTACTAATTTTTTGCACATTTAGAAGATTTTAGAGCAAGTTATGACCAACTTTTCCAAAATGAGTAGGCTGTACACTATTATGGTGAACCCTTGGTGAACCACCTCCATTAATGGAAACTATGCTTCACAATTTTGGGGGCAAACTTTCTATGGCCGTATCTTCTTCATCCTGGTCAGATCGAGCCCAAATTTTGCGAGTATGTTCGTCTTAAAGACTCAGTCGATTTTATATACTGCACACATGATAACACGGCCCAAGCTACGAGAAATCGAAGAGAGAAGTTCACCGAAATACTTCTAAAAGTAGTAGAAAATTTTCAACAACACCTCTCCTCTATCAAATGGCCATATCACGACGCTCGTGCGTTAGAACGACCTCAAACCAGACCCATTACGAGCACAAGGTCAGAGGCTTCATCTGAGCTGAACCTTGCATGTGATGGATGGTCAGATTCGACGCACAATGAGTCCAAAGTTGTTGCAATTTCAGTCACCAAAATCCAAACTTCTGTCAAAGTTTTTCAATTTGGAAAATGGTCATCCGGGCATCAAATCGAGTCGTTCTTTTTGCAGAACGATCATGGGAACTTGTTCATCATATTGTAATCAAGAAATCAATGAAAAGCACTGAGAAATGTACTGAATCTTAAAATTAAGATTGCATGTTTTTCCATGTTTTGCCACGTCATAATCATGGTTCAAAACTCAGATCCATGGCCTAAAATTAGTACCAAAATGATCGTCTTCTCGAGCTCATCAAGAAAATAGCAATCTTTCGGCCAGATGGTGACCGAAAAAGCCCTGAATCTGCCATAAAAAGTTCACACGATTAAGCAACCATTACAGGGACTGATTTAGAATGACTCTTATTGATGATTTTACCCCATTTTCTGAGATTTTCTTCTTTTAATGCCTAATTTTCAATAATTAGGTTAAAATTTAATTGTACACCTATGTTTGGGTCCCACCTCTATATAAACAAGCACGTATCTCATTGTAAAGGACCCCACTTTGGCTTAAAAAATTCCATTTTTTGTTCACTATTGGGTTACATTTGAGAGAGAGAGAGAGAGGAGAGAGAAGATTTTTGGTTGGTACCCTTGGGCTTAAGGTGACTCTTTCTCCTCTCATCTCTTTCTCTCTTCCCTCTTTCTCTCTTTCTCTCTCTTTTCTCTTTTCTCTTTTTCTCTCTTGTCTCTTTCTCTCTCTTCTCATTTTATCTCTATTCACTCTCTTTTCTCTCTCTTCTCTCTTTCTCTCTGTTCTCTCTTTCTCTCTTCTGTCTCTCTATTCTTTTTCTCTCTCTTCTTTCTTCTCTCTGTCTCACACGATAGTGCACACTGCTGAGCACGATCTTCTTCTCTCTCATTCTCTCTTCTTCTCTCTTCTTTTATTTTTCTCTCTCTTTCTTCTTTCTCTTCTCTGTCTCATACGGCAGTGCACACTATCGAGCACAATCTACCTCTTTCCTCTTTCTTCTCTCTTCTTTTCTCTTCTTTCTCTCTTGTCTTTCTTTCTCTCCTTTCTCTCTCTTCTTTCTCTCTTTCTCTTTCTCCTTTCTCTTCTCTGTCGCTTACGGCAATGCACACTGCCAAGCATGATTTTCCTCTTTCTTCTTTCTCTCTCTTCTTTATCTTCTCTATCTCGTGCGATAGTATACACTGTCAAGCAGGATCTTATTCTTTCTCTCTCCTCTTTTTCTCTCTCTCTTCTCTTTTCCTCTCTCTTCTCTCTTTATCTCTCGTCTGTCTCTCTATTCTTTCTCTCTCTTCTTTTTCCTTTCTGTCTTGCACGACAGTGCACACTGTCGAGCATAATTTTCTGCTCTCTCCTTCTCTCTTCTCTTTTCTTTCTCTCTCTTTCTTCTTTCTCTTCTCTGTCTCGCATGGCAGTGCACTCTGCCGAGCACGATCTTCCTCTTTCCTCCTTCTCTCCTCTCTTCTTCTCTCTTCTTTCTTTCTCTTCTCTCTTTCTTTCTCTCCTTTCGTTCTTCTTTCTCTCTCTTTCTCCTTCCTCATGACAGTGCACACTATCGAGCACGATCTACATCTTTCTTTTTTTTCTCTCTTCTTTCTCTTCTCTGTCTCGCACGATAGTGTACACTGTCGAGCACAATCTTTTTCTTTCTCTCTCTCTTTCTTCTTTCTCTTCTTTGTCTCGCACAACAGTGTGCACTATCGGGCACGATCTTCCTCTTTCCTCTTTCTCTTACCTCTTTCTTTCTTGTCTTCTTCTCTCTTCTCTCTTCTTTCTCTCTAATTTTCCCTCTCTTCTTTCTATCTCGCATGATAGTGCACACTGCCGAGCATGACCTTCTCTCTCCTCCCTCTTCTTCTTTTCTCTTTCTTTTTCTTTCTATCTCGCATGATAGTGCACACTGTCGAGCGTGACCTTCTCTCTCCTCCCTCTTCTTTCCTTTCTCTTTCTTCTTCTTTCTATTTTTTCTTTATCCTTCTTTCCTACTCTCTTTCTTCTTCCTTCCTTTTTCTTTCCCCTTCTTTCTTTTCTTCCTCTCCATCTTTCCTTTCTCTCACTTCATCTTTCCTCTTTCTCTCTTCTATTTTTTTTCTCTCCTTCCTTTTTCTCTTCTGTCGTGTATGGTAATGAGCATTGCTGAGCGCAATCTTCTCTTTTTTTCTTCTTTGTCGTGTTGCACAATGAGCATTGTCGAGCACGACCTTCTCTCTTCTCTTTCTCTCCTCTGTCATGCGCGGCAGTGAACATTACTGAGCGCGACCTTCTCTCTTTCCTTCCTTTTTCCTGTCTCACACAGCAGCGTACGTTGTCAAGCGCGACCCATTCTCTCTTCTCTCTTTCCTCTGTCTAGCACGACAGTGAGTATTGCCGAGCGTGACCCCTTCTCTTTCGCCTCCTATCTTGTATGGCAGCACACACTGCCGAGCATGACACTTCTTTCTTTCTCCTTCCTCTCTGTCCTGCACGACAGTGCATACCGTCGAGCACATTCTCCTCCCCCTCTCTTCTCTCTTTCTCTTTTATTTGCTTGACCAGAGGGCTGGCCGAGCCTTGTGCTACCGTGCAAGTCTTGTTGTCGAGCAGTGTAGCCATCTTGCCGGTCTGAGTTACCGTGCACGTCTAGCTGCTGCGTCAAACTAGCCATTACGCTAGATCATCCATCAATGCTAGTCTTGTCGTTGAGCACTTTAGCCATCGTGCTAGTTTGAGTCACCGTGCCCGTCTCTACACCAGCTGTTGTGTTGTCTTGCCGCTGTGCTAGCCTAGCCACCTGTCAAACTTCTTCACTCCTCATCTCTCTTCGACTTCATCTCTTTTTCTCTCCTTCCCTCCCTTTCTTTCTAAAAATTCCCTTCTCTCCGACATTCTTTCTCTAGTTAACCACTCTTCTCGTTCCCTTCCTTGTAACATCTGTACTAAGAGTCCTTTGTCAAGGTGACGTCGTGAGGCTACTGAATTGACACAGATTTTGTTACGATAACTCTTTCATCCTCTTTTGAGTACGCACGCATGTGTGCACTCACCTTATGACAAGGTGGGGTCTTCAGACCCACTTGTCTTGTATTCTAATATGTGTGTGTGACTGTAGGAAAAGAAGAAATAGGTCAAAGGAGGCGATTTTGAATCGGTCATAAGCCCGGGGGGCATTCAAACATAATCTAAGAGGGCACCCATGCGAGTTAGCCTGAGTGTGTCACAGACCCAGGTGAGGTAAGTCCCACCTCATACCTTAATTCCTCTCTCACCGGTTGGTATTCTTGCCCGTGTCTTCTTGACACGGTCCACCAGAGAGCAGTCTCAGGTCCTGGGTCCATCTCAAACCCGAAGCCACGCTACCAGGTGATCTCGACTTGAGGGTGAGTTTGAGGCATCGAACCATCTTGGCGACTCCACTGGGGACACAATACCCCATTGTCGGATCGTCTGTGTTTGTCTTGCCTTTCTTCTGTTTCCTGTTCACTTTATACACACATGTCTTCAGGTTTGCTTAACCCTTTCATCCGAGTCGAGGATTTTCTGATCCCCGCACCCGAGAGCTCGCTTCAAGAACAGGTTCCACGAATGTCGTTCCCGACTTTTCTTTTGAGTGTTGAACCTGTGTCATGCTTCTTGGTCTTGACCTGAGTTTGTGCGAGGAGGGACCCAGAAGTCCCTCGCTTCCCATCTCTTAGCCTTGGTGGTCCCTCCACCAAAGCACCTTGCATGGGTGGCTCACTAGCCACAACATATATCATGCACCCTTCTACCTGAAAATCACGAGCCAGTCCCACTGCTTAGGGCAGTCGAAAGGCCATCCCTTCCCTTCCTGCACATGGCAGACCATCTGTCAAGGCTCCTGTGGGTCGCCGTAGGGCCACCTCCTATGTTCTATCACATCGGGCCCTTGCAATAATATGCTCGACACATGGAGGAAGAGGTCCTAAGGCCACCACCTTCCACACACGCATCAAGGCTTGTGGTCCATCCACTTGTTCCGCACTTTGGGGCAACCCTCAGGCTGCCTTGAACCACTATCTAGGCTCGGGTCTTCTTGGACCTGGCCTTGTATACCTGATGCATACATATCGCACTACTCAGGGAGCCGAGTACACGAGAAACGAACCCCTTATCATCTCTCTCAGTGCATGCATGTTCACTCTATAAGGGATGGTCACAAAGCCACTCCCTCACAAGCACATGCTCACAATCCTCGGCCTCCTAAGGTCCGACCCATTGCTCGAGCCTGGGTTGACCCTCAAGTCACCTGAAACCCTTTTGCAAGTGGCACACACGCGCCACCCCCACGGACAGGTGACTCCTCCCTCGTTCGTCCCTTCTTCTCCTGACGAACCGCTCAAGGCCTGGTACTCAAAGTCCTTCCTCAAGAGTACCATCTTCAGATACCCTCTTCAGACCTGCCCTATCTTCGGTGGCCACAAAGAGCTCGGCGCAAGGCTCCCTTGGGTGATGAGGTCTTCCATTCCTCATCTCTCCCCAAGCCATGGTAGAAGCCTGATCTGACCCCTATTTATGGTCCACATTCCCTACCACTTCTCATGGAGATGGCTTGATCATGTTTGAAGAAAGCAGACCTTTCACAATCACGGTCTCAGTCTCAGTTCTGGAGGGAAGTACACCAGAGCTTGAGAGCCAAACATGACCAAATAGTCCCTAGAGAAGAAGCCAAGACACATGGGGCAAGCAAGCTTGCTGATCCATTGGCCGAGAATCCCTTTTATCCACTATAGGTTGCGGCAGAGCTTGAGAAGAAGGAAGCCTGCATGGTTGTTAACATCATAGGAGACAACCCAATCGTGTAGCACTTACGGTCCCAAGATCGTCGCGAACCGGTCCTGACCAGATCAACATACAAGGTTCGAGCTCAGTCGGAGCATGCATAACCCTTACTGACTGACTTGCCGCACCTAGTCCGCCATGTGCACCTGCCCCCCACCATGCAAGAGATCAATCTCTCGAAAGAAACTGTCAGCATGATGGTCATTGACTAACCCAATGACGATCAAGAAGACCGCATGAATGGGTTCTAGGACATGATTCATAAGATGATGGAGAAGATCGACATGATGGAAAATACCTGTCCTCCTGAGAACTCATCACATCAGGAAGCCAATTCTCCTGATCCATCTAATCCGGTCCTGAGGTAGTCATCTCCTGCCCATGACCATTCCTCCTCTCCACATGCCTCTCAAACCTATATTGATGCCATGGTCAACCGTAGCTTGCGAGGCAAATAGATCCCGGGCATCCAAGATACAACCTTATATCAGAAGCCTTATCCATCTTATATCGACCAGCTCCTGTTTCCCCCAAATTACCAGAAGGGGAAACTCCCGTGAGTTCACCTCACCAGCATATCGCCCACTTTTATTCAGTGTATCAAGAGACAATAGCTTATGGGTGACTTCTTCTCCGCCAGTTTGTTGAGACCCTCGACGGGCCGACATTCAAGTGGTATGCTCGACTCCTTCTGAACTCAATACAGACCTGGGAAGAAATAGAACAATTGTTGTACAAGCGTTTCTATGAGGTTGAAAGAGAAGTTCAGATTATTGAGCTTCTCACATGGACCCAGAACCCAGATGATCCAGACGATCAATTTATAGCAAGATGGAGAGATCCAGCTGCATATCAAGCTACCCCTATGCCAAAAATTGATGCACTCTAAACATGTGTGCGCAACATGTGGCCGGAAATCTCCCTGCATGTTGAAGCATCAAACCCGACCTCTATATCGGATTTAATCTCCAAAGCAGTTTGAATAGAGAGTCTCCTTAAGCATCATGGCAAGCTTCAAACCCCAACATCAAGTGGAAAAAACAATCAAAGTTCAAATAATAGTCGCAATAATTCTCGAGGCAATCAACAGAAAGGAGTGATCAGTGCTGCTGTCACTATATGAAACCCTAAGAAAGCTTCACCTCAAACTCTGGATTTCTCTAAAAGGTTGAATCCTCTAAATGCTTAGGGGACACCTCAGGCAAGCCAACATAAATCCCAGTCCTACAATAAGGTGCCTCCACCTCGGAATCTCTACGGAAAGGATTACTGCGAGGAGCAAAAAAAGAAAGTCAACAACGTTGATCCAAAGTGGGTCCCGACTTTACTCCGAATGTTGATCAAGCAACAGATGATCACCCTGCCTGAGATGAAAAGGCCAGAAGATGCTGACTTCGCCACCCACAAGAGGTATTGTGCATATCATAGGATGTTGAGGCATCCTATTCAGGATTGTGTCACCCTCAAGGATCACATTGAAGCTTTAATCCAGAAGGGGCAGATATAGCTTGATAGCCTCAAGAAGGCATTCAAGGCAGTTGAAGCATCTCACATAGTGACAGTTCAAGAAGAAGTTGAGCAAGTATATTGGCTTGACGAACTACCACCAAATCTTCTTCAGGCATTATTCTGCATGATGCTCCAATTTGGGGTCATCACACCAAAGCCATAAAGACAGCCTAGGCGCCTTGCTCGAGGGACTGAAAACCTTTGGTGTCCATATCACCAGATCCGAGGCCATGACTTAGGAGAATGCTTTGGCTTTCAAGCTATAATGTCAGAGAAAGTACGAGGAGGACATTCCGTCCTCTCTATCCTGGAGGATCATGCTCAACCCACTAAACTATCAACATAGGAGGTCACCCAGACACAAATCCCTTCTAATGACTTGCTGCCCAAGCCTTCTGACTCTGATGAACCCTCGACTTCCCAGCCATGACAGGTCTATTGAGGACTAAACAGGATGAAATCCATGAAGAGAGAGGTCGTTCGCCAAGCAAGGCCAACCCCTGAGCCTCGTGAAGCTAATTCACCAACGCCCATTCTCAAAAATGGTAGAAGAAGACGAGCACCCAAGGCTTCTCGTCGAAAGAGGAAACTCCCTCCATCCCGTACTGAGGTTGGGTTCCTCAAGACCCTTCCTCCGTTGCCAACCTTGCAGGAATTCTTCCCTAAGCCAATCCCTTGTGCTGATATAAACTCACGATCCAGTCAAGAAGACATTCCTGAGTCTTCTTCTTCTCGAGCTCTCGATACGTCCGATAAGGGTGACATTAAAAGCACCCCTCAACGGTCCAAGCAGGGTGAAGACCTAAAAGATTCCTTGCACACATCCAATTCTGGTGATGACGCTAAAAGCTACCCAGATCGGTTCAAACTGAGTGACAACCTTAAAAGTTCTCCCCCTTCTTCTATCCTCGACTCTTCTAACTCTTATTCTTCTGCTAACACATCTTCTGCAGGTTCAACACGTAAATGCCTAGACTTTGAGGCTCTTGACAAAGAGCTAAAAAGTTGCAACACTAGCAGATGGCATCGAAGGCAGCTGAAAAAGACAGTGGCCCAAGCAGCTGGCTTCTTGTCAATCGTTGATGCCTTGGTGTCTAGAGCCAATGTAAAGCCTCCTCCCACTATCGAAGAGCTTCCCAAGCGTCACAAGAAACTCAAAGCTACGAAACCTCAATGGTCCCCTGAGCCCGACTTCGAGAAAAGGATGAGAGAATCAAGAGGACAGATCTTATATTCTCACGAAGCGTGCCACATGGTGCAGATATCTGAAGCAGTGACCAGCACTAACCTGATCAGTCTCAAGTCAAGCAAGAAGTTACAGATACCTTTGCAAAAGCCAAAGCTTTTGAAGTACTCTAGTCCGCCACTCATCCCATATCCTAACACATCAACCAATCCACCACTTCTTAGGTTCCTGGGATCACCATTGATTCCAAACCCTAAACCTCCATCAATCTCCATTTTACTAACACCTACCCCTGTTACCCAATCCAACCAACCCACACCGGACTATGCTAGACCTGGCCAGTCAACACCAAATCTGGTGGCACAATCTTTACCAACCCAACACATGCCGGTTACACAGGAAGACAACCGATACCCCAAAACCAACCTTCCATACCTAAACCTACCCTACCACCTACCATCTCGCTAAAACCCGTGGCAGATCCAGAAGTATATGGAAATGGTGATCGCAAAACCGAGGATGATGTGGTGGCTGTATCTATGATCGCTGAATCACATAACTCTCCCTTTGCACTTTTTGAGCCCTGCTCTTTCCAATCAACCCAAGTGCCTCAAAATTTTCCCTTTCAGCCATATGCACTCTCTCCTTGAAACCGACCCCTCTTCAAGCAATCAAATGGTAGAAGTAGCCACCATACTCTATACCGTCAAAGCCCAATTCGAGGTAGAGATGTCAAGAGCATGGGTATTCGCAAGCTCTGAAGTTAAGACATTCGAGGTCAATGAAGGTTCTCTAGATCACTGACTGATGACGAAGTGGAAGTTCAAGAAGCCCCTGAGGAATGGGAAGAAGGTGGACAAGCTACAGCTAACGATCTCGAAGAAATAAACTTGGGTGACGAGAATGACCCAAGGCCAACTTTTATTTCGGTAAACATGACGCCAGAAGAGAAGGAACGCTATATTGCCTTTCTACTGGCAAACTGGAACATCTATGCTTAGCATTATCATGAGATGTCTGGTCTTGATCCCTAGGTTACGGTACATCGACTCGGCATTGACCCATCCTTCAAACATGTGAAGCAGAAATCGAGAAGGTTTTGGCCCGACCTTGAAATGCAGATAGATGCTGAGGTGACTAAGCACAAGGAAGCACGTCTTATTCTGGAAGTCAAATACCCGAAATGGCTCGCCAATATTGTGCCAGTTAAGAAGAAGAACATGCAAATCAGGGTCCATATTGACTTCCGTGACTCAAACGCTGCCTGTCCAAAGGATGACTTCCCATTGCCATTCACAAAAATGATTATCGATTCCACAACCCATTACCAGATTTTCTCCTTCATGGATGGATATTCAGGGTACAATCAGATAAGGATGGTATCAAAGGATGAGGAGGCCACCGCCTTCCTGACTCTCAAAGGTGTCTTCTGCTATGTAATGATGTCGATTGGGTTGAAGAATGCAGGTGCCACCTATCAGCGGGTAATGATCACCATTTTCAAAGATATGCTCCACAAAGAGGTAGAATGTTACGTGGATGATTTGGTGATGAAATCCAAAAAGGAGGAGGATCACATGCATGACCTTGAGAAGGTGTTTGAAAGGCTTCGCCTTCATCAGCTCAAAATGAACCACTTGAAGAGCGTCTTTGGCATACGCTCAGGAAAATTCTTAAGATTCTTTGTCAAGTATGGGGGATTGGAGATCGAGCCTGTCAAGATCAAAGCGATTCGATCAATGCCACCACCAACAATGCTTCGAGAACTTCAGTCTCTTCAAGGCCAGCTTGCTTATATTCGAAGATTCATTTCGAATATTTCAGGTCGTCGTAAGCCATTTACACACCTGTTGAAGAAGGACTCTCCTTTCATATGGGATGAGGCATGTCAGGCTACCTTGGATGACATCAAGGAGTGTTTGTTACACCCCTCAGTACCTCCATATCAGTGTTAGGAAGGCCCCTCATTCTATACGTGACTGGTTAGGTACCTCGATCTTGCCTCCCCGGATCTAGGTAATCAGGTGACACGTGTCTCGGGTTCAGAAGACCAGGGACCTGAGATCGCTCTCTCGGGAACCTTGTTCAAGAACAAGGGTAGGTATCCAACTAGTGAGAGAGGAACTTTAGATGTGAGGTGGGAACCAACCTCACCTGGGTCCGTGACTTACTTGGGCTGACTCACGCGGGCGCCCTCTTAGATCACGACGGAAAGCTCCCTAGCTGCTTCAGCTGGTTCGAAATCGCCTCCCTTGAATAGCAATCTAACTTGTTTTCTGCACAACACTATTATGGTTAATTTACAAGACAAGTGAGCCAAATGACCCACCCTTATCTTAGGGTAATGTACCTTCATATGGCTGAGAAGGTGGAAAGTTAAGGTGGTGAAAAGAAAGAGGTTTGAAGGAGAGGGGAAAAGAAGAGGGGATTCGACAAGGGGACCAAACTAGCATGATAGCTGGACCAATGTAATGACCGACGCGGCATGGTAGTAAGACATACATGGTACTTTGGACAGGCGGGACGACAATACTACTCAAAACCAAGGTCGACGTGACTGCCTTAATCTGATGTGGCATCTAGATAGGCATGGTACTCAGGATCAGCATGACAACAACACTACTCAACAGCCAGACTGTTATGGCAACACTAGACTGAATCCACCCTTGGTCTAGCGAGAAGAGAATGCACGAGTCAGTGAAGAGAATGGGTCTTGATGGTGCTAAGCATCACCACCCATAACCGTAGAGTAGCAGTGTCACTATCATTGGACGGTGCTAGACACTACTGCTCATGGCTAACGGCGAGCAGTGAACTGTAGACGGTGCTAGGCATCGCCGTTGAGACAACACAAGAGCGCAGCACACCCCTGCATGAGCGGCGATAGTCTCTTGTGAAGCGCGCGGTAATAACCATTCATGAGGTGCTCAGCGACAATTTTTGCTAAGGCACACGACGATAAGCGTGGGACGCAAGAAGGGCCTGCACACGGCGATAGGCACCGAACGCATGAAGAGGCTTGCGGACGATGATAGGCACCAAGTGCATGAAGAAGGCTTGCAGACGGCGATAGGCACCGAGGGCATGAAGGAAGCTCGCGAACGGCGATAGATGTTACCACGACCCCTGCGGGTGGCAATAAGTTTTGCCGTCTATGTTCTTCACTGAGGCGTAGAGGATATATCTGCGGACGACGATGAGCAGTGCCTTTTGCAAGCCTCGCCGAGAGATATGGATGAACCAATAGAAGGGGGAAAGGAGCTAGCGCATGGCGCTGCCATCACCATGCGTGACTTGTGAAACCACAAGAAGGGGAAAAATAAGAGAAAGAGCCATGCACGACACTACCACTGCCATGTATAGCCTTTGAGGGAGGCTCGGAAGAAGAAGAAGAAGAAGAAAGAAAAGAAGAGAGAGAAGGTTTACCTTGAGCCTAGGGGTACCGATCCAAAAGTTTCTCTCTCCTTACTCTCTATCTCCAAACGTGACCGAACAATAAGGAGGAAAGAGAATTCTAGTAAGTAAAAATTCTCTTTGGTCAAGGGTTTCCAACCTCTTTTTTACATACAATGATGGTACGTGGTATATATAGAATTATGACCAAACATGGGTGGATTGATCAAAATTAAACCTAATTGCTGGAAATTAAGATTTAACTGAATTAAAAGAAATTAAAAAATAGGGTGCAAAATGATAGATTTGTCCATTTTTAACAAGTTGTGGAATTCCATGACAGTCCCTGTGTTGCCCTAGAACGTGCATGATTTTTCATGGATGATTCGGGGTTGTTCTGATTCCTGTTTGATCGAAGATGATTGTTTTCTTATAAGGCTCGACATGGCGATTGATTTGATACCAACTTCGAGCCATGGATCGTGTTTTTAGGGAACGATCATATGACTTGAAATTTGAATGAATCTTGAAACTTTGGATCGATTGTGTGTTCGTCCCTTGATGTTTTTATGTGATTTCTTCGTTGGATCACGCTGAGCATGCCGTCACGATCGCAGGGCAACAAACACAGCTCGATTCCGTGCCTGGATGAAGATTTTACAACTTTGGAGTTTTGGTCGAAATCTGAAATTCTGGCGACGAAATTTGCAGTCACTTCGTCAGCTTTGTGTGCGGAATCCGACTATTCATGATGTATGGGGTTCGAACTAGAGATAACTTTAGATCTTACGCACGGATGGAATTTGTTTCACGTCGATTGGGATCGCGAGCGAGTTGATTTGACTGCTCGAGCGAAGCACGACGCTGCTGATTTTCCTACACTTTCTTCACGGATCAACAACTTCTCTCTAGCTTTTTTTCGCGCTCAGGCATCGTCGCGGGGCGTGCCACATATCGAAACGCTCGTCTTGGCGAGACAAACATGCTCCATCAAGTTTGAGCACGATCTGATCTCGGACGAGGGAGATATAAGAGTCGCAAGTCACTATTCGTGACTGTCCCTTTAATGGAGTTGAGTTGCAGGGTGGCCACACCGGAATAGCGTGCGGCTCCTCCTGTTTCGCTCTTTTGCCTATAACTTATTCCTAAAATGTCCGTACAAGCTGAAATTTGACCCCTTAAGGTTTTCAATCATCTCGGATCCAATGGTGGTGGTTCCACAGCGAATTAAGATACCAAAAATATAGCTCTAGTTATAGGGTCCATTTTAGGGTGCTAGAGGCTAATTCTGCCGAAACTGTTTCTCAGTCTGCACTGCCTTAGACATATCGTAATGAGATGAAACTCGACAGGGGACTTTTGAGAGTCCTTATGAAGATCTTGGCCAGTTCTGAGGAAATTTTGAGACTATTGAAATTTTCATTGTTTGTTAGGCTTTGTTGACCGGGGACCCATGATGATGAAAAATGTCTTCTAGCGGTGATTGCTCTTGATGAGTCGCTCGGTGTGCTCTTGGCACAAAATAATGAGGGAGGAAAAGGAGTTGCTCTATACTACCTTAGGCGCAACATGCAAGGGGCTGAAAAGAATTACTCACCAATCGAGAAGATGTGCTTGGCTTTAATCTTCGCGGTCCAAAAGCTTCGTCATTATCTCCTCAGTCATGAGGTGCAGCTTATCTCAAAAGTTGACCCCATCAATTTCCGCATGATGTGCCCTTGCCTCTCCTGATGCTTAGCTAATTGGGCACTATTACTAATAGAGTTCGACATCAAGTACGTGTCGTAAAAAGCCGTCAAGGGTCAAGCCTTGGCTGATTTCCTTGCAGCACACCCGTACCGATAGAATCCCCCCTGTTAAGTGACGTCCCCGATGAGGAAGTGTTTTGCACTGAGCTAGTTTATGATTGGAAGATGTACTTGGACGAGGCCTTTCAGTCTGAACGAGGTGGTGCTGGAATAGTATTCTTAACCTCACAAAATGGTGTCGTTCCCTTGTCCTTCTCCCTCCCAAAAGCCGACTCGCACAATGAGGCTGAGTATCAGGCCCTCATAATAAGGCTTGAGGTTGCCTTAGATCTAGAACTAGAGTGGTTAGCCATTTTTGGTGACTTCGAGCTGGTAATATAGCAACTCAAAGGGATATATGATGTGAGGAAAGACAGTCTCAAGCCCTTATCATGACATTGCGAAAAATTTGATGGCAAACCTCGATGATTTTTCCTTAGGGCACATCCTTAGAAGGTTAAATTCCCAGGCCAATGCCCTTGCCAAGCTCGGTGCCACTATTCAAATCTCCTTGATGGAAACCTTGCCTATATGAGTAGCAGAGTGGAGGCACATTGAGCTGGTTAGAGAGTTAGATGGGGATATGAAAGGATAATCTTTCCAAAATGCCCTCCTTATCCGGGGCACTTCTCGCTGCTAAGGATGCTCTCGAAGCTGAAAAGAAGGCGAAGCAGGACCAAGGCGATAAGTCCAAAAGACAAGAAGAGGAGATCTCTGATCCAATATGTGTCGAGATTGAACAAGTTGAAGATTGGAAGGAGCCCATAATCGACTTTGTTAAGCATGGTCGGTTACCAGACGATTGCATTGATCGCAACCGTATACGAAGAATGGCCACCAGATACACTCTTCTGGCCGGAGATACTCTCTTTCGACAGCATCCTCCTCCGATGCATCGACACAAAAGGGGCGAAACAAGTACTGAAAAAAGTACATGCTGGGATCTGTGGCCTTCATCAGTTTGGTCCTCAACTCTATGAACAGATACGCAGGTTGGGGTATTAGTGGCCATCAATGGTTGCAGATTCATTATCCTATGCCAAGAGGTGCCAAGTGTGTCTGATACATTCAAACCTCATTCATCAGCCACTAGAGCCTTTGCATCCTACAGTGATGTCTTGGCCCTTCTCACAATGGGGTATGGACATTGTCCCTCAGCATTGGTGATACATTCATCTTAGCTGCTACAGATTACTTCTCCAAATGGGCTGAAGTGATCCCTCTCAAACATGTCCCCAAAGAATCAGTAGCCAACTTTGTACAACATCACATCATTTAATGATTCGGTGTGCCTGATCGGATCATATTAGACAATGGACCCCATTTCAGGAGCCAGCATATTGATCGCTTAGCTGACCAATTTGGCTTTGAATGGAAGTACTCTACTATGTACCATCCTCGAGCAAATGGTTTAGCTGAAGCTTTCAACAAGACCCTTTCCAGCGTTCTGAGGAAATCAATGTCGAAGACAAGGAAGAATTGGCATGAGAAACTTCCTGAGGCTTAAAGGGCTTATCGCACCACGACTCGGAGCGCCACTGATTCTACTCCCTATTCGTTAGTTTATGGGAGTGAAGCGGTGCTACCCCTCGAGATTCAACTTCCATCGTCGTACATCATGATATGACAGAAGAAGAACATGTCAAGCTTCGTTATCAATAATTAAATGCACTCGATGAGAAGAGATTGGAAGCTCAGCAGAACCTTGAACTCCACCAGGGGAGAATGAAGAGGGCTTTCAACAAGTTAGTCAAAGTCCGTTCATTCACTCGTGGTGACTTGGTTCGAGCAGTGAAAAGGCCATTCGTCATGCATGGGTGACGCAAAGGAAATTTTGAACCAAAGTGGGAGGGCACTTTCATAATCAAAATGACATCCCCAAATGGAGCTTATATATTGGCTCATCCAGATGGGAAGGATGTGATGCCCTTATCAATGAGCGTTACCTAAAAAGGTATTACCCGTGACTCTTACGGTCTCGGAGGTAAGCATACCTTCAAGTCTTGGTGTATGAGTCCAAACACACACCACTCTTATGGTCTTGAAGGTAAGACCCTAAACATGCATTCAAGTCAGGGTGTATGACTCTAAAAACACACCACTCTAAAAACCGGAAAAGGAGACAATCTGTACAAACATTTAAAGTTTTTCATTAGAGAGAAGCTGCAAGTTACGGATACAACTTTTCATTACAAGTGCGAAATCTCAAAATTCAACTCTATGCGAGGGATTATTAACGTTGCTCTTGCATTAAAGGAAAAGAGAGCAATTGATCACCAGTGTTGCTCCAACATCAAAGGGACAGAGAAGGGTTTTAGATCGAGTATATCAGACATACAAAACATACTTATCTAGCAAGGAACTAGCCTATGATGGATAGCATGCCCTATTCGCAGTGCCCTTCTACAGAACAACATGGAGTTCACAATTGTGCTTGAGGACTCGATGTCCAACAGACTTTGAGAGCTAGACGGGATTAGCTCTAACTTGAGTCCCTGACCCCTAGAGAGTTCTTCATCAAGAAAATGCCCTCAGAAAGTCTTGACAGTGGATGTAGGCATTCTCCCTCCTGAGCGATGGTCCAAGTCGATGAGCACGACAAGCTGCCGTGCATGTTCACTGTCGAGCACGAAAGTTGTTGCGTGCGTCTACTGTCATACATACTCAATACTGAGAACTCTAAGCCATTGAGCATGTCCATTGCTGAGCATGAAAGCCATTGCGTGTGTTTACTATCATGTACGCTCACTGTCGAGTGTGATAACAGTTGGGTGTGCAGCGAGTGTTCGCTACTGTGTATGATCACTGCCGTCCATGACCACTGTCGCGCACGACCACCGCTGTGCATGACCATTTCCAAACACACTTGCTGCAAGGTGCGATTAGCCACCACGCACAAAATCTTAACAAGTGTGTCTCTTTACACTTGCGCACCCACCTTGTGTTCACATGTGACACTTCGGTTGCCGGTGACCCATTGGCTCTCCCTGACCCCTCAGTTGCCTCACAACCCTTCGGTTACCCGGTGACCCTTCAGCTGCCTAACCCTTCGACTGAAAGCAACCGTCCGGCTTCCCTTGCCAAAACTCCCTATGCAACTGTCAAAAAACTTCTCGGCTCACTGTCAAGCCTTCCCTCCTTCTTCCCTATTCTTCCCTGTCATCGAAAAACCACCGACAGTCTGCTGAAAAGTCGTCGTAAGACTTCTCACCAGAGCCTCTTCCCTCACAGAACTTGCCGAAAGATGTGCTCCTCACTAGAAAGCTTCCGCAAAACTCCCAGGCGCTCTCAGTTGTCTATTCCCTTCACAAGAGAAGGCGTTGCGATTAGCCGACACCCTTGGTCGTGCCTTTCCTTTTCCAGGAACCCTTGTGCACAATCACCAAAAAATCTCGCTAATTCGCCGGAAGCCCTCTCCCACTATTAAAACGGCACTTAATTGTTTTACCTTTTGATAAAACGGTAAAATGGGTTTTACCCCTTTATATGCGGGCCTTACCAATACTACCCCGTGCAAAATAGAAATCCCACTCAAGTCTAGAAGGCCAAATGGCAACAGACCGGGCCGAGTTGAGGCTAAGCCCAAAACTCAAAAATGCTACTGCCGAGCACGCCCCTTGTCAAATGTTGCTGCCGAGCGCGAATGATTTCTGCCAAGCACATTTTCTTGGCAAATGTTGCCGCCACGTTCGTTTCCTTGTCCAATGTTGTCGTTGAGCACACCGAGCACAATCTCTCTCGCCACATGTGCTACCGAGCGCGTCCCTTTGTCAAGTGCTGCCGAGTGCATTCCTTCTATGAATACAGTCGTGCCTGCTCTATCATTGTGCACTCCCCGGTGCTCACTGCTGTACACACATCAATGCCATGCGCGCCTTGCTGGCAAGTGCACCTGACCACCATGAGTTGCTACCCCGTGCACTTTCCATTGCTAAGAGCACCCCTTTTTACTTCTGCGTCAATACCTTTTACACGAGCCTTCGTGCATGCCTCCTCGTTCATGTGTGCATTGGCAATGTTTAGTGCTTAGCACCTAACCATCCCCCTTGAAGTCACATTCATGCCCTAATCTCTTATCCCTAGGGAGTCACACCCACTTCCCAATCCTTAGTGAGTCCGCTTCCGCCTACCATCCTTCACTGAGCCACCATCACCATCTGAACCCACTGCCCATAAATGGTCTCGGCCATTTCACCTCCAGTGAGTTAAACCCCCATCCATAGGCCCATACCCCATGGAGCCTCATCCACTTCACATCTCCCAGTGAGTCCACCCCTCAATGGCAACCCACATATATGGCGACTCATCACGGTCTAGCTGTACGACCCTAAACTATAGTGCACGTCCTAGCCGCATGATGTTAAACTGCTTTGCACAACGGTCCAGTTGTACAACCCTAAACTATAGTGCACGTCTTGATTATATAGCATTAAATAGCTTCGCGCAACAATCTAGTTGTATGACCTTAAACTATAGTGCACGTCCTGGCCGCATGACGATAAACTACTTTGCCTAGGTCCCGGAGGTATGACCTTAAACACGTCCTCACAAAAAAAAAAAAGGCATGGTGTAAACCTGAAAAGGGAACCCTATGAGTAAAAATGACGGATGGGCATGATCATGAAACCATGAGTAAGAGGGTTCTGCAAATAAAAATCAGGCACAGTGAAAACCCGAAAGGGCACCGTGAGTAAAAATGGAAAAAGGCAGACATGGCCGTTAGGTCATGGGCAAAAGAGCCTAATAAAGAGGCAATTGGTAAAAATCGTCTTTACGGCACCACTTCCCTCAGTCCAAGTGAAAACCTGAAAGGGTGCTCGGATCAATAAGCAGGTTGATGCAGCGTTCGCCACCATAAGCCACTTCAGCCAGCATTTCAAGAAAAATTCTTGGTAGCAGAATATCTTGTTATGAAGACCCAAAAAAACAAAAAAAATGATCATACACAGGCAAGAAACTACTAATCCAGGCCAAGAAAACCTGGTGAGGCTGCAAATAATGCCATCCACATGTCCAATGGGGTGTAGACATTAAAATCATCCCTCCAGATCCCACATAGGCAAGAAACTGTCAAATCAGGTCAATCCCTGCCCACGGCAACCAGGGTGAAGCCAATCGGGGCCGCCTTGCAAAAATCCCTCCTCGACCGGACCAGTCATACAGGATAAGCTAACAAAAACCCCCGATTGGGCTCGGCAGGATGGGGCCCACAGAGGTACCCTGCTTGTCAAAGAAAACATGGTGTAGCAGCAAACAACGTCGCAAACAAGTCCGATGAGGGTGAATACTTTAAAAGTATCTTGTACGTCCAATAGGGTGTAGACTCTAAAATCATCCCCTTAAAGTCGCACGACTGGAACCACAAGGCCCCCAGCGGCTTGAGAGTCTTGGTCACCCCTCCAGGAAGCATCTTTGCATGAGTCTCCCTTTGACATTCATTTGATCCGGAGGCCAGGAAGAAAACTAAAGTCGAAGGACCAATTTTGTTTCCGAATGTTGTACTTCTAGCTTCTCTCGAAACACAACATTCGGCGGGACAAGCTGTTTGAGGTCATTTTCCATCACTTGTATCCCCGGTGTGAATAAGGACAGAGCAGTTCGTGACCTAGGTCAGCAGGTACCAAAATGCCTGCAGACTACAGAAGCCGCAGGACAATAGGCCTTGATCCGGTAGTGGAATTTTCATCATTCTCAGAATGGCCTAAGAATGTGAAAGAGCATGGCTAAGGGTCTCTTAAGAATACCTTTCAAGTTTCGTCACAATCTGACAAGTTTAAGGCAGTGCAGACGACAAAACAGTTTCAAGAAATCTTGTATCTTTCATGCTGAAAATGGACGTTGAACTGTAAGACCATTATCGGAACATAAAATGGTCTCCAGACCATTGCCATTGGATTCAGAACGGTCAAAAACCTTTGGGTACCAATTTTTAGCGCATTTGGAGGCTTTTGGAGCAAGTTATGGTAAATTTACCCAAAATAGGTATGCCATACACTATTATGGTGAACCCTCGGTGAAATGGAAGTTGTGCTTCACAATTTCAGGGCAAACTTTCTATGGCCATATTTTCCTCATATTGGGTCAGATCAAGCCCAAATTTTGAGAGTATGTTCGTCTCGACAACCCGGTCGATTTGATATCCGGCACGCATGATAACACGCCTCGAGCCAAGAGAAATTGAAGAGAGAAGTTCGTTGGAAAAGTTTCAAAAGTAGCAAGAAATTTCCAGCAATACCTCTCCTCGATCAAATGGTCATATCATGAAGCTCGCGAGTTGGATCGGCCTCAACCAGACCATTACGAGCACGAGGTCAGAAGCTTCATCTGAGCCGAATCTCGCACGTGATGGATGGTCAGATTCGACGCATGATCAGTCTGAAGTTGCTGCAATTACGGCCACCTGAATCGAAACTTCAGCCAAAGTTTCTTAATTTGGAAAATGGTCATTAGGGCATCAAATAGAGCCGTTCTTTTTGTAGAACGATCGTGGAAACTTGTTCGTCACACTACAATCAAGAAATCAACGAAAAAAACTGAGAAATACGCTGAATCTTAAAATTAAGATTACACATTTTTTCATGTTTTTGCCACGTCATGATCATGGTTCAAAACTCAGATCCATGGCCTGAAATTGGTACCAAAATGATCATCTTCTCGAGCTCATCAAGAAAACAATAATCTTTCTGCTGGATGGTGATTGGAAAAGCCTCGAATCAGCAATAGAAAGGTCTCACGATTGAATGGCCTTAACATGGACTGATTTGAAGTTACTCAGATTGTTGGTGCAGGGGCAAAATCGTCATTTTGCCCCATTTTTTTAGATTTTCTTTAATTCTTTTAATATCTATTTTTCAACAATTAGGTTAAAAATTGATTGTACACTCATGTTTGGGCCCCACCTTTATATAAACAAGCACGTATCTCATTGTAAAGGACCCCACTTTGGCTTAATAAAAATTCCATCTTTTGTTCACTGTTGGGTCACGTTTGAGAGAGAAAGAGAGGAGAAAGAAGATTTTTGGTGGGTACCCTTGGGCTTAAGGTGTCTCTCTCTCCTATCGTCTCTTTCTCTCTCTTCCCTCTTTCTCTCTTCTCTCTTTCTTCTCTTCTCTCTTTCTCTCTCTTCCCACTTTCTCTCTCTTCTATTTTTTTCTCTCCTCTCTTCCTCTCTTTTCTCTCTTTCTCTCTCTTTTATCTCTATATTCTTTCTCTATCTTCTTTCTCCCCTCTGTCTTACACGGTAGTGCACACTGCTGAGCACGATCTTTATCTCTCTGCTTCTCTCTTCTTCTCTCTTCTTTCTTCTTCTTTCTCTCTCTTTCTTCTTCTTTCTCTCTCTTTCTTCTTACTCTTCTCTGTCTCGCATGACAGTGCACACTGTTGAGCACGATCTTCCTCATTCTTCTTTCTTCTCTCTCCTTCTCTCTTCTTTCTTCTTCTTTCTCTCTCTTCCTTCTTTCTCTCTCTTCCTTCTTTCTCTCCTTTCTCACTTTTCTTTCTCTCTCTCTTTCTCCTTCCTCTTTTTTGTCTTACACGACAGTGCACACTGTCGAGCACAATCTTTGTCTTTCTTCTTTCTCTCTCTCTTCTTTCTCTTCTTTGTCTCGCGAGACAATGTACACTGTTGAGCACGATCTTATTCTTTCTCTCCTATTTCTCTCTCTTCTCTCTTTCTCTCTCTTCTCTTTTCCTATCTTCTCTCTTTCACTCTCTTCTGTCACTTTATTCTTTTTCTCTCTTCTTTCTCCTGTCTGTCTCACACAGCAGTGCACATTGTCGAGCACGATCTTCTTCTCTCTCTCTTTCTCTCTTCTTCTTCTTCTTTCTCTCTCTCTTTCTTCTTTCTCTTCTCTGTCTCGCACGGTAATTCACACTGTCAAGCACGATCTTCCTCTTTCCTCTTTCCTCTTTCCTCTTTCCTCTTTCCTCTTTCTTCTTTCTTCTTTCTCCTTCTCTCTTCTTCTTTCTCTCTCTTCTTTCTTTCTCTCCTTTCTCTCTCTTCTTTCTCTCTCTATCTCTTTCTCCTTCCTCTTCCCTGTCTTGCACGGCAGTGCACACTGCCGCACATGATCTTCCTCTTTCTTCTTTTTCTCTTTTCTTTCTCTCTCTCTCTCTCCTTTCTCTTCTCTGTCTTGCACGGCAGTGTACACTATCGAGCACGATCTTATTATTTCTCTCTCTTCTTTCTCTCTCTTTCTTCTTTCTCTTCTCTTTCTCGCACGGCAGTGTGCACTGTCGGGCACGATCTTCCTCTTTCCTCTTTCTGTTGCCTCTTTTTTTCTCGTCTTCTTCTATCTTCTTACTTCTTTCTCTCTCTTTTTTCTCTCACATTCTTCTCTGTTTCTTTCTGTCTCGCACAGTAGTGCACACTGCCGAGCACGACCTTCTCTCTCCTCCTCCTTTCATTTCTCTTTCTTCTTTTTTCCTTTTTTTCTTTCTCCTTCTTTCGTATTCTCTTTCTTCTTCCTTCCTTTCCCTCTCCCCTTCTTTCTTTTCTTCCTCTCCATCTTTCCTTTCTCTCACTTCATCTTTCCTCTTTCTCTCTTTTGTTGTTTTTCTCTCCTTCCTTTTTCTCTTATGTTGTGCACGACAATGAGCATTGCCAAACGCGAGCTTCTCTTTTTTTCTTTTCCGTCATGCACGGCAATCAGCATTGTCAAGCATGACCTTCTCTCTCTTCTTTGTCTCCTATGTCGTGCGCAGCAGTGAACAATGTCGAGAGTGACCTTCTCTCTTTCCTTTCTTTCTCTTGTCTCACATGGCATCACACGTTGCCAAGCATGACCCATTCTCTCTTCTCTCTTCCCACTGTCTTGCACGACAGTGAGTATTGTCAAGCGTGACCCCTTCTTCTCTTCCCCCTCCTGTCTTGCATGGCAGCACACACTGCAGAGCGTAACACTTCTTTCTTTCTCCTTTCTCTTTGTCTTACATGATAGTGCATACCGACGAGCATGATCTCATCCTCATCTCTTCTCTCTTTCTCTTTTATTTGCTTGACCAGAGGGCAGGCTGAGCCTTGTGTTGCCATGTCGTTCTTGTCGTCGAGCAATTTAGCCGTCGGTCTGAGTTACCGTACCCATCTAACTGCTGTGTCAGACTAGCCATTGCGCTAGATCAGCCGTTGTGCCAGTCTTGTCATGAGCAGTTTAGTCATCATGCCGGTCGGAGTCACTGTGCCCGTCTAGTTGTCGCGCTAGACCAACCGTTGTGCTAGTCTTGCCGCTGTGCCCACTTAGCCACCCAGTCAAACATCTTCACTCCTCCTCTTTCTTCCACTTCGTCTCTTTTTCTCTCCTTCCCCCCCTTTCTTTCTAAAAATTCCCTTCTCTCCAACATTCTTTCTCTAGTTAACCACTCTTCTCTTTTCCTTCAGTGTAACATATGTACTAAGAGGCCCTTGTCAATGTGACGCCGTGAGACTATTGAATTGATACGGATTTTGTTATGATAATTCTTTCATCCTCTTTTGAGTACGCACGTATGTGTGCGCTCATCCTATGACAAGGTGGGGTCTTCAGACCCACTTGTTTTGTATTCTAATGTGTGTGTGTGTGACTGTATGAAAAGAAGAAATAGGTCAAAGGAGGTGATTTTGAACCGGTCATAGGCCCGGGGAGCATTCTAACATGATCTAAGAAGACGTCCACGCGAGTTAACCAGAGTGCGTCACGGACCCAAGTGAGATAAGTCCCACCTCACACCTTAATTCCTCTCTCACCGTTTGGTATTCCTACCCGTGTCTTCCTAATACGGTTCACAAGAGAGCGGTCTCAGGTCCTGGGTCCATCTCGAACCTAGAGCCATACCACCAAGTCATCTTGATGCAACGGCACAACATCGGGACATCCCCCACTACCATCACCACGATGCGAATCATGTCCGATGGTGGGACAAACCCTCATCCATTGCCAAACCTCTTCGATCAGGACATGCCATATTGCGTGAGGGACGCAACAGCGCAGCCTCAAGCCTACCATCCCATTGAATGAATCTCTCTCTCCGCATTGAGTTGTGCATATTCTTTAAATTAAAACGCCTCTCTTTCTCCCCTTTGTTTTTCTTATTTCTGGGTCACTGAATATGAAAATACTTCGTATGGTGGATCTTGAAAAGTGGCATGCACAAGACTTGTTAATGGATCGATTCTCCAAATGTGATACATAACATACTTGTTTGTTTTGCATATATTTGGGCTCTACATTCCTCCCTCTTCAATGCTGCTTTATGCGTGTCAGTGTTCGTATATGCGAGAGAGAGAGAGAGAAAGAGACCTCTTCAATGGTGCTTTATGCGTCTTTGTTTATATGATAAAGAGTGCGATGGGGAGGATGGCTTAACAACTTGATATTAGAAATCTTTGGGGTCCACCATGTCCTATATTAAGTGTGTGTGTTAGAGAGAGAGAAAGGATTGCTTAGCGACTTGATGACTGAGAACCTTTGGTGTCTGCCATGTCCCATACCATGTATGTTAGAGAAAGAGAGAGAGAGGAGCGTGGATGGCTTCAAGACTTGATGATTGAGAGAGATAACTTTTTCCATTTGTTACCCTCCAATAATCAAAGGTTATTGAGAAAGAATACATTTCAATTTTCGATCTCAAGGCTTCGTTAGCAACTCTCCTTCCAACATACTCTGTCCTCACTCCTCAGAAACCTGCATTTAGAAATTTAGCGAGAGAGGGAGAGAGAACTATTGCCATGGTCAACCATATCCCATAAACTCATAAACTCTCGAGGTACGGTATGCTTTCACAAAGATACAACATGCAAATATATTGTTTTATCTTTGTATTAAAAGGTCATTCTGTGCCTTCAGATGTGAAATCTGAAGGTTCGCTACATGTTATTAACCACATTCAAAGCAACAAAATGGTTTTTAAGGCCTTTGTTGCACACTCCTAGCCACATACTTTGGCTCGTTTGGCTCATTGGATTCAGATTTCTAGGAGTCACTTTTTTTGGAAAAGCTAGGCCAATCGTGTTTGGTTCACTTAGAATTGACATTTTTGTTGAAATTGAGATTTCCGTGGGATTCTTGAATGCTTATTTTAAGCCTAAATTTTGGAAATCTCAATTCCATCAAAATAGATGGAATTGACATTTCATTAAAATGATCAATTTTGTTGTCGAAGAACAACAAAAAATATTAAAATTTTAGAGAGATAAACTATATCAACTTTTAAAGAGATAAAAATATTTAAAGAGAAACAATACAAAAACTTTTAGATAGAGAAAATATACAAATTTTTTTAGTGAGAGAAACTATCTCAAATTTTTAGAGAGAAAAATTATCTCAAATTTAAAGTTTTAGGAAGATCATATTAAAATTTTAGAGAGAGAAACTATATAAAATTTTAAGTTTTAGAGAGTGAAATATCATTAAAACTTTAGAGAGAGAAACTATACCAATTTTTAGATAGAAAAAGTATATCAAATTTTAGATAGAGAAAGTACCTAAATATTTTAGAGAGAGAAATTATTTGAAAATATTAAGATAGAAAAACTATCTCAAATTGTAAGTTTTAAAGAGAGAAAGTACATTAAAATTTTAGAGAAAGAAACTATATTAAAATTTTAGATAAAGAAACTACCTAAAAATGTTAAAGAGGAAAACTAAAAATTTAAGTTTTAGAGAGAGAAAGCATCTTAAAATTTTAGAGAAAGTAACTATATCAAAATTTAGATGAGAGAGTACCTAAAATTTCTTAGAGAGAGAAACTATATCATATTTTAGAAAACGAAACTACTTGAAATTGTTTAGAAAGAGAAATTATCAAAAATTGTTTAGAGAGAGAAAAGATCTCAAGATTTTTATAGAGAGAAACTATATTAAATTTTACGTTTAAGAGAGAAAGTATCTCAAAATTTTAGAGAGAGAGACTATATATCAAATTTTAGAGAGAAAAAGTACATAAAATTTGTAGAGAGAAACTGTTTTAAATTTTAACTTTTTGAAGAGTGTATTAAAATTTTAGAGAGAGACTATCTCAAAATTTTGAGAGACAGAGAATTTGTATTTCCAAGAAAAAGATATTCTAGACAATCCAAATAGGGAATTTGTATTTTTTTTTATTTCTATAAGATGCGATCCAAACATGGAAATGACATTTTCAGGAAATTTCAATTTTAGGAAATCTCAATTCCAGGAGTGACCTTTCCTAGGATTGAGAAATCCAGATATCCAAATGGGCCCTTAGCTGCTAGATTTTATATTTGGTAATCAGAAATAATCGCGTTCCTGTACCAAAAATAAATTAGATTATATCATACCATCACGAATTCCATTTTTAGTGCCCTGGGTGGATAACCTCAATTCAAACTGAAAAATAAAAAATAAAAAAGTCAGATGCCACCCTATATTAGCCCAATAAAAATAAACACCAAGGATTATTCAACTTATTTATTTATTTATTTTTATGGTTGAACGTTTTGTGATTTCAAGTTGGATACCAAAATTACGGCCAGAAAAAATGGTAGGTAGTTCAGAGTAAGTGTATAGTGTACACCCCTGGAAGTACACTACACACGCTGAAATTCCAACATAACTTCAAAAGTAAACTCCTTACTTTTACTCACCGATCACCTTAGAGCTCCGTTTGTTCTCGCCCTATTTTAGGCTCCATATTTTTATTAATAGTCACATTTTTGTCACATCGATATGTTGCCCTCACATTAAATGGAAAATGGTTTAATAGAGCTGCAGCCCTATCAAAATAAATAAAGTCTCACCTCGTAACTCATTGACAACTGCAATTCAAGCATTAAAAAACCTTTACATCGATCATCTTAGCTTGAACATTATATTTATGAAAAAAAAATAGGATTGAAACTCTAAATTTATTTTAGAATCATTATAGAGATTTATGTTGTCGAAAGTGCTTTCCAGACAAGGATTTGAAGTGAAACTTTATTTTGTTTTCATAGAGCCTCGGCCTTATAGATTTCATCCTAACTTTACGGTAAAAAAATAAAATAGCATGAATAAAATTTTTATTCCATGAACATCTTTAACTCAGGCCCTTGATTTAGATAATCACGAGAATGAACACAACTCAAAGTTTTGTAGAACTTTATTTTTTAGTTTTTGAGATTTTATAAATAAACTAAGTACCTGTAGGTCTACATTGTTTACATGCACTACAGTACGAGAGTGCCCATTTGGTCCCCAACCAAGAGACTTAAATTCCAAATTTTCAATTCGTTTTCATCTCTTGGGATCAAATTCAAGAAGGAAAAAAATAAATAAATTTGTAGGAAGGTCAAAAGATGTACTAAATTGGTCATTCTTCTTAGATTAACTCTAGACCGTCCATTTGGTAGATGATTATATCTAGATTTACGAACAAATAATGTTTTTTTCTTTCTTTGAAATGGTATACAAGAGAAAGTAAAAATGATTATACTAGAAATCGAGCTTGGGCTTGAGTGTTTAGCACTAGACATTTTACAACACTACATCTCAAGTGCAATTCCTATAGCTGAACTAAGCCAAAAAGGTTTAAAGTCGGAAATAATGCTCAACTATTTTTCAAAAACTTATGAGTAAAAAAATCTCCTCACCATGGTCTTTTGCTGTGACATTTTCATACCACAAGGAAATGTGTATATGTCAAAACCTTTTATCAACTATTGAGGTTGGCAACACGAAACCTAGTATGTCATTCTACTCTATTAATGGGCATACACTGAATAAGTCCATAAGTCTCCAT
Organism: Amborella trichopoda; assembly: GCF_054954075.1. NCBI lineage: Eukaryota > Viridiplantae > Streptophyta > Magnoliopsida > Amborellales > Amborellaceae > Amborella > Amborella trichopoda. The sequence continues at coordinate 34,529,532 of NC_142348.1, forward strand.
TTTTTTTCTCACTACTTCCCATCATGTCATTTTGGGCCCACCCCTTGCCTTTTTTAAGCCTTCCACTTGAATTAACTCGCACCTGCTATGTACCTCCTAACAGGTATTGTACTGAGTATTTGCCACACATGGCCAACCTATCCAAGTCTACTATCTCTTATCTTATCGCCTATTGGTGCTACGCCTAAATTTTCCTAAATGTATTAATTTCGAATTCTATCTCGTCTTGTCTTGCCACTTATCCATCTTAACATCCTCATCTGCGCTACACAAATTCTCTAGGTATATTATTGTTTGATCGCCCAACATTCTTCCCCATAGACTAAAACTGGTCGCACAGCTATCCCACAGATCTTGCCCATCAGGTTCATTGGTATTTAACATAAAATTAGAATTGCATATCTCCACCTCGTCCACCCAACTCTAATTGTATATACGACATCTTCCTCAATCGCTCAATTTTTATCGAATGAGTATCTGACTATTTTAAACCCTTGTAAATCTATTTTAATGGTAGAAATTTGGATTTGGAGTCCCCAAAATTGGCACTAAAAACAGGACAGCCAACCTAGACCTGTCCTAGGTTTGGACCAAGCAAGGTCCCTATAGCATTGGTCTTAGTTAGGTCGGGCCGGGCTGGGCTAGGCCTATAAAACACAAAAAATATATAGGATTGGGCAGGGTAGGGTTTGTCATGGTCCTAACCTAGCCCAGCCCATTGTCAACTTGCCTAAAATGCTGGAAATTTGATGGGCTTCATTGAAATTAGCAGGCTAATTTCCATGCTGAGATGACACTATTGAGGTCTAAGGATCCAATTTTTTTTTTTTTTTTTTACAAAGCTTGATCCTTGGGTGTCAAGAAGATAAGTTTGGATATTTTTTTGGGTCCTTAATCATTCAAAATGGAAAAATGACCGAGCGCCACATATTTAAGGCTGAGGCTCCTAACTCTTTAATGGCTTTTCCATTGACTATTGGACATCTAGAAACCTAGACACTTGAGGCCTGATATAGGTGCGCCCAAGCTCCTAAAATCATTTGAAGGGAAAGTGTCGTATGCATTGGGCAACGTAGTTCAACATAAACATTGTTGATGCATCAAACATCCATTTTAAAGATAGATGTGGAATAATGGTGGCCCTAATTTTTTTATTTAATGTTTTTTAAATATCTTCATATTCCCATGGTTAAGATTCTTAGCCTCTAAATTTTTGGATCCAAAATCAATGTCTAAGATGGATTTTGTAAGGATAATTTATAAAAAGAGATGAACCGGCCAACTCACTTACCCTTATTTGGATGCAAGTTCGCCTACAAATTTGAATGGGCTTAAAATTTTATGATTGCCCTTTGTTTGCCCTTTACACTTTTGGAATAAGAACATCTATGTAACATAAAAAGTATAGAAAGAGACCATTTACTTCTAGCATAAAGATGTCGCAAATACTCATCCGTCATATGTCAAATCAAGTGATTGTAAAAGTATCATTGACTAGACTCAAAATGCTAAAAAATAAAATAAAAATATTGAACTTCATGATATTTCCCAATTGATCTAATTTGACATTTAACAATCCCTTATATGAAAGGGATGGTTCTTTTTTTTTGGCTGAATAAAAGGATGTACTTTTGGACTACAATTATTGAGGTTTCCACGTGAAATCCACTATGGCGGGGCTTGTAAGTAGAGGATCATCTTTGCAGTCTTGTTTAAATTAAAAGACCCTATTAATTTAGCGCGTATGTGGGAAGAATGAAACACGTGTTTCTTAGTTAATTGGGTGAGGAAAAACCATAGTTCGAATGCCACTTCATCCTAAAATCAACATCTAACATGCTTAATTTTGAGCACTAATATCCTAATTATAGATCTTTCTAGCTCCCTTTTCCCCAGCTCATTAGTGTCTTGGATTTCATCTTGATGAAGAGATAAAAATATCATAGGAACACATGAACAACCTAAAAGAAAGGCCAATGTGATTTTTTATTGGGGAATATATATATATATATATATATATATATATATATATATATATATATATATATATATATATATATACCCCTTTCTTTTAGCAAAAGAACACTTACAGGTGGTCTTTATTATAATAAGATAAATTTCAAAATAAAATTAACATAACAATAAAACCAAGATCTTAACAACTTGATGCCATTGAAACAACTATGCACTATGCTTAAGAGTAAAAGATAAGATTGTAGGAAACAAAAAGAAGCGTGACGGAGATTAGCTCAACTAGGCTTATTACACCCCACATCGAGTCACCACCATCCGATGGCGCAAGATCAACGGTCTAGTTTCAATCTCAAACTGGGAAAGCAAATTTCGACAAGCCACACCAATGGAACATGAACCCCTTTGATCACAAACTTAAACCCTAGGTGAATTCTCTTAGCAATCTAGTTTGAGAGAGATAGATTCTCTTTTTGCTAAACCCTAAAACCGTTAGCCGTAAATTCATATTTGAGATATAGGAGAGAAGAACTCCATAACCTAAACCCTTAGGTTCTTTCACAATGTGGGAGAGAGAGATCAAACATGAGAGAGGTAAACTTTCTTAAAAAAGAAAGATAAAAAGATAAGGTGTAGAGATTTTTTGGTAGAGACAATATATTTTTATAGGCTTTGAATAAGATTAGGGTTTCTTAGGGTTTTCTTTGGCTTGCCTTTTCTTGTGAGATTGAACATAGACCGTTGATCAAGCGTGACTTGTGGGGTGAGAGATTTGAGCCATCCATTCCATATATGAGTTATCAACATTATGGAAGGTGCATGAACCATTATCCTCCTTTCCTAAACCATTTTCTCATCAATAGAAATTAAATAAATTAAGTCTAATCAAAATATTGTGCATACCATAAAATAGCACAAGTCTACTCAATCTTTCCACAAAATCTTTCAAAGATATATCAACTCAATATTTAGTCAACATCTTCTAACCATATGGCCATATGTCATATCATCAAAAAATAGGAAAGAGAATAAGGGTGGGGAGTGCCACCCAAGGGAGGCACTCATGGGCCCCACCTTTTAAAAATATGGTAAGCCCATGTGCACAATGGGCTCCCATGATATTTTTATATATTTAAAATTAATAAAAATATTTTAGAATATTATTTGAATATTGAAACAATTGTAAAATCAATATCTTTAATTTTATAGATCCAAAAATTATAAAATATCCAGGGGTTCATAAAATTCAAATAATAATATTAAAATAATTTTCATCATAAAACAAATACAATTAAGTTAATTTGATGGGAAAATGAACCATATAGTTTAAGAATCAACAGTCATGGGGCACTTCACCTTCATATGTGGACTACATACCACACTTGCTTTATCATACCGACCCAGTGTTTTCCATAACATACAGTCCAAGCATGGGCTCATTAGCGGGTCACCAAAGTCTGACAGATAAGCCAAAGGGTCGCAATCCCAGCCAGTGGGTTACAAGTCCTCCCTTAGAGACAAGTTAATGTCACCAAGACTTTATGTGACCACAGCTCTATGGCGCATAGGGGCATCTCTCGCACATGCATACGCTTCACCCTAAAAGGTGGATTTCTAGTTTTTCCAAACGATCTATTGATATGCATGCCGTGTGATGGTACATGGATGAGGTTTTGGCCCCTGTTTCTGTAGGCCACCATCACACACAAGGGTGGTCACCAAGACTTTATGTGACCACAGCTTTATGGCGCATAGGGCATCTCTCGTACATGCATACGCTTCACCCTAAAAGGTGGATTTCTAGTTTTCCCAAACGATCTATTGATATGCATGCCATGTGATGATACATGGATGAGGTTTTGGCCCCTGTTTCTGTAGGTCATCATCACACACAAGGGTCGTACAGTTCTTCGGCTCACTCATCCGGGCATGTTCTCCGACCTCATCAAGGGCTAACCCATAAACCCTCATCGGTTTGTTCTTCATGCCCAAGTAACATGGGTTTTTTCCAAAAAACTGGCTTAGAACATTAAGCATAGATCAGTATCAGCAAACCATCGTTTGCTTAATATGGTCTACGAGGGACCACACTCCCACTGAGTTCATGTTCTACTATATCATTTATTTTATAAGCACTCATAAGGCCTTTAAAGGCCACATAAACCCAATATCTCCCACTTGGCCTTTGAATGCATTACATTCCATTTTTCTCACTTTCTCTTATTCTCATCTCTCTCTTTCCCAATTACAATCTCTCTCAAATATTTTTACTTATTCTCTCAATATATTAATCATGTCTTTCGTCATCAATCCTTTCACAAAAGATTTATAGAGGCAATACATTTTCTCTTATTTGCTCGGATCTCATCTCAAAAATGGTTGTAGCTCATCTTTTACATCGCATTGCGAATCATGGACCTGTTGTCGTAAAAGACCATCACGTACCCTCATCGCATGGGGTCATATGTTTATGGGCTCAAAAGAGTTCTTCAAATAAGCTGCTCCCTTTTGTAGCCATACAACGGACACCAAATATTTGGGTTTCGTGGGTGAACAACATTATAGTCTATTGTCCCATTTGGCATGTCAATACTAGCAGGTGCTACCACTGGAATATTTAGTTTATCTGGATCTCAATCTTTGGCAATCTCACATCATTCCTCAGGTGATAAAAACAAGGTTTTATTTGCTTGGAGTTCTTATGGAATCGTGGCTCCTTTGACATGCATATCGTCACTGTGCGGTCGCAAAAAATTATTACTACCTCACAACGTACGATGTAAAAGTCAAGTCGATTAAGAAATTTCTTAATCCATACGACCTCCTCGGTCACCAAACAACACGCTACGTACTCTGCCTTCATGGTGTACAATTTTGTCACATCATATTTCTTTGATTTTCAAGAAACTGCACCTCCTCCAAGCATGAACACATATCCAGATGTAGAATTCGTATCATCTGGATCTGTAAGAGAGCTTGTACCTGTATATCTGAATATCCAAGCAGCTCAAAAAAACGTGGGACTGTAGCAGCTCCCACTCAATTATTGCACATACAACATATACATTCTCAACATTATTATGCATATATCATAAAGTAGCATATCAAGTCTCATGCAATATATAATTTAATACTCGTTGGTTTCACAATATGCAAAAACCTTCATGAACCACAAATGTTCAACCATACTAGACATCTTGGCAGTAAATTCATACAAACCAAGTTATCTAATGGACACAATATGTGTCAGAGAAGCTCAACATGATGGTATTTCTACAACATTCCCTATGGTCCAAAGTCTTAAGTAATCAAGGATTCTAAATAACTAGAAACATGGGTCAAAACATATAGGTATTTAAAAAAAATAGTGCATGATAGTTTTTCTCCTACTTTTATAAATACCTTCAAGACATAATGTTTTTCTTTTTAATAAAAAAATTTGACTTGGTATATATATATATATGCATTCACAAGCAATAGTTATATAATAGTATGACAGTTTAAAATTATTTTCATAAAAACTTCATAGACCTTGCAAGACTATGTGGTTTTCTCAAAACCATATTCATAGACTTAGGCTTTTCTCAAATCATCTAATTTAATTATAAAATACATGCTTAGCCTTCATAAACCATTTTACCGCATTCACATTTAATTTCCTACCAAGTCAAGTTCATAGCCATAAAAACAAATCGTATATACCATTTTATAATTTTATCCAAAATAAAGCGCGACTAAATAATGTATATTAAAGCCTTGACAAAATACTTCCTTTTTGGCAATTATGGAGAATTTATCAAGAGATCATCATCACATACAACACATCATATTATAGACATTATTGAAAGGATGGTCACCAAGACCAAGTTCCATCAGAACACTCCATTTGTGCTTACATTTTTTGAATGAGCCATACCCATCTCTCGTGTTTCATCTTTAGGGCTCAAAGCCCTTGATCAAATCACATCTCCATGTGTATCACTACCATAATTAGTTCATACTCAAGCACAAGGAGGCACAAAAACACAAGGTATTCAAAACAAACACTTTAAAATTTGTTAGCACTTATCACTTAATGTCCATACGCTTCATACATATTCATAAAACAATTAGCCAAAATATAACCAAAGTACATTAAATAAAGTTATTGAATCCTTTTTCCATATATAACATTTCCCAATATGACCTTACCATATAATGTGGGATAGATTTCATACCTCAAAACCATATAATGTGGTACCTAAGCTTTCTTGATTAATCGCTTTCACTTGTTTGACAAGCTTTTGTGATCTTGAAAGTGCACGTAACTGATGGAGAATATATTGGTCATTGGTTTCACATGTCACAAAGTGTCCATCTCTTCGGCACTTGGATTCTCCTGTTTTACACCGAAGAAAATATCTTCTTCATCCCATTATTTCAAATATCACAATTTCGATTCTTCCACTGATCTTTAGTGCTTCTATGCTATCACCAAGTCTCTCTATATATCCATTCATTTTGAAGAAACCAAAATGTTTTTATAGGTATTGTGTTTCTTCTTCTTTCTGCTATTCCCAAATCGAATACTCTTCACATAGAGTATCATATCTTGTCAACTCTGGAGTACCTCTCTCTGAAGTTTTATTATAATAAATCATACTCATAGCACACTATAAAACATTTTTCAATGAGCCCAAAAAAAAAGGTCTTCATAATTATGAATCCAAAGATGTGTCTTAATATGCCACATCGTCTTAATTTACTGCAGAATATAACTTGAGCATCCCATGATAAAAATATGATATCTTTCAACTCACAAAGAGTTAATCTTCGAATCCTTTTAAGTATTGAAATAGACTCAAAAGAATATAAAATAGTGCTCAGTTCCATCCCAAAATCATACCATTTAGTGGATATTCATTTTAGAGACATTTAAGTCACAATGTAATTTTTTTAATTGAAAATCAGGTTGAGCACCTCTCAATAAAAAATTTGTTTCTCTCAATCCTCAGAATTTTTTCTTGAGATATATTGTGTTGAAAAATAGACTCAAAACCAAATCATAACATCATAGTTTGAATCCTAAATAATATTTTTCTTCAAAAAAATAAATAAGTGACATTTACGTCGTAAAATAAATCATACTGCAGAATTTCAGGATGAACACTATCTAGTAAAATTGTCATTTCTCTCTACCATCATACAGTTTTCCTTTCAAACTAATTTTGTTTGAAATTAGACACATATTAGTAACATATATATTTTCAACGGCCTTATATCATTATGTTAAGTAGGCTTTATAAATATAGGTATTCATATCTTCAATGAAGGACATACCAAATTATAGAAAATTCAATATGACATCTTTTCAATCTAAAATTTTTATTCCTCTCTTTCCATAGATATTTCTCTTTCAAATAAATTTTATTACAAATTAGACTCAGAATGAAAGTTAAAAACTTAATGTGAAAACATTATGTTAATAATAGAAATTAAATCTTAACTTCCAAGTCATGAAAATAATTTTCGTTGCAGAAAACAACACTTGCACATCTTTCAATAAATTGATCATATCTTTCAAACCACAAGGACTTTCTTGATGAAACATTTTTTGTTTAAAAGTAGACTCAATTTTGTGAGTCACAGTCCAATTTTAGCTAGAAATAAAATCATATGATTGGTGAGAAAAATTACGAAACTCAATAGACACTTCCTGAATTTTACATGGTTAGAATTGACACCCTTCATTGTTGAGTCCATAACTCTTAATTCCTATAGGATCTCTGAAATTTTTCAGGTAAATCCTACTCTTAAATACACAAAATATCACTAAAGTATGTAATAGTATTCTTTATATCTCTACTCCAAAATAGCTAAGAATACTCATTACGCAAAGTGCCTTTTCGGTATTGGAATATTTCAATAATTCTTAATCGTGGGTATATTTCTTGACCACAAAGGTCATTAGCTTTCTTATATCTCATTTCCAAGCTTGATCTAAACTCAATAAAGAGAAAAGATAATTAATGGCATCAAGTATCAATAGCTCTGATACCAATGAAAGAAAGACTTATGTGATCTTTTATCAGGGAGTACATTTTTTTTTTTTCACCCCTTTCATTTGAATAAAGATCACTTACAGGTGGTCTTTATTATAATAAGATAAATTTCAAAATAAAATCAACATAATAATAAAACCAAGATCTTAACAACTTGATGCTATTGAAACAACTATGCACTATGCTTGAGAATAAAAAGATAAGATTGCAAGAAACAAAAAGAAGAGTGCCGAAGATTTCCTCAACTGGGCTTATTACACTCCACACCGAGTCACCACCATCCGATGGCACGGGATCAACGGTTTAGCTTCAATCTTGAATCGAAAAAGCAAATTTCGACCCAAGTCACACCAATAGAACATGAACACCTTTGATCACAAACTCAAACTCTAGGTGAATTCTCTTAGCAACCTAGTTTGAGAGAGATGGATTCTCTTTTTGCTAAACCCTAAAACCCTTAGCCGTAAATCCATATTTGAAAGATAGGAGAGAAGAACTTCATAACCTAAACCCTTAGGTTCTTTCACAATGTGGGAAAGATAGATCAAACATGAGAGAGAGAAATTTTCTTAATAGAGAGATAGAAAGATAAGGTGTGCAGATTTTTTGGTAGAGACAATCTATTTTTATAAGCTTTGAATAAGATTAGGATTTCTTATTTCCTTGGCTTGCCCCTTCTTATGAGATTGAACATAGACCGTCGATCAAAAGTGACTTGTGGGATGAGAGATCTGAGTCATTCATTCCATAGATGGGCTATCAACATTATGGAAGGTGCATGAACTATTATCCTCCTTTCCTAAACCATTTTCTCATAAATAGAAATTAAATAATTAAATCTAAACAAAATATTGTGTATACCATAAAATAGCATAAGTCTACTCAATCTTTCTACAAAATCTTTCAAAGATATATCAAGTCAATATTTAGTCAATATCTTCTAACCATATGACTATATGCCATATCACCAAAAAATAGGAAAGAGAATAAGGGTGGGGCGTGCCACCTAAGGGAGACACTCATGGGCCCCACCTTCAAAAAATATGGCGGGCTCATATGCATAAAGGGCCCCATGATATTTTTATATATTTAAAATTAATAAAAAGATTTTATAATATTATTTGAATATTTAAATAATTGTAAAGTCAATATCTTTAATTTTATAAATCAAAAAATTATAAATAAAATATCCAGAGATTCATAAAAATTCAAATAATAATATTAAAATAATTTTCATCATAAAACAATCACAATTAAATTAATTTGATGAGGAAATGATCCATATGGTTTAGGAATAGATAATCATGGGGCACTCCACCTTCAATTGTGGACTACAGACCACACTTGCTTTATCAAACCGACCCAGTGTTTCCCATGACCCATAGTCCAAGCAGAGGCTCATTAGCGAGTCACCAAAGTCTGGCGGATGAACTAAAGGGTCGCAATCCCAGTCTGTGGATTATAGGTCCTTCCTTAGAGACAAGTTAAGGTCACCAAGACTTTATGCGACCACAGTTCTATGACCCACTCGCACATGCATACACTTCACCCTAAAAGGTGGATTTCTAGCTTTCTCGAACCATCTATCAATATGCATGCCGTGTGATGGTACATGGATGAGGTTTTCGAGCATGTCTCTGTAGATTACCATCACACACAAGTGTCGCACAATCCCTCGGCTCACTCATCTGGGCATGCTCTCCGACCTCATCAAGGGCTAACCCATAAACCCTCATCGGTTTGTTCTTCATGCCCAGTTAACATGGGTTTTTTTCAACCGACTGGCCTAGATCGTTAAGCACAGATCGGTATCAGCAAACCATCGTTTGCTTAGTATGGTCCACGAGGGACCACACTCCCACTGAGTTTATGTTCCACTATATCATTTCATTTTACAAGTACTCATAAGGCCTTTAACGCCACATAAATCCAACATAATCATGTGATGCCTAAGTACTCACATGGCATTTTTTTTTTCCATTAACAAAATTTTATACATCTTAGCAAAAAATATCTCCTCATACAAAAGGCCCCCCAAATCAATTTCTTGGGATGTGTTTGATTGGTGGAAGGTATAGTTACCAAAGTTGTCTTTACTGTCAATTTCAGAAACTACACCTTTAATGGGATAGAATGGAAGCGTAACTTCCCAAATTGATGTCTTTCTACGGGACGTAACTTTTGAAACTGTTGATGTTAACGCTTGATGATTTGCAATGCTATATCTTGAAAAGAGAACTTTTGAAATTAACGCTTGATGCTATATCTTAGGCTTCAAATTCCCATATTGATGTTAACGCTTGATGATTTGTAATGCTATATCTTAGGTTCAATTCTTAAGGGTAGGGACCCTCTCCCACTCACCCCCAAAAAAAAAAGAAACACAAGGACCGATACAGTGTGGTTCTTGTTTTCTACCTTGGCACTAAAGAAGAAAGCAAAGTTTCTTTCTATATCTAACACACAAGTAGAACTAAAGGGAATTTAACATAGTAATGAGACAAAAGGAAAATTGTTTCATACAGGCTGGACCACATTTCTACAATATGCGGCCTACAGGCATAAAGCATCCATCTTAAAGATGGATGCAAATAGGTGGTCTATCTAAAAAAAATGTAACTAACGGTCCAAATGTTTTCTTAATATAGTTATTATTTCTATTTTTCAAAAAAAAATTTCATATTCATGATCTCCATGTTAAAAATTATATATTCTCTAAAAATTAAGATCACATTATATTTAAAAAATATATTTATTACCAAGCCCATATTTCTACAATATGCTGCTTGGCGGCATATAAACCGGGTCCGAGACAAAATGAGAGATACATAAGTCTTCTCTTTCCACAATTTGCTAGTCCCACGAGGTACACACCACTAAAAGAAATTTAGGTTCAAAGTTCAATCTTCAAATGAGCCGTCTTTCTTTTGAAGCTTCAAGTTAACATGGAGACCGCCGCCTTCATTAAACCTTGTGGTTTGAGAATTTTGCAAGTTAACATACATGGCAAAAATATTATCTACTCCCGCGAGAGCATCGATTAAAGGAAGGGTGAATTTTGCCACAAGAACTAGATTTATTATTTGTCTTAAAAAAAAATTGTAGTTTCGATGGGAAACTTACGATTGCTTGAAAAATTATATTCGCCCCAAATTCAAAATCCTCTTTTCTACCAGGTTTTGGGATGCACCTAACTTCTATCGTATAAGTTACAACCTTATATAAACTTTTCCTAAAAGCACAGTGTTTTTATTCATGGGATATTCGTAACTAAATCTACGTCCCCCCAAGGCATCACGCATCCATCATAAAGATGGAAGTAGGGTGGTGATCCTTCTAAAAAAGATAAAAACTAATGGTCTAAATTGTTTGTTCAAAAGATATTATGTTTAGCTTTTTTTTTTTTTTTCAAATTAATGATCTTCATATTGGAAAAATCATATCATGGAAAGTGGCACATATCTACATACGATGTAGTTGGCATACATATACATCCGTAGCTGTAGAGGTAAGGTGCAGCTTCAAATTTTATCATGCTATATAATTTTGATGTAAAATGTTCTTGGGATTATCTCAAAATCTATTTTTATATTTAATTATAAAATTTTAAATTTTAAAATTAGTTAAAAATCAAGTAGATATATAAACATATGAAAATATTGAAAATCAACGATGTAGATAATATGTTGTAAAATGCACTATTTCTAATACTTAAAATCTTTTTATTTTTCATGGTCATACTTCTCGATGTCGGATGATCAATCAAAAGGTTTTTCAACATTAAAATTATCTTTTCCAATGAATTTTTAAGTGCATATGTAGCTATAAAGATAAGGTTGCAACCATATATAAACTTTTTCCATCTACATACTGAGTCCTAAACTCCTAGGACCTATAAAAACGCCGTCCATAACATCTTGAAGTTACTTCATTATTAGAGACGAGATTTTAAGTTTATTAGGGACGGTATAGATTTTTCTTAATGTGCCTGTTAATCAATGCCGTATAATAAAAATGACAGGATTTCTTCCCTGTTTCATTGGAGAAGTACTTGCGTTGTGGGCCCTTGAGGTTCTATGCCCTATCACAAAAGCATGTTTGTTCTAAAATTACTTTCCAAGTTATTCCATATGTCCGGTGTTTTCGATAAATCGAACATCGGACATGTAAATTTTTTACGTTTGAATAAAAGAAAACGGTTCGATATTCAAAATATCAAATTCCAGGTAGCTCATTAAGCTTAAATCTTGCCATCCGATTTTCAATATACCGGACAACTTTTTTCTCTCTCTAAAAAAAATCCAATCTCCCCACTGTTCCCTAAAAGCAAATCAAAGGCATACGGCCTCCCCCATAAATATCACAAAAAATTGAACCCTGTCGTTCATGTATTTTCATAAATTTTCGTACTAAAAAACCTGTTTTAATCCCTCTTGCGAAAGCGGCTCATTTTAGTGGACGGCGATACTACAAATCTGAGAAACATTACAACATACTTTGGATCCGTATGCTGAACGATGCACAAGTAGCTCAATTAGCGCCCAATATCAGAACGGACGGTGATGATCAATCTTTCAGTTATACTTAGCGGATTTGCCCGTAAGTGTGGTGAAGAATGGGCGCCAAAATTATTTGTGTTTTAAAACCCGGAGCTCCATGTTTGGCTTATTGTTTCTCTCTCTATTGCCATGAAATAGTTGCAGAGGTTTTTCGAGTTCAAGTACCAGCTTCACGCGCTAGTCTCCCATGTTCGAGACCTTGCAGTGAGCATCTTAACTCTTCTCGCTTCTCTTCTGTTTCTCTTTCTTCTTTGCCTTTACTCATCCCGCCCTTTATGCTTCTCCCAAAGCAGGAGACAGAGAAGTACACAAAGGATGAACTATCTTTCTCCATTCATCTTCCATGCAGACTTCCCTGCTTCTAATCTTTCCTTTTTTACAATAAATGTGTGCTTCTATTTCTCAAATCAGAAAAAAGAAAAATGATACTTAACACAATCTATGATTTTTCTAGCTTTTGAGTTGAAGCTTCAATTATGGTAACAAATTTAGAGTGAACAGATAAATTCAGAAAAGGAAACAGAAGTAGAATTCAACCTACATGAATTCCAAGCTTGCGCCTAACCTCATCACCAGAAGCTAATTGTGCATTCAGATCATGAATTTTCCTATTGAATTCAGCTTCAGATTGCCTACGTTTCTGAATCGAACAACAAATGGAGAAAATAAATACAAAAATCATGGAACCATCAGAAGCCAGGCAGTCCAAAAGAGATCAGGAAAGATAATGAAAATCGACAAGAGAGAGAAAGACAGGGAAAGAGAGAGATTCAAACCTAAATAGCTCTTTTCCCTAATCATTTACTGCACTTTTGTAAATCTGCTTAATAATTCTCCCTGAAATGATGTTTTCCACATTCATTTGCCGAATGTGGGAACTTTGGTTATAACTTCCTATTTAGGATTGGTGATTTAAAGAATGAATTTACGCTTCAAAATATGGTGTCCTCCTATGACATGGATTATTGTACTATCACTATTATCACCTCATCTTCTTTGAACAAAAATGGGAGAGCTATAAATTAGTTTATGATGTAGATATGATTGTAGCTGGAAGTTAATTCCTCATAAGTTCTCTATCATTTTCGCAATTAATAATTTTTCCTAATATCTCTCGTGTATAATTTTATCTCTTTTCTTTATGATTTGTGTAGATGAAACTCCTTCAGGACGAGAACTCCTTGTTAGAACACAAGCAAAAGGAGTTAAAGGGGAGTATAAATAACCTTCTTGAATCAAGAGAGACATTATGAGCCAATACGAGGTCAGTTTTTGTATTTTGAGAGAAGTTTTGCATTTATATATCAAGGCTCTAGAATTGAACCAAACAGTGCGTGAAGGTGCTGCGATTCACTTTTCTAAATGGTCACACAAAAAAATACCTATTGCATTATGGGAGCTCCTTCTAAGAAATAAGCTAGTTGACAATAAGGATTGAAGTAAACATTCAGAAGACTTACTTAAAACTCATATATCAAAGTTATAGGCTAGGCATGCTTGCCATTCATTGCTAAATACAATTAAGCATGAGTTAAATACAGGGTAGAGATACTACTCATCAATCCAAGTCCATTTCCTCAATTTTTCTCAGTACGTCTCGTTCTTCATACAGAAGTGAGAAGCCTGAGATGGTATCTACATCTAGCTCAGAGATAAATTGATAAGCTCTAACTGAAATATGTAGCAAGACCGTTTGGCTTTATTCTAATTAGATCTTGGAGCTCATTTAGCAACTCCTACTTCCTCTGTTATCGTTGATGTTCATTCTTGATACTCATATTGGTTTTGCTTTTCTTTCACAGATGTTCTTTACATATTGAAATTTACAAGTCCTTCTAGAAAACTCTACACCATCCATTCGATAATATCTATTATCAGATGACCTGCAATAATGGGCAATTTGTTTTAATTTTATTGCAATAAAAGGTGTGCCTCAATTGTGTGCGCATGATCGGAATTATGAAATGATTTCTCAATTGACTGAATGGGACAGTGCATCCATTGTATACATGAGCTACCAAAAAGACCAAAACATCCTTATGGGTTAATTACATATTTGCAGCACAGAAAATGCCCCAATTGTAATTGAAGAGTATGTAGACAATTCACGTTCCAACTCCGGCCTGATGGGCAAGGATTGATTAGCGACAGCTTATGCACTAATTATCAACAAAATTCATCCTAACAAACAAACCAGGTAGATGACGTGTCTTAGATTTGTGCAATAGTGATGCTCAGTATTGGTGGTCATCTGATGATAAATGTTTTCACATTAATGGGTCGAGTTTTCTAGAAGGATTTGAACCAGTGTGTACGCGAAGTTATTGTTGGGTTTATGTGGCCATTAAATGCTTTATGAGTGATTGTAATAAAACATTTGATATAGTGGAACATGAACTCAGTGGAGTGCACTCCCTCATGGACCATAATATGCAAACAGTATTGCAGATACCGATCTGTGCTTGACGGTCTAGGCCAGTTGGTTGGAAAAAACCCATGTTACCTAGACATAGAATATAAACCGATAATGGTTCTAATGGGTCATCCCTTGATGAGGTCTGAGTATGCACGGATGAGTGAGCCGAGGGACTGTGTGACCCATATGTGTAATGGTGGCCTTCAGAGACGGGGTCAAAACCTCATCCACACACCATCACACAACATGCATAATGATAGCCATTCCGAGAAAGCAAAACCACATTTCAGGGTGAAGCTTATGCATGTGCGAGAGATACCCCTATGCGCCATAGGAGCTGTGGTTGCATCAAGGTCTAGGTGACCTTGGCACGTCTCTAAGAGAGAACCTAAAATCCACAGACTGAGATTGCAACCCCTTGGCTCATCGGCTAGACTTTGGTGACCCGCTAATAAGCCCCTGCTTGGACTGTGGGTCATAGAAAACACTGAGTCGGCCTAATAAAACAAGTGTGGTTTGTAGTCCACAGTTGAAGGTGGAGTGCCTCATGATGGTTGATTTAATCCCTAAACCATATGGATCATTTTCCCATCAAATTAATTTAATTATATTTGTTTTATTATAAAAATTATTTTAGAATAATTATTTGAATTTTTATAAACTCTTGGATATTTTATTTATAAAATTTGGATTTATAAAATTAAAAATATTGATTTTACAATGGTTTAAATATTCAAATAATATTTTAAAAATTCTTTTATATATATAAAAATTTTATGAGAGCCTATTGTGCACATGGGCCCGCCATATTTCTAGAATGTGTGGCCCATGAGTCCCTTCCTTGGGTGGCACGCCCCATCCCTTTATTTTCTTTCTATATGTTATAAGATTTGACATGTGGTCAAATTGATTATAAGGTTGGAAAGATATTTGACCGAATATTGATTTGATATACTTTTGAAAGATTTTATGAAAGTATGAGAAGACTTGTGGTATTTTATGGTATGCACAATATTTTGATTGAAATTAATTTGACTTAATTTCTATTGATAGAAAAATGGTTTAGAAAAGGGAATAAAGGTGGGTTCATACACCTTTCACAATTTTGATGGCCCATCTATGGAATGGATAACTCAGATCTTTCACCCCACTAGTCACTTTTGATTAACGGTTCACACTCAATCTCACTAAAGAGACAAACTATGAGAAATCCTAAACCTAATTTTGTTCTATAAATAAAGGACTTCCCCTCCTCTATTCTCTACACTAACCTCTCTGTTTACTCTCTCTAAAGTCTCTCTACTCTCTCTCTAGAGGGGTCTCTCCTAGTTCAATTAAGGGGCATGCCCCAAGACCCTAGAGCGAGCTAGAGCTTTCTCTCTCTAGCTCTACCAACCCTTAGGTACAAAATAAGATGAGAGAGAAAGAGTATCCCTCCTAGGTGGGGCGTGGCCCTTAGGTGTGGCTAGAGAGAGAAATTAGATCTAATTTCAATCTCAATCTAATTTCAATCTCAATCGTCGATCCCGCGCCATCGGATGGTGGTCATTCGATGTGGAGTGTAATAAGCCCGGTTGAGGTAATCTCCAGCACTCTCTACTTTTATTTCTTATAATTTCATCTTTATATTCTCAAGCATAAGAAATAGTTATTTCAATGGCATCAAGTTTCAAGATCTTGGTTTTATAGTTTTGTTGGTTTTATTTTGAATTATATGTTATTGTAATAAGACCACTTGTAAGTGATCGTTTGCCAAAACAAAAAGGGTGAAGAAAAAAAAAAAAAAATTCCCTGGTAAAGATCACATTGATCTTTCTTTCGGTTATATTATAACTTCACTTCAATAGTTTTTGGCTTTGTTGGGCTGTATCTTGACCATGAAGCTCAAGAGCCTATTTTATGTAATGCAGATACATTATTTCCTCTTTAGCAACATTGATGGCATGTTATACTTGTATCCAGGAATCTACATGTGCATTGAAACATTCCATTGAGATGAGAGACCGAAAGATAGCAGTTCTCTGCGAGAAGATTCACCACCAATATTTACTATTTGACTCTATTAAAAAAGAAACTGTTTGTATCAAGCAAGTTGTTGACAGAAAGCATTGGCTTGTGAGCGAAAAAGAACAATCAGGCATGTAGCTTTCTGTCTCGAAGCTGTAATCTTTTGTCAGCTTTATTTTGGAAGCAGAATCATTGGATTTTTTGCCCACTCAAAATTTATTTTCATTGTACAGTTCTTTATTTGGATCGCTTATTCATCATCTTCCTTGCATGTCTAACACTCAGCTATATTGAAAAGGAAGGTGGATGACATTTGTTATTCGAAAAAGACTTTAAAGGTATGGTCACTTCCTGAATTGGAGTTCATTGCTCTCAGGACAACTCTCTCAATATTTATGAAGTCCAATGGAATGTATTTCAAAATCACATAAATCTGAAGATGCTTCTCATTCTCTCTGACGGATGCCTGTCAGTTCATATTTCTTTGCTTGATGCAAACTGGATACTCTGTTAGATGCAACTAGCACCTTGATTTATGGGCTTCCTAAATATTTGCCTGTGTTTGTGGAGTGGGAGACTATTACTAGGTTTCTGTCCTTGCATTTTTCTTGTTGAGCCTGCTATATTTTTCTCCTTTACCTTCAGTTTCTGGTTTGCCACTCAGAAGGTTTATTGATTCTATCTTTGCAGAGAAGACACGAATTTTAGAGAATAAAATCAAGAACAACCAAGACGAGCTCAAGAGAAAGGATCAAACCACTTTGGAGACGAAAAAAGGATAGAGGAATTGACAACAATAGATGGTCTTCAACCACAAATAGAAGCTATATCCATCTCATACTTGTCTTTATGTGAAGTATCAGTCAAAAGTGATTTGAGTATCAGTTTACGGTCAGATGTTTTATCTTGACCAAGATTACCTTCAGAAGGACATATCTGTAAAGGAAGAAACTATCCAAAGTTTGGTTACTGAGAAACAGGTTTTTTGAACTTTGTCTGATCTTTCATTCTTCAATTTCCCACATTGATTGTATTGAATGATTCATTTATATTGAAAATGATTCATTTATTTTGAAATGAAAGGCCTTGCTTTTGGAGATACAGAACTTGGGATTGATCTTGCAAAAGATTCAGGAGACCGCTTCGGCCAAATTTACAGTAGTAAGAAATCTCGGGTTTTTTATTGCTTAATGTAATTCCTCTTGGAAATCTGCTTACTGGAATTCTTAGGAAGCAAGAGAGATTTTAATCCTAGAAAGGTTTATTGGATTAAGGGGAGTCTGTTCTGATTTTCACATAACCAAAATGAAAACATACATAAATTTGGTTATTACATCTGTCCATATCACTACTCAAAATATGCTTCTTGCGTACACAGGATCAGGGAGTACTTCTTTCAGCACTACAAGTTAAAGTTATAGACCATGAAATAAACTCAAAGCAGCCTGATAGGTGGATCTATGGTTCCACATCAAGCAGTTTTCCTTTATTTTCTTTTCTTCAGTTGAGCACATACATAGAAAATAAATAGTGGCATTATATTCCTATCTTATTGTCACTTTTCAGGTCACGTATCAGGTTAGACGAAAAGATTCAAGAGGATGATGCAAGTTTGGTATACAAGCATCTTGAACGAGGTAATGCTATAAATATAGTTATTTTTATTGCACACTCCTTGGAATTTGTTTTTTCATTCATGAGCTCTTGATTGGAACCAATAACCTAGGGTTCCAAGACTAAGCTTCAAAACCATTAGGTTCCATCATGAAAACAAACTACAATCAGATGTCTAATAAATCATTTGTCTTATTAACTACTACTCCGATGCATAATCTGTCTAATACACTGTGATTGTTAACCCACATGAGCATACCATATATTTCGGATTACCATAACATTGATTGTTTCCATACAACCCAGCCAGTTGGTTGATTCTTTCACCCAAGTGATGTCCTCAAATCCTGTATCACAAACTGATGGAAACAATGTCTCTGTTGATGGAAAGGTGGTAGGAGCAATCAAGCTTTGAGTTGGTGTCCATACATACTTCCATTTTTCTGGTTTGGTAGTGTATTAATGCTTATACCCTTGCTCCTATTAATGAGTATTATTCATGCAATAGTTTTATGATCTTACAGGGCGAGTGTGTTTCTTTTGTGCAAGAGCTTGACACTGAGAGTTCTATGACCAAAACAGAAACTTGAAGTGAGAGGTAACATGCTTGTTCAATTATGCTTTTTACTGGGTTCACCTATTTGACAAAATTGTGAGAAGTTCAGTCTTTCCATTTGTGAAATTGGGAATAATCTTACCGCTTGGTATTTTGTCAATGTGTTTTACATTGCATGTTTTGCTTTTCATGTTCCCTATCTAGTATCTACGGCTTCTCATATCTATGTGAACTTTATGGCTCCACTTCACTATAAATACTGGAACTCATGTGTTTCCAGATTAGTTACTTCTCAAGTTGGGATTTGCAATTTCTATCAACTGCGAATCGATGCTTGGAGTTAAAGTGGACTTTCTTTCTAAGGGTTGTGTTCCAGTCTATTATGTATACTTTGTATATAATTCCCATTAAAATTGCAACAAGTTCAATGAGAAACAGCAAAACACACCATGCCATGCAGGAATAGTTGTGCCTCGGGCTACATGTAACCTGCAATGTCTTTGTTGTTAGCTCAAGAATTGTTGGTAACTTGATTTCGATCTTAAAATGCTAGTTCGGTCGTAAATTGTTTCACTTTTTATGACATATTTGAGATTCTGGGCATCCTCAAAATCAATATATTTTCTATGCAAAATTTCTGAACATGTATCTTTACATATGATCATTTGATTCAGTTAAAATTGACAACAACATGTTTCTTTATGACTCGTGGATATTTGGGTTTGCTTTTGAACAAGTGAGTGTACTGCTGCGTTCCATTTAAATGTGAGAACAGTACACCTCATGTGGGTTATGTAGCAATAATGCACCATAGCAATCTCTGTTTCATCTAGTCATAGATTAGGCCAAAAGAAATTGTTCCACGTGGTGGTTGATCAGGATGTTTCGGAGAACTATGATCACCTTTGCTCATTCTTTGACAGAGTGGTTTCATGGCAGATCTCTACTGATTTCAATGCGGTCACCCACGGTTCCGATTTGTACTCTCTCTTAACGTTATAAGAGTAGTTCATGGTGATATTTACTACTTTTTTGTCATTTTTTTCCTTTATAAAACATGAGACGAGCTCCAAAGAGTTATTCTCTCTCTTCAAAGCGACATCTGCTTCTCCTTTCTCTCTCCACCTCTGTCTGCAATATAGACTCTGGTTGATTTTCCGGCAAACCCTTTCCACCATCTCTTCCTTTTAGACATTTTCTGGGTTTTCCGGCAGAGGGTGTGACTTCTAACAAGCGTTTTGGCGGCATTGATTTCTTCTATACTGGTTAGTTTTCCCTCTTTAATTATGGGCACCCAACTCTTCCAACTATTTTTTAGCTGACAGTTTGGGGCTTATTTAATTTAGAGCGGCCACATTCAGGCCACCCGCATTCTCTTTCTTAGCTGCTTTTTAATTTTCTGGCAAGGCACCGTTGCCCAAATGATGCTTCAAGAAACCCTTACAGGAAATTTTAGCCGGAAAACAGCCCGGCTTTGCCATTTTCCTGAACGCAGAGCAGAGGGTTTTCTTTGCCAAGAAATTTTCTCCACAAGCCCCCGTTTTTTTTCCACAAACCCCCAGGTTATACCTCTTTAGCTGCGGCCATTTTTGGTCTTCCATTTTCCCACAACGACCTTTTTTTTGCCAGGCAAACTTCTCTGATATATACCAAAAAAGTTTATATAAGGTTGCAACTTAAAATGTACAATCTTAAAAAATCCATCATAAAAATGTTGTTTGGATTTTGAAAAACCTTATAATTGATCATCTGACATTGAGATGTATGAATAAAAAAAATAAAAAAAAAAATTTGAGTCTGCATTGAGATGTATAAATATGAAAAGAAAAAAAAAAGATTTTGAGTCTACAAATAGTGTATCTTGCAATAAATTATCTGGACCGTCCATTTTCAAGATTTTATATGTTTTTGGATCTACTTGATTGAACCATTTTTAGAGTTTAAAAGTTTATAATCACAGATGAAAATAGATTCTCAAGGCATCTTAAGAATTTTTTATATCAAAATTTTATTTGTGATAAAATTTATTTATTTTTCAACAAGTATTTATGATAAAATTTAGAGGGGGCGCCTTAATTGGATTGTTTAAGGTTGCAACTTCATACAAACCATATATATATATATATATATATATATATATATATATATATATATATATATATATATATATATATATATATATATATATATATATATATATATATAAGTAATGATCCTATGAGGTCCTCTTATACCCATGTGTGTAGGACTTCAAAGGATCACCATTAAATTTGGCACACATCTCTAAAAAAGTCAAGTCCTACATGATAATTTTTCTATAGATCTGTGCCAAATTTAATGGTGATCTTTTTAGGTTCTACACATATGGGTGTGGGAGGGTCTCATAGGATCATTATATATATATATATATATATATATATATATATATATATGAAAAATACTATGCAACGCTTATAGGCGAAAACTAACAGTAATTTCGCTTATACTCATCACGGTTCAAAGTTAATCACATGGTCACAGTTGTCCAGTAGTGTTTCAATTTTCATTTTTTTTTCTACAAATCGGAATGATTTAAAATTTAGAATATATATTCATAAAAAAATAGGAGAATCTAATAAAAATATAAAAAAAATAATTCAAAAAATATAAATTGACCAAAATACCCCTAAAAATTTATGGGGGTATTGTGATCAATTTATATTTATAAAATATTATTTTTATATTTTTATTAGATGCGCTTTACTAATATTTACATACTCTCAAAATTTCAAATCATTCTGATTTATAAAAAAAAAATTGAAACACTACTGGACAATCGTAACCGTTCGATAAACTTTGGACAATGATGAGCATAGGCGAAATCACTTATCATTTTGGCCTATAGGCGTTGGAAAGACTGTTCTTATATATATATATATATATATATATATATATATATATATATATATCTTTCTTTATTTCTTGCATATCCTGGCTGTAATCTGCCTTCACACCTCTGCTTAAACAAGGACAAGTCAGGGGTTTTATGACACTGTGCACCTGGCCAGGGCCCTAGACTAGGCTTAGTTCCGTCCTAACTCTGGATGGGCTACGAGGTCCATGAGTAGTAAACAGGGATTCGATGGTTTAAATAGAGCCATCGACACCTAATCGGTTTATGGTTTCCGTTTTGAAAACCACTTTTCCATGGAAATTGTCAAAAATTTCGTGAATCGACATAAATCCTAGGAGAATTTGCCGAGGAAGATACGACTTTATAATAGAGATGGTCCCTAGGTTAAAACGTCTCTTAAAGCTCAAGTTAAGGAGTCATAGAATCTCTCGAGACCCTTCGAGAGGCATTATGAGACTTGTCTGAGGGAAACCCATTGCTCAGCCGTATTTTGGGCCTAGTCTATCTGTTAGACATTTAAGAGAGAATATGAGATTTGTTGAGCCAAAACTAAAGGTTAAAATGAGGGCGGTTTTAGGGATAAATACATCATAAGGGGCAACAATGAGTGGCAAGCCTCTATGTTTGAAAGTGATATACGAGCAAGCTATGCCGTGGTCAAATAAGTTGGAATTTGTTTTTGCGCACCAAGTCTCGCAGTAAGCTTTTACCTCATTCAAGCAATGATCATAAAGCCAAGATGAACATTGACAGGGGCTTAATAAACCTGCAAGGCATAAGGTAGCCTCAAAGTTCCTGCAAATCTCTTTGCCCAAAAAAAATATATTTGAAGCTAGTGGTTGTCTCTGTTGCATGGGAAGCCATCACGATCCCAAGCAGTTTTCTTGTCAATGATCTTGTGCCCCAGGGTGTGTAACCATTAGCTGCTTGCGACCTCTCGGTCAGCACAATGAAGTAGAAATTCGTTTCCTCGCCAGTCAAGGAAGAAGCCTTGGCTATTAAAAGCCCCACAGCCAAATGGATGGCTCATAAATGAAATGTTCACTGGCCAATCAATCTCTATCACAAGAGAGGTGTCGAGGGCTCGAAGAGGAATGTGTCGGGCTTACCCGACATCAGGAGGTTGTCTAGTCTTCCCTTTCATTTAGGAGCTTGTCTATCACCATGGCAGAACTGCTAGGTAAGGAAATGAAATGAGAGTAAGGCCAAGACGAATCAGACCATGAACTTCAAAAAATTTAGATGATAAGGCCTCTTTATCGTTTTAACTGATGGTCGAAGCCCAAAATATGGCTGAACTGTTGGTTTTGACTCCAAGAGTCTCAGATCTCCTCTATATCACCTTAGTGGACGGTTTGAAAGGCCATTTGTTTTAACTTAGATAGTCTGATATCGCTTCTCTATCTTCTTAACCGACG
The DNA here is from genome assembly GCF_054954075.1 of Amborella trichopoda. NCBI lineage: Eukaryota > Viridiplantae > Streptophyta > Magnoliopsida > Amborellales > Amborellaceae > Amborella > Amborella trichopoda. The sequence continues at coordinate 34,553,007 of NC_142348.1, forward strand.
GCCTGAGTCCAAAACATGGCTAAGACATTGGTTTTGACTCAGAGACTCATACCTCTTGTCTATCATCTTTTTTTTTACCGTCTGAGCCCAAAATATAGCTAAGACATTGATTTTGACATGGAGAGTCTCATATCTCTTCTCTATCATCTTAAGTGACGGTTAGAGCCTAAAATATAGTTGAACCATTGGTTTTGACTCGGAGAGTTTCATATCTCTTCTCTATCATCTTAACCAATGGTCTAAGCCCAAAATATGCACAAACCATCGGTTTTGACTCGAGGAGTCTCATATCTCTTCTCTATCATCATAACCGGGAGAGAGAGAGAGAGAGAGAGAGAGAGAGAGAGGGGTTTGGGGAGAAATGTGTGAAAAGAGAGGCCTTTTAGAAATGCTTGTAATCTATAAATTTGTTTGGGTTAAAAAGATAGAGTAAAAATAAGTAAAATTGGTCTAGGGGATTACAAGATATAATAAATATAATATTTATGCCCTCAGATAGGTTTTAAAACCTTGGAACTATGGAGAAATGAAACTTGAAAAAAAGGTGCACGAAGATATTTTCCCTTTATATATATATATATATATATATATATATATATATATATATATATATAGATGCAATGATCTCATGCAACGGTTGTATCATAGTATAATGCAATGATACTTCTAGAAACTCATGTTTGTGGTATTTGTATGACCCAAAATTTTGCACACACTCTCTCTTCATCTCAATAATCAATCCCAAAAAAAAAAAGTTGGATTTGAAGCTTAAATATGGTCAAAATGAGTTCCCACCAAAAATGAATCTAGACCATTCATTTGATGAATTTCAAGATCTTAGCCTTTATAAACTCAAAATCATTTTCTTAATTTTTAACTTTGTTCATCTAATGATAATAAATCCATCCAAAAAAATTGGAAACGAAAAACTATTTCTAACGCCTAGATCTAAGCATCTCACCAAAATGAACGGCCTATGTTAATTGGGCTAAAAAAATACTATCTAGGTTGTGTTTTCAAAATTTTCTTTATTTATGATTGTTCATTAGAATGAAAAGAGTGTATATTTCAAAATTTAGATCAAACAAATGGCCATAACATGGTTTTTGAAGGTTGTTGCATCATATTACTATATAATCGTAAATCATTCCCCCAGTGTTTAAAAAAACGCCAAGTCGAACCGGACTCGCCCGGTTCAACTCAGGAATCGGCACTGGACGTGCCGGTTCCGAAAAATTACACGGAATCGCCTAGTTCCAGAGAAAACCGAGCCATTCTGTACAGTGACTCGCCAATTCACTGTACGGAATCGGCGAGTCCCGTGAAGAACACGGGCTGTACAGTGTTCTTCACGGGATTCTTCAAAATTTGTCTTTATGCAGTTTTTTTCAGCCTTTTCATGGATTAAATAGTGAAGAAATTTCGTATTTTTGGATCATGAAAGTTGCGGTTTTAGGGTTTCCGCCTTTCCTTTTGTTTCATGCCAAATGAGGCATGAATTTGTGAAAATTTTTAGGCATTTTGATCGTAAATGTGTTCATCAAAAAATTATGTTACGAATTTGTAATTTGGAGATTGAAGCCACGGGTTAAGAAACTAGGTAAGAACTCTGAGTTTTTTTTTTTTTTTCGCCATTTGATCAATTTCAGTCCATAGTTTGAAAATAATGAGTTACATTTGTAGGGTTTTAAATCTTTATCATGTCTTTTAACATTTACCATATTCAATTTTATTTAATTTACTCAATTACAGCCTGATTTTTTAGATGAACACAGTGATGTCTGTGAAAAAAAAAATTTGTTGTTTTCTTTTTTTTTTTTCCGCCTTTCAATTTTTTGTTCACGATATATTACAAATAATGTGTTAGATTTCTAGGGTTTTTAAACGCTATAGTCTTGTTTATAATCAAATGTATTCAATTTGATCTGATTTATTCAATTTGAGCTTCATTTTTTAGATTCAATGAATGCTGTCTGTGAAGAACTGCGTTTTTTTTTTTTTTGCTCAATTTAATCGATTTGATTTGATTTATTGATGATAATGTGTTCATAATTTAGGGTTTTGATTCTTTATATTGTTGTTTATCAAAAAATGTACTCAATTGCTTCGAGGTGGATTTTTGAGTAAACATGGCTGATGTAAGGTGGCTCTATGAAGAACATAATTTTTGTTTCTTTTTTTTTATATATAATCCATGATCGATTTTTTTTTTTTTGTAATCCATGATCGAATTTCTTTTTTTTTTTGTTTTTTGTATTCCTTGATCGAATTTTTTGTTTTTTGTTTTTTTTTTGGTAATCCATGATCGAATTTTTTGAAAATTTATTTATTTATTTTGTAATCCATGATCGAATTTTTTGTTTTTTTTTTTTTTTTTTTTTGATAATCCATGATCGAATTTTCTGAAAATTTCTTTTTTTTTTTTTTTTGTAATCCATGATCAAATTATTTGTAATCCATGATTGAATTTTTTGTAATCCATGATCGAATTTTTTGTAATCCATAATCGAATTTTTTGTAATCCATATTCCATGATCGTATTTTTTTTAATCCATGATTGAATTTTTTGAAAATTTGTGATTGTTTTTTTGTAACCCATGATCGAATTTTGTTTTTGTAATCCATGATCGAATTTTTTGAAAATTTGCTATACTCTTTTTTTTTTTTTTTATTCATGATCGAATTTTTTGAAAAATGATGATTTTTCGAAAAGATGTGTAAATCGTGACAAGATTTTGATTATCATGCGGCATTAAACCATATTTTTAATTTTTATTGTTTGAGTTTGCTGTACTTTTTTTTTTCTTTTTTTTATCCATGATCGAATTTTTTGAAAAATGATGATTTTCCTAAAAGATGTGAAAATTGTGACCAGGTTTTGATTATCATGAGGTATTAAACCATATTTTTAATTTTTATTGTTAAAGTTTTTGTTGAAAAAATTGTATTTTGATGGATTATTTATGCAAAAAAATGCATGTTATTATATTTTTAATGGAAAACTGTATTTTTTTAACTTGTTGTTAATGCATTTTTGAGTTCGAATGACTGATGTTAGGTGGCTCTGTGAAGAATTGTTTTTATTTGTTATTTTTTTTTCGTACATGATCAATTTTTTTTTAAAAACCGTGATTTTTCGAAAAGATGTGAAAATAGTGACCAGGTTTTGATTATCATGAGATATTAAACCATATTTTTAATTTTTATTGTTAAAATTTTTGTTGAAAAAATTACCTGATGATAGAATATTTATGCAAAAAACATACGTGTTATTATATTTCTAATGCAAAACTATATTATATTTTTAATGTAGTTTTGCATTAAAAATGTATTTTCAATTTTTAAAATTTTGAACGCAAAAAATACATGTTGTTAAATTGTATTATTGTGAGGAATTAAAGTGAATATCATTGTAAAAAAATCGTGGCATATATGACAATTATATTATCTTGCATTTTTTTAATTTTATTATTAATTTTTTAATGCAAAAAATGTATGTTCTTGATAATTGAGTTGTAGCCATGTTTGGAGCTTGCATTTTGTATTATATTATCCTGTATGTTTGTAATTGATATGTACAAAAATATTATTGTCAATAGAAGTATTTGGCAATAACAATAAAAACAAATATAACTACATGAACTACCCCAACATATTATCACTACACATGGTGATTATTTTTCTTGTTAAACTGTCAGATTAATTTTTAACTTTTTACATATTAAAACAGTTGAATCTTGTCAAGATCTGCAGAAGACCTTGCATGGCAACATGGGGTCAGACTTGATCGCAACAAAAAAGACAAAATTATTTGTAATTACTGTCAAAGAGTGATAAGTAGAGGCGTACATAGGTTCAAGCAACACTTGGCAGGGGTTAATGGAGATGTTTCTGCATGCAGTAGTGTCCCTAGTAATGTAAAAAAAAAGATGGCGGCATTTCTTAATGCTAACAAAGGTAAAAAAATTGCCAAACATAAGATGAATGAGGAGATAGCTAGTTTATATACGCCATCAAGCAAGAATGATACAGAAGAGCAATATAATAATGACATAGAAGAGAAATATAATAATGACATGGACATGGCCACAAGAATGAGTTTACATGAACAATATCAGAGGGAACGTGGGTGTAGAATGCCTGGTGGGTCTAGCTCAGACATGCATGGTGGGACTAGCTCAGACATATATGGCGGGCCCAGCTTAGACATGCATGGCGGGCCCAGGTCGAGCATGTATGGCGGGCCCAGCTGAAATATGTATAGAGAGGTTGGTGGCAATATGTGTCAACAAGAATCAAACGTTGAAGAAATAGTTCCTAGCTAATCTAGGAGTGCCAGTATTGCAGGTCATGGTTGTATAGACCCATTTCTCTCAAAGCCTAAGTCACAACAGATGACCCTGAAAGGCATGGTTAAAAGTACAAGAAACATGTTGGAGAGATATATTAGTAAATAGTTCTACGATAAAGGGATTCCCTTTAATGCAGTCAATAGCCCATATTTTTCACTTATGGTCAGTGCAATCCAGAGAGCTGGGCCCGGGGTAAAACCCCCGACGGCATATGAGCTCAGTGGGTCAATATTAGATGAAGAGGTGGAAGAAGTTACAAAGTGGATTGAAGAATATAAACAGAGTTGACCAAGGACAAGCATTACTCTCATGAGTGATGATTGGTTAAACAAAGTTAGCAAAAAGGAGTTTTTAAACTTCTTGGCCTATTCCCTAAAAGGTACAACTTTTTTGTCTAGCAAAGACGTATCAGGAACGAGGAATGATGCAAACTTCTACGTACGACTATATGATCAGATAGTGGAGGAGGTAGGAGATAAGCATGTAGTCCAGTTTATTACGGATAATACGCGTGCATGTTTCTACGGGCAACAAGTTGATGGTAAGAGGAAGCATATAGTATGGACCCCGTGTGTTGCACACAACATCGATCTTATGTTAGAGGAGATCGGTGAGATCAAAATTGTGAAGGAGACTCTAGAGGAAGCAAGGTTGGTGTCCAGATTTATATACAACCACTCTAAAATATTATTTCTGTTTAGAGAACACTCTAAGAAAAATGAGATAATTAGGCCTGCCATAACCCACTTTGTGACCGATTACTTAGCTGTGGACTCCATTCAGGAATCTGAAGGTGCATTAAAGAGATTGTTTACCTATTAAGAATGGTTAAATGACCGCCTCTAGAAGTCCAGTACCGGTATAAAAGTGGACGGCATAGTCTCAAATAAGAGGTTCTGGTCTCGATGTTCAAGTGTCGTAGAGGCCACTGCCCCTTTGGTCACGGTATTAAAAATAGTGGATGCTGACAAGAAAGCTACCATGGGCATCCTTTATGAAGGTATCGAAAGAGCGAAATCAGCTATTGGGGAGAAGTGTAGTTTTGCTAGCAAAGTGATCGAGATTATAGAACGGAGGTGGAACACCAAATTTGGACGTCCAATTCATTATGCTGGTAAATATATATTTATATCATTAGAATGTTTCATTTTAAATCATTTTTTTATGAAATTGTAAAATGACATTTTTCTATCTATATATTTTATAGGTTACTACTTCAACCCAAAATTTTTCTATTTGACACCTGAACATCCCTACTATGGAAGGGGTCAGATACACTATTGCAAGGTTAAGGAGAAGCCAGCGAAACCAAGTAGCAGCAATAAAAGAGGTACTATTTAATATTGGCGTAAAAACTTTATTAAGTTGTTATATTTGTGAGGAATAATGCACTAAAACGAAATATATTTGTTTTAGCTTGCTATGTATAGGGATGTTATAGGATCCTTCGGAACTAGACTTGCTAGGAATTCTCGAACTAAGATGGATCCAGGTTATCCCCTAGCTAATATTTTGTTCATTCATATATTTAATCTTATGAATTGTTCTTGCCCTTACAATGCTTTTTGCATTTTAATACAGCTGAATGGTAGGAGATATATGGTACTGATGCACCTCACCTAAAGAGGATAGCAATCAAGGTGCTCTCCCACACATGTTCTGCTACTGGCTGTGAGCGCAACTGAAGTACGTTCCAATGGTTACACACTACTAGGAGAAATCGACTCACTTCGGAGAAGCTTCTACGTTCATTACAACTTAAACCCCCGAGAGCGACAAATAAGAAAGAAGATTGAAGACTATAGGTCGATAGACGTAGACACAATATTTGTCACAGACACAGCAGACCAATGGGTAGTAGAAGGGGAGGAGCCAGTGTTGCACAAGAGAGCATTCCGTGATGCTATCGGTGAGGAAGATCTTGAAGAAGGTGATGAGTAGCATGAAAGATGAAGTAGTCAGCCAACGTATCCACAATTCGTCGGAGATGTCGGTGATATTGCACCTAATGAGGGAGAGTGGGAAGGGGGTCTAAGGGAAAATGAGAGAGCTGATGATTCCGAAACCACCATATCACAGCTATATTATTCACATATCGAGTCCCAACAGCAACAGGGTAGGGATGAGCACGATCGTGTCGATGAACATGAAGGATGGACAAGCTTCGGGGATTTTGGATTGGGAACACAACAGAACACTAACACTCAGGGATTTGGATATAGTCAGACGCCTGCTAATATCGATGATTCGTTTTTAGATCGAATCAATGAATTGTCAAACGAATTCAATCAATGGCACCAGCGTGACTAAGAAGAAGAACGACGTCATCTATCATTTTATTTTTAGATCATATATTACTAATTGTATGCTTTATTGTAGTTCATGTATGTTGATATACTTATTCCATAATAATTCTATGTTTATTCTTTTGTGTGGCGTAAATTAAATGGTAAATAGTAGTTCATGCAGGGAAAGAACATATCAATATTCACATATTTATGCAAAAAAATGAAAATTCTTAATGGAGTACCCTCATTTTTTATTGAATTCCTAAAAAACTATATTTATAATGAATTTTAATAATTTTTTCGGATTTTTTTGAAGCTTTAATCTAACCGATTCACCCGATTCCCAATCTGGATTGCCGATTTGTCGATCTAGATCGTTTTGAGGTGCCCGATCCGGGTCACCGATCCGCTTTTTAAACCATTGCATTCCCCATATATATATATATATATATATATATATATATATATATATATATATGGAAAAATTTTCCCAACGCTTATAGGTGAAAATGAACAGTTATTTTGCCTACCCTCATCACCGTCCAAAGTTCACCGCACAGTCACGATTGTCCGGTAGTGTTTCATTTTTCATTATTTTTTATAAATTAGAACGATCTGAAATTTGGAGCGTGTGTACATCTTAGTGAGGCGCATCTAATAAAAATATATAAAAAATAATTCATGAAAACAATTTGACCAAAATATCCTGAAAAGTTTTGGGGGTATTTTGGTCAAATTTTTCATGAAAAATATGTTTTTGATATTTTTCGTAGATTCACCTATTTTTTATGAATATACGCTCCAATTTAGGTTATTCTGATTTGTAGAAAACAAATGAAAAATAAAACACTACTGGACAATCGTGACCGTGTGATGAACTTTGGACGGTGACGAGGGTAGGCGAAATCACTATTTATTTTCGCCTATAGGCATTTTGTAGCATTTTGTAATATATATATATATATATATATATATATATATAGGCAATGATTTCATGCAGCGGTTGTATAGTAGTATAATGCAACCATCTTCAAAACCAATGTTAGAGACATTTGTTTGACACGAATTTTTAAGTATACAATCTTTTCATTCTGAAGAACAATCACAAAAAACTAAAATTTTGAAAAAATGCTATAGAAAGTTTTCATTCTAGCCCAATTAATATAAGCTATTGAGATGGTTAGATATAGGCCTCAAAATGATTTTTTTATTCCCAAAATTTTTATATAATGTTATCATTATTAGATTAATAATGCTAAAAAAGAAAAAAGTAATTTTGAATTTGTTAAGGCCTAGATCTTGAAATTCACTAAATGGATGGTCGAGATTCATTGTTGGATGGGTACTAATTTTTACCATATCTAAGGTGCAAATTGGAAATTCTTTTTCATAGGATTGATTATGAGGATGAAGAGAATGTGTGTGCAAAATTTGGGGCCATACAAATGCCAAAAATATGGTTTTCTAGAGGTATGGTTGCATTATACTACTATACAACCGTTGTATTTTATCATTTATATATATATATATATATATATATATATATATATATATATGTATTTCTTTGTTTTTCTTTATTTCTTGCATATCATGGCCGTAATCTACCTTCACGCCTTTGCCTAAACAAGGACAAGGCATGGGTTTTATGACACCTTCGTGCACCTGGCCAAGGCCCTAGACTAGGCTTAGTTCTGTCCTAACTCTGAATGGGCTACGGGTTCCATGACTAAACAAGGATTCGATGGATGAAATAAAGCCACAAACACCTAGTCGGTTTATGGTTTCTGTTTGACTTTTCAATGGGGATTGTCGAAAATTTCGTGAATCGACATAAATCTTAGGAGAATTTGCCGATGAAGATACAACCTTATGATAGAGATGGTCTCTCGGTTAAAACGTCTCGTAAGGCTCAAGATATGGAGTCAAAAATCGCTCGAGACCCTTCGAGAGCCATTATGAAACTTCTCTGAGGGAAACCCATAGCTCAGCCATATTTTGGGCCTAATCTTTAGACATTTAAGAGAGATTATGAGATTTGTTGAGCCAAAACTAAAGGCTAAAAATGAGGGCGGTTTTAGAGATAAATACATCATAAAGGGCAACAAGGAGTGGCAAGCCTTTATGTTTGAAAGTGATATACGAGCCAGCTATGCCGTGGTCAAATAAGTTGGAACTTGTTTTTGCACACCAAGTCTCGCAGTAAGCTTTCATCTCATTCAAGCAATGATCATAAGCCAGGATGAACATTGACAGGTGATTAATAAACCTGAAAGGCGTAAGGTGGCCTCAAAGTTTCTGCAGAACTCTTTGCCCAAGAAAAATATATTTGAAGCCAGTGGTTGTTTCTGTCGCAGCGGAAGCTGTCACCATCCTAAGCAATGTTCTTGTCGATGATCTTGTGCCCGAGGATGTGTAACTCTCAACTGCTTATGACCTCTAGGTGGGCACAATGAAGTAGAAATCTATTTCATCGTCGGTCAAGGAAGAAACCTTGGCTGTTAAAAGCCCCACAACCAAATGGGTGGCTCATAATTGAAATGTTCACTGGCCACTCAATCTCTTTCACAAGAGAGGTGTCGAGGGCCTGAAGAGGAATGTGTCGGGCTTACCCGACACCAAGAGGTTGTCTAGTCTTCCCCTCCATTTGGGAGCTTATCTATCACCATGGCAGAATTGCTAAGTAAGGAAATGAAATGAGAGTAAGGCCAAGACGAATCAGACCATGAAACTTCGTAAAGTTTAGATGATAAGGCCTCTTTATCATTTTAACTGATGGTCTAAGCTCAAAATATGGCTAAACAATTGGTTTTAACTCAAAGAGTCTCATATCTCCTCTATATCATCTTAGCTGACTGATTGAAAAGCCATTTATTTTAACTTAGATAGTCTGATATCGCATCTCTATCATCTTAACCAACAGCCTGAGTCCGAAATATGGCTAAGACGTTGGTTTTAACTCAGAGACTCATACCTCTTGTCTATCATCTTTTTTTTTGACCGTCTGAGCGCAAAATATGGCTAAGCTATTGATTTTGACTTGGAGAGTCTCATATCTCTTCTCTATCATCCTAACTGACGGTTAGAGCTTAAAATATGGTTGAACCATTGGTTTTGACTACGAGAGTTTTATGTCTCTTCTCTATCGTCTTAACCAATAGTCTAAGCCCAAAATATGCGTAAGCTGTCAGTTTCGACTCGAGGAGTCTCATATTTCTTCTCTATCATTGTAACAGATGGTCTGAGCCCAAATATAGCTAAGTCATTGGTTCTGACACAGAGAGTCTCATATTTCTTCTTCATTGTCTTAACAGGCTACCAAGCCTAGAATATGGCTAGGCCATTAGTTTTGACTGAGAGTCATGGCTTGTCTCTGTCCTCTTAAATTGACAAACCATGCCCGTCAAATGCCCAAAGGATTGGTAACTATATTCAATATCTTAATGGACGAACCTGGCCCATTATATGACCAAGCTCTTGGTTTCGACTTATAGAAATCCCTCTTTCTTAATCGACATACCTAGCTCATTATAGGAAAGCTATCAGTTTTGACTTAGTTAAAGTTTTACCCAGTATATGGCAAAGCTCTCAGTTTTGATCGAAGAAAAATTCATATCTTCTCTTAAGAGATCTTAACTGACATACCCAGTGCTTAAATGACAAAATTTATATATTTCTCAGAAGTCTCAACTGACAAACCGGGCTCATTATAGGACAAGGAGGCTGTTGGTTCTGACCAGGGAAATTTATATCTTTATGTTTATTGTTTTGACCAATAGATTGAGCCCAATATGTAGCAAAGCCGCTGGTTCTAACTTCGAAAATATCATACTGCATCTTCATCATCCTTAACTAACGGATTGAGCCCAATATACGGCCAAGCCTTTAGTTTTGACTCTAAACATCATATATTTTCTCTTAAGTCTAACTCATGGACTAGGCCCAAACTATGGTAGAGAGTGCACTTAGAGAAGTCTCATAATCCCCCTCCAAGATCTCAAGAGATTCTATGATTCCTTCCCTTTAGCCTTAAGTGACACTTTAACTGGCATACCATTCTTACTATAAGTTTGTATTGTTTGCTAAAATGTAATTGTGAAACCGAAAAAAAAAATTTAAATTTAGAACCTTTATGAGTAACTTCTCCTCATATTCGTGGAGATCAATAAAATTTTCAACAGTCTCCACATGGAAAAGAGGTTATCAGAATTAAAACCGTGAGTCTACTAAGTGCTGGTTCAACAATTGAAACTTCAAATACTCATGAAACCCCACAACCCAACCAGAGTCAGGACATGACGAAGCCTAGTCCAAAGCCCTGATGCATAGGGTCGGTATTTAGTATGTAATCAAGTGTCCATCACGTGGGGCATGTTGGAAAATGTGGTGGGTGAAATGGGGGCAGAAAATAGTATGATTTCAAAAAACTGATCCCGAACCCTTTTTATTTTCTGGGCACGTAGGAGTGCTAACTCGACGATATTTACCCCCCTTCGATTTAGTATTTGATATGTATAAGAATGACAATTCGTCCTCGAGATACAGGAAAACATAGATCTCTTTTTCAATATTCCTAAGCTCTATGCACCTGAGCTTGAAACCCATATAATAGATATTAGAGTCTTGATGTATTAGAGAGAGAAAGAGATAAAAATGAGTAGAGAGGGAGATTTAGCTCATTGTTGTGCTTGCTGGAATTGCAGAAAAAGGTATGTTAAGAGGCTCAAAAGTGTGCTCCAAGTCACTATCTCGTATGGGAGAGAGACCCCATTTTATAGAGCCACAAAGGGGCTGCATATTTATTTTAGTTATAGTTACATGCACCACCAATAGCTACAAGTTACATGCATCCCCATAACTCACTTATAGTGGTGGTTACATGCACCACCAATAGCTGCAAGTTACATGCATCCCCATAACTCACTTGTAGTAGTGGTTACATCCACCACCAACATCTACATGCACTTTAACTCTCTTGATGGCTGTTGTTACAGCCTCCTTTTGTCTCCTTTTCATCACTAGATTACCGTTAGATATCGCATACGAACTGAGCTCACAAAAAGGTAACGAGCCACGAGATCAACCCACACACGTGCTCGGGCGAGGGGCTACATATTTACTATTGCGGTGGTTACATGCACCACTAACAGCTACAAATTATATGCAGCCCAATAACTAATTTGTAGTGGTGGTTACATGCACCACCAAACACTACAAGTTACATGCACCGCCATCAAGTGCCCTTGTGCCCATGCCCTTGCACATGTACACGCACGTGTGCATACACATCACATGCTTCGTGTGCTTCGCACATGCACTATCTCTCTCACCTTTGTATTAAGAGTGTATTGCATAGGAATACGTGCTCTTAAATACAACTCAATAAACTCTCTCATTTTCAATGTGAGACTCAAACCCACATCTTTCTCTCCCTACAAAACAATTTAGGAAAGAACCTATAAAACCTTGTTTTGATATACACACAAGTATTTTTTGAAACCAAAAATACTAACAGGGAAAAAAATCAGTACTTCCTGCAAGTAAGTATACAGTTTTATATATAATATAGTATCCCATTATAGACCTATAAACCTATATTTGTGTGGTAGCTAGGAGGCCCCAGTACAAATGATTAGATGGTCAAATGCCTCTCCCAAGTGTCTTACAAGCTTTGAATAATTGAAAATTCAAACAATTGAAAAATCCCACGTGGCTTACAAGATTGGATTCCATTGAAAAGACCAACGTGGAATGCAAGTTTTGGGTACCTTGAATATCGGATCAATAACTAAAGGACACCGTTTCTATGAGTCCATGTAGAAACAATTTGGACTCTTAAAAATCTATTTTTGAGATAGGTTTTCAAACCCTTTTTTTTTATATAATGTTAACCTTTAATTTAAGAAAAGAGAGTACAAAACCTTGGCATACCACAAAAAAGGTGCTCAAGGATAGGAAAACGAAAAAAGAGTAGTGGACTCGAAGCCTCTTTCGAAAAGTTTCTATTAAAGGGTAGCAACATAAGAAAAGAGGCCGATCCAGCATACAAAAAGATAACAAAATATAAATTCAAAAAGAAGAAAACTCCTAGTGACCATCCATCTTCGCTGATGATTTTGCAAGAGAATCAGCTTTCTGGTTTCCTTCCCTCCAAGTATGCGTCCACACGACGAACGTATTCTTGCAGAGGTAATGAATCTGATCAACTAAATGAGCCAAAAACCAGGAGGGAGGTTGCAAGGTTGTGTGCCCAGGATATGGTACTCTTGGAATCACCTTCAACAATGAAAGAGGGCAAGTTTAGATGTTGAATGAGTTGTAAGCCTTCAAGAAGAGCTATCACCTCAGCCTCCATCGCATCTTTTTGCCCTATGAATTTAGACACTAAAGCTACAGTAGCATCAAGGTGGTCTTTGAGGATGGTCCAACTCCTAACGGCCCTAGCTTTCCTAGGGATCAACTGTCGAAGTTGAGCTTGAGCATCCCCTGAGGTGGTGGTTTCTAGTGAGAAGATCTGGAAGACCGATGGTTATGATGGCGAAGGATGCTGCTCCAATCTTGATGAAAGGCGGAGGCCGGTATGCCTTTGAATCGAGGGTGATTTGTAGCCTAGAAAATGATGGAGGATTTGAGCTTATTGAAAATTTTAGGCCAAAGGGTGAACTCCCATCTGAAAATCCTGTGGTTATGCTCTATCCATAAGCACCATATGGCTGTAGCCACCACAGATTTCCAGAGAATGATCCCTGATTTGGCCCAGGGAAAAATCTTGATGGATGAGAGAATCGAGCTCACTTCTGCAGGTAGTACCCATTCCACTTTAAATAATTTGAGGGCCGCTCCCCAAAGGTTGAAAGCGAAGGGACAAGGCAGCAATAAGTAATTGTTAGTTTCCTCCTCAGCTAAACACAAGACGCATCAATTGGAGATGGGGATGCCACGTCTCTGCAACTTATCAATAGTTAGTACTCTCTTAGAGAGGGCTACCCACGAAAAAACCTTGATTTAGGGGAAGTAAGGAGTTCCAGGCCTAGGCCACTATAGATGTGGGTGCGAGGGGAAAGGTGGGGGGTAGCAACAAACTGCGATAAAATGAGGAGACCGTGAAAGAGCCTCTTGGAGAAGGAGTCCAAAAGATACAAACTAGGCCTGTAGGGGCTAAGAAGCAGGCTTGTAAATCAACCGATAAAGAGGCAAAACTTGAAAGTTTAGAGTCGTTAAGGGTTCTCCTGAAAACTGGGTTCTAGGAGCAAGAATTTCCAGTCAAAATCATTTATTACGCTATCATAGTCCTTTGATCTCTAGCGAGAAGATAGAGATCAGGGTATTTATCCCTAAGAGGAGAGTGGCCCAACCAGAGATCATGCCAAAAACGTATTCTGTTTCCAGATCTTGGATGGAATCTGATATGAGGTTTAAAGGATAGAAAAACAGAGCAATAGCCCTCCCTATGCCAGAGGACCTATTGTTGGCTTTGAATTAGGGAGCCAGGGAGAGTCATGTAGACGATACATGGTTTTGATGATGTCGATCCATAGATGGCTTCTTTGGGTGATCAGGCGCTAACACCATTTACCAAGTAGAGTTAGATTTTGAGTACCCAGTTTTTTGGTCCCCAGACCCCAACCCCACCCCATCCCACACCCCCCACCCCCACCCCCCCCCCCCCCCCCCCCCCCCCCCCATTTCTTAGGTTGGCAAAGTTTTTCCCAAGCAATCAAGTGAAATTTATGGTCAGAGTCAACCCCTGACCAAACAAACCTCCTCATCAATTGTTCAATCCTCTAACAAATGGCAACAAGCATGTAAGAGATGGACATCTGGTAGACTGGTATGTTGGCCAGAGTACCTTTGATAAGCATTAGCCTACCTCCTGGGGATGGAAACCTCCCCTTACATCCTACTAGTCTACGGTCCACTTTGTCTACAATGTGAGACCACAAAATTTTATTGGGTTTCCCTTTGCAGAGACGAAGACCTAAATATTTGGAAGGTAAAGCTTCCTTTCAACAATCCCACTTTTCAGCATAGGAACTAAGTGTGGTGGAGTTGATGTTTATCCCCATCATAGTAGTTTTATCATAATTTACTTTGAATTCAATGGCAAATTCAAAGCATTTGAGGAATAGGAAAAGCTTGTGGATTTCCTTGAGAGAGGCATTACAGAACACCAGGATATCATCTGTATATTGAAGGTAGGAAACAGGGGGGACCCCTAGTCCTACAGAGAAGCCATGTAGTAGGTCTGATGAATACATTTTGTCAATTGACCAACTGAAACCTCTGCGGAGATGGAAAAAAGGAAGGGAGAGAGGGTTTTCCCTTGTTAGAGTCATCTGGTAGAAGCGAAATACCCTTTAAATGTACCATTGATGAGGACAGAGAAATGAGGGTTGGAGTGACAAGCTCTGATCCAAGTTCTCCACCTAGCATCGAAACCCATCTTAGATTGAGTTTCTTCTAGGATTTCCCAATCCACACGATCATATACTTTCTCTCAGTTAAGCTTAACTATGATGTCAATGTCTTTGTTAAGATGTACGGAGTGAATGCATTTGTGAGCAACTAGAGCTCCATCCAAGATTTGACAGTCTTTGATGAAGGCCCTTTGATTGGGGGATATGACTACGTGCAAGACCTCTTTGAGGCTAGAGGCAAGCAATTTAGCGAGGACTTTGTTGGAGTTAACCAGACTTATAGGTCTGAAATCTTTGAGCTGATTAGCACCTTGGATTTTGGGCACCAGAGTTACGATGGTCGCATTCATGGCTCGATGGATTACCCCTCTAGAGTGGAATTCTGCAAAGAGGTTTACGAAGTCATCTCGAAAGGACTCCCAAAAAGTCTTGAAAGGAGCTACAGGTAATCCGTCTGGTCCAGGGGCTCTATCAGAGTCCAAATCAGATAGGGCGGCTAGAATTTCGGAATCGGAGAAAGGTCTTTCTAGCCAAAGCGTTTTCTTTGAAGGTAAAACAAGGAATTCTAAATCCCCCACTTGGGTGCGAGGAGATGGGGGAGCCGAGAAAATATTTTGAAAGTAGATCTGGGGGATGATCTAAGAGGATTCCATCCACCAACAGCTTTGAGATTTAATTATCCCTGCACCTGCAATTTGCCGTTCGGTGAAAGAAGCATGTATTTAGGTCCCTTATTTTCAGCCACTTTATTCTGGATCTCTGGTATCAAAAATTTTCCTCTTACTTGAGAAGAGATTAGTATTGAAGCTTTAGATCATCCCTCTCTTAAATTTCAGGATCCGAGAGAATCATGTTTTCTTTCAAACTGTCTAAGGCCTGGATGGCAAGCAAAGTGGAAGTTTTCTAGGGTCCAAGGAACCCCGGAAGGTTCCTACTCCAAAGTTTCAAATGGCCCTTGAGTAGCTGTAGTTTTCGCTGTAGTTTAAAGCCTGCCCAGCAAACTACCATATGAGAGAGCTTCTGCCACCAAGTCAAGAGTAGGGCTGGAAGAGAAGGTTCTTCTAGCGAAGCTAATCAAACTTGAAAGGTTTTAGGCCACTAAGAGAAGGGTTTGTATTAAGAAGGATTAGGCAATAGTCAAAAGCTGGTTTGGGTAAAGCCAAAGAGTGAGTGCCAGGAAAAGAGGTATCCCATTCGATGGAGGTCAAGAAGCAATCCAATCTCGAGACAGAAGGATTGGACGTGTGGTTGGACCATGTGAATTGGGCACCTTGTGTAGGAAGATCAATGAGGTTGTTAAAGGCTATGAAGTCTGAGAAGGCAATCATGGCCGGGGAGATCCTAGTTGAAGAGTTTCTCTCGTGGGATCACCTTGTGATGTTGAAGTTGCCTCCTAGGTACAAATCAGGGTGGGGCAGTTGGGCAGCCAAGCTGAGTTTGTTCCAGAGGGACGGTCAAAGTGAGTCTAGGTTAGGACCATAGATCGTCGAGAATTTCCACTAAAACCCTTATGGAATTCTCAAAAGGAGGATGGTTACCAAGAATCTAGCTGGGTGTTGGGAAACCAAAGAGTGGGCCGTTGGATCCTAAATCACTCAAATTCCCCAGGAAGCAACTTCGGCTGGAACCGCGACCCATTGACAAGGGCGATGCCCCCAGACCTGGCGAATTTGAATCAAGGAGGGGGAAGGTAACTTGGTCTCTGTTAAGGCCGAGATGGATGGCCTGTGTTTGAAACAGATATCTGTTACTACATTATTCTTGTGGGGCAGTTCGAGACCTCGGATGTTCCATGAGATGATCAACATGGATGGGTTATGGAGAGGGGAGTGTTCCTGAGGGAATGTCTCACCAAAAAGCTGCTAGGGGCCAACTGTTGGGGAGTGGGAGAGAAAGAGAGGTTTGACGAAGAAGGGAGATCATAATTGATTAAGGAAGCCAAGTTAGAGATTTCACATGGTCCTTTCTTGCTTACCCTTATTCTGGATTGAGCTTCCACTTTGAAGAACTCTTGGAATGGACCTTCTAGTGGGTTTGGAAAGCTGATGACTCTCATAACTTCGTGAATTTCCCCTTGGCGACATCAACTCCATTGACGAAGTCTAGTGTTCCACTGATTGGGAAGAATCAATTGAATCCATCCCTTGGATAGCAGAGGGGGAAGGTAAATCCAGAATAACCGAAAATGGTAGATCATCAGCAGGAGTGGGTCTAAATATGCCTGATGAGATGCCAAAAGGGTCGGCCACTGAGGTTGGGGTGGGAGTTTGCCAGAAAGAGGAGAGCTGTAGAAGTCGGGATCTCCAGGTTAAGGGGTGGAGACGTAATGATAGAGGGGTTTAAAGCTGCAACAGAGGCACAAAGAGGTGAAGAAGCAGATTCCTTAGGGAAGGTGGTACTGCTACCTCCAGAGGTAGAAGAGAGATGATGGACAACAGAGACAGGCAGAGGCAAAATAGGGTAAGAGACGGGGGGGTGGGAAGAATGAGAGAGGGATAGGGATACTCGGAGTTAACTGCTGGACCCAAGTGAGTAACAGAAGGAGAAAATGGAGTAGGGTGATGAGGAAGGGTGTAGAGTGGAGAGGAGAGGAATCAGGCCAGAAAAGGGGTCGACAATAGGGCTGATTGCTTCTTAAGAAGGGTGAGGGATAAGAATAGGAATGGGCGATGAAGAGACCGAGATCATTATGAGGTCTTCACTTGAGGGGTCAGCCAAGAATCGCACTAAGACGGGGGGAGTAGCTAAAGGGGAAAAGTAGGGGTCCATGGTGCTTGTTTGGAGAGGGGCCTCGACCGATGCAGAGGTTTCGATGACTAAAAAGGGGTCGTCTCTTGTAGGAGAAATGATGGCAGTAGGGCCTTCGGGCACAACCTAGGGCACTGTCAAGGAGTGACCCAAGTAGGGGAAACAGAGCTTGAGCGGTTGGGGGGTGAAGGAGTGGAAGGGGAAGAGGGGGATAAGGGGGTGAAGAGGTTCACAGGCGGAGGAATACATTGATGGGGGTGCAGATGTGTGAATGATGATGAAGGGCGAAGTGATGTGAGGGGATAGGGAGAGGAGAGAGAATAAGAGAGGTGACCCTTGAGAAGTGGAGGAGAGACAATGGAAGACGAAAAAGGAAAAGAGGAAGGAGGCGGGGTGAGGTTAGAGGGGAAATCTCGGGAGGCGGGGTGAGGCATAGAACCATCAGAGGTGGGTCCAACAGGGTCAGCGGGAGGCGACGCGTGACCGGAAGGTTCGAGATGTCGAGAGGAGCCCTGAGAGTTGGATCAGAATGGTCAACGGGAGCAAGGGGAGGCTAAGGAATGGTCAACGGCAAGGGGGGGAAAGAGGTGGAGGTGGCACTAGAATAGGCATTGACCTTCGATGAAAACTTTTCATACCTGATGGGGGATTTGACGAGGACTTTCGCGCTTCCTGTTACTGGTTATAGTGGTCCAACCTTCATGGTTAGCTAATGGCTGCTTCTGCCTATTTCCGTTGTCTGGAGACGCAAAACTGTATGAAGGGGGGAGGCCACTAACCAAGAGGTGAAAGCTTGGCAAAATAACCCTTTGATCTCAAGCCAGATGAGGGAAGGGATGGTTTGGGGGTCTAGAAGATCCACGATCAGCAGTAGGGAACCTAGCGAGAGGGCCTCCATGGATTTCCAGTGAACCGCCACAAAAGAGCCACAAGCATTTCCAATGGCTTTGAATGTGTCCAGGCACCATGAATGGAGAGGGATGTTCGAGGCTGTTTGCCAGACCTTTTGTCTTCTAAAAGCCCTTTTGGTTTCCTCCCATTTCAACAAGTGGAGACCTGCTCCTTTGAAAGGTAGTTTTCAGGAATTGTTTAGGGCACGAGTCGCACCTTTGATTGAGGAGAAGGAAAAGAGGACATCTCAGTCGAATAGTTGCCTGCATTTCAAACCAGAGATATGCAGAGATGCTAGAGGGGATGTGAATAGACAAAGGACGGTGAAGCGAAAGGGGGCTAGAGGTGCCGAGAATCGCAGAGGATTCCAGGGGGTGGGAGGAGGTGGAGGGTGTAAAGTTAGTCATGGCCTTCTACGAGAATTTCACTTAACCATTTAGACCCAATTTTTTAGGGCATGTAATATCTACAATGGACGTCATGAATATAAAAAAATTAATAAATTTTAAAAAATAAAAATAATAAATTTATAAAAAAAACATTTGAACTATTAGTTCCAATTATTTTTAGATGAACCACCTATTTACATTCATCTTTAAGATGGATGCTTTTTACCACCCCATATTTTAGATATGCTGTCCAGCTCACATGAAACAATTTTTCATAACTAACTAATCAAAGCAGCTCCACGTGGAGTAAAAGGGTTGTATTTCTTGCCAACTGTACCCAAGAAAAGTAAAGGAATAAGTAAGAATGGAACCTTTGATAGAACAGTAGCATGTCATTCTACGGATAGACTGTCAATGCTTTCTATGATACATAGTACCAAGCCATTCTAGAAGGCACGATCCCAAAAAATGTCATCGCATTAAAAAATTTAATGACATCATTAATACATACGGCCAAGTGTCTAAAGGCATGTCAAGAAGAGTCGACCGTGTCTAGGTATCGATACATGTTGATGCACGATACCCAAAAACATCTCAAGCATCGGCGTAACATTGGGTTGACCAATTTGGGATCCTGCTATGAATATTAAATGGGTGTAAGGAAAGAGTTTATGGAAGCCCTAAATATGTACTTATGAAAATAAGATTTACCTTAAAAACCAACTAGAAAAGATTGTTCAACAATAGAGAATCTTTCGATTGATCATCTCGACCGCAAGATACATGAATGTTAAAAAAAAAAAAATTTATTTTAAATCGTAAAAATAATGTATCATGTAACACATTATTTAGAGTATTCATTTTCAAGATTTTCAAACGTTTAATAGATCAGTTCAATCTATACTATTTTTTAAGCTTTAAATTTCATAATAGGAGGTGGAAGTAGCTTCCAGGTCATCGTGGGGATTTCTAGTACCAGAACTACATCTTCCAGTATATTAGGGCCTCCAACTTCTCTCTCTCAAAAAAAAAAAAAAAAAAAGGGACAAGCAACTTACTTTAATTGTCTAAGCTGCACACTATAAACCGCACCCAAGAGAAAAAAAAAAAAAAAAGATGCTGCCACTAAAAAAAATTTTGAATAGAGCCTAAATGTTCGCCTGAAAATAGTGATCTAAATTACACAACTTCAACGAGTATAGCAACATTCATTAAAACAAAAAAATAAGACAAACAAATGCAGAGCACCCACTGCCAAGATTCGAAAAGAATATGTAGAATTGGACTTGATGCGATTGAAGATGCATCACTTCCTCCACTTCAAAGCATTATTTTTTTCGAGTATTTGTGCACCAGGGTCAAGGAAGACCCGAGAGCAATATGCTTCAAAGAATTACAACAGAATCATATTTCCATGGCAAGCTTGCTTAACCATTTTACCATTATTTGACGACCAGCATGATAGCACAAAGCTTTTACATATAAATGCTAAAACAATTATGGAGATAATGCAAAACAAATATCAACAACTCTACAACCACAGAAAAGAGTGACGATGAGAGAAATAAGCCTCCAACTTTTGAATGCACCTCCAAAGTAGCCCGGCAAGGCTCATAAGGAATATGGATCATTCATTACATGGAATTCAGCCATCTCGGAAAAAAATTATGGCCTCCATTGTGCATGGAGTGGAGGAATGAATGAGATCTTGAGAGGAAATTAAAGGTTCTTCTTTAGCCATTTCAAAGCTCCATTAGCGAGTGACCTGCAAGTACCATGACCATAATACTTGATGGCTCAGATTTCATTTTTCTTATCATGTAACTGTGAAGATTATAAGAAACGGATTTAGATGCGCAAATAAATTTGACAACTAATCATTTAATAATCACAAAGTTCACCTTCTTTTCTCTTTTCGGTAATTGACAGAGTTCATTTACTGTACTACATACCACAATTTTCCAATACTGTATCGAAGAAAAGTGAAGATCTTGTGAGATTTCTATCAGATATCACTGGAATTTTCAAGTGAATTTCTGGCTACAAATGTGTAGCCCTCGAATCAAAACAAGAAACCCCAAACATGAGCACTAAAACCATATGACCCCATGAACTTCGACCATGCACTTCTCTACAATATATTGAAAACCAAAAATCCCTCTAGATCCTTAACCCATGGTTGAGGATTAATCCTTCTGATAATGATCCTGAAGTCCTAAATGCATGTTGCAAGACAGATACCATTACCTGGAGTCCGAAATACAAATTCTGAAGCCCTAAACTATGAAATATTATCTAACCGAGAGTATTAAAGGAGAGGTAACAACCACATGCTTTTCAATTAAAGCAAAAGTGAGAATGTTAGCCACCAGAATCTGTAAGGCAAGAACTCAAAACAGAGATGCATTCATGGTACAAGCAGCATCAACTGACCAAATATTCACCACAAACCCAAAGCTGAAACCTGTTTGAAACAAAAAACGCTATGTTTATCACTAGTTTTTAGCTAATAAAATTAAGAATCTCAGTTGCTTACCAAACAATTGCTATCTAAAAATGCTGAGGACCAACCATGACAATTACCCTAGTAAACCTACTAGACTCATTAAAGTGGTCAAACTATATCTGGTCAAAATATATCACTTACCCTAGTAAACCTATTGGACACATTAAAGTGGTCCAAAGAGACATTCTAAGAAAGTATACACCTAAATGTTACAATTCTAATATCATTATACAGATTTCTCACTTCATGGAAGGTTCAAATGCTACATCAACCCACACGTGACATGTTAAGGAGTTCGACGCTGAAATCTTTAAGGCTCTGAAAATGATAATGATGCAAAGAAGAGTTATACATCAGAAATTAACGATAACAGTTGATTCCAAATAATTTAATAGTATTTTCAGTATAATCATGTGAAACTTACGTGAAAAACATGTGGCTCTTATCCATGGGCCTCTAAGTGATATTTCTGAACAAGCACTTCTTTAAGAGCCGAAACCTTGGCACTTCAATTCCAAAAAAGTTCACAGAACCTCCATCTGTCTCTTCCTGAAGTTTTGTATGTATTAATTTGGAGTTGTTAGTATTTCCAAGGGTTTCCTCAATTAAAAAGATGATTGTATATAATAATTAATTTCTTATCAATAGTTGAAGGCATTGTTGGACAACATGGAAGGCACATGTCCACCAAGTTCGAAAACGGTCCATGTATACATGGATCTCGGCTTTTTTTGGCTTTCAAATTGAAAATTCGCATCATTTTCATTGCCTTGAGCAGCCTCATTAATAAACCTTTTTCTCTACGGATGATCCCTTCATCTTCAGGTGCAAGGAGTTCAATATTTTTCGCAATAAGCACTTGACTTTCATTAGTTAAGAATATTTAAAAATTATAGTTCTAATTCACAAAAGAATCCCAGCATCCAACCAATAGGATTTTTCACTCACTAACCAGAGAGTTAATAGGGATAAAGGCAGGGTAGTTCCATCCCCAGAAGGGCAGTCATCTTAATTTCCATTACCTAGGATGACTGACATGTCCTAGTTAAGGTCAGTTCATAACAGTAAACACTATGAATTTCCAAATGGACTCCCATCCCAAATGGCACTTCTGCTATTCTTGTTATCAAAAGATGATCAAGATAATCTCAAGTTGAAGCACAACAGACCAGAGAGAGAAGTTCCTACGGGGCAATACCTTCACAGCTCATCATGAAGAAAATTACCCTCAAAGAAACATCATAGATTTATTCTGTAGTTGCTCAGAATTTATGGGTGCCTCCGGGGAGCTGGGGGGTGGTTGTTTTGATGAGCCGCGAAGAGGGACATGCCAGACTTTTTTCCAAACCCACAATAGAAGTTAACTCATGAATGCAAGCCATGCTGAGTGTTAACTCCAGCAGATGGCACGACGTTAAGCTCAGAATGGATGCCTCATCTATTTGTCTTTTATTCGTGCCCTTTATTATACAGGGCATGCACTTCTAGAAATCAGTACCCATAATACAAGTACTACTCAAGGACGGTATATACATCATTTGGTTATTCATTCTAAGCTGTTACCCTGCACAAGTAAAAAACTTTCTCAATGCAATGAAGGACCATATATGTAATCCACAATGAGACCCAATCTTTTGCATATAATCAGTAAATTAATTTTTGTGATAATGACCACATGATCTAATGGTAATATTGGCACGTTAAAGTCCACGTGAAGCAGAGGTATGGCAATTATGAATATCAAACCATCAAAGTAACAAAGTTTTTTACTTATTAGCCACCAATTTCAATGAGAGAGCAGAATACCCAGCCAGATCTTTCAACTTCTGCCAAAAGTCATTTGGTTCTTCAGATCTCTTTGAAATCGTACTATATGGGTCCATCTGACGATCTTTGATTTCACCTACACAAGGAAACTTTGAATTTAAAAATTTGCAATGAATCATAGAAACTAAAAGATTAGAAAAACATGTTAATCTGACAAAGATGCAAAAGATATCCAATGCACTCCACATGAGGATAAAGGTGGCACAACAAAGTATAAGACTATACATAGAAGCAACAATTTGAATGTGTCGAACTTACTTTTAGGTTTATTACTGGTACGAAACCTTGCACGATTGCCAGTAGAATCCTTCAGAAGGGCAAGCTCTTCAAGCAGTTCCCGTTCTCTGCTACTGAAATCCAGAATAAAATGTCGGTAATTCTGCTATTGGCGATAAATTTGCATCAGAGCACACCCAATTGCACATAATGAGACGCCATGATGTTTCACGAGAGAAGTTCAGGAGACGTATCACCACACAGTGAAATGTAAGCAAGCTATTTCAAGATCCAGGTATAGCTAACAATGCAGCATTCGGTTTTACAGATGTATCAAGACAGTCTAGGATTGTGTGCCAAAAAGTATTCCATAAGCCTGTCAATACGGTCACGTCGATCCGCTGATCTGGGGGGCTAACCCGATCCGGGTCCAGCTCTGGGTCCATGCTTTGTAGCTGGAGGGTTGGGTTCAGATTGTGTGCTGATACCAAAATCAGATACATTATATATTTTACAACATAAAATCAGAAACCCTTATCTTTGAAACCCGAAAGTTTATGGTGAGCCCTTCTATGTTCTCTTTCTCCATCACCTGCACCACTCTTCGCTTCTCACGTCTTTGCTGCAATAGAGAGAGAGAGAGAGAGAGGACTACTCGTGTTGTTAAGTGGTTCAGTGGGAAATTGTGAAGCTATAGAGTTTGTTATAGATAACACAAATGATGGGAAACCTAGGGCAACTGATGTCACAGGCCCTAATGGCATCTCAGTCCAAGGATCTCAGAGACATGGCTTTGGAGGAGGGGAAAGAGGGAGAGGAAGAAGCTATGGCTTTAATGGATGTTGAGGAAGAAGGGGGGTGGTAGTTATGACAGTTCTGGTTATGGTGGCCATGAACGAGGAGAAGGTGGAACTTGCTATAACTGCGGATAAACTGGCCGTATGGCTAGGATTGTTATCAAGGAGGGAGAGGAGGTGGTAGATCTGGTAGTGGTGTTGGTGGATCTTGCTACAACTATAATGAAACTCATCACTTTCCTCCAGATATTTCTCTCTCCAAACCCTTTCCTCTCTAAATCCTTTTCTCCCTTTTGTTCCTATGCTCTCTCTTTAGCTTTTACTTTAATGAATACTTCGGATTTTCGATGTGGTGTTTTTCACTGTGTTTTGGAACTCCTCATGAAATTACAGTGGATTTAGGGTTTTGTTATGTTGTTTTGGACAATGCTCTGTCTTGAATAGAGAACAGCAGAAGTGGTTTATGAGGTTTTAAGTGGTGAGTGCTCTTTGATGCGCATACAAACTGGAATTTTTTGATGTCAAATTTTGGGTGTTTTCTAAGAACATTTAGCAATTTTTGGGTGTTTTCTTAGAACAAATAGCATGTTGTACTTCTCAAGTTTCTGCAAAATTGTGAATGATTGAAACCCAAAGCCCCCATAGAATTATGCACATAACCACCTAGTTATCCTATGTAGCATCATGTGATTGGGTGCACATTTCACAACCATGTAACATGGAATTGGAAGCGAATTATTAAATTCAAATTGCTTCAAGAATGTGTGCAGAATTACTTGAGGGTTAAAGGTAACTCTCCACCTATGCTTTCTAATTTTATTTGAGTTAGCATGGCCAATTATGGAAGCAAGTTGAATTTGATTTGAACTTGAATTTGAGATTAATGACGGGAAACTTGGAGTGAATTAGGATTCTAATGGAGGACAATAGTATTAAATCTCACCCACTCATCAAGATGGCATAATGAGTGATGGGTGATTGGATCAATCCCCTCACATGCCATGGATGATTGATTTCAAAAGCTAAGATTAACTCATCTAGAAGCATCTTTACAATAAACTTATAAATACCCTCACAATCTCTCATTTGAGAACTTTGACTGGTACTCTCATAGTGTGGCACGTTTCCTATTTGGCTTTATCTCTTTCTCTCCCTAAAAATGTAGCATGCCCTTCCTCTCTCTCTCTTCATTTCATTAAGCTTTGAGAAAGAGAAATCTTCTATAGACAACCCTGATAAAAATTTTGGATAAGGGAAATCCTGAAAACCCTGATTTTGAGTCTTAAGGACCGCAAACCCTAGCAAACCATAGTCAACCTGGACCTAGCTTAATTGTCCCAAAACCATCCAAAATATGTCCCACGTCGTAGTATACCTCGAGAGCTTTCCGACAGTCTAAGAATCACTTGAATCGGACCTACCATTGAAATGTTAGGGTTTTGGGAGTGTCCAAGGTTAAAATTACCAAAATACCCCTAGCACGACTCATTCCTTGTTGCCCACGGGCCATGCACCAAGCAAAGGGTCGGGTCACACGTCGCGCGACCTGGTGGGGCCAAAGACGGCTTAATTTTTTCACTCCTATTTGATAAGGATTAATCAGTCGATAATAACTGGAATATTCCAGAAAAATATGAAAAACACCCCATTCCTAATCAAATTGGGACTGGAAGATTAGAACAATTAATTTCAAGCCTAACTCCCACAACAATCCATAAATATCCCTTAAATTACCTAGAAAATAAAAAAAAAATAGTCCAAAAACCCTTAGGAAAATCCCTAGAAATATTAGGAAATTTTAGAAAAATCTAGAAAATTAGGAAAATACTTAGAAAGTTAGAAAAAGGCTTAGAAAATCCTAGAAATTAGGAGAATTAGGAAATTTGTCCAAAAATCCCTAGGAAAATATGAAAAATCCTAAATCCCTAGAAAATTAGGGAAAACCTCTAGAAAATTAAGGAAAGTCCCTAGAAAACAATAGGCTAAAGACCCTAAGCTCAGATCCTCTCAAAATTTCCCTAAAATCAAAATCCTAGGATAGACCTCAAAACTTTAAAGCCATGCTTCAAGAAAGCAAGAGAAGGCATCAAAAGGAGTAAATCAACCAGCGGTCCTAATACAGGCCCCAACTTCAGATTTCTCAGATGTGTGATCTTTTTTCTCTGTTATTTATTTATTCCTATTTATTTATTTATTTTTCTTTTTTATTTTTATTTTCTAGTTATTTCTTTATTTTTAGATTCATTTATAATTTAAGCTTTTTAAGGTCTAGTAAACAGATTCTGGAACTGGCACAGCCAATAAATTTCGAGGAGAAACGGATCTGTAAGATCTGCGATGCCCCTAAATCTATAATTGGAGTGACCCCCACTCTCTCTATTGATCTAAAAGTTTAACTCGTTCCGCAAGAGATTTGAGTTGATTCCACATCAGAGATTGATCCAAATTTGCACGTAAACAGTTTGGCGACAACCGTGGCCCCTCAAGCTTCATCTCTGTATATTTAGACCCTAAAAGGTTTCCAGTAAATTTCCAAGTAATAATTTTCCAGAAAAATAGAAATTACAGAGGCAAAATTCACTGGAAAGCTCACCAGAAAAGACCCTGGAACTCGATCTCGATCTGGGGCGCCCACAAACTGCACAAGCCGAATCGACTTGCACAGGACTTGTGTGAGTCAATCCGAGTCGTAGTCCTATCTTCGGCCTTGCTTTGGCCCTCTGTGACTCCTAACTCTTCTGGTTATTGTTTCCAGTGATTGGAAATTCCAGAAAAATATAAAAAAAAAAGAAAAAGATAGATAGGACCAAGTGTTAGAATAGGCTTTCTTTTGCTTATCTGTTTAGATTGGATTTGATCTTTCAATCTTATATGTTTTCCTTGATCTTATCCACTTAGATTAGGCTTCTTGGTTTTATCTATTCTTATCTCATTCGATTAGATTTTTGAAATCCTTACCTTTATGTTCTATCTTTATCTTTTGCATTAGTAGATCAGGTTGGTTGAATCTTTCCTGCTGGATCACACCACGTGCACCCACCACTAGTGTACTCATTTTCCCTACACTTCTATAATTTACAATTACCCAAAGAGTTTTTGTTTGGGCACCTAGTTTAGTGGTGGGACAGTTGGGAGTGTGCCAGCAATGAAGCGAGCAACCTCTAGGGAATTCTTGACCAGAAAACAAACCCACAACAGCAAAGCTCAGCCTCGTATTCACCAGTTCAAACCAGTCCATCAATGTCAATCAACTAGCCAGTTGAGGCAATCACTGCTGCCCAAACAACCGAGTTAGCCGACCTGAAACGTGACCTAAAACATTAAAGCATACCTTGGCAAAGATGGGGGTTCCAGATATCCTCCCACCAAAAACTAACATCAAGTACATTCACGGAGACGTCGAGCCTCTCCCAACTCAGGTCCCAACCCAGAGGTATGGTCGAGGTCCTATTGAATCCAGTGGTCAACCTAGGAGAGTCTATAAGCTACAAGTTAGTCAGCCCTTACCGGCAAGGGCACCTGCTCAATTCCAATCCCAACCGGTTCCAGCCCTAACTTACCCATGTCAAGCTCAGTCAGTCCAACCTGCCCATGCCCATTGTCCATTAGCTCAGCCAATTAAGGCTATACCATTAGTCCAGACGTACCATGTGTCGACACAACCAATCCAAGTCGCACCACCCGTGCAAACACATTACCCACCGGTCCAGTTCCTTCCAACTGTGCCACAAGTCTAGGTCCAGTCAACCCAAGCTGTACCACATACCCAGGTATGTTCTGTCAATCACCAAGTCCAGTCAGTCTTACCTAGTACAATCAGTCCCGATCGTATTCACCAGTTCAAGCCAGTCCATCAATGTCAAGCAACCAGCCGGTTGAGGCAGTCAATGCTGCCCAAAAACCAAGTTAACCAACCAGAAACGTGAACTAAAAACATTTAAGCATACCTTGGTAAAGATGGGGGTTCCAAATATCCTCCCACCAAAAACTTATGTCAAGGACATTCACGAAGACGTCGAGCCTCTCCCACCGAGGTTTGAATTCCTCCACTTTAAAAACAAGTTTAGTGGGAAGGGTGACGGGGAAAACCATATCACTGCTTACCCTCTATCAATTCCTGCACTTCAAGATAGATCTCGCCGACTCAAGGAGATGTTCTAATACACCCTCTCTGGACAGCCCTTGACCTGGTTCTGAGAGGTGGTTAATAAAAAACCTGACTAAACTCACGATGAACTGTTTCGACAATTTGTTGAGCAGTGCTGCAGGACGAGGTAGCAACCCATGACCCTTGGCGAGTTGGTCGCCACCAAGTAAAACCCTGACGACTCGTTCACAAACTTTGCCAATAGATTTAGAGATGTTGCATCAAAATTCATTAATTGCACATTCTCTGAAGCCTTTCAGATCAGCATGGTTATAAAAAAATGTGTCCTCTAATATAAGCTCTACTTCAGCAAAAACACAGCCTTTCTCTTTTGATGACTCAATGCTCGAAATGGTTTCGCACTATGAGAGAGCAAAGGAAAGGGGCCAAGATCAATCACCAGTCATACTGGGGCAAGAGCCGGATGAAGTCATGATGGAGTAAAAACTTGACCATAGTGAAGATTCATCCAACACTGATCCTGATGAGATAATAATTGAAAAGTCTGAAGCCCATTCCAAGTTGGAATCGTCCGATACAAATAGATCGTAGTCAAGACAAAGCTCCAGAAACTCATGAATTAACAATTAATCAGCCAAAATCTCATCCCAAGTCTGAATCATCTTTGAAACAGATTATGGATGTGGATAGTACTCACTTTTATACATATCAGACTCAAGGTACTACACCTGCAGAGCTCAATGCTTTCAAGGATTCGATGAGTAATGTTTTAAAATTACTGCTCGAAAACAAACTCCTCGAAATGCCTCCATCTTGGATTTCCTCATTTGCTAATTGGAAATAAGTTACAATGGTGCGACCGACATCAAAACCACACCCATGACACTGAGGAATGCCTTACTCTCAGGTGCATCACCCAAGATTTCCTTCAATATCCTAATTGTTATGGAAGAAATTAGAGAAAAGGACAAATCTTCATGTAACTCTATTAAAGGGAGAAGGGACAACCCACTCAATTCAAATCTAGATGATGCCACCACGTCATGCCAAGAGAAAAAACCTGTAGTGAAGATCAATGAGTCAGGATCCCTGCCTAAGGAGGAAGATCACCCGATATGGCCTTGGGGCACGGAAGAAACTGACCAAAAACTTCTGTAAATGAAGAACAAAATGATAATTTTCCCCAATCCCATATTGTTAGGAAATTCCAAAAACTAAGTGATGAGAATTGCCTTAGCTCTGGGACTATGACTCACTAGGAAACCAAAGAGAGAACCATTTCATGGGGAGCTCTTATAAAATTAGAAGATTCCAACCAACAAAAAGAGCATACTACTTTGATAACAAAAACTAGGGTGGCGGTCCTCCAGAGTTTGCATCCAAATAAATCCACCGAGGGACCAAATTATCCACCCCATAGAAAAGTTATAGATGAGCATGAGGTCACACAAGACCTTAAGGCTGGGCATTCTCAAAACCACGATGAGGATGGCCTTAAGTTAGGATCCAAAACAGAAGAAGGAAGAGGGCCTAGTTGATCCAATACTCCAAATAAATGCAATGGATAACCCACAGGAGGCTCTAGTCATCCATAAGCTCAACCAAGTTCCTAAAGTTAGGGATTCTATTGGGATTCCAAATAACATAAGTATCCTAAATGTGACATCCAACCTTTTATAAGCCTAACTTGAGATCCAAGTAAACATTTAGACTCTAAAAGATCCCCAAATAGGACCGCAATTCCAAATATACCCCTTTGAACAGTAACATGAACGATACCCCTTAACAATATCTATAAATAGTAACCAATGAACAGCAAATAAAAATATAAAAAAAAAAAGTTAATTACGTAGAACCTCTATATAACTAGGGAAAATACAGTATGCTCCCTTTATATGCAAATGTTACATCTAAGGTCGGTCAACGTTACTTTTTTTTTTTTTATGAAAGTACCCCTCGGTCCGAGGATGCCATCTTCGGTCCGAGGATGCCATCCTCGGACAGCATTTTTAATTTTATTTTTTTTTATTTTTTTTTATTTATTTAGTAGTGGTGGTTCGAGTTAGAATCCTCGGACCCATTGTTCTCTTCTTTTAGAAAAAACAGAGGTCCGAGGTACCCATCCTCGGACCGTCGTTATTTTTTTGAAAAAAATAGAGGTCCAAGGTTAGAATTCTTGGTCCGATCGTTCTAGGGTAAAAGTGAAGGTCAGAAAGGGAGCGACTCTCTACCCCAAAAGAGAAACCGTGATCTTGTTTTTCTCTCTCTAAAATGTAGAACCCATCGCTCAAACACACCATATCCCCTCCATGCATACTCTCTCTTCATACGTACGCTCATTTCCCAGTCTCGTCGCAAATCTCAGACCTCAATCTCTGTCTCGTTCCCATCACAGCCTCAATGAAACCCCTACTTAGAACCATAACCAGAGGCCTCTCCTCTATGCCTTGGATTTTTTCTCTCCAAAACCATCACCCTCTAACTTTGTAACCACTCCTCCTAAACCCCCCTAAACCACCCACGCTCCTTAACCATGAGACCAAAATCTAGCCTCCCTTGGCTTTCCCAATTCATCAGGTGAACTCTGAAGAACTAAACCAATAGTCCTTTGCATCAGCCAAGAACTCAGCATCTTCTATCTTAAACCGAACTCTTTTGGGCCTTTCCATCAACACCCAACACTCAAACTCCCCTAGTTCATGTTCATAAAAATGCAATTCCACCTCTTAACCCTTCTATTCTTATTATTGCCCCTCATCGATGGCTACCCTTTAGAAGAGAGAGAAGCACTCTTAAACTTCAAAACCAGCCTCTCAAACCAAGGTAAGAACATAGTTGTTGGAAACGCCTGGGAACCCAAATCGTTTTAGGAACCGAAATCACGGAATCGCCGCCAGGGAGAAGATTCTTGTCTTAAGAATCGTTGTCCGTACAATAGGAATCGCGGGGAACGAGATTCCTAGTTTTTGAGAATCATATTTCGACCGAAATAGATCCAAGTTTCATCGACATATGAAATTGAGATTCTGTCCTCTTTGGAATCGAGATTCTCATCCCCTTGGAATCGACACTCCAAGAGTCGAGATTCATTAATATGCAGAATCAAGTTTCTGACATCTATGGAATCGAGTTTTTGACATATGTGGAACAAAGATATGTTATTGTTTTGAATCGTGATTCTAACATATTTGGAATCAAGTTTCTGAAGTATAAGGATCAAAGATCCATGCCAGTTTGAGATCGAGATTTACAATATTATGGACTATGAAATGCATTTGACGACCCATACCATGAATCGAGATGGCATTTTTATGGAGAAGGAAGTCCCAAGAACATCTTGAGCCTTATCAACTTTAGAACCTATATTGGATGTCTCTTATTAGAAGGTTTCCCAAATTTTAAAGTGATTGTGTTGATTATTGAACTTACAGTCATTATGTACAAAAGATAAGCATTTCTAAATTGTGATTTTGACTTCATTATTATAAAGATAAAATAGGATTATGTTTATGTCATGGTTTTACTTCTTTTTTTTTTGATAATATGGTTTTACTTTTAATTATATGTGTAGTATTTACCAGTTATATTTTAAATTTAAAGTAAAATCCGTCTAACACAAGTAAAATAATGAAAACCAACAACCACTACAAGCATTCGAAGGAAGATTTCTACTCCAATTTCCTTTAGGAAGTGCACAACTATTATAGACATTGGACATTATCAACTTTGAATTGTTTTTTTTTTTTTGATACTTTGAATTTATTTATTTTTGAATCAAGATTTAATCAACGTTGGAATCCAGATTCGATATATATGAGAACGTCTACCCACAATTAATGGTTTCAAGTCACTAAAGATGTGTTGGATCGAGAATCCAAAATTAAGGAATCGAGTTTCCTTGGTTCCAATAAATGGTTTATAAAGATCTGTTGAATCGAGATTCTGAAATTAAGGAATTAGTTTCCTTGGTAGCGAAAAATGGTTTCAAAAGATGTGCTGAATCGAGATTCCGAAATTAAGGAATTGAGTTTCCTTGTTTCCAAAAAACGGTTTTCGTGGAGATTTCTTAACGAAAACGTGGAATCGAGTTTCGGAATTGGAATCGCGATGTCGGTGGAGAGATTCCGGTAACTATGGGTTAGAATACACAACTTGGTAAGTTAATGGGGTAAAGAAGGGCGGTCTGAGGATTCTAACCTCGGACCGCTATTTTTTCACAAAATAACGAGCGTTCCAAGGTCTTCGGACTGCTATTTTTTTCAAAAAATAACGAGAGATCTGAGGATGGAGACCTCGGACTATTATTTTTTCTAAAAAAAGAGAATGATCAATCTAAGGATTCTAACCTCGGACCACTATTATTTTCAAAAAATAACAACTGGTCCGAGGATGGGAACCTCGAACCGCTGTATTTCTAAAAAAAAAAGAACAATCGATTCGAGGATTCTAACCTTGGACTGCTATTTTTTTCAAAAAAATAACAAGCGGTCCGAGGATGGGAAACCTCGGATGGCTGTTTTTTCTAAAAAAAAGAGAACAATCTGTCTGAGGATTCTAATCTCAGACCGCCCCTGCTAAATAAAAAACAAAAAAAATAAAATTAATGCAGTCTGAAGATGGCATCCTCGGACCGAGGGATAATTTCGTCAAAAAAAAAAGGTCACGTTAACCGACCTTAGATGTAATATTCACATATCAGGGGAGTATATTGTATTTTCCCTGCTTCTATAGGGGCGTACATAATTAACTCTAAAAAAACTTTAGAATCCCAAAAAAAAAAAAAAAAAAAAAAAACTTAAAAAGCCTAAAAGTAAAACCTACAACTAAGAACA
This sequence comes from Amborella trichopoda, assembly GCF_054954075.1. Classification (NCBI taxonomy): domain Eukaryota; kingdom Viridiplantae; phylum Streptophyta; class Magnoliopsida; order Amborellales; family Amborellaceae; genus Amborella; species Amborella trichopoda. The sequence goes on from NC_142348.1 coordinate 34,586,375, forward strand.
AAATATACATCCTTTGAAATTGAATAAAGATTAAAAATAAAAATATTATTGGCCAACATCATTCTCCCCGGGTTAGATAGAACTCGTCTTTGAGTTTTGAAGTGTGCTAATATGAATCTAGCAAAAAAACCACCATCATCAACCTTCTTCTTAGTTGGCTCAAATATTATTCATGGCAAGAAGAAATCTATAAGAAAATGATCTCCATATGTATATTGAGGTATCAATGTAAATTTATCACGTACAACCCTTGAACTCATTGAAAATCATGCAAGATACGCCAAACTCAATTTTCTAGACCTTAGAGGCTTTTTTGATAGTTATTTCATTATTCTCTGAATCCAAGAACACAATTTGCAGATTTTGAGTTTTCCATACTTCCAATACACTACTATGATTCCAATGCCTTAAATATCCTAAATGTTCCTCCTCTTTGATATCTTTAAGATCTTCATCTTTTTCTTCGTCAAAGAGCAGTTCACCCACAAAACATTTTCTCTATCATAGATCGGATTTCCTACAAAATCTTGTTCTTCATTTGAGCACGCGTCGAAGATTGGAGGTGAATTCTAATCTACAACTTGTTAATTTTGAATACAATTTGCATCAAAATCAATATTATCCTCCTTCAAATAGAAAACCGTAAGAGAGATATTCCCCACATAGAGGTCTTCCAACACTTTCCTCTTCACTCGACTCTTCAAGAAGAGTATAGTGTTGAAAAGGGTTGTACTCGAGTTCTTCTTCAAATTTTTCTCCCACCGATTCCATCGCGCATTGAACCCATCTATGTAGTTCGACATATCATCATTCCATTCCCACTCTGACTTGGACCTTGACTCGCCCCAGTCTCCAAAAAACTTCACAATTTAGATCTATCCCTTTAGATTCCTCCTTTGTTTAGGGTATGTTGTTGTTGTTCCAGTTCGTGCAACAGCGATGTAACTCTCACCATTAAGTTGTTGACTTCCTTTCGCAATCAGATCAGATCAGCATCCCTATGGTTAAGACCTCCATGATCATCCATCGCAATCTCCAGCTATCTTAAAACCATGCTCCAATACCACTTGATGACGAAAGGTGGAAAATTAAATCCACCTTTTTCCTGAACTTTAAACAAGTAAAATCAGCAATAATAGAAAGAAAAAACATGGCAGTAAATCAAGCCAAGAGAAGAACTTTCTTCTTTCATAAAATAAAATTCATTACAAATAACACAAGTATCCCAAAATGTGACATCCAATCTTTTATAAGCCTAGAAACGCTAAAATTAACTTGAGATCCAAATAAACATTTAATGCTCTAAAATACCCCAAAAGATTACTAAAATTTCAAAAATACCCATGTGGACAGGTGAACAATTCCTGTGAACAGTAATGGGAATAGTACCCATGAACACTTAACTCTAGCATGATAGAAAGTAAATTTGAACTAGTATTGAAACCACACAAATTAAGTTCAATGCTTTGGCATACTTACGCAAAAATGCCAAGGATAACATAAAAAATGGCCCCCTGGTCCATATATACAGCTTTACATTGCATTAGTGACGTTGATTTACCCTTTATGAGAACTTATATCCATCCCAGGACTATATCCATATGCTCTGGCGAATACACCAATAAATAGTAACCAATGAATCGTAATTAGAAATAAAAATAGAAAATCTAGAATCCCTAAAAAAACTAAGATAAAATTAACATCCGTTAAATTGAATAAAAATTAAAAATAAAAATAATATTAGCATGCATCACTCTCTTAATGAACATATATACAGATATTCCTCTTTTAAGGCTGCTTTCCGATAATGTGGCTGTCATATATACATGCGAATGTTTGTTGAGGATTTATCCCTCTCTCTCACAGGACTACATCCACACATAAAGACCACACATCTATCCTGACCTACAAATTATCTATGGGTAGCTCTCCGACCTCAACAAGGGATGACCCACTATAAACACTTTTCTGTAGTGCAACATTTCCAGAGGTAAGGTTTTGGACATGACTAGAGTCATAGACTGCCTAACCTTTAGTTAGTCAACACACACACTCCCACTAAAGCGTATGGTCCAATATAAATCTCTTTTACATACTCTCACGGCCTTTAAAGGCCACAAACCCAACATGGAGCTAGCTAATCAATCCAAGAGCCTCTCTGGTTGCAAGTTAGAGAACTTTGCACATCCACTTGGATGTCTCTATCCACTCCCTCCAAGGCTCACACTAAGCATCCCACTAGAGGCAAGTCATTACCCTCCCCTGGTTGCGAAGTGGAGCTTCAATCCCCCCCATCACTGTTTCAAAAAGCAGACCACCCAGCGCCTGAGCGCCCGCCTAGACGGATATTCCTGGGCGCCCGCCTGAACTCACCTAAGCGGCCGCCCAGGGCCTGCACCCCACCCAGGGTTGGAAATGAAGCTCTGTGAGGGTATTTTAAGGTCATATTTTAATATTAAAAGCGCAAAATTGTGGGTTTTAGGTTCATTTGAAACCTAAAACCCATCAGAGGCTATTTTAGAGAGAGAAAATCCAAAAAAAATATTTTTTTACTTGGCCGCCCAGGTTCTGGGCGCCCACCTAGGCGTTGGGCGGCCTGGAACCCCCCGACAGCCTAGGTGCCGCCTAGCGCTTTTTGAAACACTGCCTCCCATGGTTATGGAAAGGGCTCTTGTTGTTCACTCCGAGCTCCAAGCCGTCACTCTCATGGAACCAAACCCGGTTTGGCGCACCTCATGTGCAAGTTCCTCAAATGGCCTCAGCAGATCATCAAAATCCTCCCCGTGAAGGTCCAAGACCACCACTATTTCTGCTGCCTCCACGAACTCCTCTAACGGGGCATCGCGCACGGTTGCAACATCTAAGGCACTTTAGAAGTCGACCTGCTATGATCCCAATTGATGGAGGAGAATGGTCTCAAGACCTACAATTAATGCTCCATTCTCATTGATTCTAAAAAGAACTAATATTTGACCATATAAGTGTCGACATGCCAAAGCCAAAGACCCATTTTGTGTATAGCATCCCTGACCGCACTGGAATCCAATTCAATATGGAGCGTGCTGATGTTCAGCACTTTGGCCAGCAGATATCATCCCAAAGCAAATGCCTTAATGACAAGGCTGCCTCAATCATCATAGACTCCTAATCTAAGTCTTGATATATCAACATTAATTCAAATTATCCAATGGCTTGAAACAGTTTCATCAATGCATAGTCATTATGGTATAATTTGGAGTTTATTTAATTATTTGTTATGTTGAAAAGAATAAAAGAACCTGGAAACTTGAATGAGAAACATTGGGAAACAATTCAAGAAACACTATAAATCCCTCTTGTGCAGGAGTTGGCATATTCAAACATTGCCTTTAGCAATTCAAACATATTTTAGAAATACAAACAAAAAGATTGAAACTAGATAGCATTATTTGTGAAACCCGAGGTGTAGTGGAGAAGTTTCTTGCTAGGATGATCCCCCCCTCCCCTTGCTACAGCAGCATGGGTGCAATACAAAGGTCACAGACCCTAGTATTCATCAAGAATAAGCATTATTTAACTTTCAGAGATCAGATGGGATATGGCTGAGCCATAGTGCTGTTCAACCATGATGTATGCATGCATGTAGTGGTTGACCATAAGATGCCATAAGACTAAGATAAAATTCACAAGGGTGACTCTTTGTATATATATATATATATATATATATATATATATGAAAAACCTAAAAAATGCCTATAGGCGAAATGCTATAATGTTTCGCCTCCACCACGGACTTGCCATGTCCGTGGCGGTTTATTGAACGGACCCGCAACAGACGGCGCCATCCGTTGCGGTTCCAATAGGCGTTGCGTAGATGCTTCCATATATATATATATAATTTTAGGCATTATCCTATATTTATCAATTCATCATTCACAAAGAGTATTTTAAAGACAACAGTGGTTACTATGAATGCATTGTGATTTCATCACGGCAGTTTCATTAATTAACCTAATTATGATGTATATATAAAATAAAATAAAAACACAAAGGGTGACTCTTTAGTTAGGTTGTAAAGGAACATATACAAAAATAAATGCATGTAAAGCATATGTACACATCATTATTAGGTTACTTAATTCATGAAACTGCTGTGATGAAATCACAATGCATTCATAGTAGCAACTGTTGTCTTTAAAATGCTCTTGTGAATGATGAATCTGATATATAGGATAATGCCTAATGCCTATAATGAAAACCTACTGAAACATTTTCCTTTCGCCAATTAGAAGGAATTTTAGCAAGTGATACTATTTGCCATGTGCCAGATATTCATGCCTTTTCCATCATCCACATCATGGAAATGTTATTAAATATCACATATTAAAAGTAAATTCCATTATTAAAACACAATATTCAAGAACTCTTTACCTGATACGATTTGGTATGATGACGTCAATGGTAAACAAATGATCACCACGTATTGATGGCTTGTTAAGCTTAGGTGCACCTCGCTTTGCTAATACAACTACATCACCAGGTTGGGTACCAGGTGGAATCTGAACTTCAGCAATACCATTGACTGTCTTTACCTGATAAAGAAAGAGCCATTTTATGTTTATGGATCAAGCAAGCAAGTGTGAAAGACATGTAAAAGAGAAACTAGAATATGGCATATGCGATGTAGGAAATAGAGAAAATAGACAAAACAATACAATAAACCATCAAAACATACCAGATTTGAGTGCATATGGCTTTCCTTACGTAAAAACGTGACCCAACACCCTAAATAGGGCTTGATGTTACTATTCACAGCTTTTTTTTTACTGTTCACACCCCAAAAGTGTTAGAAACCTAATACTCTAGGCCCTTTTATCAAATTATAATAGACCCTTTTTTTTGAGATTTCTTTTTTTTTTTTGAGAGTAATAGACTCTCACTTCATTAAAACATTATACAAAAACCCCATAAGTCCCTTCACTTAAATTAAAACATGAAAGATCCCTATATTGCCCCTAACTTTAATTAAATCACAAGAAATCACTTAGAGACTGTAAAAACAGCAACAAACTAAAAATAAACTCCTTCAAAAAATTGGCCTTCCCCCTCTGGATCTTCTTGCAACCTTGGGATGTGGGTCATCATAAAGAGGTTTGTCAAAGGATGGACTAATCGGGTCAAAAGGCCCAGAAGAATTGTCTTGACTAGGTAAAAGAATGTCTGGTGAATCATTCTCCCCCGGTTGCATAGAACTCAACTTTGACTTCCGCTGTTCTTCTATTGCCACTCTGGGTCCATGGTACTTGAAAAACTCGACAATTTTGAACACATTTGAGGTCTCAATCTCAGCCAGAAGGTCAATCTTATAGGCACTCTCCATCTTCTTCAACACTCGAAACGGTCTTTCTTGTTATTCAGCTTGTTATATTACTCATAGGATGCCTATCTTTGCATTAAAAAAACCATCACCACATCGCCCACTTAAAACTCTTTCAATCGCCTATGTTTAGCTGCAGCATCCTTGTACTTGGTAGAGGCAATCTCAAAATTAGCTCCAACCAGGTTATAGACATCCTTCATGTGCTAATCATAATGTCAGCATCTAAGTGTCCTTCCCCATTAGCTCATAGAGGAGTCAAATCCAGCATATGGGCAAGAATCTGCCCATAAATGACTTCAAATGGGCTCTTATCAGCTGACCTATCACGGGAACTGTTGAAAGTGAACTCGCTTGTGGCAAAGCAAAATCTTGTTGTCTCTTCTTCTCAGCCACTATGCTTCAAAGTAGGTTACCAAGGTTTCGGTTAACCACCTCAGTATGACCATCAGTTTGTGGGCGACAAGCTCTGCTAAATTGTAGCTTGGTACCCATCTTGCGATATGAAGTTCCCCAAAAGTGGCTGAGAAACTTGGTATCCCTATCTGATGTAATCATTTTGGTAATTCCATGAAGTCTCACCAACTCATGGAAATATAAGTTGGCCACATGAGTTGCATCTAGATTCTTCTTGCAAGCAATGAAATGCGCCATCTTTGAAAATCTGTCAACCACAATAAATATGAAGTCCATGCTAGCATCTTCCCACGCTGCCTTGAGAATGAGAAGTAGAGAATATAAACCTGTGTTCTGACACTACCACTTTGCAACTTGACACACTTTGCACCTCTCCACATGCCAGCCACTAAGGCCAATAGAACTTGGACTCCACCAATGCAATGACTTGTATCCCCCAAGGCTCCCACAATGTATCTCTGAAATAAGGACCTCTAAGAGATCCAGCAGGAATGTGGATTCCCTTTGAAGAGAAACCCATCTTGTATCACACCGACTCCTACAACTCCACCTTGGCATTGTGGCCAAATCTCTCCAAAATTGTCATCATCAACCTAAAAGTCACACAGGCACTCAAACCCTGTCACCACAACTGCCATATGGTCAAAAGTGACGCTCTCTGATTCAAGGCATCCACAACTTTATTCTGACAACCAGCCTTGTGACGAATCATGAAGGTAATCTCCTGCAAATATGCCACCCACCTAGCATGCCGGCTATTCAGCTTATGTTGCCCATTAATATACTTCAGCGCCTCAAGATCTGAAAATAAAAGAAACTCCCACTAAATAAAATAATGATGCTAGTGTCTTAAAGCCTGAATGATTGCATAAAATTCCACGTCATAAGTGGAGTAACGTCGGAACATATCAATCAGCTTCTCGGTGAAATATGCGATTGATCTGCCCTCCTGGCTCAACACTAACATCCTATCAAAGTCTAGCAATGCTAACATGGGTGCCTCAGTCAGGGGCCTACTAAATCCTCCTAAAGCTCTTTTCAGCTTTTGTGGTCCATTTGAAAGAACCCTTCTTGAATCAATCAGTGAGTTGTACTATGATGGTGCTAAATCCTCTAATGAACAGTCAATAAAAATTGGCCAGCCCATGAAAACTACGCACGGTTCATAATGTTAGGGGTTGGCAATTCTCTTATTGCTGCCACCGTTCTCTCATCCACCTTGATTCCCTCAATGGAAACCACGAAACCCAAGAAAATCAAATTGCTGGTCATGAATTCACACTTCTTCAAATTTGCATACAGTTGCTCCCCTCGTGACAATTCCAATACGAATCAAATTGCTGGTCATGAATTCACACTTCTTCAAATTTGCATACAGTTGCTCCCCTCGTGACAATTCCAATACGCACCTTAGATGGTCTGAATGCTGCCCTTCAGTAGTGTTGTATGTGCGGATATCATCAAAGCATACCAGATATCATCAAAGCATACCACCACAAACTTTCTTGTATATGGCTTACAGACTTGATTCATGAGTCTCTTAAAGGTGCTAGGTGCGCTTTGATAACTCGTATGGCATAACCAACCATTCATACAATCCATCCCACATCTTAAATGTTGTCTTCCATTCATCACCCGACCTGATTCTGATTTGATGATAACCACTCCTCAAGTCTAGTTTAGTGAAAATCATAGCCCCTACCAACATGCCCAACATGTCATCCAGGAGCGGTATCGGAAAGCTGTATTTTATGGTAATTTACATAAATCAGGAACCCTCTTTCTTGGGCATCAACAATGCCGGAACTGCATATGGACACATACTCTCCCTGATAAACCCCTTCTACAGTAGTTCTGAGAATTCCCTCTGTATCTCCTCACGCTCCTTAGGGCTCATTCTATATGCTACTTTATTTGGAAGTCTAGAACCAGGGATGAGGTCAATGTGCTGTTAGATTTCTCGTATAGGAGGTAATCCCTAGGGAAGGTCATAAGGCATGACACCATTAAACTCCCTCATCAATGTCTCTAGCTTAGGAGGAATTGAACCAATGGGCTTTTCTTCAACTGGTGCCACAGCATACAACACACCTGACTCACCCAAATTCTTCATGAACTCCTTCAAAGATAGACATTTGTGCCCTCTTCTGATTTTGAAGCAATTTCCATCTTAGAGGGTCCCAAAATCACTTTAACTCAATCTTTCACAAAAGAGTAATTGTTTCTAAAATCATCATGAATGATATGCCTGTCATACTACCATGGTCTCCCCAACAACAAATGACAAGCGTCCATAGGCACTACATCTCGCCATATTTTATTTTTGTATGTTTTTCCAATAGAAAAAGAAACAAGACATCATTTAAAAAAAATTACCTCAGCGGCCTTCTTGAACCACACAATTTTATAAGGCTTGTCAACATCTCCTGAGAACCTATATTTTGGCAACTCCCTCTATCGATGATTAGATTATACACTTTCCCATATGCAATACAGTGTGTATGAAATATGTTTGTGCACATCCAGTCATTTTCTTCCACAACCCAAGACGTAATCATGTTGCGCCAGATCACCAATGCCTCCCCATGTGCTATAGGTCACTTCTGGGTCCTCTTCATCAACTGGAGCATTGTGGATGGGATCACCTTCAAAAGAGTGCTCGTTGTCCTCGTCACAAAACTCCTCAGAAAGGTTAACAAACTTGCAATTTGGGCATTGTGATGAGACATGCCCAATGCCTGAGCGCTTGTAGAACTTAAATGTTGTTACCAACACTACTTTCGAGGTGCCGGACTCCCGAAACAACCCATTTTTGGCTCAAGGCACCTTCCTGGTTGGTCGCTCTACTAGTGTGAGATGTCGAACCAGCACCTATCACGCTGCTTTTTCTTCCAAAATCACCACCACAGGCTGCTCCCCTACTTTCCCGATTTTCACCCGCACCCCACCTATTCGAGGGCCACTTCTGCTGAATTTCAACCCTCTTTACAAGGTTATAGACCTCATCAGGGGTCCAATAATGCTGCAAAACTACCACATCTTGAACTGATTGGCATAGTCCATTCACATAACTGGTAAAGGTCTGCACCTCCTGCGCGATCACATCACTACAAGCAGTCAAAGGTGAAACTTATTTATGTATTCATCAACCAATCTATACCTCTGGTGCAACACATGCATCTTTTGATCTAAAGACTATAAGTTATTTTCAAGGAGATATTTTTCCTTTATCTTTTTCTTCATCTTCTCCCACAACTTAATTTTAGGTTTTGCTATTCTTTCTCGTCTTGCTCTCAGCTGTTTCTTTTTTTTTGGGTGAGCCAGTGAGGAGAGGACCCCTACCCTTGGTAGGAATTGAGCCTAGGACGTAGCATTGCAAATCGTCAAGCGTTAACCAGTGGTTTACAAAACGGATCGGTGCCCCGGTTCGGGCACCCCAAAAACCCATCCAGAACGGTGAATCAGCGATCCGGATTGGGAATCAACCGAATCAGTCCGATTAAGCTTTAAAAAAATCCAAAAAAAATATTAAAATTCATTATAAATGTTGTTTTTTAATAATCCAATAAGAAATGGGGCTACTACATTATCAACTTTCATTTTTTTCATTAATTACGAATATTGAGATGTTCTTTCCCTGTATGAACTTATGTTAATCATTAAATTTGCATCACATAAAAGAAAAATCATAGAATTATCATGGATATAGTATATAATCATACATGAACTACAATAAAAATGGATTAAATCGATGAAAAAATCGCCACTAAAATCTCGAATTGGCGAAAAACCCTAATCCGCTAAAAAAAACCCAAATTATTACAACCTAACTAACTATAATCCAAAATTATTACAACCTACTTTACTATAATATTATATACTAAAATTGAAATTGTTGGTTCACATTTTATAATTATTTTATTATATAACTAATAACAAATCCAAAATATCTTATAATATCATCTCATTTAAAATGTATTATTGACACTTGTAATAAAAATAGTACATTACATGATTTATAATGCAAATAAATTAATAAATAAAATAAAAGATTTGGTTATCAATGTAGAAATTATTAGAATGCATACCAATTTTCGAAATAACACTTTAATTTTTCAAAAATTTAAGTTTTTAGGTTTCTAGAATAAATTTAGTGGAAGAGATTGTTAGTAGCGAGAGAGAGATTTCAAATGGCCTCATTGTATGAACCCTATCTTTGAATTAATATTCTTAAATTTATGTTAAAGATCACCATGTTTAAAAATAAAAAATAATAATTAGACCATTTATTCCTAGGTTGTATTTGTATTAAGAAATACCTTTTATTTTTTGACAAGAAATACTTGTTCCATTACCTTATTATTATTTTTTTAGAAGAATACTATGATACTTGTATTACCTTTTTTTTTTTTTTGACAAGAAAAATTAGAAGATGTTGTATTACCCTTTTTGTTGTTTGTTGCATTACTTTTTTTTTTTTATAAGAAAAATAAGAAAATGATGCTGCCAAGATACCTTTTATGTTTTTATACCTTTTATTTTATTTTTTTGACAAGAAATACTTGTTATATTACCTTTTATTTTATTTTTTTGACAAGAAAAATAAGAAGATGTTGTATTACCTTTTTTGTTTTTTTTTTTTACCTTTTATTTTTTTTTACCTTTTATTTTTTTTTTAAGACAAAATAAAATGTTCTTTTTCCTTTTAATTTTTTTTATAACATTGTTTTCTTCCTTTTATTTTTTTTGAAGACAAAAATAAAACGCTTTTTTTCCCGTTAATTTTTTTTATGACATTATTTTCTTCATTTTATTTTTTTTGATGACATTATTTTCTTCCTTTCATTTTTTTTTTAAGACAAAAATAAAACGCTGGATAACGGCCCAGAGGTTCGAACTTAGGACGTCCAAGATGAAATCATAAGTGATAACCAACTGCACAACGTCACCGAGTGTTGATTTATTTTCTATAATAATGGTATATATTGAATTAACATCTCAGCGTTAAATCACCGTGTTCAAATCCCACATCGAAGAAGTAAAAACCTCCTCAACACCTCAATCGTTAGCATGTTCAAAAAAGGGGGGTAGCCTAACCAAACTTGAGGTACACGTGTAGTCCCTATTTTTAAACTAAGCTACAAAAATGCCCTCATCCAGTGACTCGTCGATCTGTGACTTCATACTTCGTTCTATGATGTCATTCATGCGATTTACTGTACAAAATCGCAATTTATGACATCATGCAAACAATTTACTGTCCAATACCGACGATTCTCTAGAACCGGGCGAGTCTACGCTTTTTAGAGGAATCGACATGGGGTCACCGATTCCCATGTGGAACCGGGGGAGTCCGTTTCGCCGAGTTTTATATCACTGGAGCTAACCAATTAAGCCCGGGCTCTTAAGCACTTTTCTTCAATTTAATGGCAATAATTTTAATCCTTTTATTCTCTAGCACATCCTTGTAATCAAAGACCTTCTCTATTGTGTTTAACTAGTCTATAAAGTCGTCGGGCTATGACTTTCCTTCGAAATCAGGAATGTGTACTTTTAGATCTAAGGATTTTGAGTGCCACCTATACCACCGATCATATTCCTCTTCACTCAACTTATCCCAAAAAACACGATGGTGAAAATGGTTGTACTCAACATTGTCTTTGATAGACAAAACTTCATCTTGCCAACGATCGGTCTGCAAGCCGCCTTGTAAGTTCTTGATTGTTGTCTCAGATACTCTATCTCCTGAGCTCGCTCATCACGAGGTGGAACCATATGAATTCTCCTGCCTTGACCTCTTATTGTTGCCATAGGTTTACTCTAATCACAAACTCTCAGCAGAGAACCAACAAAACCTAGCTGAAACCAATAAGTTCTAGGCTGATTTGGCAAATCTTAGCCTTAAATCAACAAAACCTAGACTTGGCTTGTTCTCGAAGAAAACCTAGGCTTTAATGCAGAAAAATCGAGAAAATAGACAAAACAGTTCAATAGACCACCAAAACAGGCCAAATTGGAGTGGATCTAGCTTCCCTTGCAAAAAAAAGTGACCCCAAAACCCTAGTTAGGGCTTGATGTTATTAGTCACAGCTTGTTTTTACTGTTCACGCCTCGAGTATTAAAAACCTTAACGCTTCCAGCCCTTTCATTACATTATGATAGAAAATGACCAACACTACTCCCAGTTAAATTAAAACATTATTAAAATCTCCGATAAGTCACTTAAATTAAAATATAAAAGATCCCTAAATTGCCCCTAACGTTAATTAAAACACTATAATTCACTAAGAAACTATAAAATCAGCAACAAACTAAAAATAAATTCCTTCAAAAAGTCGAACTTCTCCTCCTAGACCTCCTTGCGAGCTTGGGATGTGGATCACCATAAAGAGGGTCTTCAAAGGATGGATTAATTGGATCAAAAGGCCCACAAGAATTGTCTTGACTACTAGAAGGATGGCCTGGTGCATCAATATGAAGTTCAATGGCCAATATCATGAAAGACAATAAACATATGCAATTGTTGCACCACGTGATCCAGACTGCTTCCAGATGGCATTACTTTCCAACCACTTCCAGAGAGCATAACTTTTCACCTGAATGGATTTGTGCACCCTGGAATCTGCATCATTATATAATACCTTGAAGCCAAATATCCAAAGCTAACTTACCCAACCCAAGAGACTCTCACTATATTCCAACTTCTTCATGAACAATAGGAATGTTTCCTGGATCACTCAATTAACAGATGGTGGCTGCTTTCATTATGAATTATCAAATTCACGATGCATTTCCCCAAATTTCTATACCAATCATGAGTGTATCAAGAAAAGAGAAACAACAAATGAAAAGAATTGTCCACCACCTTTATAAAATGAACGGATGATGATGACGTTCTTCCCAAGGAAAAAGGAGAAAGGAAGCACAAAGAAAATGATACAATTATCCAACAGCAAAGGTTTATAATGGCACTTTAGTATGACTACATAAATGAATTGTGTTTTCTCAAACATAAACAACAAATTGTTTGGACTGAGATTATTAATATTCTTTCAAAACCAAAGCAATGACAAAAGCAAAATCCCTATGAGCATGAGGGTGTGGGTCATCAACTAGAAAAATGAGGTTTGAATGGATTAGTAATGGCCCCATACTCCAAGTCTCTTCCTCATAGACAAAATCTCAATATCTGCCAATGTATGCCTAATCTATGCAAGTTCAACTTAAACTCAATACATGCACCTACATTGGTTATCTCTGCGAAAAATCAATACCACAGTTACCAAGGGCCGGAGTGAAAAATCTCTGGGATCGGAAGAAGAAACGTGGAGCGAGGAAGCCGCTAAGTTATGTGGTCAAGAGAATGAGTTCTGTAGATGGGAAAATGTAGAGATGAAAATCCTAAGTTTTAGGGATTGAGTTCCACATCTGCTGAGGAGCGGATCACTTAACAGATGAGATCACATTCCTATGTGTTAGGATCAAGGCTCTTAATGTTGAATTGTCCACTATATTTGTAATCTCGGAGTGAGTTCCATTTAACAGTATTTTTAACTTTTTCCAAATTCATAAAGTAGATTGGAATTTGGTATTCTATCCTAGAATTTTTGCCACAAAAAAAAAAAAGGTTCATGACATTGAATTCGATTTGGTCTTAAAAACTTGTAATTTAAGAATGTTGTGATAAATAGTTGCCGAAAAATAAATAGCCACGTTATTTTTTTGTAAAACAAGAAAAAAGGTAAGGCATTGCTAAATAAAATTCCCTATAGCTCTCCTCCATCAAAGATTGCTCCGGGCTCAATGACCTATATACGAGAGAGTCCTAACATTTCCAAGCATATATGTTATTCTATCACGCACAAGGCAACCCCATGTGTGAAGCGCATTAGTTAACCAACAATCCAGCGTTAGAAGCTCTTAGGGAGATGTACAAGACCCAATGAACTAGAAGTATAGCTTATTTTACGTGGCATAATTCCTCAAAATAATCGCAACGCAACTATCCCTTGTATCTCATCCAATTTCTTCCTTCTCCCTTTGCCCTCTCTTATTGCCTTTCTTTGAAACTAGGCCCAAGTTACAATTCACAAGGTGCATAAAGTTGTGAACTATAAACTATAATCATGGCATTTAGAAAGTTTGTACGTAATAAAAAAAATGGACATCCACACTTCATTGTATATGAACAAAAAATTTGTGTCATTCAAACTCGCACCCAAAACTCGTACCCAAAACATAGGAAACTCGATCCCAAGTTGGTGGAATCACGGTTCTGCTTGCTCATGAAACGATGATTTTTAGTATAGGAATCTGGGCCCTATTAACATACGAACGAGATCTCTGATTTTCCAGATCGAGATCCTTAATATCAAGGAATCGCCTGGAATTAAGATCCCGTGTTCGGAACGCCAGGACGAAATCAAGGAGTGGATTTGACCCCTCCTTAGAAGATCAAAATAAATATGATTAATACTATCAATTTCTAACTTTTTTCTATGTTTATTAGAAATTTCCTCCATTTCAGCAAAAATAATTAGAGATAAACCAAAGGTTCTAAAATTTATTTTGCATGTGTCCAAGGGAAAAAGGATATTTCAGTTAGGATGTCTGAGCCGAATGAAGGCTCTACATAAACAGTCAAGGAGATTTTGTGGGCCCCTTGGCTGAAGTAGAAATGTTTGAAACTTGTCACAAGCTCAGGGCAATTTTTAACACTTTCCTTTTTCCCAGTCAATTTGGTCAGGAAAAATGCCCCACGGTGGTTTTCGATGCCCAATTCATTGAGTGGTTTTTCTTCTTCTTTTTTTTCTTGTTTTTTTTGTGTGTGTGGGCAGGGGGGAGGGGGGAGGGGGTTCGTCTGTTTTAAATTCATCTCATGTTGTGACTTTCATCATGAAAACCTAAAATAGAATACCTTTAAACCAAGTTTGGATGGACCACTAATCATGAGTAAATGTACTCTTTCTAATAAAACTAGCCGTTGAACACTTCAATGAGATGTTTGTTCCGCACCATAACCCTTCTCATGAGTAAAACCTGTTTCTGAACCCCATTTATTTGAAAGACACTGCAAATACCACAATTTGCTACAGAAGTTACTAAAGAGAAAAAAATGCCCTTTATTTGCTGCAGCTGTCCATAATTAAAGCACCACTGTAAGCACTATTTTACTTAAGCCTTATTACTAATATGGTTCTTTTTATTACTGATATGGTTCTTTTAATTATGAGACTGTCAGGCAAGCATATATGATTTCCATTTAGCTATAGTAATATTTGAATTCTTGAATCAATTATTACAAGTTCAAATCAGCTGATATAAGCACAGAAGTTTTGACAATTATGTCTTGGGTCTTCATGTATGCAACCTGATCTAATCATACCCACATATATAAAAAGCATTTCTTCATTGTATGAATCTATGCAAATTCTAGTTCATTCAAAGTTTAAAGATCCAATTAAAAGTACAGGTACATTACATTTATTGAATGTACTCAATTGCACAACAATCCTCTCACTTAACCTCATACTCACAAACATAGGCCTATCACATTTCATATAAACACAATAAATATTTACTCTACATTCTCAACAAGTACTACAGATATTCAAAATGCAATAATATATCATAGGAATAAGTATTTACAGCAAGAAGTCCAAATTGAGGCATTCCAATCCCATCATGCCAAATGAAAAAATAACATAGAAAGCAAAGATTTTACCTTCACGACTGTTCCTAAGATAACATCAATATAGTTTAAAGGAATAGTAGAACGGAGATTTATGCCATCTCTCTGAATCCCATCAACCTCCTTGACATCAAGGTATACATAAAGATCCCCAGGAGGGCCCCTGGTTATAAGAAAACAACGAGTGCATGGAAGTGTGCATGGTCGCCATCCCATCCAAAAAAATACTTAATAAATGGTCTGATTTGTTATAGTAAAGCATGAAGAAATATTAACTGAAATAAAACTAGGAAAAGCAATTCCCTGCAATTGTAACAGGAAAGATAAATGCATAGCATCAAGGATGTTCAAAATGAAATAATTAAAAACAAGCCAATGGGAGTAGCATCATCAAACACTGAATAATAATAAGAACATTATAGATACCATATGAGCTAACAATGGCAGGCATTTGGTGTACAAACAGTTGAATCACTAAATCTATCATTGGTGTGATCAGCAATTGCAGTTGTTCTATTACTATAGACGACTGGTTTGGGCAATTTTAACAATCAAAAAATAATTTGGGTCATTTTGATATGTATCATGTTCAAGTCCAATACGTGTTACTATATATTTTTAGTCTATTAGGAAGGTAATACGTATTGGTGGAGAAACCAAGCCTTATCTCTAAAAGATTATTTATCATTCTTGCTCATGCTGATCCTACCAAGTTTGGATGTATGATATGCTCCTATGCGTATAAGCACAAGACATTGTATATAAGTTTCACCTTTACACGGTTCATGATTTTAGATAAACTTTTCACGAATGACTGATGATTCTTGCTCATGTTAACCCTGCCAAGTTTGGATGTACGATATGCTCCTATGTGTATAATATAACAAAGCATTGTATATAGGTTTCACCTTTACATGGTTCATGATTTTAGATAAACTTTTCAAGAATGACTGATCCAAGTTGAATACTCTAAACGAATTACTATGTACACAAATGTAAACAACTCATAAATACTACATGTATTTTCATAGTAAATGAATTTCTTTTGTAGAGGTAAGAAGCTTATAAATCCTACATGTCTTTTCAAGTTATTAAACTACTTGGTGGAGGGACGATATTCATAAATGCTACAAGTCTTTCCACGTACATGAATAACTGTAGAGGAGGGACATTTCACAGCTTCGTAACAGGAAGAATATCACATGTCGTCATTTATTAAGGAAGACAAAACTCCTACAAAAAGTCTTTCCCTCTGTACACAAGGAATTTCCAGCCTTTCTGCTCATTCTTTTTTGTATAAGCTTACAGAATTCTGCTCTCTGTGCAGATCCATATAGACCGTCGTATCTTTTAATCAAGAAAAATCTCAATTATCAAGAAAAAGCAAATAAGTTTTGTGAAACTGGAAGTTCATATGTACCAGAGACAATTCGTCCTCATTTCTTGAAGCCATGGAAGAAACAACATCACAAATCCTCTAGAAAATCAATTGCTTCAAGATGAATTCTAACACTAAAAATTTAATATTGCTCTAGGGAAATATTTTACCTCTTCAGAAATATTTAGATAGATATTGCCTTTATCTTTTTTCTTTATTTTTCTTGAATTTCAACATGGAACCTCTGTAGGAATGGAACTCTAGAATCATGTCGATTAATAAAATTTAAATTACGGAAAAGAAGCACACGAACATTAAAATTAAAAAATGTCAATACCCTTTTGGTCCAGCATCACCCTCGCCTCTCACACGAAGCGTACTTCCTTTATTCACTCCAGGAGGGACTTTAACTTTAATATATTTCTTATTTCTGATACGCCCCTCACCAGCACATTTCCGACAATACTCGGATATGATTTCACCCTCTCCTCCACAATTAGGACAAACAGAAACCTAAAAGTAAACATTGTTCAGTAATAAAATTAGCACACTGAAGTGTAGAATGACACTCGCAGGTGCAAGTGAAACGTGCATAAATCCAAAGCTGCAATCTTGCCAATCAAATAGAGAAGGAAAAACAACCGCAATATAAAGGTACAAAGAAAGAACAAAAAAGGATCACTAGTATTCTAACTTTTCCTAGTATATATCAAAATCACAGTATATAAATTCCTTTTACCAAAGCAGAATCCCTTTTTTCTCATGAATAACTGTATAGTATTGTATAAATGAAGATGATTATTACAAAAATAAATAGTCAATGTTGCTTTAATGGTGATGCAATGGGATCATAGTACTTGTAAAATCATTTGATAGTAAAATATGGATGAATAAGTGCTCTTCAAGGATTTCAACCAGCACGAATCAAGGCTTCCCAGATTTCACTGATGACATTTTTTACCTCATTATTTCTGTGACAGTGCTTATGTTGGTAAATCCCCCTCGTAACACCAAATCTGTCTGTGATTTTGTCATTTTTTTCACGTCAGGCTAGTTTACATGTACCATTTAGATGGTAGAAATTTCATGTACTAAATCGCATTCAGTGCTTAAAATCACAGATTCTGTCTCGGACTTGCCAGGTTCCCGAGCCTGAGTCACCCAGTCCGATTCAAGCAAGTCCCAATTTGGGCCAGTGAAATTTTAGCAACAAATGGGGTTTAGGGTGAGACTTGAGTCAACTACCGAGGTTTGGCCTCTACACTCGCCAGGGTTATTATCCAAACTGACTCGGGTGAGTACTGAGTCAGCTTGGCAATCTTTTTAACACTGATCCCATTCAAAGATTCATATTTTTGACAGTTAATAATGTTATTTGTACTTTTTTATATTACCTATGCAGTGTTATGTTCCAATGGGAAAAGAACTAATTGTCTCCATGTTTCTTCTTGCAAGGTTTTCTAAAACTAAGTTTGTTTAAATGCTTTTATATTTAGCATACCTTCACACTGCTGATAACATTGAAAGGTATCCACAATACATCAATTTATGCAGGTACAATGTTCATGTGTCAATGGAACAGTCATTGTAATATGTGAGGAAGAGTGACCACAATAATACGTAAAATTGTGTAATATGTTGATGCAATAAAATAATGTGTTGTATTCAAAGGTACACATGGGAATATGTTAATATCATGTGATATATTCACATCATAAAGTGTTTGACGGTGTATCCATAGGTAATGTACATTATCCCAATTTCAATTAATTATAATATGATATTCAGTAGAAAATATTACAATATTAACAAAAATAGTACTTTTTTGAATGTCACTAAACAAACCAAATGCATCAAGTTGCTCCTAAGTTGGCAAATGTAGACATTCTTGGTCAAAGATAGAGAAGAGAAAAAAGTTCAGAAGAGAGGGGGGGGGGGGGAGAAGGGTGGAAATCAAAAGGATTCAGGGGGAAGGGCATCTGCCCCATATACAATGCCTCTCGCAATACCAGCCCGTGCTAGTGAATCAGTATAATCAGTCACACTCTTGGGATGTGTTCGAAAGTCACCCATCTGTCATGGCAAATATTGTGAATTTCCTCCAATTTATTCAACCAATCCTCCACGAGTGAGGACCTTCAATATGGACCCGTCAAATAACATTCAACAAAAATAGAATTTGGGATGTAGAACAAGCTTTGTGGCTCCTACGAAGAGCTACATGATGGGCTTGAATAGCTCTAGGTTGATGGATTTGAATAGCTCTAGGTTTGTAAGTTAAGTTCAAGTTAGTGTGAACGGGATTGATATATAGAGAAAAAGAGGAGGAAGTAATAGGATTCTAAGTGCAGAGAGGAGAAGCTAGAGAGATATTGGGTAGTTGATGCTGGAGTTTGGATGGGAATTGGGGCACAAGGAAAACTTTATGGAAAGAAAAGCGCACTGCATTTTTTAAGTCCAGAGGGAAGAAGATGACTAGGAAGATTTAGGAAGAGACTTTTTGATGAATAATGAAAAAGGCTCAGTGGTTATGATATTAAGCATTTGGGTGGGATCTCTATGAACTTAAAGAGATAATGAAACAAATAGTCTCAAATTTTTGGACGAGGAACTAGATTCTAGATGGTTGGGGAAGGACAATGTTTCAAAGGAAACTGATAATGTGCAAATAAGGTAGATTAGGTTCTGGTTTCATGGGTGGTAGAGTTGTAGACGCAGGACACATGGAAGATGATGGACTAGCTGGGTTGGGTTTGTAAGAGACTGGTGTGAAGGTTAAAGAGAAATTAGTCAGTTGGACTGGCAGAAATTACAATCCAGCAGAAGAGACAGATTGAATATGAGAATGCTGGTTTACAGTTTGGTTTTGAGGGCAGGTAACTTACAAGAAGAAATAAAAAGTGGCATGGGATCAAGAAAGAGAAAATGCTAGAATATGGAGAAGAGGTTGATGTACCAGGAATTAGGGGATTTTGATCTTGAAAAGAATCAACAACAAGATAAGAAGTCAAGGCTTCAACATCCCAAAAGAGAGGAACCAACAAGTCATAATCAATAAAATATTCAATTTTATTTAATCAATAAAATATTCAATTTTATTTCATTCTTTGTAATAAATATAGCATAGGGCCGCTACATTAATTTATATAACATTTTTCCCTTTTTGAGGAAAGTTTGACTGTTATGTATTATTATTTATAAGAAAACCAAAATTAGACTACCCATATATCAGGAGCTATCTGTAGAAGATGGTTACGCACATGTCAGGAGCTCGTTCCCAAATTGGGAAAAACAAGGTGCTAATTATAAGTTATACACATTAAGGTCGGCAAAAGCTTTAGAGAGAGAAGGAAGAAGTCAAGAAGGAGAGAGAAAGGAGCAGAGAATAGACACACACTAGTAGGAGAAGCAAACAAGTAAAAGAAAGGGAAGAAGTCTAATCGTTAATCTGCTGCGTGATAGTCCCCGCCAGAGCCCCCTTCTTAGCTAAGCGGCTGGCAGCCTGGCTGGCTTCCGTACGAACACATGGCAGAAAGTGATCCTCATCTCCCGGCATGGATAGTATATATGGTAAGCTAGGTGCCATGGAAACTGTGCTATCTTGGAGGCCCATGCAATGACATTGCTGTTGTCGCGTTCCACCAAGATCTGCATTGAGTGGAAGGCAGTAGAGGAGATGCATTTGAGACCATTGAGAAGAGATCTAGACTCTGCCAAGGTAGGGCCTAATGGGTATTCTATGGGGACCATCGAGAAGGGCATTCATACCCTCCATTATTTTCATGGGCCTTTGAGACGATTGAGAAGGGATTTAGACTCTGCCAAGACAGGGCCCAATGAGTATTCTATGGCGACCATCAAGACGGGCATTCATACCCTCCATTATTTTCATGGGGCTCATTCCGCTGATTTTGGGTGTCATGCTCCATAAACTCTTCTGGTACGAGTGGCCATTGGCAAAGTTCTACAATCCTATGTTCATAATGTGAAAGTAGATCTTCAACCTAACACATTGGCATCAGCAAAATTTTTATCTTCACAACCCACAGGACTGACATAACTTAAAGAGTACTTGGCCACAATGAATGTGTGACTTCCCTTGCCCCTGATGGTCCTAGATTGCCAGAACTGCCATCAAAATTTAACTTCAGCTTCAGATGTGGCGAGGCCTCCCACATCACATGAATTTAGCTTTCTAGAGTCTTACAAATAGCCACTTCGACTTCCTCACAATGTCTAGGGCTCCCATCTGAAGAGATATATTCTGCTCTATGCCGAACGCTTTGTCGTCTCCCTTGTTCTTTCCCCCATTGTTGTTGTCCTGGAATATTTTCCTCATATATTCTTGTGTCTTTCATTCCATAAACCCCATAACATAGTAGGACAGGTCAAAGACCATAACATGTGAAAGTGCCAGTCCTCCATCTGCACTTCAAAACAGTACAAGGGAACACTCAAATCTTTGTCCTTTTTCTTTTTTTTTTATCTTTTTTTTTGGGGTATGGGGTGGTGCGAGAAGAAGGAAGGGGGTGGTAAGGTTTGGTTTCAAATGGAGTGTGGGCAAACTTTGCAATGAATAAAAGATGGTTTCATTATTTGGCCTGTCTATTCATCATACATATATTTGGGGAGCTGCAAGCCATGGTGCTGAAAGTGGTGCCCTGTAAATGACTTCATAATCACCACCAGCCACCCAAAATGCAACACCCTTTTGGGGCAGGAATGTCCCAGATCAGTCCTGAGGGAAAGAAGGTCGCACCAACAGAGTTGAGGGATTTAGCAAAAGACTTTACAGAGAGAATACCTTTCGGGTCAAGCGTCTAAAACAATCTGTCCATCCTTTTTCTTGTGATAAATATTGCATTCAAGCAGGCTAGAAGTGAGCATAGATCATTCAAGCAGGCTAGTAGTAAGCATAGATCATGCATCTCACAGTCATTCAGGTTCCTTCGAAAAGCCGGACACCAAACTACACCCTCACTTGACCTTTCAAAATAGTCCCATACTGTTGCTTTGGGATTAAGGGCTAGGAATGCAAGTCATGGGAATCTGCTTCGGGATTAAGGGCTAGGAATGCAAGTCATGGGAATCTGTCCCATAATCGACTGTCTCCACAGCAGACATCATTCGAGAACAACTTACAGTGGCCATTCTACAACCCGAATCGTGTTGGCGACCTCCACACAGATGACACCCTTGACAATCAACAAAGCGGTTTCAGTTTCCACCCAAACCCCTCCTTCCCATATTTCTCCCTAACCACTCTTCCACGATAAATCTCCCTCTGAGGCAAACCTCCAATGTCATTTTGCCAATAGGGCCCCATGGGTCAAGCCCATCCTCATTGCAGGGCCTCCACTTTATTTCGTTTTACAGACTTCCTGCCATATACTAGATGAAATTTACAAGAATCACTACTTCCTTGACAAAAGAGTTTTATATATATAGCATTAATAAAAACATAAATTTTTTACATTGAAAATATGATATAAAAATTGAGTTTTATTTGTATAACATTAATAAAAGGAAAAATTTTATACAAGTGCGAGGCTCTATACAATTGATGCACCTCAAAAATTTCACTAGAAGAGGTTGTTTCAATGCCCAAAAATCCTCAAATTGATCATCTTGAACTCAAGATCCATGGACATGAGAAAAAATGAATTTCAAGTTTTGGAAATAGTGCATCTGGTAATGCATATTAGAGATGAAAATAAATTTTCAGGCCATCACAAAGATTTCCAGTATTGAAACTACATCTTTCGACACTATTTGAAGGTGTCATGTACACTATTTGAAGGTGTCATGTACTTTGAATGTTTAGAGCCTCGGTCACATACAAACCACACCCTTAATAAAAACATCAATTTTTTACATTGAAAATATAATATAAAAAATCTATAATGCGTCATCAATATAATTAAATGCTGAAATATAACTAAATATTGAATTTCAAAATTATTAAGATTCGAAAGATGATATTTTCATTTTTCGCCATTTACTTTGACTTCTAGGTTATGTCAATATGACTTCATTCCCTGAAAGGAAGGATTTTTCAAATAATAATACTAATTTTATATGTAAGTTTTGGATTGACAATAGTCTACAACTTCACCACATTTCTAAATAAAAAACATGACATACGTACCTGGGAAAACAGACCGAAAGGTGTTTCTTCGGTACGCATCACTTGACCCCTCCCACCACAAGTTGAGCATATTCTCATCTTGGAACCAATCTTTGATCCAGTGCCAGAGCATATATCACATGTTTCCAAATGGAAGAGCTCAAACTCTTTTTCGGCACCAAAAATAGCCTCAGAAAATTCCAAGATCATGTCATAGCTGTAATAGAGAAATTTTTCTAGGTCAAAATAAACTCTACTTTCCAATAACTTAAAGCATGTTGCACTTTAAAATAAATTAAAATGTAGTAGTGCATAATCCCCGGAGTCAAACATAAAACAAAATCTGAAGTTTTAAAACAGTTGCAAGGCAAGTGACATGTAATCTAATCATAGGTAGCATACCCCACCTGCAACAGACAAGGATCAAAAGCAGTCCAGAATGAATTTACTATGACATGTTCATCCCACTACCAAAATGGAAGAGATCATAAAGTGGCTACAAAGTTTGAGGCATAGTTGTTGGTAGTAGATGCAGTAACAATGGTCACAGGATATTGAGAAATTTTGGTTTATGAACAAATAAAACATGTTATGAACATAACAGACAAGGTCACAAGGAGAGCCACACACATGAAGACAATCGCAAATGAAAAAGGAAAAAGAGAACCACTGAGATCAACAGTCCTTCACTCCTAACTTTCTCATCCTTCTACAACCTTAAGAACTTTAGTATGCCATTCATTTTTAATCCTTTATTCCCCAATTCAGCCATGTAAGTACGTACTATCATGGCAATAAGGCCATCAATCTCGATCTTTTAAAGTTTTACAAACCTTTTCAATCTCCACTACACAAAACACAGGCAGATAGAGCTCCAGACACCCTTTCGAAGAAAGGTTGAAAATGACTCCTAGTTCTCTTATGACACTTAATTTCCAGTTACCACAAATGTAATTTGTTTTCCCTCACCATTGCTGGAGGTAGCTCCAGCAATCCATTCTTAAAAAAGAAATACGAGAGAGTCCGGAATTGCTTCCAACTCCACCATAAGACTACGCCAGCCAGTCTCTGAAATATAATTTTCAACCTCCTATCAGTTCATTTTCAGTTTCTTCATGCAACCACTTTTAGGGCCCATAACATCAGTAGCAAATCCAGAATCTTTCCCTCGAAAAAGAATGAGAAGCCCAAGATGCATCATCATCATCAAAGAGTGAGAAGCTAAAGATTATGATAAACAATCTTGTCCTGTAGAATGTGGGGAGATATTATCTTCCAGTATGGTTACAAAACAGCCCATACTGAAGAAGTCCAGAAACCGAGTAATAAAATCTACAAGATAATAAAATATGAACTGATTACTCTCCTTGAATTGATAGTGAGGCCTGAATGAAATATCAGAATAGAATTCAGCCAGGGCAAACAATCTTTTGCCAGTGGTTTAGTAGAATACCAGCCCTACCCACTAGATGATCTTTGGCTTGTACAAAGTGAGTTCGGACGGTATCTGGCAAAACTTTCTCATAAAGAAACTAGCATTCAACTCCGATATCTTCTGTTCTACCATTAAATCCCTAGTTACAAGTAAATAGCAATAAAGTTATGAAAGAATAATGTGATGATCACATTCCTACACATGATTAAAAGCGTATTAATTAGAAGAAAGTACAAAACAAAGAGATATCCAGCCTTAAGGACACACTGGACAAACAAAACTTATAACAAAGGTAGGAAATCCCGAAAACTGATTAGTGCAATGTACTTATTTCTGTCATACACAGTTGTGAAGGATAAGTACCACTGAATCAAAATCGTACTTGGGCACGACTGTCCAGATCCTGAGCCAGAGTAAGAGGTGCGACTTGGCCAAGTCAGTAGGCCAAGGTGGTCTAGCTTCTGTTAGAAAATACACAGAAGGGCCATGACCCAGTGAGACTCGCCTGAGTCTCACAGTTTTTTATCTGTACCCAGCTCCCTGTTGGGCCAGAGTGGCTCAGGGTGACTCGAAGCCCAAGTCAATAAGTTATTTAATCACTGATAAGGACCACAGCATTAACATTGTCCTGGGGAAGAGGGCATAAGAACAAATCACTAATATCTAAAGTCTGAACCCCAGCCCATCCAAGAAATAGAGAAAAACAACAAACAAATGGGAACCATTGTGAGACCCATGTGATACACAAGCATATAGAAAATACAGTTGACAAAGGTTTAGCCAACCTTTCTTGATTTGTGAATAAATGAAACAAAGGCCATAAAGGTTTCTTGTTTAGATATTAAGCCATAAGTTCTTTTCTACATTTCTTTTTTTGTTTTTTGAATGTTTCTTTTCTACTTTCTTGTTTAGATAATCATGGCATCATTAACAAAGAAAAAGTTGAAAAAAAAAAAGAGGTCCTTTCGACTCTCTCAATACAATAAACAATGAAAGTCAATGAAACGGAGTAGCTTTTGAAGTTCAAACAACTACAGAGAATTTTAATTGCAGGTCCGTCCATACAATCGGGTTGTCAGAAGATGCATTTTGCAGAGTTTCCTATTTTGTACAAAGAATATTGCCATAGGTTGCCTCCCATTCTTTTTGTTACCAAGTACGTTGACAATTAAAAACAAAGTCCTTATAAGAGTAAAATAACTTGTCAACCCATCAACAAATACAAATAGCTCATCAATCAAAAGGAAAAAAGTAAACAACAGTCAATCAAAAAAGAGATTTAATAACTTTAAATCTAGAACTCACCGTAAATCATCACCCCGAACAACACCGCTGCGTCGCCGTGTTCTGAATGCACTTTGATCCATACCAGAAAATCCACCCATGCTTGCACCAAAGAAAGTCTCAAATAGGTCAAAAGGATTAGTCTGCAAACAAAAATTACAAGGAATTCACCAAGATGTAGTATGATACACATTCTATGCTGCAAGAGCTATCTACAATCTGCATGAAAACTACCACCAAGTCTACAGTAAATTTTAGGAATCAATAGACAACTAGAATATTCAATGGGAATTCAGTCCATAACAATGCAAGAACTTCAATCTCTCAGCCCACAAATCTTTATTCCCAAAATTCATGCTGCAACCTTATAGTCCGTAGGGCAAAAGACATCGTTAACCTTATCGACATCCAACATAGATAAACACATGTTATAGGCATACTACGATGTTCTGATAATACCGTATAAGCTCCAGCTCCTCCCCCTACTGCACTCTTAACTCCAGCTTCACCATACTGATCATACATTGCCCTCTTCTTGTCATCAGATAACACCTGCCAATGGAAACTATTAGAACTTTTGAACACATTATTAGTAGATATCATTCAGGAATATGATCAGAAGAAGATCCAAATTAAAATTTGTCGGCTCCTTTACTTTCAAAGAAAAAATTCATTGCGCTTTCTTTTTTCCTAAATTCAAGTTTATTTTGATATTATCCTACAATTTAGAAATTTATAGTGTCCTAACTTGCTACCAACCAATATAACAAAACACAATCAGATCCTAATGCTTGCTAATGCAAACAATATGAATTAACAGAGCTACATAATATCACTGTAAAAGCTGATTTCCAACAAGAAGTCAGGCAGCAAAATGCATACATTGAGACACAGTTGCATTCTCAACGACTCCTTGAACTACTATTTTTATCATGAAAAATAACAAACGAACACCACAAATAAAGCATTAACTTCAAGAAACATCCACTCTTGAGTTTTATTATATGCAAGTCACATGAACGGCTCAGGTCCATCTTACCCTGTTCAACATAGTGTTGCAAAACAGCATGGAAAGCAGAAGAATACACCTGGTTTACAAAGGATCCCCGATATAAACAGGTTTAGCATTTTTAATGTTTTAGATTGAGATACGTCTTCTGAAATATCTCATCCACTAGACATCAAAAATGATGGCTTCTATACAAGTTTCAGTAAAAGCTCCAGAGAGAAAATGATAGCACAATTGCATTTCCTGGTGATCAATGCTCCAGAACCAACTTCTATCTTTTCCTTGGATGATCACTGATGCCCTACACCATGACAAGCAGATTCCTCTACTCCAAATGCTCCTAAGACAATAGTCAGGATCGAGATAGCATGATTCATTGTGCCACAAAATGGACTTATTCGAGGAAGTTGGAAGCATAATGAACCTGATTTTTCAAATCAGAGGAGAGTAATACACTTTTATACACCCTTTCCAATTTCCACCACTAAGCAAAAAAGAAACTCATTAAAAAGGTCGTGATTGAGGCATACAGTTTCACTAGATGATATACAACCCATGACCAGTAACTTGTGGAATTGTTCACAGTTCCGTGACTTGGACCTCTCTAACCTTCAAGTAACTTAAAGATGGTCAGAAAAAGGAGCGGACAATGAAAACTTTACAGGCCAAGTTCCCATCATATGCAAAAGGACCTAGCAAACCCTGTTGCTACTGGCAATTGCAATGCCTCAAGGTGAACGCAAATCCTAGAAACCATACTCGTACAAAAGCAATGACGATCCTTGAAACCCACACCCCAAAAATATTTAAAATCGTTAGTTTCTAAAAATTACATTCCAAAAATAAAATATACTTTTGATCCTCAATTGCACAATAAGGGAAGGATGAACTTGTTATTCTCAACAGTATGTATGTATTAATACTCTTCTACATTGCGAAACAGTACATGAACATAGACTACAGAAGACTTAGTAGTCAAAACATCCAACATAACATGGCACAAAATCAATTTACACTTCTAAGGCACATATATATCCCATAGGATTATAAACATATTTTACGTATTGAGCAAATGATAATGAATTTGCATTGGTCCAAGAGAAACAACAAAAGTGACATCCATTCTGTAGGGTTTTATAGCCATTTAAAGGCCATTAAGCAGTTATTATTTTAGAATTCATGTTCTTACGACATTCATGGTTTTAGTGGGAGTATTGGGCTCTATGTGTTTTAGAGACGTTTATGACATTTCATAATAAGCAGGCTCTTGCTCAGACAGCAATTCTATAAGATTTCAAGCGGGCTAGCAAAGTGTGTTAGTGCGCTTTGGGAATCTAGCCTTGGTTTTACAGTCTAGGTTCAGGCTCATAGAGTCAGATCCGCATATAGGACAGGCATGAGTTCTAATCCCAAGATGCAACTGTTGGAGTGGGTTCGCAATACCCCCTCGAGGTCAATTGTGGCCAGTGGTGGTTAAAGTTTATCAGCTAGTGGATGTACAAGCCACTATGTGAAGAATGGGGCTTCCAAGGGCAAAGACCTTAACTCGAAACTCTCATTCTTCAAGGAATACATGCATGACTTCTGCATTGACCTGGTATTGGTCAGAATCCTGGATTGGGCAAAGACCTTAACTCGAAACTCTCGTTTTTCTAAAAAGAGAGACCCTACACTACCTCTATTGGTACATGAGATAGGCAGGAAAAAGTCATCACAACATTACTTGGCTTGATAGACTTGTTTTTAAGGGCAATGCAATCCTTGGTGAACTTATAATCTTATCTACTTCCTGGCTAGCTTTGAAGGGTCAATCATGAGCCTGTTGCACTAGAGTAATTGTGGGTCATGGGTTCATTGGGTAATTGTGGGTCATGGGTTCATTGGGTTAGTTTGAGGGTAGGTAGTAATTGTGAGTGTTATCTAGGAGTGCCTAATGGAGAAGGAATTCTTTCTTCCAAAGGCATGCTCAATCTTCATATGAGGTCTTTCCTAGATTTTTCTTTCACGGCTTTTAGAGAAAGAAAAGTAGTTTTAATCACTTCAATCATGTATTATAGGTTGTCTAATCAGAAGAGGATTTTTCTGTAAAATCTAAATTTGTTCTAAAGAAAGGACATCTTTGGAAACAACATTTCTGTTTTTGAACCACACATGGAAATTACAAAGGAAAGGATGGCAAAATTGTAATCATCACATGTGTGCCACGTGGGTCACATTGAGCCTATTCCAATGGGTACCACGTGGAGCCCACATATGGAGCTCATGGGTGGCAGGCCCGACTCTTTTTGGGTCTCCTAACCTTTTGGCTTAAGTGATTTTAAGAGATTGAGTTGGAGCCTAGATCTACTCGGATGCAAAAGGTTCTAGGAGATTATGAAACATTTTCTAAAAAGGGTTTGATTAGTTAGGACAAGATCTACTTGGATTTGGATTCTAAGGTTACATGGATTTCTAGGAAGGTGCAATCCAAATTAAATTGGAAGGTTGTTAGGAAAGTTCCTACAAGGATGAAGGTGTAATTCCAACCCTTGGACCATGATTGTTTATCTAGGTTTGATGGTTAAGATTTTATCTCTCTCACCCCTCAGCTTTCTCACTTGCAGTAAGAGGAAAAGAACTTTATCCTACATAGCCTTAAACCATGTATGTAGGAAGGCATCCCCTCTTCCCTTGTTACATATCTTATCTTTCCAGCCCAAAAACTGAGAGGGAGGTGCATGGAGAGAGAGAATCCCAAGGTTAATTTCGGTGAAAATAAAAGAGTAGAAAGAAAGAGAAAGGATATGGTGCAGTTTTTGAGAGAGATGTAACACAAACCTCGTTTTCCTTTGCAATTAAATCTCCAAAACCTTGAGAAAGAGATCTTTGCCTTCAAACCAGGTGTGCCATCAGTCAAGGGAAAAAATAAGGGGAGTAAGAAGCCCTAGGGGTGACCTTAGGCAACAATCCTGTTTGTTGTTTTATTTTGACCACAGAAATCAGTTGTATTCAAGCCGCTTGTTCTTTACATGACAGTTTTCCCTAGTGCAAGGTATCCTACTTCCTTTGTTTTTAAATAGACTTCCTCCCTGTGAGATCTCAGAAAAATCCCATGGTTAGTTTGGGAGATATGGATGTTTTATTGGAAGATGCCCCGTCTGTTTTCTGTTTTCTGCTGGTTTCAACTGTGTACAACCATTGATCATGTGTCTACTTTCATGGCTTGTTCTTGAACATGGCAGTAAAGCTATCCCAGAGTATTGTTTTCTTTTTGCCTTCTTTGTCTTGATTATTTACAAGATAAGAAAAGGGTTGCACATGTAAGGTTTTGTGCATGATAAGGAAAATCCATAAAAGATACTAAAAAAATTTTAAATAGAAACTCTAGCACGCATCAACCACACAATTAACAAATGCAAACATAGTAATCAACAACTATTAATGTCTTCTAATAGATTATACATGGTCATGTTCTTAAAGTATAAAGGAAGAAGCTTCAAGGTCTACAAAAATGTGAGAAATGAAAAGAGTCATCTACATACCTCATATGCGGTGCTTATCTCCTTGAATTTTTCAGTGGCTCCAGGCTGCTTGTTAACATCGGGATGATACTAAATAAATAAATAAAACAGAAAAAGTTATTCATCTACATGTCATTACAAATAATTTAGCATATAATTGTAGGTACTGGAAGAAGTTTCATATGTTGAATTGATAAAAAGGAACTCAAAAGTACAGCTACTCTGACAAGGACTCCAATTGCTGCAGGGATAATCAAAGAAGGCAAATCAGAAAAAAGCTTGCATGCAAACTGTTCTTTCGAAAAGATGTCAGGTGTGACACATAGATATCAACATATATCAGATAAGTTTCTAAGTTGATGGACTGTCCATTACTCATTCCGATAAGCTCAAAATGGCTAATTGTGATGCAGATTCTCTCACTTAAGTTGGGGTTGGAGTGGCAAGGAATGGAGTGGAGGTAAGCTCTCTCATGACAAAGAGCTGTGTTCTCCCCCCTTAAGTACTTGCACCATTTTTGTTTGTAATTTCTGTTCATTTCTTATCTAACCTCTCTATTATTTGGATTATATCCATCTGTTGCATGTTTTAAGAAAGCAACTTGACGTAACCTTCTTAACCATGTATAGTGCAAACAGTGCTTATAAACTGGGAAAAGTCGGGCAAGGTCCAAGCTCAAGTCAGCGGTCCGAGTAGGACAAGCCTAAAGAAGACTTGACCAAGCCTCTCAGAGAATACCATAGAAAACTCGAGAACAGGTGGGACTCGCCAGTTCACCAGGTTTTTTATGGGACCCAGCTACCTGCCAAGTCCAAACAACTCAGGTGAGTTCAAGTCAGACTTGACAAGTTTTTAAACATTGCTAGCAAATAGTGACAAAGTTAAGAGCCCATGCATGGTAACAGAAACTTGGCTAAGTAAGACTATCTCGTGTAAATACTCGCAAAAAAATATTCAATCGAATTTATTTCTGAAGGCAACACTATTGAAAGGATGGATTCTCCACATTCCTAGATCTGGTGATGTCAAGTTGATCATGACAATGGTAGAATCCACCTGCAAAAACTCTCACATTTCCCATACAGTACCCTGCCAACAGCACTTTGGACTAGATATAGAATTGGTTTAAAGAATGGAAGTGGGCAAGTGGGAAAGATAAACTGTCATAATCTTAAGATAAACTGTCATAATCTGACACTACTTCAATCGTATGTTTATGGCCAGGCTAGGGATATCCATGAGACATGTTTTTATGCATCTGAATGTGCATGACCTTGACTGGAAAGCTTTACAGTATATTTGCAGCAAAAGAGACTTGACCACTTTGGGGGGACGATCAAAGGAGATTAAATACATTTAAGTGAAATTTCAGGTGTGCCAAAACTTTCATGATTAAGTTACATCACTAAAGATAACCAAGGGCTAGATCTAAGTGTTTTATATCTTTCTAAGCCTTCAGGGTATTTAGGACTCCCAATTCAACATTTATCAAAGGTGATACGGGTAATGATAAAAAAATTAAAAACCTTGAACCAGCAGAAGGAGAGTGCTTGAAACAAACTTTTGATATTTTTCATCTTATTGTGAAAAAACATTAAATATTTTTGCCGCCTCGTGTCATTTTTGTTTTTTGAGCGTTAAGTGTTAGTAGTGTGTTAGCAATTTTTAAAAATTATTAGTAGTTTCGGAAAGGGTTAGCATTGGTAGGAATGGAAACTGAGACCGGTAGCTGAGTCACAGGTGGTGCTACCACCTTGAGCTCAACCCAATAGAACACAATGAACATATATATATATGAACAAAGATAAGTTGGGTTTAGACCTGGAAGAGTGATAGAGGGCAAAATTATATTTATTTTTAATTTCTATTCAATTTTAAAGGATATATATTTTGATTTTATTTTTAGGATTTTAGTTTTTAAGAATTCTAGGGTTTTTATAGTTTCTTTCATTTATTTAATTGTTGGACTAGTTAGGGACTTTTTAGATATTATAATTGAAGTTAGAGAGTTTAATTTCAAGTTATATTTAAGTTAGGACCTTTTGGTCAAAAGCCAATTGTATGGACAAATATTGTCTAAAAGAATAATTTTTCAATATAAATAAGAGCATGAGCATGAATGGGCCAGAGAGTCATTCACGCATTCCTCTTTAAGAAAAGAAAGATGTTGTCTTGTACAAGAAGCCTAAGACATGAGTCCTAGGTGGGAGAAAGACTTAGGGTTTATCCAAAATTGCTTGTGTTTGGGTTGTTTCTTGCTAATTTTATTGTTCCCTCAAATTCTCCTGCATCAAATAGCATCAAAGCATGGTTCGAGGATGGCTAGAGATTGCAATTGCTGGTCATAGAGGTATTAGCCATACGGATGCTAATCTGATCCAATTGCCCAAGGAAATCAACAACTTGACAGAGAGGGTAACAGAGCTATTGCTGCACAAGCGAGGCTACTAACAGCGTGCCCTAAACGAAGATAAATCTATAGGGACAGATCCAAATCATGAGGGTCTTATGGAGAATGCGCGAATATGAGTCCGACTTAGAATTAGAGAGAAATGATGAAGTTGCCTTCAACCACCCATTCTATGCACGCGCTATGCATTGGGAGCCTCATGTTCGGTAGAATAAATCATGGCATTTAGTTGATCTATATGATTCGAAGGAGAGCGAGGTTGATCTTGGTGTAGGTCATATCGAAAATCAGAAGGTTGTAGATTGGAATCTGCCACTAATTTTTTATAGATACGTAGATGATGAACAAGATCTTGTAACAGATCCAATCTATGATAATGATCAAGATTATGTGGGTGGACCACTATTTGACGAAGAAAAAGATAAAGATCTTAAGGATATCAAAGTGGTGAAACGTTTAGGAAATTTAGGGCATTGGAATCAGAGTAGCACAGTGGAAGTGCGGGTCGACTTAGAATCTGCAAATTATGGCCCTGCATAATTTCAAAAAGCGCTTGGCGGGTCCTAAGCGGCCTGGGCGGTCCAGGCCGACCAGCGCCTTGGCACGGCGCCCATAACTTAGGCGGCCTAGTTGAATCCAAAAAGGATTCTACATATATATTGTATAAAATATAAGAATTAGCTAGTTAGGGCACATCAGAATTCAAAATATAGTACAAATTAGCACACACTCCATAAGCATAACCATAAGTCGGTCTATATCCAATTAAAACTTAAAATTTACCAATTCGAATGTGGGTTATAGCCATATTTCGAACCGGGATCACCAGTCCCATTAGATCCCGAAGAAGGCATCTCAAAATAATACAACTTATACAAGCAATAAAACAAATCACTTACTTGATTGCTCAATCTCCAAACTTCCACCTTATAGAAGCTTCTAAGAAATCAAAATCTTCTAAAAAAAACCCCAATAGATTTATAAAATATCAAAAATTAAATCTAATATCAATGGGTGATGTTTTGATCAATTTTTCATAACTTTGATAAACCCTTCGATTCTAAAGAAATCATCAAAAACTAGTTTTTTGGGGCCTTTCTCTCTCTAAAATGGGCTCTAATGAGTTTTAAGTTTCAAATGAACCTAAAGCCCCCATTTTTTGCCCATTAGTATAAAAAAAATAGACAAAAATAGCCCCCACCGAAAGCTTTCCGCCTCAGGGCAGGGAGCTGTACCTGGGCGACCGCCCAAGTCTGGGCGCTGGGCGGGCCACCCAGGTCTGGGTGCTAGGCGGGCGCCCAGGAACCACTGGGTGCCTAGGCCTGGGAGCCAAGGCCCCTAGATCCGCCTAGGCAGCCGCCCAAGCGCTGGGCAGTCCGCTTTTGAAACACTGTGGCCCTGATTTCAGAAAGTGACCAAATTGATGTTGAGAAAACCTCTAAAGGCCAGAAATTTGAGTTTGGAGTATCTTGCATGATTTCCAATAGGATTTCACGAATAATTAAATTTGAAAAATTTGCACAGATTCCTCTATATGCATATCAGAACCCATTTTTTGAGGAATTTCTTTTACCTCGAATAATATTTGAGCCGACAAAGAAAAAGAAGACTAAAGAAGGTTGTTTTGATGCTGAATTCATCTTAGCACACTTCAAAACTCGATGACGAGTTTTCTCTAACTAGGGGAGATTGATGGACGGCAAAATTATATTTATTTTTAATTTCTATTCAATTTTAGAGGATATATATTTTGATTTTAGTTTTAAGATTCATTTTTAGGATTTTTAGTTTTTAAGAATTCTAGGGTTTTATAGTTTTTTTTATTTATTTCATTGTTGGATCAGTTAGGGACTGTTTAGATATTTTAATTTAAATTAGGGAGTTTCATTTCAAGTTATACGTAAGTTAAGACCTTTTGGTCAAAAGCTAATTGTATGGACAAATATTGTCAATAATAATTTTTCAATATAAATAAAGGCATTGATGGGCCGGAGAGTCATTCATGTATTCCTCTTTAAGAAAATAAAGACTTTGTATTGTAAAAGAAGCCTAAGGCTTAAGTCCTAGGTGGGAGAAAGCCTTATGGTTTCTCCAAAATTGCTCATATTTGGCTTGTTTCTTGCTAATTTTATTGTTCCCTCAAATTCTCCTTCATCAAAGAGACATGCAGAAATGAAACCTACTTTGCGATAGAGCGTAGGCTGTAGAGAAAGTCATCAAATGTTTGAGATGGCCTTTATGGAGAGAGAGAGAGAGAGAGAGAGAGAGCCTTTTCAATTGTCGAGAGAAATGATTTGGCAAGTTAAGAAGACATGCAGAAATGAGGCCTATTTGGAGAGAGCATAGAAAGCCGTCAAGTGTTTGATGTTGCCTTTGTGGTGAGAGAAAGCCTATTCAACTGTTGAGAGAAATGATTTGACATGTTAAGAATCACATCATGGTTCATGAGCAGACCTTGTGATTTGTTTAATGGGGACAACATAAACTAGAGACCATGCAAACTATTTGGAGACCCAACTAAAAAAGTGTAATCATGATAATTCAAGTTAATGTTCATGTTATTCAGCTCAAGAATGTAGATGACCAAAGCTCTTCATGGGATTGCAATGGTTCGAATCGCATCATGGTTCATAAGCAAACCTTGTGATTTGTTTAATGGGGACAACATAAACTAGAGACCATGCAAACTATTTGGAGACCCAACTAAAAATTTGAAATCATGATAATTCAAGTGACCGTTCATGTTATTCAGCTCAAGAATGTAGATGGCCAAATCTCTTCTTGGGATTGCAAGGGTTTCTCTTTCCGAAGCAAAATCCAGATACAATACCATTTGCACATGACAGAATCAAGGAATGCTGCAGAATTATTACATGTTTAAGTTGTGAATGTCACGAAATGGGTAATTTTACTTGAATGTGAAAGCTAAAGTTCAATCCTTAGAGAAGTGCCTCATTTCTACCGCCAAATGGTGAAATTGAAAAGGGACAAGCAACAAAGAGTGGAAAAGGAACATCAAGAGAAAAGCTTGGCAAGCAAGGCTAATTAATAAAAGTTTCAGGATACCTAACATCATTAAAGCAGAGTTTGCATGGGAATTGTTCAAGTAACAAACCCAAATAGCAAGAAGTACAATACAAATGAGAATTCTTCAAGTAACAACAATTATGGCATCTAGTTACAGAACAGTTTCAGATGATGAACAAGGCATACAAACCTAAATAGCACAAAAGTGCAAAAGCGAGAAATGGGGGTCGAATAGGAGGTACCTGGCGTGCTAACCTACGATAAGCGCTCTTAATCTCTTTGCTAGTTGCAGACCTGGCGACTCCAAGAGTCGAATAGTAATCAGCAGTTATGGGGCAATATATCAGAGGGTTCTTGCTTTTGCAAGAGAGAGAAAGAGTTGGGTTTTTGTTCCAAAGGCTCTCACCACCATTGAGAAAGGGAGATGGGATCAATGCTGGTTGTAAGAAGGCATAGTTGAGTTTGACAGGAAAGGCGCAGTTGGGTTTCTCACTGGACGAAGAAGAGGGGGGGAAGAGAGAGAGTGGAGAGAGAGAAACCGCCATTGTTAGGAAGAGATATGGGCCGCAAAGGATTGACAGAGAAGCTCAAAAGGAAAAGAAGAAAGAGCGATCATGTCTCTTCAGAGAGAGAGGTGAGAGAAGGGAGGTGAAATGTGTATGTACAAGAGGAAGTTGAAATTTGCGATGAGATGAATTGTGAATCATGGCCGAGCAGTACAGGCACTCTCTGCATCTCTCTCATCGCTCTCTATCTTCTGTGTCTCTCACTTCTCATGTTCCAGGGAATTGTGGATGTCAATTTAGCACGTGCACAGAACAAAGCCGCTCATCGTTTTAGAGTTCTATAGCAACGACCTTTGTAAAAATCAGGGTTTAAAAGAGAGCATCGGTGGCTCGTCACTTCAAAAATCGTGTCGAATGTAGATCGGCAACTCAGATCACATAATCAACCGTATTGGTAGTTTTAACCTAAAAAATTTTAAAAACTTATTACTATTTGTTAAAAATTTAATTTCTTAAGTTTTAAAAAAAAGTTACGGTTTGCATTGTAGATTTTCACACGCTCTAAATGCTGCCAGCCCGCATATTGTAGAATTGCGGGCTTGGCAATAAATATATTTTTTAAAATATAATTTAATCCTACTTTTTAAATTATATATGATCTTTAACGTGGAGATCATGAATATGAAAAAAAAAAAAATATATGAGAATTAGAAATAATGACTATATTAAGAAAACATTCAAACCATTAGTTACAATTGTTTTAGATGAACCACCTATTTGCATCCATCTTTAAGATATACGCTTTATAACTCTAAACAGCATATTGTGGAAATATGGTTTGGCCTGTTTCCATATATAACTAGTGAGAAGATGTTTTATGCTTGAGTATTTGTTAACCACTACATCCATTTTATAGTCAAAATGTAGTTTAGAATGCAACTCATTACAATAAAAATGGATCATTGTAATTCAAATTTTTTTATTTTGTATTTTTATAATCTCTATTACAAATTACGATTGCAAAAATATAAGATCTTGCCTCCTCATTTATTATTGTAAATAAAAACAGGATAAAAATTACAGGTGATACAAGCATTCAACATTTTCACAAGTAAAGAATAAATCACTTGATTAGGAATATATATATATATATATATATATATATATATATATATATATATATATATATAAATATATATATATGATGCATCCCTTTCTGTGAATAAAATACTAAATATATTCAATAGCTATCTTATCTACTAGTGTTTGATATATAGTATGAGTAATGATCTTATAGCTCCCGCTCACACCCATGTGTAAGACTTCAAAGGATTACCATTAAAGTTGGCACAAATTTCTAAAAAAATTATCATATGGGTAAGGGACTTGACTTTTCTATAGATCCGTGCTAAATTTAATGGTGATCCTTTTGAATCTTACACACATGGGTGGGGGTCCCATATAATCATTTCTCATATAATATATATTAGTCTCCCTTGCCAAAAAAGAAGATGCGTCGAGCAAAGGAGAAATAAACGTCCCACATGTTCGAGTATGGCCACAAAGGTCTCATAAAGACCATTTGGTTGTGGTCCCTTCTTTTTTCTACTATTTTAAAATATTTTTAATAATATTATTATTTTATATAATAGTTTTATTTTCTTTAAATTCTTTGACCACTCTTTTTTTAGTAAATGTCATTTTTTCCTTTTTCAAGCCACCCATTAATAATGCATTAACGGTTGTTTTTTAATCAAGACCTTTCCTTTAGAGGAAAATAGAGAGAGAATAGTGAAATAAAGCTTAGTTGTTAATATGGGCAAAGAGAGATCTAGACCATTGAATACAAAATCTGTTATATGTGGTAAGGAGAGAACTCCAATGCTAATAAAATTGGCTCACTAACCCATGGAAAACACAAAAAAATCTCAAAATCATTGGCCTATCGCTTCAGTTATCCATAAGCTTCATAGCAGTATTCATTTTCTCCATATCAATTTTTCTCTTTCTGCCATTTTCAGTCTAAGTTAAATTTTCAACTATTTTTCTTCACCACATGAGGGAGTTATAAAGGCGATGAGGTTTAAATTAGTGCTTTCTCACACTAAAGCGAAACAGTTGCCGCGACGTCTTACGCATGCAAAGAGTGGGGCCAACTAGGATAAAAATAAGATACGTGGAGGTTAAGTGGGGTGCACCATCTACCGCTGCCTGCAAATTTCGATAATTTAAAAACTACATAGAGGAACCGGTTTAAATTTTTTAAATTTAAAAGCTATATGTGGAACTGGTTCTGGGTGAATCATACTTTTCTATGACAAAACAGTACAAGGCGAATTGTAAGTTTTTCTGACAGAAATAGTATTAACCGACCTGAACTAGCCGATTCTGTGGGACACAGCCAGTTCTTCATATATTAAGGGAACCAGATATCCTAAATGATTTTTTATCTGAATTGAACATTTCCAATCCAGATCGCCAAAATTTTAAACCTAGGTAAAAATAATGGCATGACAATGCCTTCACAAAAAAAATGTTGCACTTTGTCAAGGGCTTATTTTAGGCTTGATATACAGCTGGCTAATAGCACATGCGTACCAAATTAGATTACAAATAAATTTTAAAATAAATAATTTGAGTAAAAGTCAGGAATAGTATTTCTTTATTTAATTTTTAAAGTTATGGAATATCAAGAAATTCAACCAAATTCCACTTAAAAGTTCAATTATTTAACATCCCACCTATTGTCTTAGATTAGAATTTGACTAAATGGCCGTTTCAATCCTAGGGGTATCCAAAATCATATTTTATATAGTCGGGGTATTTTGCACAAACATGGCATCTTTTTTGACCCATAATTAAGGTTTTTTTAAAGCAAGAAAGATGGCCAAAACATGTGTACAGAAATTTTTAAAAAGAAACGTTGGCCTATCCAAACGTGATTAAGCATGAGAGAGATAATATAATATCATACAACTGAAGATAATAGAATAATATTAGGGAAATTTACGTATGGACCAGATTTAAGATCCGTTATAATGAAATGCCCCAAAATTGGCCCATATTACCCAGAACGATGGAATCCCAATTTTTTTTCTTTTTTTTGATAAGTTTGCTCCTGATCTTAGGTTGTAAGCATTGGACCGCCTCTTAACCCGTTCCCAAACATGTACAACCGAAACTACCCATCAAAAAATGTCCAGACTCATTTATATTCGACTAACAACTACTTACCCAAAAAATTCAAGGCCATGGCCATCGGGAGTTAGTAGCTTTTCGCTATCTCTCTCTCTCTCTCTCTCTCTCTCTCTCTCTCTCTCTCTCTCTCTCTCTCTCTTGCTACAGAGTACATTGCCGTAATAGAGAGGGGAAGACAAGATATTTTTAATTTTGCTCACCATTTACTAGGAAAAAAAAGAGTGAGTGAAAAATGTTGGGTGAGTGTGGCCATTAAAGGCCTTATGAGTGCTTGTAAAATGAAATGATATAATGGAACATAAATTCAGTAGAAGTATGATCCCTCGTGGACCATACTAAGCAAATGATGTTGGCTGATACCGGACTATGCTTGACGGTCTAGGCTAATCGATTGGGAAAAACCCATGTTACCTAGGCATATAGTAGATATCGATAAGCGTTCTAATGGGTCATCCCTTGATGAGGTCGGAGTATGCCCGAATAAGTGAGCCGAGGGACTGTGTGACCCTTGTGTGTGATGGTAGCCTTCAAAGACGAGGGCCAAAGTCTCATCCATGTACCATCATACAGTATGCATATTGATAGACCGTTTCGAGAAAGCAAACTACCTTTCAGGGTGAAGCATATGCATGTGCAAGAGATACCCCTATGCGTCATAGGTGCTGTGGTCGCATCAGATCTAGGTGACATTAGCCCGTTTCTAGGGGAGAATCGGAAATCCACTGACTGAGATTGCGACCCATTGACTCATCGGCCAGACTTTGGTGATCCACTAATGAGCCCCTATATGGACTGTGGGTCATGAGAAACACTGGATCGGTTTGATAAAGCAAGTGTGGTAGTCCACAATTGAAGGTCGAGTGCCCTAGATTATTTATTCCTGAACCATATGGATCTTTATCTCATCTAATGAATTTAATTGTATTTATTTTATGACGATATGATTTTAGAATTATTATTTGAATTTTTCTAGATCTTTGGATATTTTATTTATAAAATTTGGATTTATAAAAACAGAGATATTGAGTTTTAATGTTTTAAATATTCAAGTTAATTGTAAAATAATTTATTGATTTTTAAATATTTAAAAATAGCATTGGGAGCCCATTGTGGGCATCGGCCCCCCATGCCCTAAATTGATGGGGGCAACAAAAGCCACCACATTGGTGGCATGCCCCAATTTTTGGGGCTTCCTATTCCCATGGGGTGGCACGCCCCACTTTTAAAGGTTTCTATCTTTTATGAGATAAGTGGTTAAAGAAGATTTGAGTGAATATTTTAAAAGGCTTGATAAGGCTTGTGCATATTTTTGGATAAAACATGATTAGTATTATTTTATTTGATTTATATTGATGGGATAATGGTCAAAGAAAATAAGGAGATAAAGGTTCTAACACCTTCCATAATGTTGATGGCTCATTTAGATGGCT
Organism: Amborella trichopoda; assembly: GCF_054954075.1. Classification (NCBI taxonomy): domain Eukaryota; kingdom Viridiplantae; phylum Streptophyta; class Magnoliopsida; order Amborellales; family Amborellaceae; genus Amborella; species Amborella trichopoda. The sequence goes on from NC_142348.1 coordinate 34,627,143, forward strand.
CAAATGTCACCCAAGATCAATTGTTCATATTCAATATCACAAAAAGAGACAAGCCAAGAAAAACCCTAAAAAACCTTAATATTGTTGAAAGCCTATAAAAACTAATTGTTTCTACCCAAAATCTCTACACCTTATCTTTCTATCTCTCTCCTAAGAAAGTTTTTCTCTTTTATGAAAGCCGAAAAGGGCAGGCCCCACTCTCTCATCTTTGATCTCTCTATCTCCTACATTATAAAAAAGGTAAAGGTTTAGGCTATGGGATTTTTCTCTTTCCCATATCTTAACTATGGATTTATGATTAAGTTTTAGGATATAGCAAAAAGAGAATCCATCTCTCTCAAATTAGGATACTAAGGGAATTCACCTAGGGTTTGAGTTTGTGATCAAAGGGGTTTATGTTGTATCGGTGTAGCTTGGCCTAAACTTGCTTTTTCGGATGAGATTGAAGGTTGATCATTGATCACATACCATCAATTGGTGATGACTCGGTGTGGGGTGTAATAAGTCTGGTTGAGGTAATCTTCGACACTTTCTTTTGTTTCTTGTCATATTTGATTATATTGTCTGTATATTCCCAAGCATAATAATTGTTGATATTTTCTTTGTTTAAAAGAAAATTGGTTTAATGGTATCAAGGTTTTTAAGATATTGGATTTGTTACTTTTATTTTCTTTGAGGCAAGAGTTATTGTAATAATACTACTCATAGGTGATCTTTGCCAAAAGAAAAGAAAAAGAAAAAACAAGGGGTGAAAAGAAAAAAAATAAAAAAATTATATACCTCGGCAAGATTACATTAGTCTTTCTTTCAAAAAAACATGTCATGTTGAATCTTTCATCTACTTGTTTTTCTTGATGCTCTTATTTCAGTATTTGGAAGAGTTGCTTCATATGACTGGTGCCACATGAAAGGTGTAGGAAACGGGGACCAAGCACAAACCTTGCCTAGTGAGAGAGAGAGAGAGATGGATTCACCACCTTATATTGTATTTTCGTTCAAAAAAAAGAGAGATGGATTTAGTAAAGTTTCATTTGTTTCAGTATTTTTGGGGTTAAGAGGCGGTCTGATGTTTACAACTTGGACAGGGGGAAACTTATCAAAAAAAGGAAAAAATTGGAATTCTGCCCTTTAAGGTAATAACGGGCAAATTTTTGGATCGATTTTGTTAAATTCGATCCGTACGTAAATTTCCCATAACATTGTTAATATTAAAATAATATAATAATAACAAATATTAGTATTATTATAGTATAATGCAAGGTTTTAAATAACACCAATCCTATATAGATTCGCTTGATCTGAATCGGGTATCAATGGAGTTGTCCTTGATTTGCTTACAAAAAGAGATCCAGTTGATTTGATACAAAGAACTAGCATGATGACATCACCAATGGGTGTCATGACATCACAGAGTGGACACATCACTGCACCAATTCTATTTGGATTCGCTTGATCTAAATCGGGTATCAGTGGTGATGTCAGATCTGGTCGTTTCGATACAAAGAACTGGCATGATGACATCACAAATTGGTGTCATGACATCACTAAGTGAACGCGTCACCGGTCAAAATTGTTACTGGTCCATATTGTGAAATTGTTTTTAGTCCATGCAGTGAAATTGTTTAAAAAACATTTGAATGTCAGCATGGTGCAACAATACACATTGTCAGGATGCTTGGCTGCTCTCTACTCCATTTGGACCAGTGTGGGAAAAATCAAGCGATTCAAATTCTAAACACCCAGTTATACCTGCATAGATCGAAACCGGCCACCAGTAGGTTCTGGTTTTGGTCGATTTAGGTGAACCAACTAGGCATTTTAAAAAAATAAAAAAAATTATAGAAACTCTCAAAAATAAGGTATTTGTTTGTAATGCATTTTTTAATGTTTTTTCATCATTTTGGCAAAAATTGGATATTATTTTGGCTATTGATACTTATTTTTTATATTTTTTTCTATCTTTTAAAAAAAATTCAAAAATACCCCTGAGCATAATTGTGTTCTTTAAAATCCATATTTTTCATTAATTTCCAACTTCATTTGGATGTGTTTTGTTTAATCATGCTTTAAACATACTTTTCGTATTTTATTAGATTTTTTTGTATTTTTTTAACACTTTTTTGACTGCTCGAGACTTGTCCGATTTAAGCCTGTTGATCCGGCCAGTTTATTGATTAATACCGAGTAACTAATTCGAGCCCATGTCCGGTTAACTGCTCCGATTCGATTTTTCCTACACTCATAAACATATAACTTTCTGTATCATCATATCGCAGCTTCTTCAAGGTGTTAATAGTCCTTGCTCTGACTAATGTAAACATTTTCTTTATCTGAACCTCAACTCTATATGAATTTCACTTTTAGGCCATAATGCATGGAGATCTATTTATTTATTTATTGGAGATTTTAATCCTCCTTTTCTACATGGACATCGCAAATAAACCCGAATAATAAACCATGGTTTGAAGTCCCTCGTCAAAACTAATTCCCAATAACAATTCCATTTCAAATTCAACATTCCAAAAAAGACCCTGGGTCCTTATTTAGGATCTAATAAAATCAAGGGAAAATTACCTCTAATCCCAAAATTTCATTCCCATTAACCTCCTGGAGTAACTAAAATCCCTTACACCCTTTCAAGTTCTAAACTTTAGGACCATCAATACCCTAATTATATATATATATATATATATATATATATATATATATATATATATATATATATATATATATATATATATAAATTTGATCTGTTTGTTTTACAAAATGTCAAACCCATACATTAGTGATCCATATTTTTTGTGTGACTTGATATATAAATTTTATTGACAATAATAATTTATAATTATTATAATTAATTAATAATTATAATAATAACAACAATAATATATTAATTGTTAAATATTTCATCTCTAATAAGTTTTTGATAAAGTTTTTTAATAAATAAATAATAATAATCATTAACAATAGTAACAAATATGTTGATTAATCATTTTTCAAGTTCAAACAATATTGATATAATTGTAAAATAGATCATAATGTTAAAGAAGATTTCATTTTTTTTTTTGATGTCTAAATTTATATAGTGGGATCTACAGAGGTAAGATTGGTTTTAGGCAATGGAAGAAAAAAAAAAAGGCAAATTTTGTAAAATAAAAAGATCAAATTTATAAAAAAAACAAAAAAATATATAATAAAAAAAAACTAACAGTCCCAAAATTTTAAACTTAAAGACATAAAAGAGATAGACTAATAAGAGTGGAAGTTTCGAAAAGGGGGGTTTCCGATTGGATCCGTGAACCCTACCATCTAGATCCACTTGATATAAGAGACGAGTGGTCTTTACTCACAAACCACGAAGTTGTGGTTTCTCTCTCATGAATTCAAAATCTTTCTTTAAAGTGGACCAAAGATCGGTGCGCCGTACTTGGAGTTCCCCACTTACAATCATCACCTCTTTTTCCACTAAATTCTTTAAAAAAACTGACCTTGGAAAAAACGGGTAGAGCCTGTATTTCCCATTGAATTACTTAAAAAAGCTCATCTTTAAATACTATTAAAACATTACTGATGAATCCCTAAAATATCTCCCCGCCCTCCATCTCTCTCTTGAAAAATTCAGCAACTCATGCCCATTCCTTTTTTTAAGAGAGTTTTAAGGAGACTTTCAAATCTCCTTGTAGTTCAAGAGAGGGTGAGAGCATGAGAAGAGAGAGAGAATGTGTTTATGTTTAGATAGAGGAAGTTTTTTCTTTTCTTTTGTTTAATTTATGTTAACAATATGTGTCTATCATTAGAGAGAGAGAATAGTTTTTTTTAGAGAGAGCAATTCTTTAAAGAGAGATTTGGGCCACCTTGTAGTGTAAGAGGGAGCCAGTGATGGAGGCCTATGAGTTATGAGAGAGAGGAGAGAGAAATATCTTGTAGAGAGAGATGGTGGGAACTCCATTTGTACCGACTTTCAAATAGAAGATCTGCTCAAAAAATTGAAAAGGCAAGCAAAACCATCATCCTGATAATTACTACTCAAATCTGTTTGATACAATTTCATTACTCAATTTAAATCTCTTTCATGCTAACTAGAACAACCTACTGACTGACTATGGTATATCAGTGTTTTAAAACTCGACGTTTTCTGATTTAGATAATCGATTTGGATGGGAATCAAGAAGGACTGAACTAGCCCATCCAGGTAAGACTGGACTATGGTAGATGAGTCCTGTCACGTCCGTCCCTCCTTCCCTAAAACCCCTCTTATATATACACTAGCGCAACACATGTGTTCCACACATGTTTATGGACGAATGAGGCATATAAAGAAGTAAGGGAAAAGTTTATACGGAGGCGAGGCTCTAAACAATCAAACTGGAGCCTATCTCAAAAATTTCACTAGAAGAGGTTGTTTTGATGCCAAAATATCTTCAAATTGATCATCTCGACATCAAGATGCATGGAAATGAGAAAAATATGGATTGCAAGTTTTGGAAATAGTGTATTTTCTAACGCATTTTTGGATCGTCATTTTTCAAGTTTTCATAGATATGCCAATCTATGCTATTTTTTAAGCCGTAAACTTTATAAATAGATATGAAAAAATATTTTAAGGCTAGCACAAAGATTTTCAATATTGAAACCACATTTCTCAACACTATTTGAAAGTAGGCTCTAATTTTATTGATTAGAGCCTAGGCTCTATACAAGCCCCAATAAAAAAAATTCTAAAAACATATAAGAAATAAAAATTCTATTTTTCAAAAAAATATTCTTAATTCAGAATCACATGCTTTTAATATGACAAGCTTTGGAATAACATACATTTGTTGTGATAAGTTTTTCTTTCTCCTTTTATTTTTTTTTGTTTTTTTTTGGTATTCATAAGCCTTTGAAGCATTTCACTATATAACCTCCACCTAACTTGTGATGCTAACCTTGAAAAACTAAAAGTTGATATGTTAGGGCATTGCAAGATATTTTCATTTGTGATGCTAACCTTCAAAAACAACTAAAAGTTGAAGATAAGTTTGTTTAGCAAACCAATTACAACGGAAGATAGATTTTGTTAGGACATTAGAAGAGGCTAAAGAGATATGTTGATTTTAAGTATATTAATTAATATTATAATATTTTAAATTTGAATGATATAATAGTTCATAATTTTGAAAAAACAAATCTCATATAATATATGATTGTAATTATATCATTGAACAATCAAAATGTTTAAAATTGGTAAGTGTAGATATAAAAATCTTTAAAATTGGTGGGGTAGATATGATAAAAAAAAAACCAAAGTGAAACCCTCAAATTGAAAGAAAATATGAATTATGAGAAAAAAAAAAACATGATTTATAATCGTTTCTATGTGGTCATCCTTCCTTTCTTAATATTTGGTTTTTTAGTATCCCTAACTTTTTAAAATTTCAAAATTTATTTGAAAATTAAATTTCAAGATTTAAAAAATCCAAAAAATTGAGCCCCCAACAATTTTATTTACCCAAAAAAATGTCTCAATAATTTCAAAATTTGAAAATTTGAAAATTAATTAAAAATTATATTTTTAGATTTTAGAAATCCAAAAAAATGCAAAATAAAAAAAAGTCCCAACAATTATATTTAACTAAACATAAGGCGTCCCAACAATTTTCAATCTTGAAAATCTAAAATTTATTGAAAATTTAAATTTCTGATTATAAAAATTTAAAAATTCTATTTAGTGTCCCAACAATTTCGAAATCAATTTTGAATTTTCAAAATCCAAAAATTGTATTTTGGCATCCTGAACAATTTCAAATTTTTAAAAGGCCTTTTTGAAGTAATAATTCTTATACTTAAAATTTTGGAAATTACTTTCATCCAAAATTGGAGAACTTTAACATTAATTTTTAATTATTTTGAAATATGTTTGCTTAATATAATTAACACCAAATTAATGCAATTAACTTAGTTAATTATAGTACTCAGATCATTAAGTATGTCAAAACTATATTACTACTTAATTTCAAATTTTGAATAAAGAAACATATCACGATTAATAATTCTTAATTTCTGAATTTCCATATCCAAAAATTAAAAACAGCTTTTTCTTGGATATTAAAATTGCAAAATTAATATTCACATACTTCTACAAAACATTAGAGAGAGGATCTTTAGCCGCAGTTAGAGAGAGAGAGAGTATGCTTCGCAACACTTAGTCCACTCTCTAGTACAATCCCAACACTTCCTTTCCATCTACATTTGCAGCCCATATTTAACAAACAAAAGAAAAAACAAAAATCAACAGCATGATCTAAATAGAGTAATCATATCTCTAAAACTTGCACTTATTGTTAGGTGTATATTTATTCAAAACAAATAGAATGCAAGAACATACAACCAAAACGAATTTGGACTTAAATTTTTTAAACAAAAAGCATACAACATAACCAACGACAAACAATGAATGGTTGATTCAATAACCCCAAATGCGAGACAAATCAATGAAACTTAATATATTCTCTAAAATTAATCACTGGTACACGAATTTTTGGACCGATCAGAGTTTGAATCATTGGGGAGAAAGAGGATAGGATCTTTATCTTTTATAATCTTTATTTATTTATGATAGGACCCGGTTTTTATGCGGCGAAGCCCGCACATATAGAAATGCGGGGCTCTTAATAAATCTATTTTTGAGATGGATTTTAAGACTTAATTTTTAAGGTCATGTAATCTCTAACATGGAGATCATGAATATGAAAAAATAAATAAATTTAAAAAGCTAGAAATAATAATTCTCGTAAGAAAACATTTAGACCGTTAGTTTCCATTGTTTTTAGATGAAACACCTACTTGTATTCATTTTTAAGATGGACACTTTACACTTTCTGGACCGAATATGTAGAAATGCGGTCCAGCCCACATGAAACAATTTTCCTTGTATGATATTCGTAGTGGACCACCCCGGCGGAAGAACTATGTGCTCCCGCAGGACCATATCCAAGATTCATTCTGTCCGTGTACAACTAGTAGTGGAGTGTACTTTGTGGACCTAAACTTTTGGCATATAACCTCAAGAAAAACAACCTGAAAATTGAGGGGTTTCACATGCCCCGTGCCAATGGCCAGTGGGTGGATTTTGTGTCTATCACACCTTGAACTATAATTTATTTCTAGTAAACAATATTTTTAGAAAAAACTTATAGGAGGTGTTAATTTTATATTATTCTGTAATTATGAATCTAAAAAGGCTGTCCGGATGCTAAAAAACCCTACAATTGATCATCTTCACCTTGAGATGCATGCATATATGAAAAAAAAACGTGAAGTTTACATAAGGCATCCACCTTGTACTGTGTATCCCTGTATAAAAAGGATAGGCTTTAAGAGGGCATGAGCCAAATCCTTAACCATGATCCTTCACATAACATATGCATGAACACTAGCAAATAAGAAGCCACTTTGATCTATTGGAAAGAGGCATGCACGCGTGCTAGAGAGCAACCCACATCAATAAGAGTGCATGTACTTGGGGGTCCACTACAATCCATTATAATTCCAAGATCCAACCATCTAATGGATTAGCTCTGATAAGCCACACATGAAACCTCGCAAAAGACAGTGGGCCATGATGTTGTGGATTGCCCAAACAATACAATTCACTTTCTCAATGATCCTAATTTCCATTTCAAATAATTTTGAAGGAAAATATACTCTTATCCTCTATTTTTAACTTCTATATGTCATCAGACCCAAGAATCTAAAATATTACTTTAAGCTAAAAGGCTCTATCTTTTCTATCTTACAACCCCTTAGACTCATTTGACCATGCAAATTTGACCCAAATAAACACGAAAATAACACTATAACCAAACTTCTCGTCTTCGTTAACTCATTACCCTCTGCGTTAACTCATTACTTCGAACAACCATCTCTCTCACATCACCGCTTATCTCTCTCTAGCGAAACTAGACGCAGTTCTCTCTCTTGCGAAAACCAAAGGAAGCTCGCTCTTAGAACCTCAGAGGCACTCTTGCACTCTGGAACTCAGAAGAACTACACCAGATATGCTCTCTCTCTCTCTCTCTATCAATTTTTTAGATTTTTCCATTTTCCCTCTCTCTCTATCTCGAATTTCTTCAGAGTTTTTTCTCAGTTTCTTCCTCTTTCTCTATCTCGAGATTTTTAGAGTTTTTCATCTACTTATTTATGTCCCTATCTTTTTTTTGTTTGTTTTTGGGATCTTTATCAGTTTCTCTTTATCTCTTCTTATTTCTATTTTTTGGGCATTCTCTCAGTTTCTTTCCATCTCTCTCTATTTTGAGATTTTAGGGCTTTTTATTAGTTTATTTTTATCCCTATCTCATTTTTTTGTTTTGTTTTTTGGATCTTTCTGAGTTCTCTCTATCTCTTCCTATTTCGATTTTTTTTAGGCATTTTCTCAGTTTCTCATCATCTATATCATGAGATTTTTAGGGTTTTTCATTAGATACTTGGTTTCTCCCTCTCTCTTTCTCTCTGTATTTCTTAATATTCCTATCAATGTCTCTATTTTTTCTTCCTCACACGGTTTCCCTCTCTCAACTTCTAATCTTTTGGGTTCCGCCCCTCTCAGAGGTTTTTCTTTTTTAATGTTAACAATAATTTTTGATGCAATGAATAGGTTTTACTACTATATTTTGTGAGAGGTTTTTTTTACAAAGGTTTTTTTACAGAGGTTTTATTGCTATATTTTGTGAGAGGTTTTTTTACAAAGGTTTTTTTCATAGAGGTTTTACTGCTATATTTGTGTAGCTGTAAAAATGAATAGAGTGAGTGAATGCATAGATGTAATTATTAGAAGCAATTACATTTCAAATTTTTTTTATTGAAAGCAATTATCAGGACATCTATTTTGTGGTTGATCAATCCCTATATTCATAAAAAATTCTGGTTCTGTTGGCATCGTCTAAGACACTTCTGCCAATTTCAACAATTATTTCTTTATTTAATTATGATTGTATGTGTTTCTGGTTATTTAGCCTATGCCAAATTCAACAAATGTTTCTTTATTTAATAATGATTGCACATATTTGGCCTTGATTCTATTTACTCCTATTTAGAAGTACTACAACTTTTACTTATTAAGTATCTAAAATTGGTAGAATTACCTTCTTTTGCTGATTAAGTGTCTGAAATTAGTAATTACCCGACATGTCAGCTTTGTCCTTCGGATTCAATGTGGCACGCATGGTCTTTGATTTTTTCTGAAAACAAAATACAAGTAAAGGGTTCTCAAGTTACATATAGTTGTTTAAAAAAATGATATTATAGATATAGTTGTAAAGTTATGGGTGATCAAGCAACATAAAAGCATATGAGCTTGAAATCTGATGATTATATAAAACTAGTTGCTCACTCAATTGAAAATTGACTGCCCTGGTCATTTGATAGATATGTTACTTTGATTGACAGATTATTGTTTATATGAGTAGTATTCAGTAGATTGAAGTAATAGTGTTGAACCTCATTATCTTTTATGCAGTAGTGAACATGGATGAAAAATTGTTTTTGTGTATATATGGAGGTGAACTTTGTAATAACTTTCATGGTAGTATGGAGTATGTTGGGGGTGATTCATGTACTTTTTCAATTCATCAGCAAACAAATTTGGATAAGATAAAGGAAGATGTAGCAAATCAATTCTCTATATAATCATCTAGAGTGTCACTTAAGTACATCTTCTCGAGCAACAAGAGACGTCTTGTTATCTTATTTAATGAGCATGATGTAGAAAGGGTGTTATTTGCACATGAAGGTTGCAATGAGTTAGAAATCTATGTTTTCGATGCATGTGAACGCAGGAGTGGTGTTTCTATGGTGAATGATAACACAAAGTATGCTAACCTATAAATTTGATCCAATCAACCTTTGTTTTATATAGAAGTTATCAAAATCCTTATTCATATTATGCAGGTTGCTCGTACATAAAGCCCCATCATTATGTGTTATGCATCATCATCTCTTTCATGTGTAATATTATGAATCAAACACATGCTTGCCGCTGATTTGTATGTGTAATGTTATGAATCAAATAAATGTATATGTAATACACCATCATCTATTTAAGATTTGCTACTGCTTTGAACTGTCTCTCTGTAGAGGAAGACGAGCCACGTGGTTTTTGTAGGGAATGCATAACTTTTGCATTAGGAAGGTATGAAGATGTTAAAGAAATGGATGCAGCCAAATTTAACAATATAAATAGGCTCAAAGGTCTTCTTAAGCATGCTTCTAGTTCTCATGTTTTGACACAGTTCAAGGTTATATTTTTTATGAGTTCCACTTTCTTAAAGGTGAACCTTTGGCTGCTCTTTTGAAATTGTAGGTAATTACTGTGACTAGTCTGAGAAATATACTTACTATTCCTTTCTAGTTATCTTGTGCTTTTGGCTATCATGAATACTCCTTTAAGTAAATGCTTTATACTTTGGTTATGCTTATGAAACCCTTCTTTATCATTCAGAACATAACATATGCGGTCCTTCATCACATAGAGCATAACATATGTGGGGTTCTTTTATGTTATTCAGTGGAAATTTTAATACCCCGAATATGGGTTTTGCAACTTTGCTTATTACTGGTTGTCATTAGGTGATATCCAATGTATGTGTTGATTTTCAGTCGCAAACAAATGTATGCTGCTGATTTTTCACTTATGTTCATTATATGTAATGCACCTTCATCTCTTTCATATGTAAAGTTATGGAGCAAGCAAATGCTTGCTGCTGATTTGGACATTTAGAAACAAATATTGATTTTTAGTTGCAAACAAATGTATGTTGCTGATTTTTAAATTATTGTGTAATGCACCTTCATCTCTTTCATATGTAGAGCTTGTCAAGCACAAAATCGAGGAGTTGGAGCCCGTTGTGAAGGGACGAGGCCTAGCCGGGTTTTTTAACTTCAGGCATGCTTGAGCTGACGATGATAGTCAACCAAAGGACCATTTTGTAAAAATGGAAGTGATGGTCAATCTGTAAAACTTTTTGGCCCCTGGTGGGTTTTTATACAGGGTATCCATTTATAGTTTTGATCAAGTTTTAGTCATTGAGTTGCAAATGATTGCATGTATTGGAACTAAGCTCAAAATCCTTGTAATGGCAGTAACATTCAATGGCTTGGAATGCACATTTTTGTGGATATATCTCACGCATATGTGGTTATTATTATAATTGTGATTGAAGTAAGCATATGTAGCTATTAACCTATTACTGCATTTGTGACTGAAGTAAAAGAGCCATGGAAAAAGTTCAACTATGTGTTTTTCTTGTTGCAACATTAAAAAAAGTTACAATTTTTATAAATTGTAAGTATTTTGAGAGAGAGAGAGAGAGAGAGAGAGAGAGAGAGAGATTTTTAGTGCACCATTAAAAAAAGATACAGTTCTTGCCAGTTGTAACTATTGAGAAAGAAAGAAATATTACGAGTTTGGTTACAGGGGAGATGACAGTTACAGTGGATGGCAAGAAAATGAACATTGCACTTGATTTTATTGAGTGTATCTAATTTTAACTTTAGTAGTATATCAAATAATTTCTTCAAAATTTGGTTCAGTTTTGGAGCTCTACAAAACATCCAAATCGCTACAACCCATTATACAGAATTTGGTAGTTAAAACCCTTTTAAAACCCTACACCTAATAAGAAGTTTTTGGGATAGCATGACTTGAATTTCCAAAACTACATTGAAAGCACCATACTAATCCTTCATTACCAGTTGGTCTATACATCAAAGCACCAATCTACCCACCCTCAAATTCAACTCCTCAACAATGCGATTGTACTATATGGATCATAATTATTGAGATCCCCATTCACAACTATGCTGAAAATTAAAACTTTATCCCCTTAGGACCTTCCTTTTCGACCTGCATGACCTTTCTTTTCGACCTGCAACACCAATGAAAAATTAACAAAATTAGTAACATAAAACAAATTGAGAAGGCACATTGAGCAGGAACAGTAACATCAAAAAGGAAAAATGAGGCAAAAGTAATTGTGAATATTTCATGAAAGCAACACAATAACACAATACAACGTATCATTGAACCTTGTTCTTCATGGAATGGTAATTTAATGCCCCACAACAGTGTCTGTCACTTGCAAAAGTATGTGTCTGTTCAACATAGCTCTACAACTCCATTAGAACTATAGGTATTGTTTGATCAGCTTGATGTACATGACTTTGTTAATTAGATTCTATAATTCTTAGATGACTTAAACATGGTACTATTTGATCATTCAATTAACAGATTGTTTGATTTCTCCCCTACTCATTTCTTCTAAATTTAAATCATTTGAACCATACCATTGGTTCCTCCACTCTTGTTATAAATGTAGCAGATACCAGAATTTCTCCTTGTCGCTATGTTTGGTATGCAACGTGATATGTTGTCCATCAAACCACTTCATTAAAAAAAATGTTTTTCTGTTTTTTAGCAGTTAATCAAATCCTTAGCCAAATATAACCTTCTAGCTATGCACTTCATCTTCAAAACTTTACAATGACCCAACTGGTAAACCAGCCCATAAGGTCAATAAATCAAAAGACCCAACTGGCTCTATAAAGCTTCCTCAGCATGTATCAAAATACTACAATAAAAGCCAAGTTATCTCCTTAGCCTGTATCAAAATACTACAATAAAAGACAACGTAACAAACTACCAGGACAATCGTTCCAAAATAAAAAACAGAAACAACCATAAACAATCAATAACGAAATGAAAAAGTATCACATCTACATTATATGGACAAGTGGAAGGGTACACGAGCACCCTTTCAACGTCTGAGAGATACATTGAGAAAGAGAGAGGGGGAAGCCATGTATCTGATGAAAAACCCTAAAAATCTCGAGATAGAGATGGTGAGAAACTAAGAAAATGCCCCAAAAAATCGAGATAGGAAGAGATAGAGAGAAACTCAGAAAGATCCAAAAAACAAAACAGAAAAATGAGATAGGGATAAAAATAAACTAATGAAAAGCCCTAAAAATCTCAAAATAGAGAGAGATGGAGAGAAACTGAGGGAATGCCCAAAAAATAGAGATAGGAAGATATAGAGAGAAACTAATAAAAATTCTAAAAACAAACAAAAAAAGATAGGGACAGAAATAAGCGAATGAAAAACCCTAAAAATCTCGAGATAGAGAGAGAGAGAGGAAGAAACTGAGAAAAAAACTCTGAAAAAATTCAAGATAGAGAGAGGGAAAATGCAAAAAGGCCCTAAAAAATTGATATATATATATATATATATATATATAGAGAGAGAGAGAGAGAGAGAGAGAGAGAGCATACTTGGTGTAGTGCTTCTGAGTTCCAAAGCACGAGAGCTGCCTCTGAGGTTCTAAGAGCAAGCTTCTTCTGGTTTTCGCAAGAGAGAGAGCTACGTCTGGTTTCGCTAGAGAGAAATAAGCAGTGATGTGAGAGAGAGGGTTGTTCGAAGTAATAAGTTAATGGAGTGGGTAATGAGTTAACAGAGAAGAGAAGTTTGGTTATAGTGTCATTTACGTGTTTATTTGGGTCAAATTTTTAATGTCAAAGGGGTCTAGGGGGTTGTAATATACAAAAGATAGAGTCTTTTGGCTTACAAGTAATATTTTAGACTCTTGGGTCTGATGAGATATAGAAGTTAAAAATAGGGGATAAGATGATATTTTCCTTAATTTTAATTTGATTCCAAACTAATGGAAAATATTGAAATATTTCGAAGAATAATTTTGGTATTTTTTGAGAATTTTCTAAAGCAATAAAAGTCCTTTTAATAAATTTGTTTCGAAAATCTCCAAACAAGTCGCACCTATGGGCTAACCTAAAGCCCAAATGGTCATTGTTTGTTAGAATTCGTAAAAATTAGGGTTTTTTCTTGCTGTATTTGAATATTTGGATTGTAGAGTGTGCATTATACGTTGAATATGTACATGCTTCTTTGGATTATTTTTTCTTGAAGAGGATTTTAAGTAGGTAAGGATCAATTTTGAGCCGATTTGAGATATTTTTGGAAAACATATTCGTCGTTTAACGGTGGTGCTGCCTTAAGAAATAAGGTATTCGTTTTAGCTTCAGCCGGATCGGCCCAAGCCTTCGCTTTTCCACATGAAACCAAAGAGAAGCGAAGAAAAACCTCCCGCTTTGGTAGGATTGAGATGGATTCGGCACGATTCGGCTGAAGAAATAAGATTTGACCAAGACAATAATTTCAATTTTTTTTTACTCCCTCATTGGGGGCAAAATTGAAATTTTGCAATCTCTCTCCAAGAGGTAAAAGTTAAAACCAGCGTTTAAAAAATCGCCGAGTCGAACCGGACTCGCCCGGTTCGACTCGGATTTCACGAAAATAGACCGGATCGTTTCAAGAATCGGGAATCGTCCGGTTCTAGAGAGAACCGGACGATTCCGCACAGTGACTTGCCGATTCACTGTGCGGAATCGGCGAGTCCGTGAAGAACACGGGTTGCACAGTGTTCTTCACGGATTCTTTCAAATTTGTCATTTTTTGATCATTTTTTTTGTTTTTTTTGGCATGTGATCTGATTTGCAGGCTGTAAACAGCTTTATTCAGCTTTTTCAAGAATTAAATGGTGGAAAAATTGGTTGTTTTTGGATCACAAAAATTTCGGGGCTTAGGGTTTCCGCCTTTTCTGAAATTTCATGCCAAATAGGGCATGAATCTTTCAAAATTTGTAGGCATTTTGATCTTAAAGCTGTGAATCAAAACCTTTTGTTACTAATTTGTGATAATCGTTGAGAAAAACAGAGTTTTTTGGAGATTGAAGGCTTCGGTTCACAAAAACAGGTAAGAACTTTGGGTTTTTTTTTTTTTCTGCCATTTGATTTATTTCACGGCATATTTTGAACAAAATGAGTTCAATAATTAGGGTTTTTAATCTTTATTGTGCTAGTATGATTTAAAATTTTCAATTTTACGTAATCTAGTCAAATTACAGCAAGAAATTTGATATGAACAGTGAGATGTCTGCGGAACCAAATTCCGCTGTTTTTTTTTTTTTCCGCCTTTTGATTTTGTTTTCATGATATATTAGAAATAATGTGTTAGAAATTCAGGTTTTTGATTCCTTATATTGTTGTTTATCAGAAAATATACTCAATTGGATGTAATTTATTCACTTAGAGGTGAATTTTACAGTTAAAATCGCTTATGTAAAATGAACTCTGTGAAGAACAATTTTTTTTTTTTTTTTTTTGTAGCCCATGATAGAATTTTTTGTAATCCATGATCGATTTTTTGTAATCCATGATCGAAATGTTTTTTTTTTTTTCTTGTAATCCATGATCGAATTTTATTTTTTATTTTTTATTTTTGTAACCCATGATAGAATTTTTTGTAATCCATGATCGAAATGTTTGTTTTTTTTTGTAATCCATGATCGAATTTTATGTAATCCATGATCGAATTTTTTGTAATCCATGATAGAATTTTTTGTAATCCATGATCGACTTTTTTGTAATCCATGATCGAAATGTTTGTTTTTTTTACTTGTAATCCATGATCGAATTTTTTGTTTTTTTTTTTTTTTGGTAACCCATAATTGAATTTTTTGTAATCCATGATCGAATTGTTTTTTTCTGTTCTTGTAATCCACGATCGAATTTTTTGTTTTTTTATGTTTTTTTTTTTTTTTTGTAATCCATGATCGAATTTTATGTAATCCATGATCGAATTTTTTGTAATCCATGATCGAATTTTTTGTAATCCATGATTGAATTTTTTGTAATCCATGATCGAATTTTTTGTAATCCATGATCGAATTTTTTGTAATCCATGATCGATTTTTTAGAAAATTTATGATTTTTTTTTTTTAATCCATGATCGAACTTTTTGAAAATTTGTTAATTTTTTTTTTTAATCCATGATCGAATTTTTTGAAAATTTGCTGTACTTTTTTTTTTTTATTTCTTTTTATCCATGATCGAATTTTTTGAAAAATGATGATTTTTCGAAAAGATGTGAAAATCGTGATAAAGTTTTGATTATCATGATGTATTAAACTTTTAAACCCAATTTTTAATTTTTATTGTTTGAGTTTGCTGTAAAATTTTTTTTTTTTTTTCTATGATCGAATTTTTTGAAAAATGATGATTTTCCGAAAAGATGTGAAAATCGTGACAAGGTTTTAATTATCATGAGGTATTAAACCATATTTTAAATTTTTATTGTTAAAGTTTTTGTTGAAAAAATTGTATGTTGATGGATTATTTATGCAAAAAAATGCATGTTATTATATTTTCAATACAAAACTGTATTTTTTTTATTTGTTGTTCATGGATTTTTTAGTTGGAATGACTGATGTTAGCCCGCTCTTTGAAGAATTGTTTTTATTATTAATTTTTTAATGCAAAAAATGTATGTTCTTGATAATTGAGTTGTAGCCATGTTTGGAGCTTGCATTTTGTATTATTCTAAATGTTTGTAATTGATATGTACGAAAATATTATTGTCAAAAAAGGTATTTTGCAATAACAATTAACAACGAATATGACTACATGAACTACCGCAACTTATTATCACTACATATAGTGATTATTTTTCTTTTTGAACTGTCAGGTTAATTTAAACTTTTTACATCTAAAAACAGTTGAATCATGTCAAGATCTACAGAAGACCCTGCATGGCAACATGGGGTCAGACTTGATCCCAACAAGAAAGACAAAATTATTTGTAATTACTGTCAAAGAGTGATAAGTAGTGGGGTACATAGGTTCAAGCAACACTTGGCAGGGGTTAAGGGAGAAGTTTCTGCATGCACTAGTGTCCCTAGTAATGTAAAAAAACAGATGGTGGCAATTCTTAATGCTAGCAAAGGTAAAAAAATTGCCAAACATAGGATGAATGAGGAGATAGCTAGTTTATATACACCATCAAGCAGAAATGATACAGAAGAGCAATATAATTATGACCTAGAAGAGCAATATAATAATGAGCTGGACATGGCCACAAGATTGAGTTTACATGAACAATATCAGAGGGAATGTGGGTTTAGAATGCCTGGTGGGTCTAGCTCAGACATGCATGGTGGGCCTAGCTCCGATATGCATGGTGGGCCTAGTTCAGATATGCATGGAGGGTCCAGCTCGAGCATGTATGGCGGGCCCAGCTCAAATATGTATGGAGGGGTTGGTGGCAATATGTATCAAGGAGAATCAGTTGTTGAAGAAATTGTTTCTAAGTTACCTAGGAGTGCCAATATTGCAGGTCATGGTCGTAAAGACCCATTTCTCTCAAAGCCTAAGTCACAACAGATGACCCTAAAAGGCATGATTAAAGGTACAAGAAACATGTTAGGGAGATATGTTGGTAAATGGTTCTACGATAAAGGGATTCCCTTTGATGCAGCCAATAGCCCATATTTTCCACCTATGGTTAGTGCAATCCAGAGAGCCGGGCCCGGGGTAAAACCCCCGACGGCATATGAGCTCAGTGGGCCAATATTAGATGAAGAGGTAGAGGAAGTTAAAAAGTGGATTGAAGAATATAAACAGAGTTGGCCAAGGACAGGAATTACTCTCATGAGTGATGGTTGGTTGAATAAAGTTAGCAAAAAGGAGTTTTTAAACTTCTTGGCCTATTCCCCAAAAGGTACAGCTTTTTTGTCTAGCAAAGACGTATCAGGGACGAAGAAGGATGCAAACTTCTACGTATGACTATATGATCAGATAGTGGAGGAGGTGGGAGATAAGCATGTAGTCCAGTTTATTACGGACAATGCGCGTGCATGTGTTTCTGCGGGCAGCAAGTTGATGGATAAGAGGAAGCATCTAGTATGGACCCCGTGTGCTGCACACAGCATCGATCTTATGTTAGAAGAAATCGGTGAGATCAAAATTGTGAAGGAGACTCTTGATGAAGCAAGGTTGGTGTCGAGATTTATATACAACCACTCTAAAATATTATTTCTGTTTAGAGAACACTCTAAGAAAAAAGAGATAATCAGGCCTGCCATAACCCGCTTTGCGACCGATTACTTAGCTGTGGACTCCATTCGACAATATGAAGGTGCATTAAAGAGATTGTTTACTTGTGAATAGTGGTTAAATGACCGCCTCTCGAAGTCCAGTACCGGTATAAAAGTGGACAACATAATCTCAAATAGGTTTTTCTGGTCTCGATGTTCCAGTGTTGTAGAGGCCACGGCCCCTTTGGTCACTGTGTTAAGAATGGTGGATGCTGATAAGAAAGCTACCATGGGTATCCTTTATGAAGGTATTGAGAAGGCGAAATCAGCTATTGGGGAGAAGTGTAATTTTGCTAGCAAAGTGATCGAGATTATAGAAAAGAGGTGGAACACCAAATTCGGACGTCCAATTCATTATGCTGGTAAATATATATTTATATCATTACAATGTTTCAGTTTAAATCATTTTTTTATGAAATTGTAAATGACATTTTTCTACCTATATATTTTTTAGGTTACTACTTCAACCCAAAATTTTTCTATTTGACACCTGAACAACCCCACAAGATTATGGAAGGGGTCAGATACATTATTGCAAGGTTGGAGAGAAGCCATCGAAACCAAGTAGCAGCAATACAAGAGGTATTATTTAATGTTTGGGTAAGAACTTCATTGAGTTGTTATATTTGTGAGGAATAATGCACTAAAACGTAATATATTTGTTTTAGCTTGCTATGTATAGGGATGCTATAGGATCCTTCGGAACTAGACTTGCCAGAAATTCTCGAACTATGATGGATCGAGGTTATCCTCTCGCTAATATTTTCTTTATTTATATATTTAATCTTATGAATTGTTCTTGCCCTTACAATGCTTTTTACATTTTAATCCAGCTGAATGGTGGGAGATATATGGTACTGATGCACCTCACCTAAAGAGGATAGCAATCAAGGTGCTCTCCCAGATATGTTCTGCTACTGGCTGTGAGCGCAACTGGAGTACGTTCCAATGGTTGAACACTACTAGGAGGAATCGACTCGCTTCTGAGAAGCTTCATAAACTAGTCTACGTTCGTTATAATTTAAACCTTAGAGAGCGACAAATAAGAAGGAAGCTTGAAGACTATGGGCCGATAGACTTAGACACAATATTTGTCACAGACACAGCAGACCGATGGGTAGTAGAAGAGGAGGAGCCAGTGTTGCACAAGAGAGCGTTCCTTGAGGCTATCGGTGATGAAGATATTGAAGAAAGTGATGAGCGGCATGAAAGAGGAAGCAGCCAACCAATGTATCCACAATATGTCGGTGATATTGCACCTAATGAGGGAGAGTGGGAAGAGGGTCTAAGAGAAAATGAGAGAGATGATGATTCTGAGGCCACCCTATCCCAGCCATATTA
Source organism: Amborella trichopoda (assembly GCF_054954075.1). Classification (NCBI taxonomy): domain Eukaryota; kingdom Viridiplantae; phylum Streptophyta; class Magnoliopsida; order Amborellales; family Amborellaceae; genus Amborella; species Amborella trichopoda. Next base: position 34,646,466 of record NC_142348.1, read on the forward strand.
TTCACATATCGAGTCCCAACAGCAACAGTGTAGGGATGAGCACGACAGTGCAGGTGAGCATGAAGGATGGACAAGCTTTGGGGATTTTGGATTGGGAACACAACAAAATATTAACACTCAGGGATTTGAGAATAGTCAGACGCCCGCTAATATCGATGATTCGTTTTTAGATCGAATCAATGAATTGTCAAACGAATTCAATCAATGACACCAACGTGACCAAGAAGAACAACAACGTCGTCTATCATTTTATTTTTAGATCGTATGTTACTAATTTTATGCTTTATTGTAGTCCATGTATGTTGATATACTTATTCCATGATAATTCTATGTTTATCCTTTTGTGTGATGTAAATTAAATGTTGAATGGCGGTTCATGCAGGGGAAGAACATATCAATATTCGCATATTCATTCAAAAACATGAAAATTCTTAATGGAGTACCCTCATTTTTTATTGAATTCCTAAAAAACAATATTTATAATGAATTTTAATATTTTTTTCGAGTTTTTTTGAAACTTTATTCTGATCGATTCACACGATTTCGATCCGAATCGCCGATTCACCGATCCGGATCTCCGATTCGTCGATCCGAATCTATTTTTAGAAAGCCCGATCAGGGTCACCGATCCGATTTTTAAACCATCGGTTAAAACATAAAACCCAAACTTAATGAAACGATGGTTTGTACTTTTTACAGTCGCGGTTTCTCTCCTCTGGTGCTCCACCCTCCACCTTCATTCAAGGTCTGTCTCTTCCAAAAATTTCAGATACGCTCTGTTTCTCTATATCCCACCCTATGGCTCCAAGCATGATACCCTCTCTCTCTTCCTAAGTCCTGTAGTTCTGCCCAAAATTTGGGGTTTTTATAGAACAACCCTATAACACCGAATAAGGGTAAGCATCTGGATTGATATATATTTTTATGAATCATTTTCTTTGATTGTTTCTTATCTATTAATTCGGTGTGTTATTTCCATGGTGCTAGGATTTTATTTACTTTTGGATACTTTTCCTTTGTGATGTTATGAATAATTGCTTGCTCATGAATTTTTTGTTTTGACTATTTATTTGAAAATTGAAAGGATGAAATTGATTAGATCTCAAGGATGAAATTGATTAGATCTCAAGGATGAAATTGATTAGATTAAAATTAGGATTTAATACTTTCTCTATGCTATTTTTTTGGTTGGATTAAAATGCTATTTTTTTGGTTGTATTTTTGGCAATGTACATTTGGACTAGATATGGAGTTATGGACCTCATGAACTTTATTATTTGTCTTTTTTTTTTTTTTTGTTTATATATTATGTATGTGCATGAATGTTTTTGTGATCTCTATGGTTATGGATTCATTGGCATATGTTTTTTACAACTGCATTTGTACTTTTTTATTTGGATTAAACCAGAAAATGATGGATATCCACATATTTATTATCAATTAATATTTATCTGGAATGTAAAATGATGAATACCGAAGCTATAACTTGCTCTTTGTGATTAAGGTTTATCGTTGGTAATAGTATAAGCATATAAGCAGTAACAAGTTTTTTATTTTCTATTTTTTAATTTTTCTTTAATTTTATTTTTTAATTTTTCTTTAATGTTATTTTTTAATTTCTTTTAACTTATAAAAATATATTTCTATTTTTAATTGTTTTTTAAACAAACCCGAAGTCTTCCCCTGAATCAACCGAATCACCGAATTGTTTCATTTTTCATGCCAAACCGAAGCAGATTCTGAAGCATATTCCGAAGTGTATCTGACAACATTAATGAATATATTTGTACTTTTCATTGACTTTCTTTTGTGTATGTTTATGCGAATTAGGGTTTTTTGTTACTACATTTGAATATTTGGATTGTAGAGTGTGAGATGTTGATTCATACTGAAAATATTTACAGTTTTCTTTGGATTGTTTTTTCTTGAAAAGGATTTTAGAAGATAGGGATTTATCATGGTGTTAAATTTCTTTGGGACACTTTAGGGCTTGTACACGTACTTTATGGGTGATTCCTGCGCTTCTGTTTGAGTTTTTGAAGGGATTTTTGACGATTAGGATCTTCTCTGTTGGTGTTGAGTGTTTTCCTCTTGTTTTGCTGGTTATAGTTGAGTGAATGGCAATTCTTGTTCATGTAAACAATGGTTTGGTTGGAGTACAGGGTTTGGTTGGATTACAGGTTTTTAATGATGATTTTCTATGCGTCTTTTATATTTTTTGGAATTTTGCTAGATTTAGTTTTTTTTTTTCTTTTCTTTTTAATCAATTCATCCTGTATGTAGATGGTTTTGTTGGTACTTGTTAGTGAGTATTTTCAGTTTGAAGAACCTTTATCTTCTGCAATTTTTATTGAATATTATTTTTTATTTGAAATTTTTGAGAACTTGTAAGAATTGAGTTTGCCTGTTTTAATTATTTGAAGGTTTTCTCTGATAATGTCAACCTTGTTGGATGAATAGCCAATTTAGGTCATTTGCAATGAATTATGTAATTTTGAGCTCAAACCTTCGAAGTGTTTATGAGATGCAGGACCTTTTCTTTTGATTTATCTATTCTATTGTTTGTGAAACTTGGAGTTTGGAGAGAATTTTGTAGTTCTTGATGAAAATCATTAGGATCTAGGCTCTAGAGAGATTTTGTGATGAAGTTAATCGGGATTCATTTTTTTGACCTGCTTTTATTGTTTGTTTTTGTAAGAATTTATTGTGTGTGAAGGCATTTGCTCTTGATTGTTTTTTTTTAACGCAAAAGTGGTCATTGTTTATTGATGCTCTGGTGATAGTGCTTATCATTTTAAGATCTAATGATTACGTGGAACTTGTAGGAAGTTTATGGAATCATTTCTTTGAACATGATTTTATTGTTTGTCTTTGAAGAATGTCCTATATGTGATGGCATGTTGTCTAAAAACTGTAAGATTTTCGGTCAAAAGTGTTCATTGCATTTTGATGCTCTGGTAATAGTGCTTATCATTTTAGGAATTCAAGATGTTGGTAATGTGGCTGAAGTTTCTTATCCTTGCTTGACTTATACTTATTTTTCGAACTTTTGGAAGATTTGGTTGCTTTTAGTCTTACATGAAGATTTAGCAGTTTTGGGGTTTCCTCTTACTTGGGACTTTGAATAAAATGAATTTTTTTACGTTTCTCATGCTGTGATACTCTTCGAATTTCGCCATTTCAATATTTGTTTTTTTATAGGAATACTTGTTTTTTGTCCTTTCAGTTTTCTTTTTATGAAGTTTTCTGAAATTCTGAAGCAAATTATGCATCAAAATAAATATCTAAAGCGAAAAGTTTTTGGTTGGATATTAGAGAAACATTTTTAAAATGATTCACACTGCATGAACACCTACTTTTTTCCCTCTAACCCTTATTCCTATATTTCTATCTTGGCGATGTAAAACTGTAATGAGATTAGCTCCACTGCTTACATTTTTTCTCCCACTGTAATAGAGTTCTCAGTAGTGTCTTTTACTTAGAATTTTCTCTTTCTCGTAATCTTTTATGTTATCCTTGTAGCTCTATGGAGAGAGAACAAGCAAACGAATCTGTGGAGAGAGAACAAGCAAGCGATCTGACAAGGTATGCTGGTTGTTTTTTATGAATATCCATGTACTTTTCATTGATTTTCTTTTGTGTATGTTTATGAGAATTAGGGTTTTCTGTTATTAGTGCATTTGAATATTTGGATTGTAGAGTGTGGGATATATATTTGATTCATGCTGAAAATATGTACAGTCTTCTTTGGATTGTTTTTTCTTGAAGACGATTTTAGAAGATAAGGATTTTTCGTGGTATTAAATTTCTGTGGATTGGGGCACTTTAGGGTCTGTGTGATACATATACTTTCGTACACATACTTTTTGAGTAATTCTTGCCCATGTGTTTGAGTTTTTGAAGGGATTTTTGACAATTAGGGTTTTCTCTGTTGGTGTTGAATGTTTTCCTCTTGTTTTGCTGTTATAGTTGACTGAAGGGCAATTCTTGTTCATGTCAACAATGGTTTGGTTGGAGTAAGGTTTTTAATGATGATTTTCTATGCCTCTTTTATATTTTTTTTGAATTTTGCTAGATTTAGGTTTTTTTTTTCCTTTCTTTTCCTTTTCATTAGTTCATCATGTATATATATGGTTTTGTTCGTACATGTAGCGAGTATTTTCAGTTTGAAGAACCTTTATCCTCTGCAATTTTTATTGAATATTAGTTTCTTATTTGAAATTTTTGGGAACTTGTAAGAAATGAGTTTTCTTGTTTTGATATTTCAAGGTTTTCTCTGATAATGCCAGCCTTGTTGGAGGAATAGCCAATAAGGTCATTTGCAATGAATTATGTAATTCTGAGCTCAAACCTTTGAAGTATTTATGAGATGCATGGCCTTTACCTTTGATTTATCTATTCTATTGTTTGTGAAACTTGGAGTTTGGAGAGAATTTTGTAGTTCTTGATGAAAATCACCAGGATCTAGGCTCTAGAGAGATTTTGTGATGAAGTTATTTTTGTGGGATTCATTTTTTTGACCTGCTTTTATTGTTTTCTTTTTTGTAAGAATTTCCTGTGTGTGAAGGCATTTGCTTTCGATAATGCAATGTTTTTTTTTTTTTTTGTTAACACAAAAGTGGTCATTGTTTATTGATGCTCTGGTGATATTGCTTATCATTTTATGATCTAATGAGTACGTGGAACTTGAAGGAAGTTTATGGAATCATTTCTTTGAACATGATTGTAAGATTTTCTTTGATTTTCAGTCACAAGTGTTCATTGCATTTTGATGCTCTGGCAATAGTGCTTATCATTTTTGGATTTAAAGGTTTAATATGGCTGAAGTTTGTCTGACTTATACTTATTTTTTGAACTTTTGGAAGATTTGGTTGTTTTTAGTCTTACATGAAGATTTAGTAGTTTTGGGGTTTTCCTCTTACTTGGGATTTTGAATAAAATGAATACTTTACGTTTCTCATGCTGTGATACTATTTAAAATTTGCCATTACAATACTTTTTAAATTTTTTAAGAATACCTGTTTTTTGTCCTTTCAGTTTTCTTTTTATGAAGTTTTCTGAAATTCTGAAGCAAGTTATGCGTCAAAATAAATATCTAAAGTGAAAAGGTTTTGGTTGGAAATTAGATAAACATTTTTAAGATGATTCACACTGCATGAGCACCTACTTTTTTTCCTCTGACCCTATATTTCTATCTTGGCGATGTAAAACTGTAATGAGATTAGCTCAAGTGCTTAACACTTGTGCTCCCTCTAATAGAGTTCTCAGTAGTGTATTTGCTTAGAATTTTCTCTTTCTCCTTATCTTTTCTATTTTCCTTGCTGTTCTATTAAGAGAGAACAAGCAAGAGATTCTATGGATCTATGGAGAGAGAAGAAGCAAGAGATTCTATGGATGGAAAACAAGCAAGCGATCCGGTGAGGTCATTTTAACACATTTATTTTATGAAAATTTATTAAAGAAAATGATAAAAAAAATCTAGAAAAATATTATTTACGTGCTTTTTATGAATATTGTGTAGGAATTGTGGAGTTTATATGAGATCGATAATCAATCTTGCATACCAAATGACCGTTTACACGGCACTTTTCACCTCATTCGGTTTGTTGAGGTAAGCTTCTAATTTAATCGTTACATAATATATTAATCTTTAGTGGATGTTTTAATAAGAATTTTGTCTTCAGGTGATTGATTTCTGATAGCTTGCATCTAGCATTGTCTAGCGGGGAATCACTTGATAGGCGGATCTCTGATGCTTGTGCAGAGAGGTCAGGGCTGCCGGATTTTGATGTTGTGGTCAACGTGAAAAAAGTGGGTGACTGGAGGGACATCTTGTGTCACACCCCCAAGTATTATAACACTTAACATTCATAATGTGTGAGAGTCTATTATTAAAGTGTAGATAGAACAAAAGTAGAATTTCCACTATATATTGTACCACACTTTCTATATATATAAAAAAAACACTGTTTTATTTTCCATTCAGAAATTTTCAACTTGTACATACTCCACTCACAACTTATATTAACACAAAGATCTATCTATTTACAATTTTTGATAGAACAATTGTTACAAAGGCCAATTTTGATCTTAACTACAAACTTTCTTCAAGCTACTCCTGTTGCGTATACGAACAATAAGGCTATGATTATTTTGAAAAGAAATAATAATATGATGAGTTTGACTAATCAATAAGTGATCATCATAACCTCTAAAAACTTATGATTGGAAAATGTAATGTTTTCTAAAAGAATGCGTGTTGAAACAATTTGAGGAAGAGCATGCATGAATAATAGTTTGAGATTCAAGAACACATAATTTAACATATTCTAAATTTGAATACATATTGAAACACTATGAGGAAATGCATATGTAAATCTTTACACAATTCAAAAGATTTCATAAAGTGTCGTATTGGTGTCTTAGGTAGGTCATTAGTGTCTTGGATGGGTCCATTTAATCCCTGTAGGTCCACTCCTATTTTACCGGCATACCATATGAGTCAACTTAATCCCTACTGGCATTCTAGATAAGTTCATTTATATTTCACCAGCGAACTGTAGGAGTCCACTTATTCCTTATTGACGTACTGGATAGGTCCATTTATACCTCACTAGCGTATCGGATGAGTCTACTTGTATACTTAAAGTATCTGTGAAACTCTTTAAAAATCAGAAAGCAACAATATCATATATTCAAAATATCATTGAAATCATTAGTATGAATTCACATGAAGTAATTTATGTCAATCACTTTTGTTGACATTTTCATAAATAACTAGTCAAATATTTTGGGATATAGTATTAGTTCAGAGAGAGGTTCTTGAAATTTTGCATGATAAGCAGTCTATTGAAATAAAAGAAATCTTATTGAAATTTAGAGTTAAATATTGAATTTTCAACTATTTAGAAATATTATAAATAACCATATTACATGAACACATAAAACTTATAGCGTCAGAAATATTGCAATTAAATTAAACGATGAAATACAAATTCTATATAAATGTTATACAGGAAAACAAGGTCACTCGAATATAACACAATATCTAAACTTCAAATTGATAGACAGAATTACAGAAATAACAGTTTTCTAAATAACTGTTTTTCAGGTACATGAGGTCACTTACGCATAAAACTCATAATATAAAAATGATGGACAAAATATCAAAATTTTATCAAAAGCGAACTATTTTTCACGGGAATAAGGTCACTTACTTATATGTCACAAGATAGGTATGTTGCTATTGCCGCCAGAGTAAGATTGGGATTACAAGCATTCAGATGGAGAGATAATTGACAATTTTTTTTGATGAGCTTGATGATTAGCTTATGAGTCAAGGAGGCATTTTTAAATTGAGGGAGAATGCTTCTCCTTGTGACACATGTTCAACTATGTATCCTACCTTTTGTTTAGTTATCACTTGTATATGTGACACATCACCATCCTCAAGACACTTCACCGGCATAGAATGACACCTCATTATTCATTATCTTTTCATAATTCCTCATTATTCATTATCTCATCATAGTGACACCTCATTATTCCTTATTTTCTCATAATGACAACTCATTTGGTATTTTAATTATTTTAACTTATTAAAATAAACGTGAAAAAAAGCATTCAGGTGGTCTTATGGAGCATGCATATTGTAATAGACTATCACTCCAAAATAATATTTTAAATAGGTGTTTTATATTATTTATCTTTTATGTAGTTACTTATTTATTTATTATTATTATTATTATTATTATTATTATTATTATTATTATTATTATTATTTTAGTTCAAAAATTTTCAGGTCATTAAGAAATTTAGTCCTCTAAATTTGTCGTACATGATTGCTGAAAAAGATAGGGGTATTTTTCCCTCATTTTATCTTCTCGTTTTCAAGTTGACTCTTCCCTTGAATGATATTGCTACAATACATGGACCAGAGAAATTTCCTTATTGTGCAACACCTTCACCCTCCTATCCAGTATCAATATTGGCCGTTCAATGAAGGTCAGGTCCTCTCTGGTTAGTAAAGGTTCATATATCTGGATATGGGATGGGTCGGGCTGATACTTTCGTAATAAAGATATATGGAAGGCATTATGGATGTTTGCCAATTAGAGTAGTAAGGCAAGTCTATATGTCATGTTTCTGATCCTTTTTAAGATCTCAAAGGATCCGATGTAACGTGGGCTCAGCTTCCCTTGCTTGTCGAATCTCATGATGCCTTTTGTTGGCGACATCTTTAAGAAAACTTGATCACTTATCTCAAACTCATGGTCTTTCCTTCGGTTATTTACGTAACTCTTCTGTCGACTCTGAGCTATCTTGAACCTTTCTCGAATTAATGCTATTTTATATGAGGTTACCTGGACAATTTTTGACCCTGAAAGTCTTCTTTTACCAACCTCGTTTCAACAAACGGGTGACATGCATTTCCTTCTATACAGGGTTTCATATGGTGCCATTTGAATACTGGTTTGGAAGCTGTTATTATAGGTAAACTCAATTAGGGGTAAATGGTCAGCCCAGCTTCCTGTAAAGTCGGCGACACAAGCCCTTAGCATATCTTCTAAGGTCCGGATGGTTCTCTCTGATTGCTCATCAGTTTTGGGGTGAAAGGCAGTACTAAAAATGAGTCTCTTTCCCATGACTGATTGCAGTTTAGCCCAAAATCTGGAGGTAAAACGAGTGTCCCTGTCAGATACAATACTGACTGAAACTCCATGTAATCTCATTATTTCCTTGATGTGTAACTGGGCTAATCAATCCAAGGTGTAGGTCGTGCAGATTGGTAGAAAGTGGGCAACTGGTTCATAATGACTCAAATACTGTCATGCCCTGAATTTGTTCTAGGTAGGCCGGAGACAAAGTCCATAGAAATGTGCTCCCATTTCCACTTTGGCATGGGTAAGGGCTGTAACAACTCAGCGGGCTTTTGATGCTCAGCTTTTACTTGCTGACATGTTAGGCACTTAGATACAAATAGTGCCACCTCCTTTTTCATGTCATTCCACCAAAAGGTTTTCTTCATATCTTGGTACATCTTAGTACTCCTGTGATGTATAGTATAACGGGAATGGTGTGCTTCTTCCAAGATAGCTTTATTCACACTCTCATCATTTGGGACACAAACCTGACCTCTGAACCTCAACAAATCGTCACTGTTTATAGAGAATTCGTCTCGATTTCCCAACTTCATCTCTTCTACAATTTTTATAAGCTACGGGTCCTTCTTTTGTGCTAACTGAACCTATTGAACTAGTTGAGGTTTTGCCTTTATGTTGGCAATCATCTTTATTATTCCATTAAGGGGCGGAGCGGGATGCCAATCCACTATCTTTTCTAACAACTTCATTTCTCGAATCATTAGATGAGATAGAGCTATTGCAGAGTTTCTACTTAGAGGATTTGTCACAACATTAGCCTTTCCCAAATGATAATGGATTGTACAATCATAGTCTTTTAGGAAATCCATCTATCTTACCTAACGCATGTTTAAATCTTTCTGGGAAAAAAAATATTTCAGACCCTTATGATCTGTATATATTTCAAATTGCTCACCATACAGATAATGCCTTCAAAATTTCAAAGCAAATACTATTGTATCTAGTTCTAAGTCATGAGTTGGATACTTCTTCTCATATTCTTTCAACTATCTGGATTAATATGCCATTACCTTCCCATGTTGCATTAATACACAGCTCAAGCCTTTATGTGAAGCATCACTATAAATCACAAATCCCCCACTCCCCTCAGGAATAGTTAGGGTAGCTGCTGAAGTCAATCGAGCTTTTAGTTCTTGAAAACTCTCATCACATTCCTTTATCCACTCAAATTTGGCATTTTTCTGTGTCAATCGAGCAATTTGAGAGAATCCCTCTACAAATCTTCTATAATATCCTGCTAATCCCAAAACGTTTCGGACTTTAGTAACATTAATTGGTTGCTTCCAATTAACCACGGTTTCAACCTTAAAGGATCAACTGATAAACTTTCCTTTGAAATCACATGTCCTAAACATGTTACTTGTTCTAGCCAAAATTCACATTTATTTAGTTTGGCATACAACTTCTTTTCTCTTAGTATTTGCAATACCATTCTTACATGTTGTTCATGTTCCTCCCGATACTTGGAATAGATTAGAATATCATCAATGAATGCCACAATAAACTTATTCAGAAAGGGCTTAAAGATTCGATTCATCAAATCCATAAATGCAACTAGTGCATTGGTTAGTCCAAAAGGCATGACTAAAAATTCATAATAGCCATATCCTGTCCTGAAAGTTGTTTTGAAAACATCACAACTTCTAATCTTAAGCTGATGGTACCCAGATCTGAGGTCAATTTTTAAAAATACTTGTGATCCTTGTAATTGATCAAATAAATCATTAATTCTAGGTAGTAGATACTTATTTTTCATTGTCATTTGGTTTAACTGTCTATAATCGATATACAACCTCATGGACCCATCTTTCTTTTTAACAAACAATATCGAAGCACCCCAAGGTGACGCACTGGGTCTGATAAAACATTTATCTAATAATTCTTCCAATTGTTGTTTAAGTTTTTTAAGTTCCGCCAGTGCCATTCGGTAAGGGGCCTTACAAATTGGGGCTGTCTCGGGAAGTACCTCAATGGAGAATTCAATTTCCTTGTCAGGTAGTAACCTTGACAATTCCTCAAAGAATACGTCAAGAAATTCTCGGACGACCTGAATGGCGTCCAAGTTTATCTTTTCGTTTCTATCTTATTTAACATAGACAAGAAAGCCTTGACACCCTTTGAAGGAGGCGAATAGCCTGAATGGAGGAGATTAAATATGGTGGGGAGGCTTCTTTGATACCCTCCAAGTAAAATACTGGTTGATTCGGAATATAAAAAGTAACCATTTTCTTGTAACAATCAACACTTGCATAGTAGACAGAGAGCCAATCCATGCCTAAAATTACATCAAAACCTTGAAATTTTAATAGTATTAAATCCACTATCAGTTCTTTTTCTTCTATCCTTATTACACAACATTTGTATACTAGATTGGTATCAATTGAACTCCCCATAAGTGTGGCTACCTCTAAAATGTATTCCAATCATTCTGGTTTCACCTTTAAGTGGCATGCAAAGTGTGGTGATACAAATAAATGTGTAGATCCAGGATCAATCAAAACATGAGCTTAATTTTTTGAAAGATAGTAAGAGTACCTTGGATCATCGATTTTGAGCCCTAAGCATCTTGCTAGGTGATTGCAAATATTCTTCCTTCATTTGAGGTTTTTGGGCTGCTTCTCCAGGCTTCGAGTGTTGCTGCATTTTTAAGACAGAACAATCTTTGATTTTGTGCCCCAGCTTCTTACATTGGAAACAAGCTCCGGTTTCCCAATAACAAGGTGTCAATTCATATTTCTTCCTACATCTCTTACAAGGTTATGGTGGACCTTCAAATGACACCGGTTTTGGCCTTTTATTCACACTTTTTAATTGTTGCCGATTAGAAGGTGTGGGTCTAATATGACTTATTTGTTTTTTTCCTTTTTTGGTAACCTTCGCAGTCATTTTCAACAATTTGAGCTCCATCTACTATTTCAACATAAGTTCTTAATTTTAAGACTGATATTCTACTTCTAATGGTTGGTTTGAGGCCTCTTTCAAATTTTTTTACCTTTCTTGCTTCATTGTTGACCATATGTGGAACAAACTTGGCCAATTCAGTAGACTTGGCATCATATTGTGTTACCATCCTATTTCCTTGGACTAATTCTAGAAATTCCATTTATTGTTTATCTTGAATAAAATCTGGGAAGTACATTTCATTGAATATCTCTCGAAATGCTTCACATGTCAATGATTTGTTTTCTAGGACCGACATTTTTTTTGCCATCTGCTGCCAATGTTATGCTTCGCCTTCCAACATAAAGACTGCCAAAGGAACATTTTTATCCTTAAGACATTCCATTACCTCGAATATTTTCTCCAATTGCATAATCCATCCTTCGGCTTCTAGTGGGTCTGCAGCACTTTTAAATGAAAGTGGGTTTAATTTCTTAAATTGTTTGATATTACACCCACTATTTCCCATAGCTGACTGCCTAGGTGGATTGTTGTTCTCCATCTGATGTTGCATAAATGGCAACCATATTTTCCAAAGCTTTATGAATTCCCTCCATATTAGCTTCAGCCATTCGAGATCTAAACCTCATAATGGTCTGTACATACAATAAGTATGACTTAGAGTACATTCCTATTCAAATTTTCTAGGAATCCTAAATCTTGCTCTGATACCAAAATTGTCACGCCCCAAGTTTTATAACACTTAACATTCCTGAGGTGTGACAGCCTATTATTAAAGCATAGATAGAACAAAAGTAGAATTTCCACTAACACTTTCTATATATAAAAAAAAAACTGTTTGACTTTCCATTAAGAAATTTTCAAATTATACATAATCCACTCACAACTTATATTAACACGAAGACCTATCTATTTGCAATTTTTAATAGAACAAAAGTTACAAAGACAAAATTTGATCCTAACTACAAACTTTCTCCAAGCTACTCCTATTGTATATACGAACAATAAGGTTGTGATTACTTTGGAAAAAATTAATGATATGACGAGTTTGACTACTCAGTAAGTGATTATCATAACCCCTAAAACTCATGATTGAAAAATGTAATATTTTCTAAAAGAATGCATGTTGAAACAATATGAGGAAGAACATACATGAAGAACAGTTTCAGATTCAGGAACACATAACTTAACATATTCCAAAAATGTGAATACATATTGAAACACTATGAGGAAATTCATATGTAAATCCTTACGCAATTCAAAAGATTTTACAAAGTACCCTATTGGTGTCTCAGGTAGGTCACCTATATACCCTACCAGCGTCTTGAATGAGTCCACTTAATCCCTGTAGGTCCACTTATACTTCACCGACGTACCGGATGAGTCCACTAAATTCCTATCGGCGTACCGGATAGGTCCATTTATACTTTATTGACAAACCAGATGAGTCCACTTATTCCCTACTGGCGTATCGGATAGGTCCACTTATACTTCACTGGCGTACCAGATGAGTCCACTTGTATACTTAAAGTATCTTTGAAACTCTTTAAATATCAAAAAGCAACAATAATGTATATTCAAAATTTCCTTGAAATCATTAGCATGAATTCACATGAAGTAATTTATGTCAATCACTTTTGTTGAAATTTCCATAAATAACCAGTCAAATATTTTGGGCTATAGAAGCAGTTCGGAGATATATTCTTGAAATTTTGCATGATGATCAGTCTATTGAAATAAAAGAAATCTTATGGAAATCCAAAGTTAAATACTGAATTTTCAACTATCCGAAAATATTATAAATAATCATGTTACAGGAACACATAAAACTTATAGCGTCAGAAATATTGCAATTAAATTAAACACAGAAATACAAATTCTAGATAACTGTTTTACAGGAAAATAAAGCGACTCGCACATAATACTTACAGTATCTAAAATTCATATTGATAGACAGAATTACAGAAATAGCAGTTTTCTAAATAACTATTTTTCAGGAAAATGAGATCACTTATGCATAAAACTCTTAATATGAAAATGATGGACAGAATATCGTAATTTTGTTAAAAGCAGACTATTTTTCAGGGGAGTAAGGTCACTTACTTTTATATGCCATGAGATAGGTATGTTGCTATTGCCGCCAGAGTAAGACTGGGATTACTAGCGTTCAGGTGAAGAGATAATTGACAATTTTTTGATCAGCTTGATGATTAGCTTATGAGGGGAGGATGCTTTTTTAAAGTGAGAGAGAATACTTCTTCTTGTGACACATGTTCAACTATGTGTCATACACTTTGTTTAGTTGTCACTTGTATATGTGACACATTACCATCCTCAAGACACTTCACCGGCATAGAATGACAGCTCATTATTCATTGTCTCTTCCTAATGACACCCCATTATTCATTATCTCTTCATAATGACACCTCATTATTCATTATCTCATCATAGTGATACCTCATTATTTTTTATTTTTTAATAATGATAACTCATTTGGTATTTTAATTAATTAAAATAAACGTGAAAAAAAGAAATTTAGGTGGTCCCATGAAGCCTTCATATTGTAATAGACTATCACTCAAAAGTATTATTTTAAATAGGTGTTTTATATTATTTCTCTTTTATTTATTATTTGTTATCATTATTATTATCATTATTTTAGTCCAAGAATTTTGGGTCATCACATCTTGGTTCGTCAAGTCCCACGTAATGAAATCAGTGACTTCAAGGAGAACTAGAATGTTTGGGAGGCCATATTTGATGAGCCCGATGTCTCTAGTTGGCTGCCAGAGAAGAACGAATCGGGGTTTGAACCAGATGTGTGAGTATACTTCTATTTTTTTTGTTTTTGTTTTTGAAGCAAATATGAATTGTTTTTTTACAAAAAATGGAATAAAAATCCAAACAATACATTATTTTTACAAACAACGCATTTTAAGATGTAGACAAGTATGAGTTTTATCTTTTGACTGTAGTAAGGCTTTGTTTTTAATTTTGATCTGAACAATGTCCAGTCTTGTCCCTGACATATATCAGTGATCTATTTGCAGTTTTTTATGGAATTATTTGTATGGCATCTTTTTTTTTCTAAGCATATGGGAAACGTGGCTAGGCTAAACTTGATTCTTATAAATGGGGTTATTATGGGTCGATAGTTGTCCATGTTGAATCATTTCATAATCTTTTATAGTATGTTTCTGGATATAACTGAATGGTTCTCTTTATTTTATTTCTAGTGATCTTGATTACTAAAACATGTGAAGCCTCTCCAATATCTTTCACGTCGAAATGCTGCCTGTGGTAAGAACCGTTTAGTTTTCAATACGAGAGTCATCGAACTACGGACGATTAGAGCATGTGATCTACTACACTACTACATAGAGATGAATACATCATCACGCCCTCTAAGCTTGACAAATATGCAGCCTTTAAGGGCTCCTACTCCTGGGCATGCGAGTAACGTAGGTATAGACATTATGGATTGTTTTTCACAAACATTCCCTCTTCGCGTAGACGAGGGATTCTGAATAAGTATCCCCAATCAAATTTTTTAGATTTAATAAGCTGAACTTAAAAAACGGATCAGTGCCCCTGATCGGGCACCCAAAAACCCATCTGGATCCGTGAATCGGTGATCTGGATCAGGAATCGATTGAATCGATCGGATTAAACTTTACAAAAAATCCAAAAAAATTATTAAAATTCATTATAAAGGTTGTTTTTTAAGAATCCAATAAGAAATCGAGGTACTACATTATTAACTTTGATTTTTTTCATCAATATGTGAATATTGACATGTTCTTTCCCTGTATGAGCTTATTTTAACCATTAAATTTACATCACACAAGAAAAATCATAGAATTATCATGGATGAAGTATATAATCATACATGGACTACAATAAAGAATAATTTAAATCGATGAAAAAATGGCCACCAAAATCTTAAATTAGCGGAGAACCCTAATCTTTTTTAAAAAAACCCAAATTATTACAACCTAACTAACTATAATCTAAAATTATTACAACCTAACTAACTATAATATTATATACTGAAATTGAAACTGTTGGTTTACATTTTCTAATTATTTTATTTTACAAATAATAACAAATTCAAAATATCTTATGATATCATCTAATGTAAAATATACTAGTGACAACTGTAAGAAAAAATAATCATTACATAATCTATAATGCAAAAAAATTAATAAACAAAATAAAAGATTTGGTTGTCAATGTAGAAATTATTAGAATGCGTACCAATTTTCGAAATAACACTTTAGTTTTTCAAAAATCTAATTTTTTAGGTTTTCAGAATAAATTTAGTGGAAGAGATTGTCAGTAGAGAGAGATTTCAAATGGTATCATTGTATGAACCATATCTTTAAATTAATATTCTTCAATTTATATTAACGACCACCTTGTTATAAAATAAAAAATATAATTAGACTATTTATTTCTAGGTAAAAAAAAATCTAAAAATAGGCATACATTGATGAGAGAGAAAAAAATACTTAACATGCTTCAAGCCTATATTGTGTTACCTTTACATTTCTATTTTAAGCTTATAATAGTCGTAGCTTAAATGCATGCTTGAAAAACATGATACTTGTTATATTACATTTTATTTTATTTTTTTGACAAGAAATACTTGTTGTATTATTTTTTATTTTTTTGTATTACTTTCTATTTTTTTTTACAAGAACTTTTTATTTTTTATTTTTTTACAAGAAATACTTGTTGTATTACCTTTTTATTTATTTATTTTGACAAAAACCTTTTATTTTCTTTGACAAGAAATACTTCTTGTATTACCTTTGATTTGTTTTTGACAAGAACCTTTTTTTTTTTTTTTGACAATAACCTTTTATTTATTTATTGACAAGAAATGTTTGTCGTATTGCCTTTTCTTTTTTAACAAGAACCTTTCTATTTATTTATTTTGACAATAAATACTTGTTATATTACCCTTTTTTTTTTTTTATAAGAAATTTTTATTTTTGTTGACAAGAACCTTTTATTACCTTTTATTTCTTTTGACAAGAAAAAGAAATTTGACAAGAAAAAAAAACCTTTTATTTTTTTTGACAAGAAAAAGAAAAAAAATAACGTTGCCAAAATCCAAACCATCAACCTCCAATGTAAAGAAAGGACATGATAACTGCTACACCACAACCCCCTTTGTGATGTTATTAACCCCAATAAAATATTATATTATATCACCTTTTCAAGCTATTACCATTTATTCATAATATCCCACATCAAAAAAGTGGAAGAAGATTGGAGTGGATAAATACTTTGTTGGTACCAACTCGTATCATGTATGAACAAATGAGGAAGCTTGAGGCGTTGTGGCTAAGGACATAAGGCCTGGAGGTGTGGACCCTAGGCTTGTGGCATTTGACCCATTTTAGCTCAAAAATTATAAGAATGCCCAAGTCATACACACGTGCCATGTAATGATTTTACTATAGAAGAATCGAGCGATTCATGATGTCATGAAGCAATATCTGTATAGAATCGCGGAATCGACACGGGGGGGACCAATTCTGGTGCCAACAACGATTTCTGTATAAAATCACCGGTTTTTCTCTAGAACTAAGAATCGATACAGGGGACCAATTCCCGTTCAGCAAAATTGACATGGGGGGATCGATTCCCGTGCCGACAACGCTTTCTATATAGAATCGTTGATTCTTCTCTAGAGTCGGACGATGCAGCGTGTTTTAGAATTTCACATACAAGTTCTGTAAATGAAAAGTAAAATCCTAAATACCACATAAGATCTTTACTTTTATAGCCAAATTGAATAGACCCTTTCCAAGAATGATAAACAATCTTCTACTTAACAATTCTAATACAAATAACGTGCCTGAAAATTCAAGAAATATGCAAATATGATTGAAAACAACAAGAAAGACTTACTCGAATGTGCTTAGAGTCATTTCCATAGCACTTAGTATACCTCTCACCCGATTTTTTGACCAATGGCATACTCTAATCTTATTGCCTTGTTGAATTTTTTTTGACCTTGGATGCTTCCTTAGGGAATATCTCCGAAGCTAGTGTTTTTTTTGAGAGAATAAAACTATTAGGATTTCTAGAACCCTTTTAGAAACACTTGGAGCAATACCACAAGGGACCTATCTATTTACTAGACTTGGGCATGGCTCTCTCTACAAAACCTAAACCCTAACTAGGACGGTGCGTGCCCCCCCGTATACCTCATGGAGTGGCATGCCACCTAGAGAGAGGGAGAGAGGAGAGAGATGAGGGAGAGTGGGGCTTGGAGGAGAGAGAGAGGCTATGGAATTGTGCGTAGAAAGACGGAGTTCGTCTCCTTGTATAGGCCTCAAGTACCTCAAGGTATGCCGATCTAATTTTGGCTTACCATAACCAATAGGAATTTAGGTAATTAATGAGTTGAGAGAGAATTAAATTTGAGCTATCCATTTATGAGTCGGCCATCATGATGATGGGAGGAATGTTAAGAACTTTATCCTCTGAATCCTTAAACCACATCCACTTTTAGTCATACTAGGATAAGACCAATCTACAGAACCTTCTATAACTTCTTTTATGTCTCATAAAATTATAGGAAGTCAAAATAAAAGATTTTGGTCAAAGATATTATAAAAAACCAACACCCATATAATAAGGAACCAATTTCCTTTCAAACGATATTTCTTAAAGGTGAACTGATACGAATGGGTCAAGATAAGTGACTGTTGAGGTACTCCACCAAACCTAGTAATGGTGATCCATGTTTGTCTTCTCAAACCAACCTAATGTGACCCATGACCCACAGTTTCATGCAGAGGCTTATGATTGGCTAAATAAACAGTGAAACCATGGTCTCCTAATATGGATTAAAGTTCCCCCCCTTTAAGAGCAAGTCACACATATATCACTATAGCACAAGGGGAACACTCTCTATGTACATATACATACATCCTTTTTGAGGGTTACTCCCCCGTTAATGAGGTTGTCATGTGTACATGACATACAAAATCTTGTTGAGGATTTACTCTCATGGGTCAACATCTGCATATATAAGACCACACAATTTTTCTATACCTACAAACTATCCATGAGCATCTCCAACCTCAACAAGGGCTGATCTCTATATACCCTTTTTGATTTGTTCCTTGAAGTCATCTTTGAAGTCCTAGAGAACAAAGTAAGAAAAGCCTCAATAATGGTCTACTCCTAGAAAATATTCGTTAGTAACTCATGGGGTCTCTGATTAGAGGAACATAAAAAATTACTTGAACCCAAATTAATGTAGGTTCCATCTTGAGTCATGAGCCCATTCAGGCATTTGGTGAGGATGATATGGGTGATTTGGAGCCCTCGTGTGTCCAACAAATCATGATACAAATCCTTCTTTCAGTCCATGCGATCATCTATATAGTGTAGACATTGAGGATCCATCTTGGCTATTGTTGGTCGGATGCGTCGAACTATGGCCATGTGTTGACATTTCCAAGTCTAGAGAAACATAAAAAATAAAAATTAAATTTAAATTAATAAAAGAAAGGGGGCATTATATCGTGAATGCAAAGGAGAGGGAAGAGGAAAGGGAAGAGTTTGTGTGTGTATATAATTTGTGAGTAAGGGCACTTTTTGTCAAAACCGTGTGGTACAATAGGTATTTTTAAATGAGGAGAATGACTTTCTATTGATGTTAACTTTCTCTCAAAAAAAAGAAAAGCAAAAAGGATGACATTCTATTAGTTGTTAGAAATTAGTTAATGATTAATGTGGGTGATCTCATGTGGCCGATGTCACATCTCATATGATGATGTCATTTATTCTTTGTAATAATTAATAAATGCTTTTGTTTCCATAAAATAAATCTATTTTACCTTTTATTAATTACTTAAAATAGCCTTAGACAAAAGTATAGAAACGAAAACCAATCCACGAAAACTAGAAAGAAAAACAAACACAAAGAGACAACCAATCACAACGCAATGATATATATGGTTCGGCAACGTGCCTACGTCCACGGAAGATGAGAACTTTTTTACTGGTAATGGAGAATAGGATTACAAAAGTTTTCTTCCTCACGCCTCTCTGATTACAAAGCAATATGCATTTTTCCCTTAACCCTTGATGAACCCCCAATCGAAATAATATATATCAAGTCTCAGATAGATGGTACAAATTACCGAAATACCTTTGTATAGATATATATTAGGTCTCAGATATATCGAATCCCATGTACGGATATATCAACCCTCTGGAGTCGTTTTTTTTACTCCAGCTTGGTATATCTATTTTCTCAAAATACAAGACATCACTCCTCAACAAAAAATTACTATGTTAAAAGTATCAGTCTTAAAAAATGTTGAGTAGGTTAAGGTAGTGCACTCGCACACCCAACAGCGTGCGTGTGCATACACACACACCCCTCATACACAAAGAAAGAGCATAGTGCCCTGCTAGTGAGTATGTGTACTCAGAGGTGAAAAGGTGCACATGTGCAACCAATCTGGAAAGCGTAACAATCTCCCAATTAAAAGGGAAGGGAATGCAATAAGAAAATAATTTTGGGATAAGATTATAACCCTATAGATGGTGAGCCCATCTCCATTGAGAAGGTTATTGGAGTGGTGCCTTGGATTAGCAAGAAGGGGTTCCAGAGAAGTTAGGAATGGCTATGGTTCTTCTTAGAAGACTTATCAAGAGAAATAGGGTTCAATCCGACAAAAGTTGGAATAAAAGGAAGAGAATGAATAAAAACGGGCATGCCGCACCCAGGTTTATAGATTTAGATTAACTTGGGCACCATGTTTGAAAATTCGATCGTCCATCCACCTAGGCGGTCGGTTGCCTAAAACGGCAAGAGACAGAACCTATGCGTCTTGCATCTAGGTAGGCCAGGTGCTGCCTAGGTGCTATAGTCAAGGCAGCCGCCTAGGCTCCGCTCCTCCTACAAATATGGAAAATTAACCAAAAAGAAAAATCAAAACTAATAGGATATCAAAACATCACACAACGTACAAATGATTTAATAATCAATTCATCGTTCAAATGAGTTAATAATCAATTAATCGTTCAAATGAGTTTTTTTTAAAACTTTTTTCCTTTTTATGATGTATTTACATGTTTGAAGTTGAAAGATTGATTTTTTTTTGTGATTAATTGATTATTAACTCATTTGAACGATTAATTGATTATTAAATCATTTGTACGTTGTGTGATGTTTTGATATCCTATTAGTTTTGATTTTTCTTTTTGGTTAATTTTCCATATTTGTAGATGGAATATTTGCCCATTTGGACATATATTTTGTGAATAGTCATAAAGTTTTGATGAAATTGATATTTAGTGAATATTAGGTTATTTTTTTATATTTATAGATGGAATATTTACCGATTTGGACTTATATTTTGTAGATAGTTATAAACTTTTAATGAAATTGATATTTTGTGAATATTTGATTTTTAAAACCAAATCTTATGAATATTAATTAGTAAATGATAATTCTATTATAACTTAATTAATAGTCCCCCAAAACGCCGACGCATTTTTGAACACTGCTTTGGGCATCAAGGGAAGCTTTCCAATGCTTATGGATTCTTGAAACCGAATACAAAAAATTTTTGGGGGCTCGGAGCACTGACATTTTTTTGCATTCAACCCTCAGCAAACATGTAGAACGCCCTGGAAGTCGAACGAAATTCTTGTTAGAATAACGCTTGCACCACCCAAGTGTCTTTGGCAGCATGTGAAAACCCTAGAATCAACCAAACAACCATGAATACTTGCAGGAGGAGATATAGCATAAAACTAAGAGGGAAACTGAATTTTACTTTAGAAAAAGTGGTCAAACCATGAAACCTCCTGAAGCCTTGTGCCCAAACCAGGGAATCCCTGACCATGGCTGAAGCCATAATGATCACCACGTCAATTGCTACAGAGAAGAGCGTTGGATGGAATGGGAAGGCAGGTGTCCCCAATCCATTCTTTTCAGAAGTGGGAGCTAAATGTCCTACTTCCATGTTTGATATCACTGTGTGGAAGCTGTAACGTGGAAAGGCGACCTTCCATACAGTTTTTTTTAGTGTTAAATTTGGTTCATTTTTATAAGACTTGTCTTCCATAAAAAATGATGGAAGAGCAGTCTTCCATAATTTGTGGGAGAGTCCCTTCCACTATCAAAAACTCCATGTGTCAAACACACCCATAATGTATCACTAACTACCAGAGTTGGTTTTCTTGGGTGGCGAAGAACCATCAACGTTTGTTGAGGGGCATTGTGCTATATTCCTTTCTTTAGCTTTCTAAGGCGCAGTCCCCATTGTTAAAGCCTGACCTACAACGTCCATTTTGACGAAGGTGAAAGTTCTATTTGTCTTCCACTCTGCCCATTGAATGGCTTTCATTAACATACGGAAAAGTGACATTAGGAATATAGTGACATTGGCGTTTATAGTTTTTGTGAGGGTCATACGATCCCCTAGGCACTGCTCGAACTATTTGATGATGTTGTTGTTGGGTTCATGTGGCCTTTAAAGGCTTTATGAATGCTTGTAAAATGAAATACTATAGTGGAACATGAACTCAGTGGGAGTGTGGTCCCTCGTGGGTCATACTAAGCAAACGATGTTTGCAGATACCGGACTGTGCTTGACGATCTAGGTCAGTCGGTTGAGAAAAACCCATGTTACCTGGGCATAAAGAACAAACCGATAAGGGTTCTAATGGGTTAGCCTTTGATGAGGTCTGAGAATGTGCCCGGATGAGTGAGCCGAGGGACTGTGTGACTCTTGTGTGTGATAATGGCCTACAGAGATAGGGGTCAAAACCTCAGTGTGCATATCGATCGATCGTTCGGGAAAGCCATAAATCTACCTTTTAGGGTGAAGCGTATGCATGTGCGAGAGATATGTGGTCGCATAAGGTCTTGGTGACATTGACTTGTCTCTAGGGGATGACCTGAAATCCACAGATTGGGATTGTGATCCCTTGGCTCATCGGCCGAACTTTGGTGACCCGCTAATGAGTCCCTGCTTTGACTGTGGATCATGAGAAATACTATGTCGGTCTGATAAAATAAGTGTGGTCTGTAGTCCACAATTGAAGGTGGAGTGCTCTATGATTGTTGATTCCTAAACTATATGGATCATTTTCCCATCAAATTAATTTAATTACGTTTGTTTTATGATGGAAATTATTTTAAGATTATTATTTGAATTTTTATGAACCCCTGGATATTTTATTTATAATTTTTGGATTTATAAAATTAAAGATATTGATTTTACAATTGTTTAAATATTCAAATAATATTCTAAAATCCTTTTATTAATTTTAAATATATATGAAAATATCATGGGAGCCCATTGTACACATGTGCCTGTCATATTTTTAGAAGGTGGGGCCCATGAGTGCCTCCCTTGAGTGGCATGCTCCACCCTTATTCTCTTTCCTATTTTTTTGGTGATATGACATGTGGTCATATGGTTGGAAAATATTGACGGAATATTGACTTGATATAACTTTGAAAGATTTTGTGAAAATATTGAGTAGACTTGTGCTATTTTATGGTATGCACAATATTTGATTAGTTTTAATTTATTTAATTTCTATTGATGGGAAAATGGTTTAGAAAAAGGGGATAATGGTTCATACACCTTCCATAATGTTGA
Organism: Amborella trichopoda; assembly: GCF_054954075.1. Lineage (NCBI taxonomy): Eukaryota > Viridiplantae > Streptophyta > Magnoliopsida > Amborellales > Amborellaceae > Amborella > Amborella trichopoda. Next base: position 34,669,684 of record NC_142348.1, read on the forward strand.
TGACCCATCTATAGAATGGATGACTTAGATCTCTCAACCCACAAGTCACCCTTGATCGACGGTCTATATTCAATCTCACAAGAAGAGGCAAGCCAAAGAAAACCCTAAGAAACCCTAATCTTATTCAAAGCCTATAAAAAGAGATTGTCTCTACCAAAAATCTCTACACCTTATCTTTCTATTTTACTCTCTTAAGAAAGTTTCTCTCTATCATGTTTGATCCTCTCTCTCTTCCACATTGTAAAAGAACCTAAAGGTTTAGGTTATGAAGTTCTTCTCTCTCCTATCTCTCAAATATGGATTTATGGCCAAGGGTTTTAGGGTTTAGCAAAAAGAGAATTCATTTCTCTCAAACTACGTTGCTAAGAGAATTCACCTAGGTTGAATTTGTGATCAAAGGAGTTCATATTCCATTAGTGTAGCTTGGTAGAAATTTGCTTTCCCGATTCGAGATTGAAGCTAGACCGTTGATCCCGCGCCATCGGATGGTGGTGACTCGGTGTGGGGTGTAATAAGCCCGGTTGAGGTAATCTCCGACACTCTTCCTTTTGTTTCTTGGAATCTTATCTTTTATTCTCAAGCATAGTAGATAATTGTTTCAATGACATTAAGTTGTTAATATCTTCGTTTTATAGTTATATTGATTTTATTTTAAAATTTATCTTATTATAATAAGGACCACATGTAAGTGATCTTTAATAAATGAAAGGGGTGAAAAAAATAAAATAAAAATGTATTCCCCAGTAAAAGATCACATAGGATTTATTGAGTTTAGATGAAGCTTGGGAATGACATATAAGAAAGCTAATGACCTTTGTGGTCAAGAAATACAGCCACGGTTAAGAATTATTGAAATATTTCAACACCGAAAAAGTACTTTACATAATGAGTATTCTGGGCTATTTTGGAATAAAGATATAAATAATATAATGAGGTATTTTTCTATTACATACTTCAGTGATATTTTGTGTACTTAAGCGTAGGATTTACCTGCTAAATTTCAGTGGGAGATCCTATAGGAATTGAGAATTATGGACTCAACAATGAAGGGTGTCAGTTCTAACCATGCAAAATTCAGGAACTGTCCATTGAGTTCCGTGATTGTTTTACCAACCATATGATTTTATTTTTAGTTGAAATTAGACTGTGACTCATAAAATTGAGCCTACTTTAAAAAAAAAAAAGTTTCATCAAGAAATTCCTTGTAGTTTGAAACATATGATCAATTTATTGAAGGGTGCGCAAGTGCTGTTTTCTGCAACGAAAATTATTTTTATGACTTGAAAGTTAAGATTTAATTTCTATTCTTAACAGAATATTTTATGGTCCACACTAATTTTTTAGACTTCCATTCTGAGTCTATTTTCTAATAAAATATATTTGAAAGAGAAATATTTATGGCAAGAGAGGAATACAAATTTTGGATTGAAGAGAGGTCATCCTGAATTTTCTGCAATTTGGTATGTTATTCATTGAAGACATGAATAATTATATTTATCAAGCCTACTTAACAGAGGGATATAATGGTTGTGAAAATATATGTGTTACTATTATGTGTCTAATTTTAAACAAACTTAGTTTGAAAGGGAAACTCTATGATGGTACAGAGAAAGGACAATTTTACTAGATAATGTTCATCATAGAATTTTACAGTATGGTTTATTTTTTGACTTGAATGTCACTTTTTTATTTCTCTGAAGAAAAATATTATTTGGGATTCAAACTATGATGTTATGATTTGGTTTTGAGTTTAGTTTTCAACACAAAAGATTTCATGAAGAAATTCTTTGAGGATTGAGAGAAACAAATTTTTTATTGAGAGGTGCTCAACTTGATTTTCAACTGAAAAATTTGTGTTGCGACACAAATGTCATTAAAATGAATATTCACTAAATGGTATGATTTAGGGATGGAACTAAGCATTATTTTATATTTTTTGAGTCTATTTCAATACTCAAAAGGATTTGAAGATTAACTCTTTATGAGTTGAGATATATCATCTTTTTATCATGGGATGCTCAAGTTCTATTCTGCAGTAAATTAAAAGATGTGGCATGTTAAGACACATCATTGAATTCCCAATTATGGAGACCTTTAAGACTCATTTAAAAAGCTTTTATAGTGTACTATGAGTATGGTTTATTATGATAAAACTTCAGAGATAGGTAATACAGAGTTGACAAGATATGACACTCTTTGTGAAGAGTATTCGATTTGGAAATAACAGAAAGAAGAAGAAACACAATACCTATAAAAACATCTTGGTTTCTTCAAAATGAAGGGATGTATAGAGAGACTTGGTGATAACATAGAAACGCTAAAGATCAGTGGAAGAATCGAAATTGTGATATTTGAAATAATGGGATGAAGAAGATATTTTCTTCACAGTGTAAGACATGAGAATCCAAGTGTCAAAGAGATGGACACTTCGTGATATGTGAAACCAATGACCAATATATTCTCCATCAGTTGCGTGCACTTCCAAGATATTGACTAAATATTGGGCATGTGGCCATATGGTTGGAAGATATTGCCTTGATATATCTTTGAAAGATTTTGTGAAAAGATTGTGCAGACTTGTACTATTTTATGGTATGCACAATATTTTGATTAGATTTAATTTGTTTAGTTTTTATTGATGGGAAAATGGTTTAAGAAAGGGGGATAATGGTTCATGCACCGTCCATAATGTTGATGGCTCATCTATGAAATGGATGGCTCAGATCTCTCACCCTACAAGTCACCCTTGATCGACAATCTATGTTCAATCTCACAAGAAGAGGCAAGCCAAAGAAAACCTTAAGAAACCTTAATCTTATTTAAAGCCTATTAAAAGAGATTGTCTCTACCAAAAAATCTTTACACTTTATCTTTCTATTTCTCTCTCTTAAGAAAGTTTTTCTCTCTCATGTTTGATCTCTCTCTCTCCCACATTGTGAAAGAACCTAAATGTTTAGGTTATGAAGTTCTTCTCTCTCCTATATCTCAAATATGGATTTATAGTTAAGGGTTTTAGGGTTCATGTTCCATTGGTGTGGCTTGGCCGAAATTTACGTTCCCGGTTCGAGATTGAATCTAGACTGTTGATCCCTTGCCATCAGATGGTGGTGACTCAGTGTCGGGTGTAATAAGCCCGGTCGAGGTAGTCTCTGGCACTCTTCCTTTTGTTTCTTGCAATCTTATCTTTTATTCTCAAGCATAGTGTATAGTTGTTTCAATGGCATCAAATTTTTAAGATCTTGGTTTTATTGTTTTGTTGATTTTATTTTGAAATTTATCTCATTATAATAAAAACCACATGTAAGTGATCTTTTGCCAAAAAAAAGAGATGAAGAAAAAAAAAAAAAAATGTATTCCTCCGTAAAAGATCACATAGGTCTTTCTTTCAGTTGTTCCCATTGTTTCAAGAAACGGCTTGCCGCCTAGGTGCCCAAGAAGCCATAGCCCCCCCTCGCCTAGTCATGGGTGGACCTTCCTACGTGGAAGTTCCTTGGCTCTGACCTAGGCAGGCTAGGTGGGTGCCCAATGCTCAATCCCGGGCAGGCGGCCAGTAACCTAAATTAAAATGGTAGACTACTTCTTTTGTGTGGGACCATTTAGACCCATGAAAAGGGGGCATTCTACCGGCCAAAGTAAATAAACTCTTCCTACTCCTTCGGAACTTCCAAATTGATCGATTTTGCCGTTTTTTTTTTTAAACAATAAAATTTTGAGAAGTTTAAAAAATCATCTAAAACCTTAGCATTTCTTATTTCAATCAATTTTAGGGTCTAAATGACGTTCTTATAAGACTTTTGCTGTGACTTTGAGCTTGTTATAGACCAAAAACATTGAAGATAAAACATCCAAAGTATTGAATAATCATATATTTCCTCTTTCTTCTCACTTGCATAGCATCTATTGTACAACCTCATTTGCATTGGTCACTTGTCTCATTGAAGACTTGGAGTCTATGATTGCAACTGTATGAATTATGGGCTACGAAGTATGATGTATGGACACTAAATCGCTGATACACTATGCACTTGTGTGTGTTTGTTTTTTTCACTATTTCAGTTATTCAAAGATACAATTTTGTTTGGGATTTGAATGGGTTTCAACATTCACCTGCATATATTTGTATAAAGAAGTTAGAATTTGTATAGAAACACATAAATGTACATATTTAGCACATATGTGCATTTGGATAGGACCCATGTGCATATGTATACATGTCATAAGATTTTGGGAGGCCACCTAAGCAGTGGGTGCCCTAGTACCTCGTAGACGCCTAGGGGCAGCCCAATAATTTTTAAAAACCTTGGTTGTCCCAAAGGGATTTGCTGATGCATAACGGGCCTAAGTACTTGTTGGGCAGTGCCACAACCAAGTCTCATGACCAAGCAGCCTCTGGTACTACACAGATCCGAAACAAGTTTTTGTGTCTTAGGCCGCTGCAAATTTTAAAACATGAAGTACCTAGATTTTGTGTGCTTGTTGTCATCCGGCATCAAGGATACGGGGGTATCATTGGCCTATTGGAGTCAAGAGATTGTGTCCACCATGGGATGATTTCAAACTTTCCAACATATCACCATTGTTCGTAAAATCAAACCAGAATGGTTAATCGGACATGGGTCTGGAAGCGGTTTAATCGACCTAACCGGTAAATTGGTTGAGTCAACCGCTCTAACCGGGTAAGTCCCTGGCAGTCAAAAAAATGTTGAAAAAAAATAAAAATAAAAAAATCTACTAAAATATGAAAAGCATATAAAGTATGATTAAACAAAACATATTCAAATGAGGTTGAAAATTAATGAAAAAATAGATTTTAATCAATTTTATATTTTTCAATGGCTATTTTAAAAATTTCTAAAAAATATGAGAAAATCTAAAAGTGAGTATTAATGACCAAAACAATTTTTAATCTTCATCATAATGTAAAAAATATTTAAAAATACATTACAAATGAAATTCCTTATTTTTGAGAATTTATATACATTTTTATGAATTTTTTTTTAAAAAACTGGTTGATCACCCTAATCGCCCAAAACCGGAACCTGCCATTGGTTGATTCCGATCTAACCGGGTAGTTAGCTGTTAGATCGGACGATTTTGAGAACAATACATATCACACTTGTTGAGACTTTGCATAAACTTGCTAAAAATCTATTGGTGATGGCGAATAGGGTATAAGGGGTCCCAAAATTGTTATAGATTCTAGGAAATTTTACTTACCTACGGAGAACATAGCGATGTTATCGTGGTCCATGTTTTCTCCAGTTTTATGATGGGGTACTGCTTTTATTATTATTATTTTTTTAATTTTTAATTTTTTTTGCTTTTAGCTTTGTCGTTGGTTCTATGTTAGAAAGTTGGAGCTGGAATCTTTTTCGTTTCATTTTTCTGAATTTTTGGTTATCTCTAGGGCGGTTACATATTAGTAAATATCGAACCAATCCCATACTTAGAAACTTCTTTAAACTATGGAGCTGTTCGATATTAACAACTCCAACTGTTCCATACTTCAAACAGTTTTTGAGATGGAATGATTCGATATTGGCAACATCGAAGTGTTTATTAATTCTTTTTCTTCTTTCACTTTATTGACGTTTGCATTTGTGAAATTTGAACAGATCATGGTGATTTCACAGTGGATTGAGAAAGGTAATATGAAAATCTCTTTTTTGCTATAATTTTAATTGCATTAAACAAAAATGGAGAAGTAATAAGCAGTTTGATGTTGCTAATATCAAACCACTCCATATTTGGAATGATTTTTTAAAGTATGGAGTGTTTCGATATTAACAACATCTGACTGCTGCATACGTAAGGTTTTTTTTGTTAAACTGAGAAGCAGTTCAATATTAGCAAAATTACCACTCCACTCGATACCTATTAAAAAAAAATGTTCCAAGTATGGAGCAATTTGTATTTGCTATTGTAAAACCATCCTTGAGATAACCAAAATTTTAAAATGAAAAGAAAATAGAAGTTCAATGTTAGTAACATAGAACCAAATGCAAAACTTGACTAAAAATAGAAACACGATAAATAGGACCTTAGCATAAAATTGAAAAAAATGTGAACCAATCGTTAATCTTGCCAATGCTTTTTGGTCCATATGTAAATTTTCCTAAATTTTATCTTTTCAAACTTTTCTTCTCTTATTGGCACTCTATCTGTTAAAGGTGACATGCAACTGAATTGAATTTGGGGAGTGCATTGTCATGGCCTTGTAAAAGCCCGTGTTTCGACTGTGTGGCACTCGTAGACTTGCTCCTTGAGGAAGTGTCAGCTTTTCAACTCGAGAGAGTATTCATTGTTAGGAAGCAATGCCCTTCCATTCTATATATGAATTAAAGATAAAAATATATCCCACAATATATGTTTTACAAATACTGAAAATTGGCAATTTGTTAAGTACCAAGAAAAATAGAAATCACAAATTACAAAAAGGGAAAGAAAGGTTCCACCAAACACAATCACAATACAAGATTTAATGTGGAAAACCCTTCAATGTGAAGGGAAAACCACTGGGCAAATCCCAGAGAGGAATCCACTAAAAACAAATGAGGGTTACAATATAGTTTCTTTTCAAGTTTTTTGTCCAAAACTTGAGGCTTACAATCAAATGAGAGAACAACAATAACTTGGAGAAAATACAAGGTTACCTCACAAGCATCAACATGGTAATCTCTTTCCCACCTCAAAAAACCCTAAAGATGGTCTTCCAATGGCTTGGAGAAGCAACCGTAGAGCTCACCAACTGTTCTTGTGGAAGGTGCTCGCTAGTGGAGAAGGTCGCTCATGGAGGTCATCGCTGGTGAATGGAAGCTGCTTCCCTCTCCTCGTTCTCTCTCTAAGGTAGTGAAAGAACCCTTTTTGAGTTTTGTTTTTTAAACAGCCCTAGGTTCTCTCTTTTTCTCTCTCTAACTTTTTCTTATTTTATTGGGTCCTTTTGTTTTTTTTTTTTGTTTTGTTTTTTTTTAACTTCTTATGGGGCTGGACCCTAGAAGGTAATCACCCCAATAAACTCCCCCTCTAGACTCATGAGGAGGGCTTCCCCATACTGGATGCTCACATGGCACCTATGCTTGCTAAAGCCCTGCATAGCTCATGCTTCTCCTTTGGCACTGTCTACGTTATCATGTCTAACAGATTTTGATCGATATGGATTTTGCTAATCTTCATCAACCCATTTTCTAAGACATCTCGAATCCAATGGTACCGCACCTCAATGTGCTTGGTCTTAGAGTGGAATGTAACATTATTGCTCAGATCAATGACGCTTTGACTGTCACATCTAACTACGCACTCCTTTTGCTCCAAACCCAGCTCCATAAGAAAATGCTTCAACCATAGCATCTCTTTACAGGTTTCTGTGGTAGCAATATACTCTGCCTCTAAAGTCGAAAGTGTGACACATTTTTATAACTTTGATTGCCAAGAAATGACTCCTCTTGCAAAAGTAAACAAGTAACCTGAAATAGACTTTCTTCTATCAAGATCTCCTGCAATATCCGCATCCGAATAGCCTTCTACCAAGGGTGATGAGTTTCCAATACATAGATAAACTTACCTCTTAAATACCTTAGAATCCATTTTACAGCTTTCCAATGTTGTTTGCCTGGATTTGCCAAGTATTTGCTAACTATACCAATGGCATGTGCTATGTCAGGCCTTGTGCACACCATCGCATACATCAAACTACCTATGGCTAAAGCATTGGGGATCTTTTCCATTTCTTTCTTCTCTTCACTGCTGGTTGGAGATAACTTGGCACTCAACTTGAAGTAACTAGCTAATGGTGTACTGGCTTGGCATTCTTCATGTTGAATCTTTCAAGTACCTTCTCAATGTATTTTTCTTGTGATAGCCACAACTTTTTGTCCTTCCTATCACGCTTGATTGTCATGCCCAAACTTTGTTTTGCAGCTCCTAGGTCCGTCATGTCAAAAACCTTGTTCAATTCTTTGTTTAACCTGTCAATCAAATTTGCATCTTGACCAATGATAAACATATCATCAACATATAACATGAGAATAATAAAGGAAAACTCAAAATACTTTCTAAGGTAAACACAGTGGCCAGTAGTGGTTCTAGTAAAACTATGACTCATCATAAATGAGTCGAACTTTTTCTACCATTGTCGTGGTGCTTGCTTCAATTCATACAAGCTCTTCTTCAACTTGCATACCATGTGCTACTTGCCCTTCACCAGGAAACCTTTTAGTTGTTATATATATATTTCTTCATTTAGATCTCCATGAAATAAAGTTATATTGACATCTTACTGCTCAATCTCCAAGTATTGACTAGTAGCTAGATCTAGGATGGTGCGAATAGAAGTCATGTTCACAACGAGAGAAAATATTTCATCAAAGTCAACACTCTTTTTCTGCCTGAATCTCTTGATAACCAGCGTTGCCATGTACCTCATTTTCTTATTGTCAACTTCATTTTTCAAACTAAATACCCGCTTGTTCTTCAAAGATTTTCGTCATTTCGATAGCTCAACATGCTCATTGGTTTTATTCTTATGTAAGGATTCAAGTTCTTATTGCATGGCTTTCTTCCATTGTTCATTTTGCTCATGTACCATAGCTTCTTTAAAATGTTTTGATTCACCACTTTCAATGAGTGTGACATACTCTGATGATGGATATTTTGTTGAGGCTTTTTGTTTCCTTTGTGACCTTCTCACCATAGGTGGTTCTTCTTGAGGAGGCTGCTCCCCCTGTTCAACATCATCATGTACAACATCATTTTGAGGAGTCTCACCACCCCAAACTTGGTTATCTTCATCTTGAACTTGCTGCCCATCATCATTATGCATGGGTAAAGGGGCTTGTGCTTCTGGTAGCTCATCTACAAGCCTCTTTGGCGATTCCTTCTTATCCAAATCGAAAAGTGTTTGGTCCACAAAAGATCACATCTCGGCTTCTATGCAACTTCTTGGCCTTGGATCCCAAATTCATCATCTCAGTAACACAGAAATGCACATTAGATTGCTTTGTCATGTAACTTACTTCGATGCTCTTTGGGTACATGTATGAAAGCCTTGCATCCAAATACTCTCAAGTGTGAGTAAGATACATCCTTATCGGCCCACACTCTTTCTGGCACATCCCCTTCCAATGGAGTCGAAGGAGATAGATTTATCAAGTAGCATACCGTATTCATAGCTTCACCCCAAAACTCCTTTGGTAATTTAGCTGAGGAAAGCATGCTTCTAACCCTTTCCATTATGGTATGATTCATTTTTTCTGCAACACCATTATGTTGCGGTGTGGAGGGACTAGTCTTCTCATGTCGTATGCCATGCTTGGCACAATAGTCCTAAAACCTCCTTGAGGTGTATTCGCCACCATTATCTGTGCGAAGGCATTTCAAGGACTTTGATGTTTGTCTTTCAATCATGACATGGAACTTTTGAAAAATTTCAAATACTTGGTCTTTGCTCTTCATGACAAAGCTCCAAAATTTCCTGGATCCATCATCAATGAAAGTGACAAAATACAAAGCACTACCAAGAGTTTTTACAGTCATAGGGCCACATACATCAGAGTAAACTAATCAAGTATTTCAGTATCCCGTTTAGTTTTAGCATGTGAAAAAGCAACTATATGATGTTTTCTTATTAAATAATGATCACAAGGAGTTAAGGACGTACCTTTGAGACTTGGAAGAGAATTTCTCTTCACCAAAATCTCCAATCACCAAAATCTCGAAACCTTTCTCACTCATATGACCAAGTTGCTGATGCCACAAATCAGTTAGAGATTCTTCAAAGGTAGTGTTCACCTCACCTTTGGATAGCTGGGCTTCGGTCTTGTAGAAAGAGTAACATTCCTTGCTTCTTGCCACAATAAGAGAGCCATTTTTCAACTTTCACACTCTATTGCTAAACTGTGACTCATACCCTTCATCATCAAGCATTATTGTTGAGATGAGATTCAATCTAAGGTCTGGAACATGTCTCACATCCTTGGGAACCAACTTGTATCCAGTATTGGTAGTAATGCAAACATCACCCATTCCAACAATTTTACAATTTTAGATACTCCATTATTTCCTATCCTTACTGAACCAAAGTCTCCCGACTTATATATGGTAAAGAAATCTCTGTGTGAAGTAGCATGGAAGGATGCTTCTGAATCAATCACCGAATTTGAATCATCACATGCTACACTAACATAACCTTCACCACACGTTGAGAAGATTATAATGTCACCGGATGCAACTGCAGTGGTTTCCTGATGTTCTTTGTTTTCATCACCACATTTTCCTTCTTTTTGATCTCTTTTGAACTTCTAATACTCCTTCTTCATATCTCCGGGCTTCTTGCAATAGTAACAAGTCACTCCTTTTCTTGACTTGGATCTACCATTTGATTTGCTTCGGTTATGATTTTCTCTATTCTTCAGTCTCCCCCGTTCTTCAGTTACTAATGTGTGTGAGTGGGAGGAATCTGAAGATTTTTTTCTCACTTCTTCAGTCAACAAACTACTTGTAACTTGACTCATGATAACAATCCTATTGGGTGCCGAGTTGCTAAGGGATACAACAAGGGTCTCCCAAGTGTCAAGCAATGAACTTAACAATAACAGTGGTTACAACTCATCATCTAGCACCATCTTCTTAGCCACCAACTGATTTACAATGCTTTGCATTTCATTCAAGTGCTATGCAACGCTATGCAACCGACCCTTTCTCCTTAAACTTCAAGTGTACAAGTTTTCTAGTTAAAAATGCCTTATTTCCGGCCGTCTTTCTCTCATACAAATCATGTAATTTCTTTCACAAGGAATTTGCACTAGTTTCCGTTGATACATGGTGGAACACGGTATCATCCAACCATTGTCGGATGCAAGAAATTACTTTCTATTCTAACTTCTTCCAATCATCATCAGTAATAGTTTCCGGCTTCTTCTCTATCCCCTCAATTGACAAATAAAGGTCTCTTGAATAGAGAAGGTCTTCCATCTTGCCCTTCCAAATTAACCAATTACCCTAATTCAAACTAATCATCCTTGTAGAGGTATTTGCATTCATCTTTGATTCACACATGAATAAAAACAAACACTTAATGTGTAAATGCTATGATACCAGTTGTTAGGAAGCAATGCCCTTCCCTTCTATGTGTGAATCAAAGGTAAAAACATATCCCATAACGTATGTTTTACAAATACTGAAAATGTACAATTTGCTAAGTGCCAAGAAAAATAGAAATCACAAATCACAAAAAGGGAAAAGAAAGTTCTACCAAACACAATCACAACACAAAATTTAATGTGGAAAAACCTTCAATGTGAAGGGAAAAACCACGGGGAAAATCCGAGAGAACAACAATAACTTGGAAAAAATACAAGATTACCTCATAAGCATCAATAAGATAATCTCTTTCCCACCTCAAGAAACCCCAAAGATGGTCTTCTAATGGCTTGGAGAAGAAGCCGCAGAGGACACCAACTATTCCTGTGGAGGGTGCTCGCTAGTGGAGATGGTCGCTCATAGAGGTCATCGCTGGTAGATGGAAGGTGTTGCTCTCTCCTCGTTCTCTCTCTACAGTAGAGAAAAAACCCTTTTTGAGTTTTGTCTTTTAAACACCCCTAGGTTCTCTCTCTCTTTCTCTCTCTAACATTTTCTTATTTTATTGGGTTCTTTTTTTTTTTTTTCACTTCTTATGGGGCTAGACCCCACAAGGTAATCACCCCAACATCCATGGGCATGAGGAGAGAGAGAGAGAGAGAGAGAGAGAGAGAGAGAGAGAGAGAAAGAGAGAGAGGAAGCAGTAGAATAGGAAGAAATTGTATTTATTTATTTTTGATATAGTTAACTTTGTATCACTGAGAAAAGATAAATTACATAGATAAGTTGACCCGAGAGCGTCCTCAAGGCATCTCTCGGTAAAACATGAATCAAATAGCCATTTACAAAAATGGGCTTATAGAACACGCCTGATTACAACAGTATACAAGAAGTTTTCAGAAAAAAATGCTTGCAATTATCTGAGCTACCTCCCAAATGAGGTGTCCTCCTCCTTATAAAAACAACAAGCTTTTCAATGAATGGTTTAGATTTGTAAGAGTGTTAATAATCCAAACTGTCATTTTAGAAATGTCGTCCTTCTACATTGTTCTAGAGAATACGTTTCTAGCCCTTCCCTTTGGATGAATGTAGAAACCATCTAGACGTCCCATCATTTTTCTAGATTTTTCTAGAACCTTTCAAGCATATGTGTTTAAAAATATGGGAGTATTGTACAATACTACACTATGTACAAAGTTTTGCGGGGCCACCACATTGCTTACTTTGGTTGTAACATTCTCCGCCACCTAATCTGGCAGTGCACTTCTCAGTCCTCACTGTTTCTTCATGAAACCTCTTGATTAACTCCTAAAATCAATAGTGTTTTCTCATGTTCCGAGCTGACCTCACTATCTGGTACGTTCCTCCACTTGACAAAGTATTCCCTGTAAGGTGAGACTCCTTGTTTGCATGGCATTCGATCTGTGAGGATATTTTCGGCCTCCTTGTCAAAAGAGGAAGTTATTGTTATTGGTCGCCTCTTTGAAATTCGACATCTTAGGTTCTCCACATCCTTGTAGTAGGGGTTCAACTGTGTTGTGTGAAACACATGATGCATTTTAAGTTTAGAGGGTAGTTGAACCTTGTACACTACCTCCCCAACCTTCTTAGTTGTAGGAAAGGGTCCTTCATACTTCTGTATTAGCCCTTTATGTGCCTTTCAAAATGCCTTGAATTGTTAGGGTAAAAACGTTGTCAACACCAGGCCTCTCAAATTGTATTTGATGGGTTGTCTCTTCTTATCTACCGCGTTTTCATGCTTTTGGCAGTCTTATCAAGGTAAGTATGAGTGAAGCAGGACTTTTCTTGTCAACCCCTCACAAATTGATAAGCAGTAGGGCTTTTCCCTGTTTAGCGAGCCATAACCTTTTGTGGATTGAGGAGTTGTTGCTCTATTATCAACTCAAACTGACTATGTCTAGTTGACTTACTCCTCTATATGTTATAGGAAAATAGGGTCAATTCGAGTGGTTTCACCCAATCTCTCTGATTTGCACTAAAAAAAAATGTCTCAACTACAATTCAAATAAGGCATTCACCCTCTCCATCTGGCCATCAGTTTGGGGGTGGACTCTAGTTGAGAAGTGAAGGTCAGGCTGTAACAATTTAAACAATTCAATCCAAAATAGGCCTATGAACTAAGGGTCCCGATTGCTAATAATAGTTCACGGCACACCCCAATAAGTCACCATTTCTTCATGAATAACGTCCAGCTTCCTCGACAATGCAATCTGTGGGAGCTGCAATGAAGAAGGAATACTTAGAAAACCTGTACACACTTTCATTTTAGGTAGGGATAAAATGAAGCCCATGTACACACTTTCCTATGGTCTTCCTAGTGTAGGAAGCAGTTATTAAGAGTGTCCTAGGTAGCTGTAGATTGACCTTGTCTTGTTGGAAGACAAGGCAAGTTCTCACTGGTTAGGTGCTTCGATCTCGCCTCCTCAGTTCTAGGTGATCAGGTGACACGTGTCTCGGGTTTGGAAGACCCGAGACCTGAGACCGCTCTCTCGAGAACCTTGTTCACAGAACAAAGGTAGGTACCTAACTAGTGAGAGAAGAATTTTGAACGTGAGGTGGGGACCAACCTCACCTGGGTACGTGACTTACTCGGGCTGACTCACGTGGGTGCCCTCTTAGATCACAATGAAATGCCCCCCAGCTGCTTCAGCTAGTTCGGAATCGCCTCTCTTGACCTGCAATCTCCTTGTTTTCTGTACAACATTATTATAGTTAACTTGCAAGACAAGTGGGCCGAAGGACCCACCCTTGTCTTAGGTCAATGCACATTCATATGGTGGAGAAGATGAGAAGTTAGGGTGATGTTGAAGATTCAAATAAAGAAAGAAATGAGAAGAGGACTTGACAAGGGGACGAGACAAGCATGATAGTTGGACTAGTACAGTAACCGAGTCGGAGTGATAGCAAGACGGGCACGATAACTCTGACCGGCACAATGACAATACTACTCGAAACCAATGTCGATATGACTGTCCTAAACTGGTGTAGCAGCAAGATGGGCATGGTACTCAAGACCAGAATGACGGTAATACTGCTCGACAACCAGACCATTATGAAAATACTAGACTTAGTCTGTCCTTTTAGTTAAGCAAGAGGAGAAGAAAAGAGAAGAAAAGAGAAGAGAAGAGAAGAGAAGAAAAGAAGACTCGAGACGACAAAGGAGGAAGGTCTTGACAACATTCAGCATCACCACTCATAGTTGTGGAGTAACAGTGTCGTGGCCCTTAGACGGTGCTGAACACTGTTGCTCATGGTGAAAGGGGTAGGCAGTGAACTTCAGACGTTGTTAGGTATCACTGTTGGCAACACAAGAAGGCAGCACATCCCTCCGCGGGCAGCAATAGGCATCACCATTGGCAACACGAGAAGGCAGCACATCCCTCTGCGGGCGGCAATAGGCATCGCCATTGGCAACACGAGAAGGCAGCACATCCCTTGCAGGCCCCGATGGCTTCTAGCAAGGCGGACGACGATAAATTCTCGTGAAGCACATGGTGATAGGAGTGGGACGCAAGAGAAGCCTACAGACGGCGATAGGCATTGCCGTTGGCAACACAAGAAGGCAGCACATCCCTTGCGGGCGGCGATATCTTCTAGTGAGGTGCACGACGATAGCTTCTCGTGAGGGGCACGACGATAACTTCTCGTGAAGAGCATAACGATAGGCATGGGACGCAAGAGAAGCCTACGGATGGAGATGGGCATCGTGGTTAGAAACACAAGAAGGCAGCACATCCCTTGCAGGCGGCAATAGCTTATAGTGAGGCACACGACGATAGCTTCTAGTGAAGCGCATGGCGATTGGCGTGGGATGCAAGACAAACCTGCAGATGGTGATAGGCACCAAGCGCGCGAAAGAAGCCTGCAGATGGCGATAGGCACCGAGCGAGCGAAAGAAGCCTACGGATGATGATAGGCGTTGTCGCGACCCTTCGTGAGCGGCGATAGGCATCGCCGCCTGCGATAGGTGCGCAACAGGGTGAGACCCCTGCAGGTAGCAATAGGCATCGCTGTTTGTGCTTATGCTGGACGCCAAGGATACGCTTGTGGATGCTGAAGAGTAGTGCCGTTTGCGAACCTCGTTGAGAGATAAAGACGAATGAAGAGAGGGAGAAAGAAGCTAGTGCATGGCGCTGCCGTTGCCATGCACGAAACA
The DNA here is from genome assembly GCF_054954075.1 of Amborella trichopoda. Taxonomy (NCBI): domain Eukaryota; kingdom Viridiplantae; phylum Streptophyta; class Magnoliopsida; order Amborellales; family Amborellaceae; genus Amborella; species Amborella trichopoda. The sequence continues at coordinate 34,684,934 of NC_142348.1, forward strand.
ACACTGCCATTGCCGTGCATAGCCTTTGAGAAGAGCTCAGACGAAGAAGAAGAAAGAGAAGAGGAGAGAGAAGAAGAGAGGGAAGAAGAGAAGAGATAGTAAAAGATTTACCTTAAGCCTAGGGGTACCGACCCAAAAGTTTCTCTCTCCTTCTTCTCTCTCTCAAGACATGACCCAACAATGAGAAAAGATGAAAATTTTATTAAGTAAAGTTCGGTCCATGTCCAATGATAGTATGTGATATATATAGAGTTTTGCCCAAATATGGGTGGATTGATCATAATTAAGCCTAATTGTTGAAAATTATGATTTAATTGAATCAAATAAAATAAGAAAAAAGGGTGAAAAATGACTGATTTGCCCCTTCTTAACAATTGGAAAAATTCTAGAACAATCCCTGTTGCTACCCTAGAATGTGCGTGATCTTTTGTGGATGATCCGGGATTGCTTTGGTGCCCGTTTGTCCAAAAGATGAATGTTTTCTTGTAGGGCTCGGCATGGCGATCAATTTGATACCAACTTCGAGCCATGGATTGTGTTTTAGGCCACGATCATGCGACTTGAAATTTGGATGAATCTTGCAAACGTTTGATCGATAGTGTGCTCGTTTCTTGATGTTTTTTTATGATTTCTTCATTGGATCTCACTGAGCATGCCGTTACGGTTGCGTGGCAATAAACACAACCCAATTTCGGACTCAGATGAGGATTTTACAACTTTGGAGTTTTGGCTGGAATCTGGAATTTCGACGCCAGAATTTACAGCCACTTTATCAGCTTCGTGTGTAAAATCTGATAGTTTATCATGTGCGGGGTTCAGACTAGTGATAGCCATGGACCTTATGCACGTGATGCAATAGGTTTTACGTCGATTGAGTTAGTGAGCACCATGATTTAACCGCTTGAGCGAGGCATGTCGCTGCTGATTTTCCTGCAACTTTCTTCACTGACCGACAACGTCTCTCTAGCTTTTTTCCACGCTTGGACGTCCTCATGGGGCGTGCCACATATCAAAACGCTCGTCTTGACGAGATGAACATGTTCACAAAATTTAAGCGTGATTTGACTCGGGACAAGTGATATATAAGCACCGCAAGTCACTGTTAGTGACTGTCCCTTTAAATGAAGTTTAGTTGTAGGGTGGCCGCACGGGAATAGTGTGTGGCTCCTCTTGTTTTGATCTTTTACCCATAACTTCTTTTTTGGAGTGTTCGTTTAAGCTAAAATTTGACCGATGATGGGTTTCAACCATGTCATATCTAATGGTGATGGTCCCATAGCTGTTTGACACGCCAAAAGTAGGGTTCCAGTTATAGGGGTAAGTTTCAAGTTGCTTGAGGCTGATTCTGCTGAAACTACTTCTCAGTTTGCACTGCCTTCAACATGTCGGAATGCGACGAAACTTGGCAGGAGACTTTTTGGAGTCCTTATGATTATCTTGGCTAGTTTAGGGGCCATTTTGAGATTGTCAAAATTTCCACTGTTTGTCAGGCTGTATTGACCGACTTCTCTTTTTTATTCCACATCGGCGATCCATGGTGATGAAAAATATCTTCAAACAACATGCCCCACCGAATGTTGTGCTTCGAGAGAAGCGATAAGGACAATATTTGAAAAATTTCCTCTGTCTTTAATTCCTTTTTCTTCCTAGCCACAGGACCATGGGAACGCCGAGGAGATCCACGCAATGCTGCAACTTGGATGCTTAGTTGTTTAGATGCAATGTACAGGTCCATCCGTGGAGACTTTATGGGGAAAGAGACTTTGAGGGATCTTGTAGAAGTTCTCGTCCTCAAGGGACTATTTTTGATTTTGGTAGCTAAGGATTTTGTGTGGACCTCGTTGGTCAGAATTAGGCCTATCTGAAGGCCAAGTGCTATGAGATTTTGGTCCGATTTGTTTGCTGCTACACCAGGCTTTCTTTTGACAATGAAGGTACCTCTGTAGGCCCTCATCCTACCGGGTCCAGTCGGGGGCTTTTTGTTGGCCTGTCTCGAAAGTCTGGGCCTGTCGGCTAGGGAGGGATTTTGGCGAGGCGGCCTCATGACGAGGCATCACCCTAAAGTCTCTGGCAGGTTCCACCCTGGCTTTGTCAGTTTCTTGTATTCGTGAGCATCTTTAGCATTTTGGAGGTATCTTTCGATCATCGTCCTCGCCCTCAAGGACTCTTTTTTATTTTGAGGGATCTATTGTTCATCGCCTCTGCGCTCAGTGACTCTTTCTGATTTTGAGAGATTTATTGTTCATCGCCCTTACCATCAGGGACTCTTTTTTGATTTCGGTGTTTGGGAGATCTTGTGAGGCTCTCACTCCCTTGGTGAGCCATCTTGTGTTTTTGATTGGATCCTGACAGCTGAAGATTTTGTATGGACCTCGTTAGCCAGAATTGTGCCTATTTGGCAATGGGTACTGGCTGAGGCTATGATGCTGCGTCAACCTGCTTTATTGGTCCAAGCGCCCTTTACGGCTTTTCACCTGGATTGGGGAAGTGGCGTCATAAAGACGGTTTTCACCAACCTCCTTTAGTTTTGGGCTCTTTTACCTATGACCTTGGGACCATGTCACCCTTTTCATTTGTTTTTGCACACGGCTCCCTTTTAGGTTTTCACCATGCCCGGGTTTTATGTTTTCACGGAACTCTTTTACTCATAGTTTCATGATCATGTCCGTCCGTCATTTTTACTCATGACATTCTATTATCCAAGTATACCCCATGTCCGTTATTTTCTCTTGTTTTTTTGTGAAAGTGTGTTTATGGTCATGCCTCGGGGACCTGTGTGAAGCCTTTTAACATCATGCGGCCAAGACGTGCACTACAGTTTAAGGTCATACAGTTGGACCATGGTGAGGATGGATGGCAGTCTGTAGTGGCCATGGAGTGAGTGTGGTGGTGGTTTTGACTCACTTTGGGGAGATGGCATGAGGCTACCTATGAAAAGTGGAAGATGAAAAGTGGTGACCCACTAGCTTATGACAAGTATGGATCGCGGGATGGTTCGCCATTTTGTGAACATGGGTGAGACTCACTGGGGAATGATAAATAGTAATGATGAAGTGAATGGATTTACTAAGGAAATGATGAAGGTGGTGTGTGCACACGAACGGGTCGGTTAGGGAAGGCGTGCGTGAAGATGCACATAAAGGGCATGTGTGCATGTGTGGGGGCATCTTTAAGGTAATGCCTCCTAGACCTGTGCAAAGTAGTTTAACGTCGTGCGGCCAGAACATGCACTATGGTTTAAGGTCATATAGCTTGAATCGTGGTTATGCAGTTTAAAGTCATGCAACTAGGACCATACAGTTTAGGGTTGTACAAATAGACCTCCGCTACAATTTAAGGTCATATAGTTTGGACCATGTAGTTTAGGGTCGTGCACCTAGATCATTTAGGTGGATTGCCGTGTAGGTGATTCTCCATGGGGAATAGGTCCGTGGATAGTAATTTGACTCCCTTGGGGATAAAAATGGTTAAAACTAGGAAGAGGTTTAGATGGAGAAGCAGACTTCACTGGAGATTAGGGGACAAGTATGACTCCACAAGGTGAAAGCTGGTACTCCACGATTCATGAAAAGTAACCCAACTCCTGAGGATAGGATAGCTTGGTGCGCGATTGACCCACAAGGGATTAAAGGGGTAAGCATGACTCGACGGGGATAATGAGCAATAATATGTATGTAAGTCCGTTGAGAATGACCGGCCGGAGCACAGGTACTACCCCATTGGGAATTGAAGAGATAAGAATGGCCTTAACTCCACTGGGGATAATGGGCCGCTATTAGGATGTGACTTCTATTGGGGATGAGGGAGGTGCATCTATTTCATAGATTACAGTTATGCTCATGAACTATTTGTCGTGTCGTTTTAACGTCTTTCTATAGGGACGTGGGCTACAGTTTTAAGGTCTTGTCGCTTGGACCATGGCTATGCAGTTTAAAGTCCTGCAGCTAGGACCATGCAGTTTAAGGTCGTGCAACTAGACCTCCGCTACAGTTTAAGGTCATATAGTTTGGATCATGGTGCTAAATTTTTTAACATCATGCGGCCAGAACGTACACTATAGTTTAAGGTAATACAGCTGGACCATGGTTATACAGTTTAGAGTCATGCAACGAGGGCTGTGTAGTTTAAGGTTGTGCAACTAGACCTCCACAGTTTAAGGTCATATAGTTTGGACCATGCAATTTAAGGTCATGCACCTAGACCATTTAGGTGGGTAGGGAATGTGACTCTATGGGGAACAGAGCCGTGATTGGAGACTTGACTCCCTGGGGATGCAAAGTGGTGGCCTACTTGTGAGGATGGCAAGTCACGATTTGGGGAAAATGGAAAAAAAATCCACAATCAGCAGTGCTATAGCGTACGCACGGCGCTAGCATAGGAAATGTAAATGGTGCAGCGCACGACGTTTAATCCTTTGGTGAGGTGCACGACAATAACACTTTGTGAAGCACACGACGATAGCTCTTTGTGAAGCGCGCGGCGATAGCTTCTGGTGAAGCACAAGGCGATAGCTTTTAGTGAAGCGTGCGACGATAGCCTCTGGTGAAGCGCACGTCGTTAGCTCCTTGATGAAGTGCACGGAGATAGCTTCTGATGATGCACAGTGTTAGCTCCTTGGTGAAGCACACGACGATAGCTTCTGATGAAGCGCATGACGTTAGCTCCTCGGTGAAGCGTGTGGCGATAAGGCATAACGATAACAACAGATGGTAGTAGGTTCATGAGACACAGGCGGCAGTGACTCGTATTCGGGCCTCAGACTTGACCTACCCCGGCCTGGACCTATCACTGTTTGAGGACGCAGACTGGGGCGTTATTTTGAACTTGTGAGGGGCACTTTGCGGCACTGCAGACTATAAAGGGGGTAAAACCCCATTTTACTATTTTACCAAAAGGTAAAATAGTGAATTGAGTTTCAGAGAGAGAGGGAGCTTCCGTTAAGAGACTTTTGGCAAGAGCTTCCGGCCAAAACTTGCAGTGTGCAGGCATTCAGGAGCTCTTCAGCGAACTTGAGCAAGTCTTGAGCCGTGTGGAGTGTTTCTCGAACATTTTCAAAGAGTGTCAAGACCTCTCGAGCAGAGAACAGGGAGCTTTGTAGAGATTCACCGAGACTTTTTTAGTGAGGAACAACAACTATCGTGAGATAAATAGTGGCGCCATCAGGTTACGACACCATTTTCGGTGTGCACAGGGACTTCTTGGTGGACTTCTGGTGAAACTGTGAGGGTCACAGTGGTACTCTGTCAGAGTTTCAATGATCTTTCGATTGTTCTGTGGTTGCTGAGAGGTTGCAGAGATGCCAGGGGACTCTGACAGTCTTCTATTTATCGAAAGAGAAGAAGGAGGAGCAGTAGTGAGCTCATCGGAAACACAGTGAAATTTCGACGAGTTGAGGAGTACGAAGAAGTGAGAAGGGAAACCCACAGGGTCACAGGGGAGCTTTTTCAAGAATTTCGGTGGTTTCCCGATATTCCCAGTCGTCGGTAAGGGGAAAGAACCAGACGGGGGTTCCCAGTGGACGGAGAAGTATTTCCGGTGAGGAGAAGTATTTCCGGCGAGGAGAGGAAACACCGGTAGGGGAAAGAACAAGGTCAGACGGTGGTTCTCGGCGGATGGAGGAGCGTTTCCGGTGAGGAGAGGAAACATCAGTCAGACGGTGGTTTCTGGTGGACGGAGAAGTGTTTTCAGCGCAGAGAGGAAACTCTGGTAGGGGAAAAAATAGGGCTAGACAGAGGTTCTTGGGGAACGGAGGCGAGTTTCTAGTGAAAACCGAAGGATTACGGGGGAGGCGAAAGGTCGTGAGAAGGTTGACCTTCACCGAGGGGCGGTAGTTAAGGCAATCGAAGAGGTGCAAGGGTTAATGCCCCTTAGGAATTGGGGACAGTGGGAACCGGAGAACGACAAGGCATGCGTGACATTAAGTCGCATGCAGTGCTGCCTTCACATGACGTTAAGCTTCTTGCAGCGACAGCCATGCTCGGTAGCATGCTGCTTGCGGCAATGGTCGTGCGTGATGTTGGCCTGCCCACGGTGATGGTAGAAGGCAGCATTGAGTTGCACACGACGATGGTTGTGCACGATGTTGGGTGCGGTGATGACTATGGACGGCGATGGCTCGTGGGGGCCAAGAGTGATGGAAAATGAGAAGGCCCGGTCACTGTGGTCTGTTGGAAGCCAAGTCCTCCAGCACCACAGTGAAGTTCATGTTGTTTTGAAGGAAGGGAATCCATCATAGTCTAGCTCCTTACCAGGGAAGTCCACTTTGTATGTCTAATAGACTCTATTAGAGTACTTCTTCCCTCTCTTGGAAACCCGTCATACTTCGTCAGTTGAATTGAAGCTGACTAGGAAATGGTTGGTCCTCCTTGGAAGCAAGAGTAACACTTCAACATGAACATCATCTTTTTCTCTAAAGCAAGAGCAACTGTTGATAGTATATCTGTAACCTCCCTGATAATGTTCTACAATAAAAGATATGAATTTCTTTTGAGTTGGGTTTCTATTTTTCTTTTTTATTTCTTTCTTTCTACTGCTTGCACCGCATTTTGAGAGCACATTAGGGATAATACTTCTTTAGGTATAGCCCATTGATAGGGGGCATTGCCTCTGATGGACAGTATATAGGCCCCGTTTGGTGTGACCTTTTGAAGGGACCTTCCCACTTAGGTTCAAACTTTCCTTTGTGGCATCCATGCATGACAATTTATCTCTTGACTGCTAAGACTAGATCCCCATGAGTGAATGACCGAAATTGACAGATTTGTCAAAGGCTTTCTTCATTCTCCCCTCATCAGTCAGTCCCTGATGTATACAAACACGGAGTGAGGGTATTTGAACCTCGAGGGGTAAAACCGCCTCACCTCCATAGACAAGGGAATAAGGAGTAGAGTTTGTGACATTCCGAGTGGTGATGCGATAGGCCCATAGAGCTTCAGGAAGCCTCTCAGGCTAATTCTTCTTTAACTTCAAAACTGACTTTCGGAGCACCTCGCACAGGGTTTTATTGAACGCCTCAGCTAAACCATTGGCTCGAGGGTGGTACATGGTCGAGTACTTCCACTCAAAACCGAACTGGTTAACTAGGCTATCAACGCGATAGCTTTTGAACTGAGGGCCATTATCAAATATTATTCAATCTGGAACCCTGAACCGGTATATGATGTGGTGACGCATGAAGTTGACCACAGTGGCCCTTGGAACCTGCTTGAGAGGGACCGCTTCAGCCCACATGGAAAAGTAATCTCTCGCTGCTAGGATGAAGACATGACTGAGGCAAAAGAAGCGTCGATGGGTACTATAATGTCCATTCCCCACTGGAAAAAGGGTCATGATATCACTGTAGGATGGAGAGGCTCTAGGGGCTGATGAATGAGACTTGAATGCATTTGGCACACCTGGCATCTTTTAACATAGTTTTGAACATCAGCCACCATTGAAGGCCAATAATAGCCTAGTTTACGTATGTGCTGATAGAGCTTAGGACCAGATTGGTGCAGTCCGCAGACACCCTAATGCACTTCTTCTAATACTTTATTTGCTTCTTGTGTATCGACGCATCTAAGGAGAAATCCAACAATTGATCGGCGAAAGAGAACATCCCCCTCAAGAAGGCTGTCTCGGTAGACATCCATCGTATACCGTTGCATTCCGATTGATCCTCAAGCACCCTTCCATGCTTTACGAAGCTCATGATAGGCTCCCTCCAGTCTTCCACTTGTTCAACCTCTGCATATATCGGGTCGAAGAATTCAGACTCCTGCTTCTTAGCCTTGGATTCTTTACCTTAGGACATTTCCTGCTCTGCCTTAATGACATCCTTGGCTACAAGGAGTGCTCCAAATCGATAAAGCGGGCATTCAGGGAAAACATCTCTCTCATCATTCGCATCAACTTTGGCTCTCAAGTCAACATGTCTCCATTATGTCACCCATACAAGCGTGGGCTCTCATGAAGACAGTTGAATGGTGGCCCCAATCTTTGAGAGTGCGTTGACCTGTGAGTTTAGCCTCTTAGGGATATGACTTAAGGAGAAATCATTGAACTGAGCCATATAATATTTGGCCGTGTCATGATAAGGCTTGAGAGTACCCTTCCTTATGTCATAAATTCCCTTAAGCTGCCGAATGGCGAGCTCAGAGTCGCCAAAGATGTTTAGCTACTCTAGGTCTAGCTCTTGCTCTTGGGTGATCTCCAATCCCATTATGAGGGCTTGATATTCAGCTTCATTATGAGAAAATGCCTATGTGAGTGAGAAGGATAGATGAATCATTCCACCATTGGGAGTTAGGAACATGACTCCAGCACTTCCTCTATCAGACTGGAATGATCCGTCGAAGTACATTTCTCATAGCCGGGTTAGCACCGTACAGAAAACCTCTTCATCCTGGAGATCACTTGACAAGGGATATTCAGAAGAGATTGGGTGAGCCGCGAGAAAGTCTGCTAAGGCTTGACCTTTAACAGTCTTCTATGGCATATAAGTGATGTTGAACTCCATCAGCAATAATGCCCACTTGGCCACGTGTCCTGACGGCATGGCCGAGTCATAAGGAACTTGACCGGGTCTACCTTTGAGATTAGCTTGTCTACGTGACCGAGTAAGTAATGTCGGAGTTTCTGTACATCAAAGATCAAGGCTAGGCACATCTTTTCGATGGGAGGGTAGTTCTTCTCGGCACCTTGCATCTTGCGGCTGAGATAATAGAGTGCTGTTTCTTTCCCCGTATCATTGTTTTGTGCTAGGAGTGCCCTAAGTGACTCATCAAGAGCAGTCACGTATAGGATGAGGGACCTTCCTAACACCGGCGTGGAGAGTACCAGAGGATTCAACAAGTACTGCTTGATGTCATCGAGTGCGGCTTAGCACGCCTCATCCCATATGAAGGGGGTATCCTTCTTCAAAAGGTGTGAAAAGGGCCTGCATCGTCCTGAGAGGTTGAGATGAACCTTCGAATGTAGGCTAGCTGCCCTTGGAGAGACCGAAGCTCACATAGAGTTGTAGGCAGTGGCATGTCCTGGATCACCTTGATTTTGACCGTCTCAATCTCAAGCCCGCGGTACCTCACAATGAACCCGAAGAACTTTCTTGAGCATACGCCAAAGGAGCATTTCAAGGGGTTCATCTTCAATTGGTGGCGCCGCAGCCGCTCAAATACCTTTTTAAGGTCCTCCTTGTGAGCATCCTTTGTTTAATACTTCACCACCAAGTCATCCACATAGCACTCATCCTCCTTATGAATCATATCCTTGAAGATGGTTGTCATGGCTTGCTGGTACGTGGCACCAACGTTCTTTAACCCGAAATGCATCACAGTGTAGCAAAAGACACCTTTTGGGGTCAAGAATGCAGTAGCCTCTTCATCTCTGGTGCCATCCTGATCTAATTATAACTAGAATACCCATCGATAAAGGAGAAGATTTGGCAATGAGCTGTGGAATCAATGAGCATCTCGGTGAATGGCAGGGGGAAGTCATCCATGGGGCAGGCAGTGTTCAGGTCGCGAAAGTCAATATAAACCCTGATTTGGCCATTCTTCTTCTTGAATAGGACAATATTTGCCAGCCATCTTAGGTATTTGACCTCACTTATGAATCCAACTGGCCTAAGCTTGTTCACCTCAACATCGACTTGCATCTCGAGGTCGGGTCTAAACCTTCTTGATTTTCACTTTATGGGTTTGATAGTCGGATCAATACTGAGACGGTGAACAATGATTTGAGGGTCTAGACCTGGCATCTCATGATAATACCAGGCAAAGACGTCCCGATTTTCTCGGATGAGGGAAATATAACTTTCTTTCTCCTCTAGAGACATTTTTGCTGAGATGAAAGCTGGCCTTGAGTCGACATCATCGCCTAAGTTTATCTCTTCAAGCTTGTCAGCTGTGGCCTGACCACCTTCTTCCCACTCTTCCAAAGCTTCTCACAACTCTTCATCAGAGGATTCAAGATGCTTCTCATCAATATCGAGTGCAGAGACCCATGATCCTAACATTTCGGCTTCTAGGAGGGTCTGAGCATGGGAGACGATTTCGGTTCCTGACCGGACCTAGCAATGAAAGGATCAACTTCGAACAAGGAGTCCATGGCATCGTGCTTGGGGTCACTCAATACTTACCCCGAGCTGGGTCGTGCTTCATGAACCGGAATCATGTGACAGGCCTCATCGGAATAGGAGCTCGAAGATGGCTTAGACTTGGATTGGGCTGCCTGGTCGTCAATGACTAACAAGAATCAAGCCACATGGGCTAGCATCTTCCTTAAGCGCTTCCGCTGCAATCAACTAATGTTGGTGCCTTCGAGCTCTCTGTTTAGATGTCGAAGTCGGGGCACTGTCGAACTGCACATGTGAAAGAGATAGAAGGGGAGGAAGGAGAAGAAGAAGAAACAATGAAGTTAGAATGTCTTGGGTTGCTTTTTACGTCGTCACCAGAATTGGACGTGTGCAGGGGGTATTTTAGGTCTTACCTTAGCAGCTGATGACTTAGGAACGTCCATCTGGAAGAAGGGATAAGGCGAGATGCGCCTGGGATGAAGTCCTGTAAGGTTGGTAGTCGAGGAAGGGGCATGAGAAATTTTTCCTCGACTGGTGGCTGAGGAATGTGGTTCCTTCGACGAGCTGATCTAGGTGCTTGTCTTATTTTGGATCCCTTGAGCGGTGTTTGGTTCGTCCTATCGAGCTGATGAGTAGCCGTGGCTTGGTGGACATGTAGTGAGATTTCCTCTTGGATGGGAGTGATGGCTTGGAAGCGTTCTGGGAGAACGGCACAAACTATGTGGCCTTTCTGTACCTCATCCGAGATTATAACTTCAAACTCAGAGCATTCCCACAGCTCATGGCCCTATACCTGGTGATATGGGCACCAGAGATTTTCCGTACGCTGGGCACGACGCTTAGGTTGTCTAGCGAGCTTGGGAGTGATGAGACCCTGTTGGAGCATCACCTTAAAGAGGGTCTGCAGAGGGTCTAGTTCAGTATTTCCTTGGGCTTGTGTCAGGAGGACTTCTGGCACTGGTGGAGCAGGGATTTGAGGATATGCTTCTGGGTTACCATGAACTTTTTGACGTTGTTGCATCTTCTTTGCCAAGCGCTCGTGGAAGCCAGTGCATTCACTCAGGTCATGGCCTCGTATTGAATGATACGAACACCAAAGGTTTTCAGTTCCTAGAGGTAGGAACTTGGGCTGCCTTGTGGGCTTCTCCATGATAAGACCTTCTTCGAGCGTTATGGAGAATAATGCATGGAGGATAGCGGGTGCCTCGTCATCCTCTTGGATTGTCACTATGTGGGAAGCCTCAGTTGCCCTAAATGCTTTCTTTAGCTCTTCGAGCTTTATCTGGGCCTTGTTAATAAGGGTTTCGATAATGTCTTTGAGTGTATAGCACTCTTGAGTGGGGTGGCCTACTCTCCTGTGATAGGCGCAGTACCTCTTGTGTGTCTCCTGTCCAACTTGTTTTGAGGTGTTGAGCTCCAGTAGTTGGAACATGTTTTGCTCTAGTAGTAATTGAAGCAGCGCATGAACCCACACCTTCTCGAAGGGGTTCACCTTGTTCCGGTGCTGGATCCAGTAATCACTTCGATTTATATTTTTAGGGGGCTGGACCTTGTTATAGGACTGCTGCTGCTTGCCTCAAGCCTGAGGCGTTTGTGCTTTAGAGAGGTCCAAGGTTTGAGGGGCAGTTTTCTTAGAGTCAGTCATGGTGACAACTGCATTAATTACTGCTTTTTGTTGGTTGCCCTGATTATTGGAGGGAGAATTGCCATTGCCCCGATCGTTTCTCGAGCTAGAGGGCTGCTGACGAGATCCACCATGGTGTTTGGATAGACCTTTTATACGAACCGCTTTAGAGATGAGCTCTGACATGGAGGGTGGATTGGAAGCCTCAACATGCCAGGCAATCTCGGGCAGCATATTTCATATGCAGGTCTAAACTGCTTCTCTTTCAATCATGGGAGTGGCATGATAGGTTGCCAACTCTCTCCATCAGGTGATGAATTTATCGACTGGTTCACCAGGGTCTTAAGTCAGAGTGAGGAGCTCAATGGTTTTCACTTTTCTCTGGACTTCATAGAAGCGCTGATAAAACAACTGTTCCATTTCTTGCCATGTGTGCACCGAGCTTGGAGGTAGCTGAGCATACCACTGAAAGGCTGGCCCTTCGAGAGTTTTGACAAACTGATGAAGGAGGAGTCACCTGTTAGTTGCCATCTCTCAACAAGCTGCTTGGAAGTTAGCGGAATGTTGGTGCGGGGACGTAGTACCATTGAACGAGGGAGCTTCCCTTTTTGATAGTTTGGGGGAATACGAGAGGTACGACTTTTGGTAAAGCGGCGCCCCTTGCATGCCCGAGACTTTATTCTTAAGACTGTAGGTCACCATGGTATCTATGTCAGTTTGCGAAACCAGACGAGGAGCAGAGCTATCTTGGGAGGCCAATGGGGGAGTTTGCTAGGGAGTTGTGTCCTCTCCAGACTGGGAGTTGGCCTCATGGTGAGGAGGGGAAGTAGGGGACCTGGAGGTCTTTAGGCGATCCGTCTCTTCGAGAATGGACTGCATCATCACCTAGAACTTGTTCATCCGCTCTTCTTGGGCGTCATCTGGCTCGTTGATCACATGACGCTGACTGTTTCTTCTGGAGGGGTAGAACCAGATGAAGTAGTGGATTGCCGGGGTTGGCGAGTCGTACGTGGCAGGTCGGTCTATAGGGGCTCAGCATGCCCCGATTGGACTCGAGCCCTGTATGCCGACTGTGTGAGGACCGGTTCTTGACGGTCTTGGGACTGTGATTTCTTGGCAGCACGGTCTTTTGCTGTGAAGGTGACCACCGATCAATCTTGGACTTCTCGCTCAGGTTCTTGAATCTAAAGAGGGAGAAGGGATTGTGAGGTAGGAGGTCATCAAAAGTGGTAACCTCAACTGCCTTAGGGGCCTTTCTAGTCAGAAGCTGGAGGCGTCTCTTCTAGTTGATCTTGTGGCTGCAATAGACTTCAGTCCAAAATCGAACCTGAGACTTGGACTGCCCCATCTTTCTTGAGCATGCGAAGGCTATGTCTATCAGTTGGAGTAGAGAATGAGGCCCAGGATAGATGGCAATCTAGGTTGCTGCCTTGGAGACTGAAGGCTTCTATCTGCCGTCAGGCCTTTGCCCCGAATTCCCTTGTGAGGTTCGAGTGTATGGCCGACGTGAGGTGGCTGACTCAAGATGGTACTCTTAGGGAAAACCTTTGAGTACCAGGTCTCGAGGTGTTGGCCTGGCAAAGAAAGAGTGAACTGGCTTACAACTTCGCCTGAGTCGGGATCGAGGAGGAACCTGTAAAGCTAGTGCATGTGAACCTTTGGAGTTAGCCATTCGGGTGACTTGGGGGTGAGCCTGGGCTCAGTCTGCTGGTTTGACCTTAGGAGGCCGAGACCTACGAGCTCGTGTCTGTGAGGGACCGGATAAGAGCCTATCTCTCACAAGGTGAGGCTTTATGTGCTCAGAGGGTAGACGAAGTGGTCGACCCTCGTGTGCTCGAGCTGGCGTGGCGCTGGAGTTGCCCTAAGTTGTGGGATGTAGATGCATGGTGGGTGCAGGGTTTGGCCTAAGAAGGCTTAGCCTTGGACGCAAACTCTAGGTGGCATGAAAGTTTCACCGAGGTGTGGCTCGAGTGGACAGACCACGAGCCTTTAGGTGTGTACGAGAGGTGGAGGCTCCAGGATCTCCCGCTCGGTGTGTCGAGCCTCTAGGCATAGAGGTTTGGCATGATAAAGGAGTATGGGGAGTGGCCTTGCGACGACTCTCAGGAGCGATGGCAACCTGCTTGCCTTTCACAAAAGCAGACAAGGCAGCCTTTCGACGTACCTCATCAATATAACCGGCAAGGGACTTGCCAGTAGCAGGGTGTGTGCTGTGGGTGGTGGCATATGTGCCACCAATGCGAAGGGCCTTGGTTGAGAGTCCACTAGGGTTAGAAAGTGGGGAGTTAGGGACCTTCAAGTCCCTTCTCTTACCAATCTAGGAAAGAACCTGAGAGCCGTACTGTGAGTCCTGACTCAAGAGGAATGTGGGAATGAGGCTTTAGAAGCTCGCTTCCCTAGGACGGTCACTAGTGTAGGGATGAGAAAATCCCCAACTAGGATGAACGGTTGAATAACCCAGATGCTATAAAATATAGTGCAGAAAGTAAAAGGTGATCCTAATCAAGCAAGAACGAACTAACGAAGGGGTAATCAGTCCCCAGTGGAATCGCCAAGCTAGTTAGGTGCCTCGATCTCGCCTCTTCAGATCTAGGTGATCGGGTGACACGTGTCTCGGGTTGGAAGACCCGTGACCTGAGACCGCTCTCTCGAGAACCTTGTTCACAAAACAAGGGAAGGTGCCCAACTAGTGAGAGAGGAATTTTGAATGTGAGGTGGGGACCAACCTCACCAGGGTCCGTGACTTACTCGGGCTGACTTGTGCGGGCGCTCTTTTATATCACAACGGATACTCCCTCAACTGCTTTAGCTGGTTCGGAATTGCCTCCCTTGACCTGCAATCTGTTTGTTTTCTGCACAACATTATTATGGTTAACTTGCAAGACAAGTGGGCCGAAGGACCCACCATTGTCTTAGGGCAATGCACATTCATATGGTGGAGAAGATGAGAAGTTAGGGTGATGAAAAAAGTTCGAATAAAGAAAGAAAAGAGAAGAGGGCTTGACATGGGGACGAGACTAGCATGATAGCTAGATCAATACAGTAACCGACTCGGAGTGATAGCAAGACGACCACGATATCTCAGAACGGCACGACGACAATACTACTCGAAATCGAGGTTGATATGACTATTCTAATCTGGTATAGCAGCAAGACAGACATAGCACTCAGGACCAGCATGGCAGAAATACTGCTCGACAGTCAGACCCCTATGACAGTACTAGACTGAGTCTGTCCTTTTAATCAAGCAAGAAGAGAAGAAAAGAGAAGAGAAGAGAAGAAAGAAGACATGAGACGACAAAGGAGGAAGGTCCTGACGGTGTTAAGCATTACCACCCACAGTCGTGGAGTAATAGTGTCGTGGCCCTCGAACGACGCTGGACACTGTTGCTCATGGCGAAAGGGGCAGGCAGCGAACTTCAGAGGCGTTAGGCATCGTCATTGGCAACACAAGAAGGAAACATATCCCTCACCATTAGCAACACGAGAAGGTAACACATCTCTTGTGGGTGGCGATGGCTTCTGGCGAGGCGCACGGCGATAACTTCTCATGAAGCACACCGTGATAGGCGTGGGACGCAAGAGAAGCTTGCGGACGGCTGTAGGCATCGCCGTTGGCAACATGAGAAGGTAGCACATCCCTTGAGGGTGATGATAGCTTCTGGTGAGGCACACGACGACAACTTCTCGTGAGGCACACGATGATAAGTTCTCATGAAGTGCACAACGATAGGCGTAGGACATAAGAGAAGCTTGCGGACGACAATAGGCATCGCCGTTGGCAACACGAGAAGGCAGCACATCCATTGCGGGCGGCGATAGCTTTTGGTGAGGTGCACGACGATAGCTTCTTGTGAAGCGCACGACGATAGGCGTGGAATGCAAGAGAAACATGTGGATGACGATAGGCACCGAGCGCGCTGAAGAAGCCTGTGCACGGCGATAGGCACCGAGTGTGTGAAAGAAGCCTGTGGATGGCGTTAGGCATTGCTGAGACCTTTCGTGGGCAGTGATAGGCATTGCTGTCACCGATAGGCATGCAACAGGGTGAGACCCCTACGAGTGGCAATATGCATCGTCGTCTGTGCTTACGCGGGATGCCAAGGATATGTCTGTGGATGACGATGAGCAGCGCCATCTGCGAACCTCACTGAGAGATAGAGACGAATGAAGAGAGGGAGAAAGAAGCTGGCGCATGGTGTTGTTATTGCCATGCACAACCTGTGAAACCACCGGAGGGGGAAATAAAGAAAGATAGATGCATGGCACTGCCACTACAGCGTATAGCCTCTGAGAAGAGCTCAGACGGAGAAGAAGAAAGAGAAGAGGAGAGAGAAGAAGAGAGGGAAGAAGAGAAGAGAGAAAAAGATTTACCTTAAGCCTAGGGGTACCGTCCCAAAAGTTTCTCTTTAACAAGACGTGACCCAACAATGAGAAAAGATTGGAAATTTTGTTAAGCAAAGTTCAGTCCATGTACAATGATAGCATGTGATATATATAGAGTTTTGCCCAAACATGGGTAGATTGATCAAAACTAACCCTAATTGCTGACAATTAAGATTTAATTGAATTAAATAAAATAAGAACATAGAGTGCAAAATGACTAATTTGGAGAAATTTTAGAACAGTCCCTGTTACTGCCCTAGAACATGCGTGATCTTTCGTGGATGATCCGGAGTTGCTCTGGTGCCCGTTTGTCCAAAAAATGATTGTTTTCTTGTAGGGCTCGTTTCTTGATTTTTTTTGTGATTTCTGCGCTGGATCACACTAAGCATGCCGTTATGGTCGCGTGGTAATAAACACAGCTCGATTTTGGGTCCGGACGAGGATTTTGCATCTTTGGAGTTTTGGCTGGAATCTGGAATTCCAGCGTCAGAATTTGCAGTCACTTTATTGGCTTCGTGTGCAAAATTTGACAGTTTGTCATGCGCGGGGTTCGGACCAGTGATAGCCATGGACCTTACGCATGCGATGCAATTGGTTTTACATCGATCAGGTTCATGAACACCATGATTTGGCATACGAGTGAGGCGTGTCGCTATTGATTTTCCTACAACTTTCGTCATGGATCGGCTGCTTCTCTCTAGCGTTGCTCCACGGTCAGACGTCGTCACAGGACGTGCCACATATCAAAACGCTCGTTATATATATATTATTGCAAGATAGGTTAATTTGATTGCTCTTATATATTATTATAATCAAATAGGTGAAGTTTTCACATTTTTCAAATTTTAGATGGTTGGCACTTTTTCTATCTCATGATTAGTTGGGCACAAAAGGGGCTGAGTTGAGGATAGATACCCATTTTAGGAGGTTTGAACCTTAGGGGAAAAAAATGATGATGACTTGGGCGCACAATTTTAGAAAAGGAATGGGAGAAAAAAAAAAATAAATAGATGATGCAGTTATTACCAACTTTAGGAGGTTTTAAAAAAATAGTAAGAAACAATGTTGAGATACTTAGGATTTGGTAATCATTTTCTCTTGTGCCTCTGATATGGAAATAATGATAATCTCTCTCTCTCAAGTTAAGATATGGAAACAATATGGAGATGAGCATCAATATGGAAATCAATCTTGCTCTCTCTAATTAAGGTATGAAACAACATTGAGATCTCTCTTATTTGTGCGTATTCATCTTTCTCTCAGATTTAGTTATCCTTTAAAATAGGTGCGTAGATCTCTTTCTCTTGTATGGACCCTCTCTCCCTCTCTTGTGCGTACTCATTCTCTCTCTATCTCTCTAATTTAGCTATCCTAAATTGTGTATTCTTTCTCTCTTTTCCTAAAGTTAGAAATGTGTCCAACAATCGTTACAAAATTAAGGCCCATCTTATTTTCGCAATATTGTCCACCCCTTAACTAGGGGTTAATAATATAGTATAGATTATTAGAGATCAAAATAATTTCTCAAGTCATCTTACGAATTTTTGACAGCTAAATTACATTTATGATAAATTTTAGGCGTGCTTTAATTTGCTCCTAACATTATGCAAACTACACCCATAGTTAAATAACACATCTCCTATGGATTTTTTGACAAATTTCCTTTAAAAGAATGAAATGATCATATGCTCTTATGTATTTCAATGAAAGAATTAATGTCTTAAAATTGAAGGGAGACTGTCCGATTTTTTGATGACCCCACATATAAGTGATTAGAAACTCAAAATTGAATTTTCTTTCTTAAAAATACTCATGATTATAAAATGAATATTAAAATTTATCCAAAAAATTCTCTCTAACTTTTGTCCAAGGGAGTTGGTGTACGGTGTCTTCCATTGGAAGTGAACGGTGTGTTAGATGGGAGGACAAGGCTCTATAAAATTTATTGGGTACATTTCTTCTTTTTTAATGGTTTAGGTCCTTTGGGAATAATCCATCTAGATTTTAGGGTTGAGAATTTACCTGATATGGATCCAAAATCCGAATTTTGGATCCTATTCAGATCTGGGTATGGATTCAACATTTGGATCTGAAATTTAGATTTGGATTCAAAATTTGCTATTCGGATCGGATCCAAGTACATGTGGATCCGATTCGAATCCAACTTGATTTTCAAATTATATATATATATATATATATATATATATATATATATATATAGGAAAAGTCTTCCTAATACCTATAGGTGAAAATGAATAGTGATTTTGCCTACTCTCATCACCGTCAGAGTTTCATCGCACGGTCACGATTCTCCGATAGTGTTTTATTTTTCATTTTTTTTCATAAATCAGAATAATTTGAAATTTGGAAGGTATGTACATCTTACTGAGGCTCATCAAATAAAAATATAAAAAAAATTATCTGTGAAAATAAAATTGACCAAAATACCTTTGAAACGTTTCGGGGGTATTTTGGTCATTTTTTTAATGTAAAATTTTTTTATATATTTTTTGAAGATTCCCCTATTTTAGATGAATATACACTACAAATTTCAGGTCATTCTAATTTGTAGAAAACAAAAGAAAAATAAAACTCTACCGGACAATCGTGACCGCGCGATGAACTTTGGACGGTGATGGGGTATGACAAATCACTGTTCATTTTCGCCTATAGGAGTTGCGTAGTGGTTTCCATATATATATATATATATATATATATATATATATATATATATATATATATATATATATATATATATATATAATGTGTATTATTTTAAAAAAATTTAGAATATCCGAATCCCTCATATAATTTTTTAATCTAGATCTGGATCTAGATCTGGGTGGATCCTGACCCGATTTAAAAAATTCTCAGCCTAATCTAGAAGTTCTCATTTCCGTTCATTTCCTACTTGGAATGGAAAAAGGAATGCTTGAAGTATTAAATCGTGTTGCTCAACCGCACTTATTCGAAGGGAAATTTGTCAAAATAAATTTATGAAATTAACTATTTAATATTTACTCGTTTGTTTGGAAATAATATCAAATGACCATCAAAATACACATAATTTTTTACTTGAAATAGTAGAAGAAGATTAAAATATTACATAATTGAAATGTGAGGTGTATTTTTATAAATTTCCCTTGTTTGAAAAACACCCACTTGAATGATAATGTCTTTTAACCCTATCTCTAAGCCCCAATTTGGATAGATTTTTTCAAAAAGAGAATTGCACTGTTTTTCCCTTTGCCTTTTAAGAGTGAAATCAATGTAGCTTGGTCCTCTCCACTATTCACATATTAACTCCCTTTCATGATTATGCTTATTGACATGAGCGCAAAACTTTGAAAAAAAAACTGTTTTTCGCATTATGGTCATCATCCAAGCTTTATCTCTACTATTTGGAGTTGCATTCCATCATTCTGTTATACTATGGGCTATACTATCTCGCAGCGGAAATGTTCTTCACATATTTTGTAATAATTCCCCGCCTTAGTGAAGTTGTTGAGCCGTCTACACTGATGTGGGTAACTCCATTGACGATAAAGTTCCTGGTGCAGCCAAACGGGCCTAACAATCACAGGCCAATGGGCCCCGGGTTCTTTTAGGAATCTCATAATGGGTGCATATTGACTCATGGGAATGCATCTTTAGCCATATTATTACGCAATTTAATAGTATATGTTAGGCTCAATTTGGATTGCCATTTACTGACGAATAATCTCTTTCTCTCCCCCACCTTTTCATGAGTGGAAAAGGTCATTATTTGGTCTGCTATCTTTATTAATGTATAAGGGCCATTTCTCTCTCATCTCGTACTATCAAGATTTATAAAAGATGTTTTTGGTTAGGAGGTCACGTCTTCTCTCTCTAAACACGTCTTTTTTTTCTATTTTCTCTCTCAAAAAACGTAATCTGTGTAGATGCGAAAACGTGCATGCCATCTTCTACACAATTTCCACTGATAAGCACATCTGGCACGTCTTGGAAGCTGAATTGCATTCCCAAAATTTCTTTAATTATATGCTCCTGCCGGAACGCATTGTTCATTTATCCCATTATTAAAATCCTTCTAGGAGTATTTTTACAACCCGAAATTATGCCAAAGTAACTTCCTTGGAATGGTGACCAACCCAGGAAAAGAGAAAAAGAAAACAAAAAAAAAGAGAGAATAATGAAAAAAAATATACGCACTCATTTTGTGCATGAAGAAAATAATGTCACTTTCAAATGTGAGGATTGGTTCCTAAGGAAAAATAAAAATAAAAGCCTCTTTTTATGCCATATTAGGAGGATTGCATATCTCAAATAGCAACTCATCTAAACCTTCCTTAACATTCATATCTTTTTTCTCTTTTGAATTTTATTTCAGAGATATTTATTTATATATATATATATATATATATATATATATATATATATATATATATATAGCAAGATAGGTTAATTTTTATTTCTCCTATAAATATATTTACTATTATAAGATAGGTTAGTTTTGTTGCTCCTATATGTATATAGTTTTGTTGCTCCTATATATATTACTATAATCAAATAAGATAAATTTTCATAATCAAATTTTAGATTGGCAGTACTTTTTCTATATATCTCTCGTTGTTAGTTGGGCACAATTGGAGTCGACTTGGGGATAGGTACCCATTTTAGGAGGTTTGAACCAAAAAATAGGGGAAAAAAAAAAAAGATGATTTACATGCATAACTTTTAGGAAAGAATAAAATACAAGATCTAATTGTTATCAACTTTAGGAGGTTTTTAAAAAAATAGGAAGAAACAATTATGAGGTACGGAGGATACGAAAATCTCTATTGTACCTTCGTAATTAAGATATGGAAACAATGATGAGATAAAGATGGATATGAAAATCTCAAATTAAGAATACGGAAAGAATAATGATCTCTCTCTCACAAATTAAGGCATAGAAACAATGTCGAGATAAGCATTGATATGGAAATCTCCCTCTCTAATGAAGATATGGAAACATAATCTTAGTTATGATATGCGTGTCTTTTTCTCTCTTGAATTTTATTTCTCCTATATATGTTATTATATAATAAAATAGGTTAATCTTAATGTGAAAAAAAAGATAGGTTAATCTTAATGTGAAAAAAATAAGATATGTTAATCTGAGATGAAGGCATTTCGGAAATGATTGAGAATTTCCTGTTGAAGAGAAATGTCATTGGGCTGAATAAACGTGTCGACCTAAGATGGCTAGCTGAATCAATGAGCAAAAATATAACCATTTTTTAAACTAGAATCAATTTTGGAGGACTATAGGAAATTTGAAGAGCATTAGAGGTTAAGATAAATTATTGTGATTTCTCAACAACCATTTACAAACACATTATACTTTACATACAAAAAGATTTGCCAATTCCGGCTCAATATGGCGATTCCCAATTTGGATCAAAGAATTTCAAGATACTGCTTTTTTGTTAAGGACACGATACGAGTCCACGTAGAAATGAGTCACCCCTTAAAAATCTATTTTTGACATGGAATTTTGGATCTAATTTTTAAGGACATGTAATCTCTACCATGGAGATCATGAATATGAAATAAATAAATAAATTTAAAAATTTAAAAATTTAAAAATAATAATTCTATTAAAAAAATATTTGGACTGTCAGTTTCAATTATTTTTAGATGGACCACTTATTGCATCCATCTTTAAGATGGACGCTTTAAACCTTGGAGACTGCAAATGTACAAATGCGGTCCCTGCTGCATGCAACAATTTTCCCTATGCAAAATGTGCATTATTAAAGTATGATGTCCTTTCTTTTCAAACTTTTTTTTCGATCATAGATTTGCTCGCTTTGTAGTTTATATTTATCAAAAAGAGTTTAAAACGACATGTATAATTTATCAAGAAAAGACTAAGAATCTGTACGTATGTCAAGGTAGCCGTAAACAATTTTGTGAGAAAAATTCAATAATATGTATTTTTATTTTAAAAATATTAAATTAATATTGAATTATTCATTTTAAATTATGTGTAATGCATGTATGTATCAAAAGAGGGTTGAGATTTTCAAGTTTGCACCCAATCAAACACAGGTCACCCACCAAAAGAAAAAATTTGTGCTTCATATCAACCCATCCTCCTTTATCATCAAAGAAAAAAAAATTTATTTTATTTTACTTTTTCTGAGAATAAACTCAAAACCGGTGAATCCAAGATCTATAGAACCTCGGTGCCAGCTCAAACTATTCATGACAAAAACAGTACAATAAGTAGGAGAAATCAATCGGGTTCCACAATTGGCACATAATCATAATTTCATGAGAAATATTTACCAAGAACAAGGAATTTTCTTGGCAAGCACAACGAAAGACTTAAAATCAGTAAGTGACTGAATTCTCTAATAATGTTCTCACATATTTTGTTATCTTCACAACAAATTAATAGAATATATATCAGAAAATATACAATAAGAGTATTTATTTTTAGGAAAATATTTCCGTACATCCTATTTTGATGTACCATTTCCCAATAGTCACGTAAATTTTTAAACTTCCTAGCAGCAGCATAGAGGTTGTAGAAAATACATCTTCTCATCCATTGGACTTAGTTGACCCTTTTTTATCACACGTTTTTTTTGCCCAAACAAAGTCTAAAAAGATAACTCTATTTCTTTCTAAATAGAAGCCCACAAGGTAAGTTTTTTTTATTGAAATTAATGGAATTTACAGATATCTCAATTTTTTTTTTACCCCTATTTGTTTCCATCTCTATCATGTTCTTTGAAAGTTTTGAAATGTGAGGAATTCACGCTGATGTCAGTGTGTTAAGGTCGTTGTTCTTGGCATAGTTTCAGTGATGTCCGAGTTAAGCTTTTGGTTTAAATTTGAGCAATTCACAGGGACCTAGTTGTAATGTCACACCAATTTTGTATCTGCAAGCCATTGTTACTTATGTTTTCAAGTTATATATGTAAGTTCGAGTTATTTGTGAATGCCTTAGCATAGAGCTCCACTTGTAGCCCTTCATACGATGAGCAACAATAAGCACATTCTGTTAGGAATGAAGAGATTGAGGTAACCTTGTGTTTGTCATTACTTCTATTATTCTTTTTAAGTTTTTATGCTTGCAAGTTTGCAGGTTCCATAATAATTCTATGTGAATGTCGAATACCCATTTCTATTTTATCATGTAGTGGCTGAATATTAAGGTCTCTTAGAGGTTATGAACATGGATGGGTGAATATTCTTGTGTATATATGAAGGTAAACTTTGCAATAGCTCTGGTGGTCAAGAAGGTAAACTTTGCAATAGCTTTGATGGTTGCATAGAATATGTTGGGGCGTTTTATGTGCTTTTGTAGTTCATCAACAAATCACTTTCGATGAGATAAAGGAACATGTAGCAGAGCGATTCTCCATAAAGTTATAGCCATTTGTCATTTAAACATATCTTCTCAAGTAAGAAGAGAAGCATGTTATCTTGATCATGATTTAGAACGGATGTTGTCCACACATAAAGGCAGTAATGAGTTAAAAATCTATGCTTTAGATGGTTGTGAATGAAAGAGTGGTGTTTGAGTGGCCAATGGTACCACAAGGTATGCTCGCCTATGAATTTGATCTAATCAACCTTTGTTTTGTATGTAAAATGCATATAACATATAAATTTCATCTAATCATACCGTTATTTTATATATTGGTAATCAATGGGTTTGGTCCATAGTTAACAAGTTGCCAATTTAATTGTGACTTTTTCGAAAAAAGCTGTGTTTTTTTAAAAACGATTTAATGTGTGACTTTTAATAGATCGGTAAAAATACGCCATCTTTTCAAGAAGAAGTTTAAAACGTGATTTTTTCAAATTTTGAAAAAATCGTTTCAAAAAATCTTTACTATTAATATACTATGATTTTTGTTTTTGCAAAGTTCAATATCCTTTTTCTGTTTTATGAAATTTCTATGTCTATTTCTATTTTTATTTCTATTCTCCCAAATCTTTCTTTGGTTCTATGGATATGGTGCGTATTTTTTTGGGTTTTTTGGGTGGTTATGGGTAGATCATAGTTAGCAAGTATGGGGTAGACAATTTATTCTCGATCTCTTTACATGAAGTATTTTTACCGATCCATATTTTTTACCCGATTTTTTTATTGGGCTTTTTAAAATAAAAACGATTAGTTTCCAATTTCATGATGAGCCAATTTATTGATAATCCCCGACTTGCTAACTAAAGATTGGTCTAATCACCTTTTTTTTTCATCGAATATTAGAGCTAGAGAAGACATTTACTAAAATATCTAAGAAATTCACTGCTTCAATATGGGATTCAAAGTCAACACTAGTATAGTAGTAGAAACAAACTCGAATTTACAATTTTTAGTGTGATAGAAGAAAATGATGATGAGAATTACACTGCTAACATCTTTTGCAACAAATAACTCGAATTTACAGATTTAAACAGAAAATACATGTAACAGTCACTTGCAGGCACAAAAATGGTAAGACATTACAGCTAGATCCCCATGGATTGCTCAAATTTAAGCCAAAATCTTAACTCGGATGTCACTACAACTATGCCAAAAAGAGAAACCCTAAAACATTGACATAAGAGTGAATTCCTCACCTTTCAAAATTTCAAACAAAATTTTCGAAGTTTTCGAAGAACAAGAAACAGAAAAATAAATAGAGTTCAAAATTTTTTGAGATAAATGTGAATGCCATAAATTTCAACAAAAACAACTTACCTTGAGGGGTTCTTTATTGCTCAAAAAAAGGGATGGAATTTGTAGAGGAAATGGTGCCTTCTGACTCTTGGATGAGAGAGAGGGTATCATGGACGAGAGGGTATCAAGGAGAGAGATGAGAGTGCGAGAGGGAGAGGGTTTTGGGGAGAGAAGAGAGAGTGTGTTTGGGGGAGAGAGGGGGAAGGTTGTTTGGAGAGAGAGGTGAGAGAAAAAAAAGGTTTGGGGGAGACAAGAGAGTGTGAGCGAGAGGGGTTAGGGGAGAGAGGTGATAGAGAGAGAAAGAGAAATAGGGGGAGAGATACGGGGGACAGAAGTGATAGTGAGGGAAAGAGGGTTTGGGGGAGAGGGATGAGAGAATGTGTGGGAGGGTTTGGGGTGAAAGGCAATAGAGAGAGGGTTTCGGGGGAGAGAGATGAAAGACTATGAGGGAGAAAGGCTGGGGAGCGAGGTGATACAAAGAAAGATGGTTTGGGGGAGAGAGGTGAGAGTGAGAGGGAGAAGGGTTGGGAGAGAGAGAGAGATTTAGGGGAAAAAAGTGAGAGAAAGAGAGAGGTTTAGGGGGGAAACAGAGGGATAGAGAGAGAAAGAAAAGGTTGTATTTTTAGAAAGAAATAGAGCTGCATTTTTAAACTGTTCGGGGCAAAAAAGTGTGATAAAAATGGGTAAATTCGGTCCAAGAAATTAAAAAGATATATTTTTTAGAACCTCTATGCAGCCAGCCAATTTCAAATTTTGTGAGTCTATTGAGAACTGGTACACCAAAATGGGGTCTATGGAGATATTTTTCTTTTATTTTTAGCATAAAAATGTCACAATCATCATTAATCATCGGACAGTAAGAGGTGTGTGATTGATTGGGTACAAATACAAGAAAATTTCTCAAACCATGTAACACACCCAAGTCATTGAATTTCACATCCGATGCCTAAAGATAATTGTGACCTCCTTGTACTAAAAGTGAACGGTCTTGTAATATACAATCCCATACATATCAATAAGTCTTTGTTAGATCACTTTTTGATGCAATTTCCTTTATACATAATTCCCATGAAACGCAATATGATTCAGTCTGTCTAGCCTTCTTTCAATGTTGAGAAGGTAGCTGCTTTCATCTAGATACGTACTGTATAAGGGAGGGGGGGACTTTGAAATGGCAAGCACAGTCGTAAGGTTGAATCTGCATATCTTCAGAGGGATAACTAAATGGATTTAAAGGTTGGTGTTGTTGATTAGCCATCATCTAATGCTGGATTATGAAATCATGCTGTTGATGAGCTTTAAATTCCATCTTAAAAGGGGCCATGGAAATCATGTTTGGAGCATCATATATATCTTGAAGCGCATTGAAGGGATTAGGGACCACTTTTCTACTATTCTAGCTCCCTTTTTGTGTTCCTTGTCTTTCTTAAACATTCATATTTTGCATTCCCCATGTTTCCAAAACATTCTCATAAGAGCCGTCCCATTCAAACTTGGTCTGACCCCTATCCTGTTACAAAGTGAAAAGGATCTTAGATAATAAATCTCCTATGTCAAATATCACTGAACTAAATTTGCTACATTGAGAGATCTTTGGATAAATGTATATATGGACAATGACATTGGACCCATAACTCTAGGTAAAGATCAAGGAACCTAATTTCTTGTGTATGTCCATGACAACATAATGCAGATTTTCCATCTTCAGGTAAGGTTACCTGTTTCAATTATCAAACCATGTATCTTTAAATGGACTAAAATAATTGTTTTCCTCTCAACTTATGTATAGCCTTCATTAAGTTCAGTATAGGGAGGGGAAAGAAAATCGAATTTTCTTTTTGGATAATTTAGAGGTAAAGTTTGAAAACATATCTTTAAATGTGGACTAAAATCTGGTACCAGATTTCGACATAGAGGTTCTAAAGATCATTCATGCTAAATGGAAAAAGACCACAAATATCCAGGTCATGTGAAATATTCATAAATAAAATATTGATAATGAAACTTTCACCTGTGATACCGTTTGTCATGTACACAAGAAGCAGTAACATTTTGAGTACCTGTAATGAAATGAGCAAACGGACATATGAGAAGCTTCTTCTCGCTTTTAGGCCATCAATAGAGAAAAATACGCTTGCATTATATACCTGATGGAATAAAGGCAAGTGCAAGGGGATTTTCCACATGAGCTGTATAAGCTATTGGTGTTGTATTCTTTGGTCCCTATTAACCATGAAAACAAATGCCCTTATGAACCCAGAAATCCTAATAAGCTCTGCAGTGCAAATCAAAAGATGGGCTGATTCAATATTTTTATTTTCTATTTAATTTCAGGGGGCTTATTTATTTATTTTTATGGGTTACATATTAGAATTAGTGTGGAAAATTGGGACAGCTTCTTATTCTATGTTATAGGCTAGGTAGTTAATATCCATTTTTCATTAGGAGTGGATTGATTTCCTACTTGTTGAATATTTGTTGGAGGCCCTGCATAATTGTTTTATGGTAGGCCAGTTGGATCTATGTCCTATGTTGGAGTCAAGTGGAGGACTAGAAAGTACGTGAATTAGATAGGAGTAGGAAGGGAAATACATGGGTTTAAGAAAAGCATCCTACAATGGTGGGTCCAAGGGAGAGGTAGGAGAGTTAGGGAGAGATAGGGGGGATTCATTTAGGGTCCCAAACATAGGGAAGTAGGAGAGTAGTGCGTGACATTTTCTTGGAAGACATTGTCCTATTTTGAATGGATATCCTATTTTGATGGGATTTGCAAGAAAGAGGAAGGTACTTGAGAGTGAGAGAGAGGTGTAGAGAGGAGGACATGTGGAGGCCTAAATATTGGGTGTGGTGAGAGGGTTGCATCAGTTTGAGAGAGAAAATATTTGTTTTTTTTTTTTTTTTAATTTCGATTTGAATAGAAGGAGACTTGGACATCCCAAATAGAGAGCTTGTGTATTCTTATTCTCTTTGGGCATAATTACAACCATACTTCTCTGTTTGCTGAGTTGTGTATTCTACGATTGAAAGAAGGAAAGAAGGGTGGATGTAGCTTCTCAGCCTCCTTTCACATCGCTCTGGATATCAAACATTTTACATGACATAAATGTAGAAAGTCCACATACCAATAAATCAACAGTTGGTGCATATGTAGGCATCTCTAATTTAACAGGTTTAGAGAGCGATGAATAAAGTGGAGGAGGTGGTTGCACTTCGGGTGTTTTCTTATACTCCAATGCTAACAATGCCTTGGGAGCAGGATTACTATAAAGAACCTGGTAACAAAATAGAAACACAAAATTTCCATTCACAGGTTCAATAAATAGAACATGCAGCAATTTGAAAGAAATGAATGTCAACTGAACTAAATGGTATATAACACTGAGGTTCTCGAAATTGTATCTAGTAACAGGAAGCATGAAATGTTATTTCAAAAGAAATGAGATCAAAGCACATCTAGTGGATGTAAAGAACATAAAATATTAGAGAGACTACTCATAAACCTATATAAGCATAAAATAATGCTAAAAACCCATGGAAAACACACACACACAAAAAAAAAAAAAGAAAAAAAAAAAACCTTTAGTTTTGAAAAATAATTAGAGCAAGATATTAATGACAAAGAAGACATTAAATGTCTCAAAGGAAATGCGAGATTGACACAAACAACTTGTTGAGATGTATCCTACGTAATCTATGAGCTTAACTATTAGTCATTTTATAGATGGATGCTTTTTTCGTCATTCATTATTGGTGAAATTCATTTTAACCAACTCTGGAGATAAAATGTAATTCACCATACATACATACATACATTAGGGGGTGATTTCATGTCACCATATCATTGTAATATAATGAAACCACACTTTTAGAACACCATGTTTGTCGCATTTCTATGACCCCAAATTTTTCATAGGCACTATCTTCATCCCCACAATTAAGCGCAAAAATAAAATATAATTCAATTTGCACCGTACATATGATCAAAATGAGCCCCCTTCCAACAATGAATCTAAACCTTCCATTTGGTGAATTCTAAAATCTAGGCCTTTAGAAATTCAAAATCAATTTTTTCTTTCTTGAATATTGTTCATCTAATGACAACAAAGCCATCTACAAAATTTGGAAAATGAAAAAGTTCCTTCTAAGGCCTAGATCTAAGAATCTCAGCAAATAAACAATCTATTTTAAGTGCTTTAAAAAAACACTCTTTTGGGTGCATTTTCATTTATTTTTTTTGTAATTATTCATCAAAACGAATAGAGCATATGTTTAAAAATTGGGGTCAAACAAATGACCCTAGCATAGCCTTTGAAGGTTTTTTTCATTATATCACTATAAAACCATTGCATGAAATTACTCCCCACACATACACACACCCCACACATGCAAGCTCCATATGGGAAATGCATAAGCAGCCTGTTGATATGTTCTAACTTTTTTTTTTGGCTAAACAAGCTAAGGATCTTTCAGACTTCAATGTAGCATCTTCATCAGCCTTTAATTGGATGACCACAATCCTCTATGGCTGAAGAAGGCCGAGGGGCCCACAGCTGGAATTCACACTCTCACCAGGTGGAATGTGCCATCAGCAAGATTTAAATACGTGTCTCCATTGTGCCAATGGAAACAGATGTACCACCTATAGAGCAAATCCTATTCAAGTAGTTCATTAATCTTCAACAAATAGAATTATAATTTTTATTGGTAAAAAATAACTATTAAAAACTTAAAATTACATAGGAAATCCAAATCTACTATTAAAAAAGGAATGCAATATTGGCATCTCACTCGGACCACACGAAAAAGAATACACCATCACATTGGCATTGGCATTTGCAGCCCTTAGAACATCACAAAATAAATAGACATTAAAATTTCTTTACTTGTTGAAAAAAAAAAGAAAAATCATTCTGCTTCTTGGGGCACTAAGACTGACAAAAAAAAAATCTTGGAACAACTATGGTCTTACTTTGTGGTTTTCTACTTAAAAAGATGGCATGGTGCATATGTATATCTCCATATGGTAAAGACAATCTCAAAGAAGACTACATTTATGACAAAAATGTGTCATCACAAATTCATAGGTGGCAGGTAGACAAATTTAAAGGGGACGATGGAACTTTATGCAGTAAGATCTCATAAGGGACTTTTGTGCTCATGGCTAAATGATGCATAGACAGAGCACATTTTAGCGCAACTTGATCATCCATAGAAGTCTGTTACTAAGGTCTTGATGAAGAAAATAAAAGAAAGTTTTGGTTAAGTTTTGATTTCTTTTGGACTGCATTTTCTTTTTCTTTTCATCTACAGAAGTCTGTTACTGAGGTCTTAATGAAGAAAATAAAAGAAAGTTTTGGTTAAGTTTTGATTTCTTTTGGACTGCATTTTCTTTTTCTTTTTTGTTTTTTAGGTATATTTTGGGAATTTTCATCTACAATGGACTTTTCCATAATTTACAGAAAAGTCAGGGGGGTTCTTTTAAATTTTGGGCCTGGGAAAAATTAGGAGGGAAATGTTTGAATTTTAATTTAAAATCATGCTTGGGAAGTGGTATTGTGCATGGCTTGGGAAAGTGTATTTTGCATGGTTTGACAAGTGGTAGAGTCCATTTAATGTTCCTAGGAAAGTTAAGAGAACTTTAACAAAGAAGGCAAGCCAGATCTATTAAAAGGGGAGACCTTACCCTGCTGGAAATCAATGCTTTTGCTGTAAATCTCAGAAAATAAAAAACTTACTTCCCATTTGGGTGTATTTGGACCCTCATACAAGCCATTGAAACTACACTTTGTTAGCTTCAACCCATTGTCTTTGAATCACAGTTTAGTTCCTTGTTTTCTACCTACTTTTGAGCTATTTCTCTCATTTCTCTCTATTTCCTGCATCAAGTAGTATCAAAACAGGAATCCTCTCTTTTGGACCTTGAATTATGGCCAATAGAGGACAAAATGGAGAAAGTGGAGGTCGAGGAGGAGGAAGAGGTGCTGTACCAAGGGGCAGAATATGAGGACCTATTGAGGAGGTTCAATGAAATGGAGCAATTGTGGGTCGTTTTGCCAACTTTGATCGAGAGTCAGTCACTTACAAAAGTAAGGAATCGAGTAAAGAACGTATCAATCCTTCCACAACCGAAGGGAAACCTACATTAGTGGATAGGTTGGTTCATGGCCTAGCTGGTTCAAATGAAGGCGTGAGAGTGGATGTCCCTGAATTTTTGGGAATTTTTTCAGTCCGATGAGTTCTTCCACTGGTTAGACAGTGTGGAGGCCTTCTTCGAGTGGAAAGTTTTTTCAGAAGAAAGGAAGGTCAAACTTGTGGCTAACCGACTCAAGGGGCATGCCCAAAAAAGGTGGCAGCAGGTGCGAGCCAGTCGAGTGTGAAAAGGGAAAGAAAAGATAGCAACTTGGAGGAAAATGAAGTTGCGTCTTAAGGAGAAATTCATACCCTCTGGTTATGCGCAAGAATTGTTCCAACATTTGTGGGAAAAGGAGGTATCCAGGAGTATACGGATGGATTCTTCCTCCTTGTGAACCAGAATGAAGTCAATGAAAGCAATGAACAGCTCGTTGTAGGTATGTGAGTGGACTGAAACCCCAAATTCAAAACAATCTAGTTCTACAACGGATTTTCAGTCTTGATGAGGCTTATGAAATGGCCTTAAAAGCTGAAACCTAGTTAAGAAATAGTCAAACTGGGGCAGGAAATCAACCACAATTCAATGGGGACATGTGGCAAATCAAAAGCCACGAGATTTGGGTGTGAACCCAAATGAGGCATCTATGGGCAAAGCTCCAGCTGCTAATAGGCCTCTCCAAACCAGAGAACAGGGTGTAAAATATTACAAATGTGGCGTGCATGGCCAGGGGTCGTATGAGTGCTAGAAACGGCAAGCTAGAAC
Organism: Amborella trichopoda; assembly: GCF_054954075.1. Lineage (NCBI taxonomy): Eukaryota > Viridiplantae > Streptophyta > Magnoliopsida > Amborellales > Amborellaceae > Amborella > Amborella trichopoda. Next base: position 34,716,600 of record NC_142348.1, read on the forward strand.
ACCTCTCCCAGATGGGAATGAAGTGAATGAAGAAGACTTTGTCATGGGGCTAGTATTCGATGAGGAGCTGGTAGGGGAAATTGAGTAAGATGCTGCGGAAATTGAGGATGATGAGGGGGATTTCCTTATCATTAGACAACCACTAACTACCCCAAAGGTGATAGATGAATCGTGGCTTCGAACCAACATCTTATGGACTCACTGTACAGTCCTTGGGAAGGTGTGCAACATTATCATTGATAGTGGCAACTGCGGTACTTTGGTGTCTCAAGAAGTTGTTGACAAGTTGAAGTTGACATTTGAGAAACATCCACTGCCCTGCAAAATTTCATGGTTTCGGAAATGTAATGAGACTCCGATAACTTCTCGTTGCTTACTTAATTTTTCCATTGGTAAAACTTTTAATGATTCAGCTTGGTGTGATGTCCATCCAATGGACATATGCCACATCGTTTTAGGTCGTCCTTGGCAATATGATCGAGCTGCCATAAACCATGGGCAACACAGTACAAACTCTTTTTGGAAGGATGGGGTGAAAATTGCTTTGAAACCGTTAAAGGAGGAAAACAAGCCTGAACCCGAGAGTGGAAAAGGAGATGTTGTCCTTACTTTGAACCAGTTTGTTGAAGGCGGCAAATAATAAAGGGTAGTGTATGCTTTGGTAGCCAAAGAAGGGTCTTGCCTAAATGAAATCCCTACAAAAGTTAACCCACTAGTTGAAAAGTTAAAGGATGGGATTACTGATGAACTACCTAATGAGTTGCCAACGACGAGAGCCATTCAACATTGCATTGATTTTGTTCTAGAATCCACTCTCCCTAACTTGCCACATTATCGAATGAGTCCCAAGGAGCACAAGGAGTTACATAGGCAAGTAACGGAATTTTTGTAGAAAGAGCATGAGCCTATGTGCAGTATCTGCTTTGTTAACTCTAAAGAAAGATGGCTCGTGGAGAATGTGTGTGAATAGTAGAGCAATTAATAAAATCACAATTAAATACCGTTTTCCTATCCCTCGACTTGATAACATTCTTGATATGCTATCAGGATCAAGGGTATCTTCTAAAATTGACTTGAAAAGTGGTTATCACCAGATTCGTATAGACAAGTGGAAGATTGTGTTTCAGACACGAGAGACTTATATGAGTAGCTGGTCATGCCCTTTGAGCTCTTTAATGCTCCAAGCACTTTCATAAGAGTAATGAACCAAGTGCTTTGCCTATTCTTTGGCAGGTTTGTAATGGTGTACTTCGATAACATCCTCATTTACAGTGCAAGCACTGATGAAAATTTGTTGCATTGAAAGCAGGTGTTTAAGGTCCTTCGAAATATTTGTTCCTGTTCATTCCTATCACAACAAGATGGACTTTACCTAGGATGAGAATGGACCAACTATTAAATCTTGGTTGGAAATTTCTTTTACCTATTGCTCTAGGTAATCTATTACTGACAACTTCTTCCCAACTTTTTTCGCTGTAATGTAATAAAATAGAAGATTCTAGATTCATAATCTCTCTCAAGCAAGAGAAAGAAAGATTATTCATGAATATCAACAATATGTTCCCTATGGTGACTGGGTTCATGAATTATGGTCAACAAGCAGTGCGAGCTGCAAGATATATTGGTCAAAGTTTCATGATTACCTTATCTCACGCGAATCGTTTACCTGTAACCATTCAGTATCCTTATGAAAAATCGATCACATCAGAGCGTTTCCGGGGGCGAATCCACTTTGAGTTCGATAAATGCATTGCTTGTGAAGTATGCGTTCGTGTATGCCCGATAGATCTCCCCTTTGAGCTCTTTAATGCTCCAAGCACTTTCATAAGAGTAATGAACCAAGTGCTTTGCCTATTCTTTGGCAGGTTTGTAATGGTGTACTTCGATAACATCCTCATTTACAGTGCAAGCACTGATGAACATTTGTTGCATTGAAAGCAGGTGTTTAAGGTCCTTCGAAAAGAACAGTTATTTGTAAACCTCAAAAGATGTTTATTTTTTATTGATTGTTTAGTACTTTTGGGTTTTCTAGTGTTAAGTGAATGGTCAAGATGGATCCTACTAAAGTACAAGGCATTGTGACTGGCTGCCACCCAAAACAGTGACTGAGGTGAGAAGTTTTCATGGTTTAGCAACATTTTACAGGAGGTTTATCAGAAACTTCAGCAGCACAATAGCACCCATAACTGATTGCATGAAGAAAGGGGTGTTTAAGTGGACTTTAGCTGCTGAAAACAACTTCAAATTAGTGAAAAAAGAACCCGTGGAAGCACCATATGTGAGTATTGGACTTCTTTCCTCAATAGCTTTCTTCCTATTCTTCTCCATAACCCCCGTTCTGGGACGAATTCCGAACAGAATGACTGGGTACCCAAGCCTAGTTAGGTTTACAAGATCGCTTTTTTGTGTCGACAACAGCAAATCAGAACTTTGGCAGACTGATAAAGCAAAAATGGGTCGAATACTCAGAAAATGTGACAAGTGCTCCTGTCCTTGCACTTCTAGATTTTGAAAAGGTCTTCCAAGTGGAGTGTGGTGCCTCGAAGGTGGGAATTGGAGGTACCCTAAGTCAATAGGGCAGACCTGTTGCCCTTTTAACGAGAAATTGCGTAGGACAAAGATTAATTATTCTACTTATGATGTGGATATCTATGCAGTGGTTCAAGCTCTGAGACATCGGAAGCACTACCTCATTCAGAGAATTTATCTCATTTACAATGAAGCTTTGACGTATCTGAGTGCTCAAAAGAAACTGAATCGTAGGCAATGCTAAGTGAGTCTCTTACTTACAAGAGTTCACTTTTGTGGTCGGCCATGAAATAGGCAGCCAAAACAAAGTGGCTGATGCCATCAGCCAGAAGTGTCACCTCCTTGGTACTTTTGCCACCTCACTTGTAGGATTTGAGTCCCTACCTTAGGCTTATAGTATTGAGTACTGACCCTTACTTCTCTAAGATCCTTGAGTAACTTGCACAAGGAGAAAGGGTATGCCGTTTTTGTTTTGAAGGATGGATTTCTCTTCAAAGGGAGTCGGCTTTGCATTTTCGAGGGGTCATTTCACATCCAAATCATGGGTGAGATGCATGGTGGCAACCTTAGTGGTCACTTTGGGTGGGATAAGACCACAACTCATGCGAAATAATAGTAGTTTTGGCCCAAAATAAGGAGAGATGTCACCCAGTTGGTCAAGCGTTGCGCAGTTTGCCAATTGGCAAAGGGTTGGTCTTCAAACACTGGTCTTTATACTCCCTGACCTATCCTAGACCGACCATGAATAGATGTGATTATGGATTTTGTGGTAGGACTTCCCCACACCTCGAGAGTGTTTGACTACTATCTTTGTGGGGGTAGATAGGCTCTCTAAAGTGGTCCACTTTATCCTTTGCCAAAATACTTTAGATGCGACCCGAGCGGCTGATCTCTTTTTTAAGGAAGTGATTCGCCTTCATGGCATGCCAAAGACCATCACTTCCGACTGAGACAGCCATTTTAGGAAAACCTTGGGAAAAATCTTAGGCACTAAACTGCAGTATAGCAATACCTACCACCCCCAAACTGATGGCCAAACCGAGGTCGTCAACTAGAGCCTTGAAGATTTGTTGAGAAGCCTTGCCAGGGACAAGCCTTCTCAATGGGATTGAGTTTTACCTTTGGCAGAATTTGCCAACAATAGTTCCCTTAATCGGTCCACGGGGAAAGCTCAATTTGAGGTGGTCTAGGTAATCCACCAAGCAAGGTGCTCGACACAATCCCTTTGCCCGAAAGGTTCAAGCTAGCAATGATGTGGAAGCTTTGGCTAAGAAAATTCAAGACCTCCATCGACAAGTTTGAAAAGACTACAAAAGTGTTTTAACATGTACAAAGCTGATGCCTACTTGCACAGACATGAACAAACCTTTGAAATAGGAGACTTGGTAATGGTGTACCTTAGGCATGAGAGCTTCCTAAGAGGGAGTTATCATAAGTTTAAATATTAGAAAATTGGCCCTTGTCAAGTGCTTCAAAAGATGGGGCAAAATGCCAACAAAATAGAGCTTCCTCATGGACATGAAATTTCTCCTCTATGAGAATCATGGGGAGGTTGATGTGGAAGGTAGTGCCAGTTGGGAAACACATCTACCTAAGCGAGAGGGGACAAGGTAGAAAGGATCTTGGACAGCCGCATCATCGCTACCCGTCGAGGGAATTACGGTTAGTATTTTAGTACAGTGGAGGGCCCAGCCTGATGCAAAGATCTTGTGGATTTGTAAAGAAGAAATGATGACGATTGATCTAAAAGCCCTTGGGGAGTTCATTGCCGGTTCGAACTCAAGGGCAAGTTCTCTTTAACCCCGGGAGATTGATGAAGAAAATAAAAGAAAGTTTTGATTAAGATTTGCTTTCTTTTGAATTACATTTTCTTTTTCTTTTTTCTTGCAGGGGTATTTTGGGAAATTTCCTCTGTAATGGTCTCTTCTGGGATTTACAGAAAAGTCAGGGAGTTCTTTTAAATTTTTGGGCATGGGAAAAATTAGGAGGGAAATATCTGAATTTGAATTTGAAATATTGCTTGGGAAGTGGTATCGTGCATGGCATGGGAAAGTATATTTTGCATGACTTGAGAAGAGGTAGAGTCCACGTAATATTCCTAAGAAAGTTACGGGAGCACTGACTTAGAAGCCAAGCCAAATCTATTAACAGGGGAGACCTTACTCTGCTGGAAATCAATGTTTTTAATGTAAATCTCAGAAAATCAGGAACTTAGTTCCCATTTGGGTGTCTTTGGACCCCCATATAAGCCATTGAAGCTAGGCTTTGTTAGCTTCAATCCATTGTTTTTGAATTACTGTTAAGTTCCCTTGTTTTCTACCTGATTTTGAGCTATTCCTCTCTTTTTCCTGCATCAGGTTTTGGCTAGCACTAAATTGTTATCCACTATCAGTCTAAATAATACCTTCTGAATTCATCTTAAATACAATGTAATTGTGAAAAGTGCATGGACATGGACATAAATAGGAAAGGATATTTTGAGTCATGTAAGAAGGGAAGACAATGATTGACAATTTTTTTCCTATTTTTTTTAAGGAGAAACAAAAAATTAGATTTATTTATGAAGCTAATTTGTAAAAGTCTCCCAGAGAAAAGTACAGATAGGAGCTAGTCTCTAGAGAATCCATATACCATCTCTCGACGATCAGTTGAAACTCGTGGAGCACCCTTCACAAACTCTTCCATGGCTGTGAGAAAAAATGAAGGCGACTGCATCGTTTGTCAGAAAGTAAATAACTACAAGCCATAGGTGAGAAGACCAATTGAATTGAACCTTCATATTACACAGCATGATAAAAACACAACCAGATACAAAGAAACAAAAGCTCTAACCTGTTCAATTTTGACAAAGCTTTCAGCACCCCGAGGATCAAGCCCCTTACATACTTCATAAAATTCAGACAAATTTGACGCATAAAACAATGAAAAGAAATAGTAAAAGCACAAGTCCTGAACAGAAATTCGCCCAAAAAATAATTTGCAACCTCATCCAACACAATAATTTGTATGAGTAAATCCAACTTATAAAAGGAATAAAGGAAGAACCTGCTGTCTGGCCTTCCAGTATATGTCAAGAGCCCTCAAAGTATGATGTTGTTTCATTCCAAAGAACTGATATGATAACCAATAACAAGTTGGTATTCACAATGATTTAAGGAAGGCTTAATGATCACATCAGCAATTTGTTACTACCTTGTCGACTAAATTGAAAGTGGCATCATTAATTGCATTGAAAATCCTAGTACTTTCCCCTGCAACCTGGGAAAATAGAACAATATCAAGCATGCAAAAGAAATCATGGTAATCTATAATTGATCCTATCAATGCAACTCCAAATAGTATACATCAAATCAGGCAATTAATACTTACCAATGAAAGAGCCAATTGGATAATACAATTAGTTCCAGCTGCTCGTTGTGGCTGTGCAAACAGATGCCATCAGTATCCTGGAAGAAACTACATCAAGCCACATACCTAAGAAAAAGAAACTATATCAAGAGCTTCTGGGCCTCTTACTTTAAGTGACAGAAAAATACGAGTTTAGATCAATACAATCCATAGAATGCATATAAGGGATGTAGAAGTCATGATTATCCAACATGAAGCACCATCACAGATTACCTGGCAAGCAAGAAGACGAGAAAGTAGTTGCTGCAAAGATGGTAATTGTAAGTCAGCCGTGTCGAGTTCCCCCATCCTCTGAAAAGTGAAAAACCAGTTTGTTGGTGCAAATATCACAATGATTTTCATGCAGCAAATGCTCAAGGCATCTTCAATATTATAGGAAACCAAATAGCATACAAACACTTCTATCATGGAAACAAATAATTCTCAAAATAATTCATTATATATTTCATCAGACCACAAAAATTCATTTTACAATCATTTTAAAAGGAATTTAAACTTTCAAGAATTCTTTAGAACCTTGGTCTTGCCCATTTGGAAGGACACATTCAATGAGTTACTGATTTCACCATTGTGCATAAGCCCTCTAGGGCATTTTGATGACTACCATAAATCCCATAAATCAACAGTTCAGGTATCTTCATTGAACCACTTGTGTTAAGAGTTTTAATCAAAGAATTTTTTTTTATTATATAGACCAAGGAAAACAATTACATTTTGCATTCTCATATTTCTCACCAAGCTTTATCATTCTTTGTGTTGGATTTAAACTCCACAAATTCCATGAAAATATTTGAGGATATACCAACTTACATCATTCACTTAGATATTCTCAATTTGAGAAGCAGCATAGATCTGATAAACCAAAACAATCAAGGTATGTGCCTTTCATACCAGCACACGTACTGTACTTTCATTGAATGTGCCAGGCACATTTGTTGATTACTAAAATTTGAACTTTCGAATACATATTGTTCTATTTTTTTCTCTCTCTCTCTTTTTTTTCCTTTGAGTAAGGATTATAACAATATGGATACAGTAATGCGATTATGATTTTAAAGAATCTATTCAAAAGAAATAGGACCACAATATAACAGTTTATAGAAAAGAAAGTCAAGCAACTCAACATCTTTCTCTCCCTTGAGAAATGCTTTCCATTAAATAGAGGGAGTCCAGGCAAAGACAAGATTGAGTTTGTTGAGACTGTTTGAATAACTCAGCTGTATGAGGATCTTTACAGATCTTATCTTCACTTAAAATGTCTCCTTTATCCTTCTGATCCATATGCTTAATGCCCCGAGTCTAGTTGAGCATAGGGGGAAGCACAAATTCCAACTTGCTGTGACTGTCACTGAAAATGATACAAGGGAGACTTTTTGGTGAAAATGTTGGCTGACTGACGAAGGATGGGACAAAAAAAACACAAAAAGAACGAGCTGCAACCTTCTCTCTCCAACAAAGTCGTCCAATTCTGTATTTAGCATGGCCATGGAAAACTGGATTAGAACTCATATAAGTGGCACTCAAGTTACACAATGATTGAGATAAACAGCTAGGTCACATATCGAAAAGGCTATCCATGAGAGTTCAGTGGTTCTAACAGCCAGAGAACAATATTTGGCTTCTAAGCTTGGCCTATTCCATGGTCAGTTGTTCCTTTACAGTCCATGAGACACAATTTGATCGAAGAAAAATAGCATAACCTGATATCGATTGTTGAGTAACAGGGCATCCGGTCCAATCAGTGTCAGAGGAACCATACAAGGCCAATGAACTATTGGCATGAAGAAATAAGCCATGATGAATGCTTCCCTTTATATAGTGTAAAATATGTTCAACTACGTTAAAATGTTCAATGATAGAGGCATGCATAAACTAACATACATCATTGATATTGTATGCAAGGCAGGATATATCATGGGATCAGGAATTGGGGTGCATGTAGAATGCAACAGCTAGCCAGCAAGAATAGGAGTTGTTTTTTGTTTGCAAGTCGTATCAGCACATGGGCTGGCAACAGGCTAGGCCAGCGTTGGCTCTAGCCCGGCCCTGGTGTCAAAAGGCCTAACCCAAGACCAACCCTAGGCCCGGGCCGGGCCGGGACGGGCTTGGCCTAATACACTTGAAGGGAAAAAGGAAAAGGAAGGGGAAAAAAATGGAAACAAAGGCCTGGACAGGGCAGGTCCTGTGCCTTGACCCAGGCCCACTCGGCCATACCCACGGCCATTGTGGTCCAGACCCTAGTTTTATAGGGCTGGACTACTCAGCCCATTGCCAACCCTAATCAGCATGAGCTAGAAGTTGTGCAGCCAACTTTGAGATAAAAACAGCCTAAAGGAAGAAGTTGCGATATCAAGTCCCTAAAACGATAAGATAGCCCAAGGTCCAAGGCAAATTCATGAGCAAGATCCGCAATAATTGTCTATAGAAGAGAGTCATTATCCCTTGCAAGGAAGAAATCATCCATATAAAGGAGGATCAATATCCCATTCGAAGTACTTAAGATAAACACCGAACTACTACTGATAGAGATAGATGATGAAATAATCAAACCAGGCTTGTGGAGCCTGTCTAGTCCCATAGATGGCATGATGGTGCTTACAAAAATAATCAAGATGAGATGAATCAATGCATCTAGGTAGTTGATCCATATATACCTCCTCTTGAATATGACCATACAAAAAGGCATATTTAACATCCAATTATCAAATGAGCCAATGGTTAGTTGTTGCAATAGTGATCACAATAGTAGCCTTTATGACAGGGCTAAATGCTTCATCGAAGTCTACCCCATGCATTTGATTCTTCCCCTTGGTCACAACATAACTTGGTTTTGTAAACCTATTTGAACCAATGATGTTCGTGTTATGCTTCCACAAAACAAGAAGTGTAGCAATCTCCTTATCCACGGCAGCCTTCCAATGAGGTAACTTAAGAGCAGCTCTCAAACTCTTTGGTTCATTGGCAATATCAAGGGAAGCGACGAAAGTACTATGCGAAGAAGTGAGGGATTGAATATCACACCATCATGAGAGGTTGTAGTGCATGGAGAGGGCCATTATGACCATGTCGAGTGTGTTAACAAAGAGTGGATATTTGTAGAAGAATAACCGCCACCATTTGTATGAGAGGGACTTGATGGTGAAAAACATATTTCATCTCTAAGGCACTTAATACTATTGAGCCACCGCAAGGGTGGCCGTTTCCATTGAAACATCATTGTGGTAAGAGCGACATTATTGAGCAAACCTGGTTCAATCACTCAAGTATCATACGATAAAGAGATGGTAGGAGAGATTGCCCACCATCATCTATGTTATGGAAGAAAACCTTTGGCAAGATAGCATTGTCCATTGTAGAATGAGATCCAGATTTCTTCTGATGGTCGAAGAGCTCAGACTTTGATAACTACCAACTCATCAAAAATGACATGACCAGTGAAGTGAAGCCGTCCTGAGGGTGGACGAAGGCAGCAAAATCTTTTGTGATGATCATTATAACCCAAGAAAGACACATAGGTGTGATTTTTGGTGAGAATTCATTCCGTTGTATAATTACACAAATTTGGGAAGAAACATCCAAATGTCCTTAATTGCCTATAGTCAGATATATTTCCAAAGAGCTTGAAGTATGGAGAATGCTTGTCGCTAACAGCCGCAGCTATTTGCTCAATCAAATGCACAACAGTGGAAAATGCTTCAATCTAAAGATTTTTTGAAACATTGCTATGAGAAAGGAGAGTTATCCCATCCTTGTTATTTGTCTATGTTTTCTTTCAAATCACCCATTTTGTTTTTGGAACATAACGAAGTATCCCACAATCACCAGGTGATTCAAAAGTTGTGTTTGTGAATTCACCCCGCATCACACTAGAAAATCTTAATCCTTTTGTCAGTATTTTCAACCATTTTTTGAAACTTGATAAAGTAATCATAAAACTTAGATCTTCTTTTTAATGAATAGAACCATTTGCATGAACAAAATCATCAATGAAAATAAATTAATAACAAAATCCGTATATATAAGATATTGGTCCAGGTCCCCAAACGTCCAAATAAACTTTACAAAGAGGAGCAGAAGCAAAACATTCATTGAGCTCGAATGGTAACTTATGACTCTCACCCATCTAGCAGTACAAATAGATCAATCTTTATGTCAAGTTTTGGAGCAATTAGAATGGAACGAATTTTCAATGCATTGTATTACCTAAAACGTGGAGTATTTCTAGAGGATACAAGAGGTTTCAATCCCTTGATTGTATGGATCTATCTAACAAAAATAGAAAATATACTATGCTTATCCTACTAAATTAGAAAGTGTACATGAATACAAGATTTGAATTTCAATTCGAAAATATTGGTAACTCCCAACACTCCCCTCAAGTTGGAGCGTAAACATTGAGTACGCCTAACTTGCCTGTGAGAAACTGCAATTGCTCTTTTCCATGAGCTTTTGTGAATATATCGGCTCATTGAAAACCAGTTGGGACATGAACAGTATGAATGAGGCCCTGTTGAATTTTTTCACAAACTATACGACAATCAATTTTCAGATGTTTTGTTTGCTCATGGAAAACTGGATTGGAAACAATATGTATGGCTGACTTCTTGTCACAATAAAGCATCATGGGGCCACTATCAGGAATGCCAAGATCAGACAAGAGGCATTTTAGCCAAGTAAGTCCACAAGATGCAACTGCCAAAGAACGATACTTCGCTTCTGCAGATGATTGTGAAACTGTTTGTTGTTATTTAGTTTTTCAAGATATAGGACTGTCTCCTAACATAATGCAGTAACCAGTAGTCAAGCGTATGGTCATTGGGAAACTAGTCCAATCAGAGCCACAATAGGCAGAGAGTTGTAGACTACTATTAGCAGAGAGCAAAATTCCTTAGCCAAGTGTCTTTATCAAGTAACAAAGAATTCGAGTAGCGACATCTAAGTGTGATTTTCGAGGTTGATACATGAATTGACTAAGGATGCAGACAATGTTTGGCCTTGTAATTGTGAGAAACATAAGTCAACCATTCAACTGTCGATAAGGCATGGGGTCATTTAAAAGAGGTTCATTTTTGGCATTCAATTTTAAATTTTGTTCCATTGGTAAAGCAACAGATTTTGCAGCCAAACGACCCATATCTTGAAGAATCTCAAAAGTGTACTGCCTTTGTGCAAAAAGAATTCCTTTTCTCATCATTGTTTCCATATCTTAATGATAATTTTTCATATTCATCTTTATCTCATCATTGTTTCCATATCTTAAGGCACAAAAGAGAAAGATTTCCACATCCTCCTTTTCTCAACATTGTTTTTTCTTAGTTTGTTTAAACCTCCTAAAGTTGGTAATAATTAGATCTTGCATTTTTTTTATTTTTTATTTTGATTCCCCCTATCTCAAAAGTTGTGCAACAAGTCATTCCTGTTTTTTTCCCCCTTATTTTTTGATTCAAATCTCCTAAAATAGGTACTTATTCCCAACTCAACCCCAATTGTGTCCAACTATGAGAGAGAGAGAGAGAGTACCGACAATCTAAAATTTGATAAATATGAAAATTTAACCTAGTTGATTATAATAATACATATAGGAGCAATAAAAATTTACCTATATCTTACATATGGGAGCAATAAAATTAACCTATCTAATTTTCTTGAAGAAATAAAAATTAAGCTATCTTATTATATATAATATATATTGGAGATATAAAATGCAAGAGAGAGAAAGATCTGCGTGTTAAGGAAGACTTGAATGGAGTTGCTATTTGAGATATGCAAGGTTGTTTTTTATAGTGTTGAGCCATTCAAATCATTTTTCTCAAAAAATAGAGACATAGTTACCGAAATCAAATGATCTGACCGTCATACCATTGGCCGATGACATGGAGGTTTGGTCTAGAGTAAAAATTGAGTTTAGTAAAAAAATCTGATCAAAACCAGTATTTAATTGGTCCAGTATAGTTTTGGCCGGTCTGAGCAACTTCTTTCAGTCGTTTGGATTGGCTCAACAAAATGGGGATGTCTTTTGTCTAATATGCTACATATATTTAAAGGAAAATATTTCCATACCTCCCATTTTTAAGTTTTATATCTCAATAGACACAAGGTTTCAAAACATATCTTGGGTCATAAAAATTCTAAGCTTTATATCTTTTAACCCAACTTTATCCCCTTTAAACCTACTTTTTTGCCCCAAATAAATATAAGAAAGACAAATCTTTTTTATAAACACCATCATTTCTCTCTCTTCACGTGATTTTCCCTTAAATATCTTTCTAATTATTTTTCCACTCTCTCTCCCCCTGTGTCTCTCACTCTCCCCTGATAGAGAGATAAAGAGGGTGAATGTTAGAGAGAGAAATTTTGGGGGAATATATCACGTAAAGAGATGAAGAGTTTAGAATGGGCATGTCTTTTTTATATTTGTTAGGGTTAAAAAAATAGTTCAAAGTGGGTAAAGTTATTTAGGGGGTTAGAAGATATATTTTGAATCATTAGGTCTATTGAGATATAAAAAAAAAAACAAGGAAGTACGAGAGTATTTTCCCTAACTGGTCCAGAACCTTCGCCAGTTTAGTGCTCAATCCAATCCTCATAACATTAAATAAAAAGATGCCTTTTTTTTTTAGGAAGCAATCCATGAAAGGGTTAGGTTTGTTTAAGTAATAAATGAAAATAACAATAATATGCTAGATAACTACAAAAGAGAATAAATCATGATGCATAGGAAATAATGTTATCAGAATTGGACCAAACTGAAAAGGTGTTCAATACAGTTTAATTAATAACATATTGACAGGTCAGGAAACCGGTCAAACCATTTAAAAATGTTCTAACCACAAAATGTGTCCATCTATTTTCATAAGTTACATTAAAAATTGATATTTCTCAAGATGTAGTTTATTATGAAACCAAACCAATTTGGGTCTGTATAGTGATCTAACCAGTCAAACGAGTTAGTTTGGTTTGGTTTTCTTAATAACACTAATACACTTATATAAATGAGGGAAGAAGATATGGAAAAATGAAAAGGCAAAAAATTATAAAATTGTTTATATATGGGGAGGAGTTGTGTAGACCACGTGTCCGTACATAAATGTGCATAATGTCTTCATCATCATCATCGCCTTTTTCCCAATTAATTGGAGTCGACTATATGAATCTAAATCCGCCACTCTGCTCTATTAAAAGTCATACTCTCAGTGAGGCCATAAGTCCCCATATCTTTTCGAACTTCTTCCAACCACGTCATTTTGGGCATATGCCTTGCCCTTTTGAATCCTTCTACTTGAAGAACTAGTTCGTACCTCCTAACAATTGCTATACTTGGTCGGTGCCACACATGGTCAGCCCACCTAAGTCTACTATTTCTCATCTTATCACTTATTAGTGCCACACCTAAATTCTCCCTAAGGGATTCATTTCGAACTCATTTCCTTATTGTCTACACTCATCCATCTCAATATCCTAATCTTGGCTACACTCATTCTATGAGTATATTGTTTTTTGTCTGCCCAACATTCCACCCCATAGAGCACAGCTAATCCCACAGTCGTCTTGCACAAAGTAATAAACATATATATAACATACTCTTACAAGAGCACCCTATATACTTACACTATTGCGCAAAGGAACTACTCATATATTGGAGGAAAAAGTTCATAAAAGGGTAAGACCTTAAACAATTAAATAAGGGTGCACCTCCAAAATTCACTAGAAGAGGTTGTGTGACTGCCCAATATCCTCAAATCGGTCTTCTCGAACTCAAGATGCATTAACATGAAAAAAAAAATTGGATTTCGAATCTTAGAAATAATGCATCCTATAATGCACTTTCCGAACCATAAAATTTCAAGATTGTCAAGCAATCTTAAATCTTCTCGATCTACACTGTTTTTGAAGCTTTAAACCTTATAATTAGATATGAAAATAAATTTTCAGGCCATCACAAAGTTTTTCGATATTGAAACAACATCCTTCGTCACTATTTGATGATACGTCTTATTTTGATAGAACCTCAGCCTTATACAAACCACACCCTATATTAGAATTGTATACTATGGTACTATTTATCTTTGTTACAAGTAGGTCACAGTTGTTACTAGCCATTAGATGTCAAGCTAGATGGCTTAGGGTGCGAAACAAAGTTCGGGATTTTTCTTTCATTTTTTTTGAAACTTTGATTTTAGCCAATGCACACCCACAATCACCCAATTTGAAATATGATGGACAAGAGTCATTGGGACCTCCTTATATTAAAAGTAAATGGTCTCTTTATATACTTTCCCCATTTCAAAATGGGTAATTGTAATAGCACCATTCAATAGACATAAAGTTCTAAAAGAAAAATTCTTAGACTTCATGACTTACCCCATGCCATTCACATAAGAAAATCCCATAATATGTGGAATTGGGTTGATATTGATAAGTTTCAAATAGAAATCTAATAAGATTAGGACTCTTGGGTATATCTCTTGGTTCTTGAGATATATGTAACATCTGTGGAAAGTTTCCTATTTAGTGTAGACTCCTAATATACATATGGGATGAAAGAAGAGATAATAGGTGTGCCCTAGTTTGGTCACCATATGGAAAAGCTAACTTCCTCTAGAGAGAGAGGCATGGGCTTTCTATGCAAGAGAGGCATGGGCTTATGTGCAAGAGAGTCAAGGCCTCCTTTCAGAGAGAATAACTCATCATATGGAGAGAAACACCACAAACATGCCTTCTGAGAAGAGTTTCATATAGAGACAAACGTCATGCATGTGCCTCCTGTAAACCCTAAAAATAAGTATTCATAGATCCGCAAGATCTGTACTACTTTTTTATTTTCAAATCATATTGTTGGAGTTAAAAATCAATTTTAGATCCATCATGGAGATTTCCATTACCGAAAGTGCTTTTCTAATAAGGATTCGATATGAAGCTTTATTTTGTTTTTATAAAGCCTAGGCCTTATAGAAACTTCGTACTTCAGGGAATCATATTCACTCAGACAAGGTCAATACAAAAGCACTATTTTCCCCAAGCAATAACTTTTTTTCACTCATTCAGAGTCATTTCATTCCCTAAACTTTCGTCAATTAAAAATCATGTTATGATAGATCTACCAGATTTGTGGGTCTATTTTTTGACTCAATGCCCCACTTTTGCATATCAGAGTTCTAGAAATTGATATTCTTGATTTTGAACCAACATCTCCCTTATTGCAAGTCTGATCATTTCAAACTGACTCAAAACTCATACATAGAAAATTGATTAAAATAAATTGTCAAGAAAATGGGATTAAAAAATGTCTACTTTTATGATTTCAATTCTGTGTTTAAAAAATGTGTACAGTTTTCAATTGTTTTGATGATTTTTTAAGAGAAAATTGTGCATATATCTGTTATTTAAAAGTTACAACTTTTCTGTTATTACCACTCTCGTCATGTTATACCTGTTATTACAACATTTGCTCAGAAATTTTTAAAATGATTGAATTGCCCTTTTTTGAATTTCCAAGTTTCAAATTGTACATTTGCACCAACTGACACAGATTGAACTTTTCAGTTTCTAAATATCCAAAGATTTTATATTTTTCCAATTTTCGAAACCCATTTTAAAACTTTTCAAATGTTTAACATATGAACATTTTCTTTTAGAGACCCCCAACATTTTTGGATTTTGAAAATCCATAATTCGTTTCAAAATTAAATTTTCAGATTTTGAAATTCAGAAATTGCAATTTTCAGATTTTTCAAAATCTAAAAATTGCTTAAAATACAAAAACTACAATTTTTGCCTTTTAAAATCGAAAAATTTCATTTTTAGTGCCCCCACAATTTCATATTTTGAAAATATAAAATTCGTTTTAAAATTAAATTTCAGATTTTCAAAATCCAAAAATTAAATTTTAGCCCCTACTATTGAAAATCCAAATTTTTTTGTGAAGAAACAGAAAAAGAAACGAAGCCCGGACTACCCTCCATGATCTGAAAGCCCACAATTTCGGATCTTGAATACCTTTTTTTTTTTTGGACCACGAACATTCGAAATAAGGGCAATTTTAGAGAAAAATTTAGGGCTCCTATAAACATATATACATGTAAATTAATATATAAAAAATTAAATATAATAAGTGGAAATTTTTGGAAATATTTGTTGGATTTATGTGGCCTTAAAACCTTATGAGTGCTTGTAAAATGAAATAATATAGTGGAACATGAACTCAGTGGGAGTGTGGTCCCTCGTGAACCATACTAAGCAAACAATGTTTGTAGATATCGGACTGTGCTTGACGATCTAGGTCAGTCGGTTGGAAAAAACCCATGTTACCTGAGCATGAAGAACAAACCGATGAGGGTTTATGAGTTAGCCCCTGATGAGGTCGGAGAACATGCCCGGATGAGTGAACCAAGGGCCTGTGTAGCCATTGTGTGCGATGGTGGCCTACTGAGATGGGGGCCAAAACCTTATCCATGTTCCATCACACGGCATGCATATTGATAGATCGTTCGGGAAAGCCAGATATCCACCTTTGGGTGAAGCGTATACATGTGCGAGAGATACCCCTATGCGCCATAGAGCTGTGGTCGCATCAGGTCGTGGTGACCTTAACTCGTCTCTAGGGGAGGACCTCTAATCTACAGACTGAGATTGTGACCCCTTGATTCATCGACCTGACTTGGGTGACCTACTAATGAGCCCCTGCTTGGACTGTGGGTCATAAAAAACACTTGGTCGGTTCAATAAAGCTAGCGTGGTCTGTTGTCCATAGTTGAAGGTGGAGTACCCCGTTATTACAGATTGGATTTCTAAAACCATATGGATCTTTTTTCCATCATATTAATTTAATTGTGTTCATTTTATTATTGAAATGATTTTAGTTTTATTATTTGAATTTTTATGAATATCTCAATATTTTATTTGTGATTTTTGGACTTATAAAAATACAGTTATTGTTCTTACAAAGTTGTAAAAATTCAAATGTATATTTTAAATTATTTTATTCAATTTTAAAAATAAATGAGGTCAAATCTTTGAAGGGACATATTGACCATGGCTTTATCTATTTTTTAGCAAGTTTGTTTTAAAGAGATAAAATCAATTTGAATTGATATCGATCTTACCTTATTTATATTTGGTAGTATTTATCTACTTGATATTATTTGACATATCCTTATGGAATATGTGACATGGATCGTGCAATTTTATAGAATGCATGATATTTATTTTATTTAAATATATTGATGAGAAAATAGTTTAAGGAAAGGATGATAATCGTCCAAGCACCTTCCATAATATTGATGACCCATCTATGAAATGGATGGCTCAGATCTCTCACCCCACAAGTCACCCTTGATCGACAGTCTATGTTCAATCTCACAAGAAGAAGCAAGTCAAGGAAAACCCTAAGAAACCATAATCTTGTTCAAACCTATAAAACAGGGATTGTCTCTACCCAAAATCTCTACACCTTATTTTTCTATCTCTCTCTCTTAATAAAATTTATTTGATTGAATTGACACTTCCAATTTAATTTCTTTCTTTTTTTTTTTTTATTCCGCACGAGCCATAGCAATTGCCCCTACCAAGGCAACTAAAAGAATTATAGAAATGAGTTCAAATGGAAGAAAAAAATCAGTTGATAAATGAATCCCAATTTGTTGTACGTTACTTGTAAGGTCCTGCTCTATGATCTGATTTGATCTTGTAGTCCAAATAATCCCGTACCATGACGTATCTAGAATAGTATCTATCTCTCTCTCTTAATAAAATTTATCTATTTCATGTGTGATCTCTCTCTCCCATATTGTCAAAAAACCTAAGGGTTTAGGTTATGGAGTTCTTCTCTCATATCTCTCAAATATGGATTTATGGCTATGCGTTTTAGAATTTAGCAAAAAGAAAATTTATCTCTCTCAAACTAGGTTGCTAAGAGAATTCACCTAGGGTTTGAGTTTATGATCAAAGGGATTCATGTTCCATTGGTGTGGCTTGGCCGAAATTTACTTTTTCGATTTGAGATTGAAACTAGACCGTTGATCCAACGCCATCGGATGGTGGTGACTCGGTGTGGGGTGTAATAAGCCCGGTTGAGGTAATCTCCGGCACTCTTCCTTTTGTTTCTTGCAATCTTATCGTTTATTCTCAAGCATAGTGCATAGTTATTTCAATGGCATCAAGTTGTTAAGATCTTGGTTTTATTGTTATGCTGATTTTATTTTGAAATTTATCTTATTATAATAAAGACCACATGTAAGTAATCTTTTGCTAAAAGAAAAGGGTGAAGAAAAAAAAAAAAAACGGTATTCTCTTATAAAACATCACATAGGTCTTTCTCTCATTGGTATCAGAGCTATTGTTACTTGATGCCATTAGTTATCTTTTATCTTTATTGGGTTTAGATGAAGCTTGTGAATGAGATATAAGAAAGCTAATGACATTTGTGGTCTAGAAATACACCTACGGTTAAGAATTATTGAAATATTTCAACACAGAAAAGGCACTCTACATAATAAGTATTACAGGTCAGTTTGGAGTAGAGATATGAAGAATATAATGAGGTATTTTTCTATTATCTACTTCAGTGATATCTTGTGTATTTAAGAGTAGGATTTACCTGCAAAATCTCAGTGGGAGATCTAGTAGAAATTCAGAGTTATGGACTCAACAAAGAAGGGTGTTAGTTCTAACCATGCAAAATCCAAGAACTTTCCATTGAGTTGCGTGATTTTTCCCATCAATCATATGATTTTATTTTTTGTTGAAATTTTAGAGTAACTCACAAAATTGAGCTACTTTCAAGCAAAAAAAGTTTCATCATGAAATTTCTTATGGTTTGAAAGATATGATCAATTTATTGAAGGGTGCGCATGTGTTGTTTTCTACAACGAAAACTATTTCCATGACTTGGAAGTCATGATTTTATTTCTATACTTAACAGAATGTTTTATGGGCTACACTAAATGTTTAGACTTTTATTCTGAGTCTATTTTCTAATAAACTTTATTTGAAAGAGAAATATTTGCTAGAAGAGAGGAATAAAAATTTTGGATTGAAGAGAGATCATCCTGAATTTTTTGTAATTTGGTATGTTATTCATTGAAGACATGAATATCTATACTTATCAAGCCTACTTAACAAAGTAATATAAGGATTGTAAAAATATATGTGTTATTATTATGTGTGTAATTTCAAACAAATTTGGTTTAAAAGAGAAACTCCATTATGGTAGAGAGAAAAGACAATTTTACTAGATAGTGTTCATCTTGGAATTCTGTAGTATGATTTATTTTGTGATGTGAAGGCTACTTATTTATTTCTCTTAAGGAAAGTATTATTAGGGATTCAAACTATAATGTTATGATTTGGTTTTCAGTCTAGTTTTCAACAAAAAATCTTTCTAGAAGAAATTATTTGAGAATTGAGAGAAATAGTTTTTTATTGGGAGGTGCTCAATCTGATTTTCTGCTGAAAAAATTACATTGTGACATAAATATCACTTAAACGAAGACTCACTATATGATATAATTTAGGAATGGAACTGATTATTATTTTATATTTTTTAGTCTATTTCAATACTCAAAAGGATTCGAAGATAAACTTTTTATGAGTTGAGAGATATCATATTTTTATCATAGGATGCTCAAGTTCTACTCTGCAATAAATTAAAAGATGTGGCATGTTAAGGCACATCTTTGAAGTCCCAATTATGGAGACCTTTAAGACTCATTTTTTATAGTGTCTCATGAGTATAGTTTATTATAGTACAATTTTAGAAAGATGTAATGCAAAGTTAGCAAGATAAGAGACTCTATGTGGAGAGTATTCGATCTGAAAATAGCAAAAAAAAGTAGAAATACAATACTTATAAAAGCATCTTGGTTTCTTCGAAATGAAGGACTATATAGAGAGACTTGGTGGTAGCATAGATACTTTAAAGATCAGTGGGAGAATTGAAATTGTGATATTTGAAATAATGAGATGAAGAAGATATTTTCTTCACGGTGTAAGACAGGAGAATCCAAGTGCCGAAGAGATGGACACTTCGTGACATATGAAACCGATGACTAATATATTCTCCATCAGTTGTGTGTACTTCCAAGATCACAAAAGCTTGTCAAACAAGTAAAAGTGATGAATCAAAAAAGCTCAGGTACCACACTATATGGTTTTGAGGAATGAAATCTATCCCACATTATATGGTAAGGTCATATAGGGAAAGATGATTCAATAACTTTGTTTAATGTGCTTTGGTTATATTTTAGCTAATTGTTTTATGAATATGTATGAAGTGTATGGACATTAAGTGATAAGTGCTAACAAATTTGAAAGTGTCGGTTTTGAATACCTTGTGTTTTTGTGCCTTGTTGTGCTTGAGTATGAACTACTTAAGGTAGTGATACACATGAAGATGTGATTTGATCAAGAGCTTTGAGCCCTAAGGATGAAACACGAGAGATGAGTGTGGCTCATTCAAATATGTAAACACAAAAGGAGTGTTCTGATGGAACTTGGTCTTGGTGACCGTCATCTCAATAATGTCTATAATATGATGTGTTGCATGTGATGATGATCTCTTGATAAACTCTCCATAATTGCCAAAAATGAAGTATTTTGTCAAGGTTTTAATAAACATTATTTAGTCGTGCTTTATTTTGGATAAAATTATAAGATGGTATATATGATTTGTTTTTGTGGCCATGAACTTGACTTTGTAGGAAATTAAAGGTGAATGCGGTAAAATGATTTATAAAGGCTGAGCATGTATTTTAAAATTAAATTGGATTATTTGTAAAAAGCCTAAGTCTATGAATATGGTTTTGAGAAAATCACATAGTCTTGCAAGGTCCATTAAGTCTTTTATGAAAATTATTTTAAACTATCATACTATTATATAACTATTGCTTGTAGATGCATATATATATATATATATACCAAGTCAATTTTTTTTATTAAAACGAAAAACATTTTGTCTTGAAGGTATTTATAAAAGTGGGAAAAAAACTATCATGTACTGTTTTTTTTGTTAAATACCTATATGCCTTTACCCATGTTTCTAGTTATTTAGAATCTTCGATTACCTTAAAACTTTGAACCATAGGAAATGTTGTAGGAATGCCATCATGCTAGGCTTCCCTAACACATGTTGTGTTGATTAGATAACTTGGTTTATATGAATTTACTACCAAGATGTCTAGTGTGGTTGAACCTTTGTGGTTCATGAAGGTTTTGTATATTGTGAAACCAACAGGGATTGAATTACATATTGCATGAGACTTGATATGCTACCTCATGATATATGCATAGGAATGTTGAGTATGTATATGTTGTATGTGCAATAATTTAGTGGAGCTGCTACAATCCCACATTTTTTTTAAGCTGTTTGGATATTCAGATATACAGGTGCAAGCTATCTCACAGATCCAGATGATGCAAAGTCTATATCTAGATATGTGTTCATGCTTAGAGGGGGTGCAGTTTCTTGAAAATCAAAGAAACAGGATGTGACGAAATTGTCCACCATGAAGGTAGAGTACATGGCGTGCTGTTTGGTGATCGAGGAGGCCGCATGGGTTAAGAAATTTTTTAATCGACTTGGCTTTCACCTTGTGAGTAAGTAAGAATTTTTTGCGATACCACGGGGACGATATGCGTGTCAAAGGAGTCACGATTCCATAAGAACTCCAAGCATATACAACCATGTTTTTATCACCTGAGGAATGAGGTGAGATCGAGATCCAGATAAATTAAATATTCCAGTGGGAGCATCTTCTAGTATTTGACATGCCAAATGGAACAAAAGAATATAATGTTTTTCACCCATGGAACCCAAATGTTTGGTGCAAAGGGAGCAACTTACTTGAAGAACTCTTTTGAGCCCATGAACATTCAACCCCATGCGATGAGGGTACGTGATGGTCTGTTGCGATAACAGGTCCATGATTCGCGATGCGATGTGAAAGATGAGCTACGACCATTTTTGAGATGAGATCCGAGCAACAAAGAGAAAAATATGTTGCGTTTATAAATCCTTTTGTAAAAGGAATGATGACGAAATCCATGATTAATGTATTGAGAGAATAAGTAAAAATGCTTGAGAGAAATTGTAATTGGGAGAGAGAGATGGGAATAAAAGAAAGTGAAAAAGAGAGAATGTAAGGCCTTCAAAGGCCAAGTGAGAGATGTTGGGTTTATATGTCCTTTAAAGGCCTTATGAGTACTTGTAAAATGAAATGATATAGTGAAACATGAACTTAGTGGGAGTGTGGTTCCTCGTGGACCATACTAAGCAAACAATGTTTGCATATACCGAACTGTGCTTGACAAACTATGTCAGTCGGTTGGGAAAAACCCATGTTACCTGAGCATGAAGAACAAACCGATGAGGGTTTGTGAGTTAGCCCTTGATGAGGTCGAAGAACATGCCCGGATGAGTGAGCCAAGGGACTGTGTAACCCTTGTGTGTGATGGTGGCCCACTGAGATGGGGGCCAAAACCTCATCTATGTTCCATCACACAACATGCATATTGATAGATCGTTCGGGGAAAGCCAGATATCTACCTTTGGGTGAAGCGTATGGGAGAGATACCCCTATACGCTATAGAGCTGTGGTCGCATCAAGTTGTGGTGACCTTGACTCGTCTCTAGGGGAGGACCTGTAATCCACAGACTAAGATTGTGACCCCTTGATTCATCAACCTGACTTTGGTGACCCACTAATGAGCCCCTGCTTGGACTGTGGGTCATGAAAAACACAGGGTCGGTTCGATAAAGCTAGTGTGGTCTATAGTCCATAGTTGAAAGTGAAGTACCCGGTTATTACAGATTGGATTCTTAAAACCATAAGGATCCTTTTCCCATCATATTAATTTAATTTTGTTTAGTTTATTATTGAAATGATTTTAGTTTTATTATTTGAATTTTTATGAATCTCTCAATATTTTATTTGTGATTTTTGGACTTATAAAAATACAGTTATTGTTCTTACAAAGTTGTAAAAATTCAAATGTATATTTTAAATTATTTTATTCAATTTTAAAAATAATATTTTTTTATAAAATTCCATGGGGGCCTATAGTGCGCATGGGCCCATCATGTGGCACGTGGGTGGGGGCCCACATGTGCCACAAAAGGGTGGCACACCCCACCCTCTTTGGATTCTCTTGTTTGCTTTTAAGATAAGGTTACTTTGATTTGTGGCATGAGGTCAAATCTTTGAAGGGATATATTGACCATGGCTTTATCTATTTTTTAACAAGTTTGTTTTAAAGAGATAAGATCAATTTGAATTGATATCGATTTTACTTTATTTATATTTGGTAGTATTTATTTACTTGATAGTATTTGACATATCCTTATAGAATATGTGACATGGATCTTGCAATTTTATAGAATGCATGAAATTTATTTTATTTAAATATATTGTTGGGAAAATGGTTTAAGAAAATGAGGATAATGGTCTAAGCACCTTCCATAATGTTGATGGCCTATCTATGGAATGGATGGCTCAGATCTCTCACCCCACAAGTCACCCTTGATCGACGGTCTATGTTCAATCTCACAAGACGATGCAAGCCAAGGAAAACCCTAATCTTGTTCAAGCCTATAAAAAAGGGATTGTCTCTACTCAAAATCTCTACACCTTATCTTTCTATCTCTCTCTTAAGAAATTTTATCTCTCTCATGTTTGATCTCTCTCTCTCCCACATTGTGAAAGAACCTAAGTGTTTAGGTTATGGAGTTCTTCTATCCTATCTCTAAAATATAGATTTATGGCTAAGGGTTTTAGGGTTTAGCAAAAAGAGAATTTATCTCTCTCAAACTAGGTTGCTAAGAGAATTCACTTAGGGTTTGAGTTTGTGATCAAAAGGGTTCATGTTCCATTGGTGTGGCTTGGCCGAAATTTTTTTTTTCGATTCGAGATTGAAGCTAAACCGCTGATCCAGCGCCATTGGATGGTAGTGACTCGGTGTGGGGTGTAATAAGCCCGGTTGAGGTAATCTCTGGCACTCTTCCTTTTGTTTGCAATCTTATCGTTTATTCTTAAGCATAATGTATAATTGTTTCAATGGCATCAAGTTGTTAAGATCTTGGTTTTATTGTTATGCTGATTTTATTTTGAAATCTATATTATTATAATAAAGACCACATGTAAGTGATCTTTTGCCAAAAGAAAGGGGTGAAAATAAAAAAATAAAAAAAATAAAAATGTATTCCCCGGTAAAAGATCACATAAGTCTTTCTTTCAATATTGTAATATCATTAAAAATAAAAGCTATCTATATAATTTTCTTCTTTGTCAATTAGTTTTATTGAAGCAATGATTCATGGAAAGAGTTTATATAAGGTTGCAACTTTAAAGTGTAGAATTAAAAATGCATATCAAATCCATCAGAAAATGTTGTTGTAACGTTGAAAAACCCTCTACTTGATCATCTCGATATCGGGATGTACGAATATGAAAAAAAAAAAAGGATTTTAAATTCCAAAAATAGTGTATCTTACAACACATTTTATAGACCATCCATTTTCAAGATATTCATATGGTTATAGATCTACTAGATTTTAACCATTTTAGGAGTTTAAAAATTTATAATTAGATATAACAATAGATTTTGAAATATTCTTAAAAAAAAAATTACACCAAAATTACATGATAAGTTGGATTGTTTAAGGTTGCAACGTTCGAGAAACGACACCCATTATTCATATCTTATTCTTTTTATCGGTAGGCCATCAAATTGGTCATTCACTTCTGGTCAAATAATGGAGTGAGACATCCACTCCTGATTTTCGATTACACCCGCTTATTCCTAAATTTTCAATCACACCCATAAACTACAAAAAAGAAAAAAGAGAATGATCATGCAAGACCTGCTTTACCTAGAGCATTATTAGTACCAAACACGGCTGCATCATTTTTTTCCTTCTCTTGTTGTTAGATCAACATTGAATTCTCTTGGTCAAGACTCAAGACTAAATGGGAAAGATCCAATGGTGGATCTTGATGAATAATAAAATGATCAACGGCTTTAGTGCGTCAACAGTGTTAGTGTGGCACCTATGATAGCTGAGGTAGATCGTCTCTAAGAAAGGGGTTAGCGTCGTGGTGGTACCATCCCCACATCCAGTTACCACATCGTGGTATCCATTCCTATGCTGACACCTCCAATTAACACCTTCAAATGTAACTCCCCAATCTATTGAAAAAACGGGCAGGGGTCTGTCTTCCCCACTGAATTACCCAAAAAAAAAAAAAAAAACAGGTAGATCACCTCCACCTCATCATTCCTCCTTTCTCTTTGATTTATTGAACACCAAAAGATTAATATGATAGAAAATGAGCAAATGAAAATACTTAAAAATGCTTA
Source organism: Amborella trichopoda (assembly GCF_054954075.1). Classification (NCBI taxonomy): domain Eukaryota; kingdom Viridiplantae; phylum Streptophyta; class Magnoliopsida; order Amborellales; family Amborellaceae; genus Amborella; species Amborella trichopoda. Next base: position 34,741,887 of record NC_142348.1, read on the forward strand.
TGATCTAACTTTTACATTATTTTGTTCACGGCTCATCACTGTCCAAATTTCAAGCCACGATTACATGATAATATTTGAATTTTAATTATTTTTCTATAAATTAGATTAACCTCAAATTTTGAGAGTGTGTATGTGGTCAATGAGGTGAACCCAATAATAGACAAAGTGATTCAAATAATAAGAATGACAAAAGTGCACTATAAATATTTTAAGACTATTTTGGTCAATTTATTTTATGATGATTACTTTTTTATGTTTGTTTTTTATGAGTGATGGTTAGATTTACACATGCCCCAATTTGTTGGATATGGTGATATCAAAATCACCCACATAATAGAATCCCATACTAGGATGGAGATTGATATTGATAAGTTTCATAAAGAAAGTGGAAATCCAATAAAATTAGGAATCTTGGGTATGTCTCTTGGTTTTGAGATATATATATCACATATAGGAATTTTCCTATTTAATGTGGATTCCTAACTTTATATATATGAGACACCTATAGGAAGTTTCCTATTTGACGTGGATTTCTAGCATCACCATATGGGAAAGGTGGATTCCTCTAAAGACCGAGGCAGGGTTTCCTTATCATCGGCAATGCATCCCTTAGAGAGAAAAGAATTTTCGATGAAGATAAACACCATGGATGTGCCACCTGTAGATTGAGAGGCTGGTTTCTTGCAGATAAGAGGTTACCATGGAGATTTTTGGTGGTTTCCCTTTTTAGTGAGAAAAGTCTTTGTTGCTCTCAAGGTTCTCCTCCTGGATGGTGGTATAGCTTTGGAATGGAGATGGCCTCTTCCTAGACATTGGTTTGTTGTGGAATAGAGATGGAGGCCGATGATGGTGCTGATCGGGAGACTGGGTCTAAAAGGGTTTGCTCGACTGGTTTTTGTCAAGGATTAGAGATGTAACTCTCTGTCTCAAAATCTGTGGTGTAACTTTCATTGGATATAGTGGATTTCAATTTGTCATGCCTGTGGATGTAACCCTCTTGAGATGAACCACTTAAATCTTTGTGTTCTTGTGAAGTGTGTGTTTCATGTTTTTTTTTTCACATATTATGGGTCGTGCTCTCTCCTATGTTGTTTCTAACTGGACAAGTACACAATCTTGGTGGGATTCAACTTTTGAGATTCCTGTTTTCACATCTAAGAGGGTTCTTAAATACTAATGGTTTAGTACAAGGCTAGTGTTTATACATTCGATTGAAGAAAAACACATGGCAAAATATGCAACTATTTTATTTAAGATGGAGAAATATGATGGCAAATACTATTTTTAATAAGAATGATGAAGGAATTTATTTGGCAAAATCCATAAAACTATCCAATGGATGTTGGCATGGTGAGCATGTGATTTTGAAATCAAGGTGGAGGTTATTGAATATGGTGATATCCAAAATCACCCACATAATAAAATCTCTTATTGTGTGGGATGGAGATTGATATTAATAAGTTTTCTAAATAAAGTAGAAATCCAATAAGATTAGGAATCTTGGGTATATATCTTGGTTTTGAGATATATGTAACACCTATATGAAGTTTCTTATTTGATGTGGATTTCTAACCTTATATATATATATATATATATATATATATATATATATATATATATATATATATATATATGTGTGTGTGTGTATGTGTGTGCGTGTGTGTGTGTAATATTCTAAAGTTCACAACCCTTCAAATTACAAAGGTTCAAGATGAAGAGAGTTGTGAAGGGTGGATTTATTAATTTTGTTGTCTACTTTTTTAAAAAAGTTACTTTTGTGGGGCAAATTTGTAAATATTACTAGAAGACAAATGGTATTTTTTTCATCTCCGTAAGGGGTAAAATTAAAATTTCAATTAAAGGACATGGGCACTCTACAAATAAAGTTCTAGGATACTAACTTCCAAAATGCCATTATATTTTTATAAAAATTTCAAAATTACCTTTGCTTAATGGTAAAGTTACCTATTTAAATAATTTTTTAATAAAAAACAATAATTGTTTTGATAAATACACCCATCACAATCCTTTCTAACTTGAACATTTGTACTTTGAGGGGTTGTTACTTCTAGACAAACCCTATATATATATATATATATATATATATATATATATATATATATATATATATATATATATATATATATATATATATATATATATATATATATATATATATGTCAGATGAAAGTGCAGAGATTTGTTGTGCCCTATTTGAGACACCATATAAGAAATGTGGTTTCTTCTAAAGAGAGAGGCAAGGCTTCCTTAGCATCGGCAAGACCTCCTTTAGAGAGAAGAGAGCTTTCTATGGAGATAAACACCACGGAGGTGCCTCCTGTAGATTAAGAGGCTGGTTTTTTTGTTGAGAAGCGGTTCTGTCCAGGAGAAGAACCCTGAGAGCAACAAAGACTTCATCTCGTTAAAAGGGAAAACCACTAAAAATCTCTATGAGAACCGTTTCTCTACAAGAAACCAGCCTCTCAATTACAGGAGGCACATCGGGGTGTTGTTCTAAAAGGGTTTGCTCGACTTTCGTCAATGATTAGAAAGGAATCTCTATGTTCTTATGGTGTATGCGTGTTTCATGTTTTATTTCTTATTTCATGTTCTTATGGCTCGTGCTCTCACTGGATAAGTATACGTTCTTGGTGGGATCCAACTTTTGGGATTCTTGTTTCCGCGTCTAAGAGTCATATATATATATATATATATATATATATATATATATATATATATATATATATATATATATATAAATCTGTGTGTGTGTGTGTGTAGAGCAAAAGATGGGATTAGCCTACTAGCTCATATGAATATATGAGCCCAACATCTAAAATTGAATCTAGGCCGATCTGACGATCATAGATGTCCGGTAGTGCTTGAATTTTATTTTATTTTCTACAAATCCAAATCACTTGAAATTTTAAGTGTATATTCTTCTCATCAAAGCGCACCTAATAAAAAAAAAAAAAAAAAAAAATATTCGTAAAAAAAAGCCCAAAATACTCAGGGGTATTTTAGTTAATTTATTTCATGTAAAATATTTTTTTGATATTCTTCAAAGATTCACCTATTTTTTATGAACACACACCTAAAATTTCAAACACTATATCCGTGATCGTCAGATCGGCCTAGATTCAATCTGAGACATTGGGCTCATATGAGCTAGTAGGCTAATCCCATCTCATCATTTCCCTATATATATATATATATATATATATATATATATATATATATATATATATATATATATATATATATATATATATATATATATTATTGATCCTATAGGACCCTCCCCCATCGATGTGTATAGGACCCCAAAGGATCACTATTGACATTAGCACGAATCGCTAGAAACGTTATCATATGGGTATAGGACATGACTTTTCTATTGATCCGTGTCAAATTTCATGGTGATCATTTGGGGTCCTACACATATGGGTGGGAGAGGGTCCTATAGGATCATTTCTCATATATATATATATATATATATATATATATATATATATATATATATATAGAAGATGCAAGGGTGAGCCTGCTAGCTCACATAATAGTATAAGCCCAATGGCCCAGAGTGAATCTAGGCCAATTTGATGGCCGACAATGTTTGAATTTTAGTTTTTTTTATACACATTCAAATCACTTGAAATTTTAGGTAAAATATAAAATATAAAACAAAAATCCGTAACTTTAAAAATGACCAAAATACACCCAAAAATTTACGGGGATATTTTGATCATTTTGTTTCATGTAAAATATTTTTTGTTAATATTTTTTTAATATTCACCTATTTTTTATCAACACACATCTAAAATTTCAAGTGATTTGGATTTATAGAAAAAAAACTAAAATTCAAACACTACCGGACATCCGTGATCATCAGATCGACCCATAATCAATCTAAGACGTTGGGCTCATATGTTCATATGAGCTATTGGGCTAATCTCATCTTTTCCATATATATATATATATATATACATATATATATATATATATATATATATATATATATATATATATATATATGAAAGATCCTGTCAGCCCACGGGCTGATAGCAACAGTGTTAACCAATGACCCAGATTGAATCATAGCCGATCTGACAGTCACGACCTCATTTTCTATTTGAATTTTTATTTTTTTTATAAATCTAAATCACTTGAAATTTGGAGCTTCTGTTTTTCAAAACTAGGCGAATCTAATAAAAATATAAAAACAATAATTTGCAAAATAATCAAAATACCTCCAAAAACTTTCGGGGATATTTTGGTCAATTTATATTTCACAAGTTATTTTGTTTATATTTTTATTAGGTACACCTTGATGAGAAGAATGAATGTCTAAAATTTAAAGTGATTTGGATTTGTATAAAAAAAATGAAATTCAAATACGAAATAAGATTGTAACCATCAGATCAGCGAAGATTGAAGTTGGGCTATTGGCTGACATTGTAGTAGTCAGCCCATGGGCTGACATAATCCACTCCATATATATATATATATATATATATATATATAGTTGGAGAATCAAACCAAGGTTTTAAAATTCGGCTATCTGTATTAAAAGCATTCGATCTAGTTCCCTCATTATATTGAGAACTAGCCCCCTTGAACCAGCCAGTTCAGGCTTGTCCTACCAGTTATGTTAGAAAACCATATAATTCGCTCGGTTCCATTGTTTTTAAATTTTCAAAATTTTCTCCACGCCTTAGCCTCAGTCCCCCACTTTCAATCACTTCCCAACCTCTCCACGTGTTGGCCTCACTCCTTCACATTCAATCACTTCCCAACCACTCCCAAGAAAGTAGTGTAGAGGTCCAAGATCTTTCATTGCAAATTCCCTTCCAAGTTGGGAAATGAACTATTCTAAACGATTTGAATTATCACCAGTGACAATAATATCATCAACATAAATGAGAAGAATAATAGTGCCTTGAGTAGTGTGAAAAACAAATAATGATGAATCAACTATACTGCAATAAAACCCTAACGATAATAAATAGGCACTAAATCAATCAAATTAGGTCAGAGATGCTTGCTCGAGATCATATAAAGCTCTTACTAATTTGCAGAATGAATTGGATATTTGAGCTCACAAATCTAGGATGTTATTCTATAAATATAGGCTCATTAAGAAAGCCATACAAGAAAACATTTTTCACATCAAGTTATTTGATAGGTTAGTAGCACACAAAAGCTAAGGTGAGCACAATCCGAATACCAACATGCTTAATATATGATTGAATGTTTCATAGAAATCAATTCCGATGACTTGATTATATATTTTAGCAACTAGTCTAGCATCTCTAGACTACCATCAGACTTTAATTTAATTTTATAGACCCAACGACAACCAACAATATTCATACCCAGAAGATGTGGAACTAGCCCGCAATTTGAATTAACATACAGGGCTTCAAAAGTGGAAGCACTTGAGATTGCTACCATGGATGGGAGAACCTAAGGTGTTCAAGTACCATCTTGAGTTCTTGTGACAATGTGATGACGAGGATGCGCATGGGGTGATAAAAAAATAGATTGGTTGGTTTCTTGCATGTCAACATTTTCAACACCATGATTATGTATTATATCATCTTGTACATCTTGCATTACTATTGTAGTGGTGACATCTTCCTCTATAGGTGATGCGGGAAAAATATCATTGTTGATTGGAAAAGTAGGTCCTGACATCTTCCTCTTTATTTTATGCTTATTATTGCTGATTCTTATCCTTGGTAAATCATTTTTAGCAATACTTACTATGAACTGATCTTGTTTTAGGCATTGATTTTTCCTCATCAATTGCGTAAGCAACATTGGTTTTACTCTTTAAAACTGTTTACTCATTGAATTGATTGTTCAATCATCAAATAGCTTGATGATTGGGATAGCTAAGCCAACCCCATTTACTTTGGAAAAATGATTATTGGGTCAACTAACCACATTAATTTACTATCTAAAATTATTTATCATGTAAAACCCATTAAATTGGTATCTCTCTTCATCCCTTTATCCACCGTAAAGGCTACACTCTCCCTCAAGCCACAAGAAGAAAAAGACAGGACAACAATCATAACAAGGAAGTTTAAGACTCATGAATAGCATGATTCTCTCTCTCTTTTCCTTTAATTGTGTTTGGGATTTTTTCCTCTCACTAAATTGCTTACATGATAACCTAAATTGCTTACTAGATAACTGAAACCAAACTTTGTGTATCCCAGTTATAAGGTTATTGAGGAACCAAGTTCTTGAGGGTTATGCTTACTTGATAACTGAAACCAAATTTTGTGTCCAAATTCAGTTAGGTTATTAAAGAACCTATTTTTTGAGGGTTATTTCATTGGGTGAACCCATTTGGGCCTTTTCTCTCATCACCTGTCACACAAGAGCTGTAAATAGAACCCATTCGGGTCTTTCTCTCATCACCTCTCACACAAGAGCTGTAAATAGAACCCATTTAGGTCTTTTCTGTCATCGCTGTAAATAGAACCCATTCGGGTCTTTTCTCTCATCACCTCTCACACAATACTGTTAATAGAACCCATTCAAGTCTTTTCTCTCATCACCTCAAGAGCTGTAAATAGAACCCATTAGGGTCATTTCTCTCATCACCTCAAGAGCTGTAAATAGAACCCAGTCGGGTCTTTTCTCTCATCACCTCTCACACGACACTGTAAATAGAACCCATTCGGGTCTTTTCTCATGTTTGGTTTCCCTTTTATCTTACTATCCCACAAAGTTCCTATAGAGTTCCTATACAACTAGGGTCCATAAGCACATCCTAAATAGATCCCATTCGGGTCTTTTCTCTCATCACGTGTCGCACATGACTGTAAATAGAACCCATTCGGGTCTTTTCTCTTCGTTTCCCTTTATCTTGCTATCCCACAAAGTTCAAAGGTCCTATACAATTTATCTTGCTATCCCACAAAGTTCAAAATTCCTATACAAATAGGATCTAGGATCCATAAGCACGTAAATAGAGGTTTAAGACAGTAAATAGAACCCATTCGAGTCTTTTCTCTCATCACCTATCACAAGAGCTGTAAATAAGTTCCTATACAACTACGATTCACCTGTCACACCAGAGATGTAAATAAGTTCCTATACAACTAGGATCCATAAGCACGTAAATAGAGGTTTAAGACTGTAAATAGAACCCATTCGGGTCTTTTCTCTCATCACTTGTCACAGAGTTGTAAATAAGTTCGTATACGACTAGGATCCATAGCATCCATCATCATGTAAATAGAGGTTTAAGACCATAAATAGAACCAGTCGGGTCTTTTCTCTCATCACCTGTCACACTAGATAAGTTCCTATACAACTAGGATCCATAAGCACACAAATAGATGTTTAAGACTGTAAATCCATAAGCACATAAATACAAGTTTAAGACTGTAAATCCATAAGCATGTAAATAGTGGTTTAAGACTGTAAATAGAACCCATTCGGGTCTTTTCTCTCATCACCTGTCACACAAGAGGTTAAGCACATAAATAGAGGTTTAAGACTGTAAATAGAACCGATCTTCTCTCTCATCAGCTCTCACACAAAAGGTTTGCTTTCCCTTTATCTTGCTATCCCACAAAGTTCCTATACAAGCAACATATCCTAAATAGAACCCATTCGGGTAAGCACAGAGAGAGAGGATCAATTGAATGGCTTGTTCACAATCTAGAAAAATAGATGTTATGACAAAACAACACTCATTAATCTTTGCCAGAAAGATCCAAATCATATGAAAAAAAAACTACATAACATCTTACAATTTTTAATTTTTAATATTTAAAGTTTTTCTTTTCTATATATACCCCGAGGTGGATACACAACTCGGTGTTACTCAGCCTTCCAAGTAGGATCGGATTGAATGGCTTGTTCACAATCTAGAAAAATAGATGTTATGATAAAACAACACATTAATCTTTGCTAGAAACATCCACTCATTAATCTTTGCTAGAAACATCCAAATCATATGGAAAAAAACTACATAGCATCTTACAATTTTTAATTTTAAAAGTTTTTCTTTTCTATATATACCTTGAGTTGCATACACAACTCGATGTTACTCGGCCTTCCAAGTATCAATTTTGGAAGATATTCATACCAGAAGAACTTATTCATAGCTTATTCATAGCCCTGTCAGCAATGTCTGTGAATGTAAAACTCCCAAACCCAGCAAATCTCTGGGATAAAACTCCCTTCTAAATAAAGACTTCAATTTTTGGGTTATTCAGGGGCTGCTTGATGCAACACTAGATAATAACAAATTTAACCACCATCAAACAAGTAACCGTTTCAAAAATCCTTTGAGTGATTCAAAAAACCCTAGAATCACAAACCCACCATTAAAATGAATCTAACCATGAAAAGAAGATGAAGTAAGAATGAGACCAATTGCAATAACAACTGTGCTGAATTCACATAATCTTGAAATCTTCATCTTGATCATAAAGCATCCTAGAGCAGATGTCATCGAGTGAGTTGTTATGAGGAAATCCAAATGAACCTCCTTCGACAAATTCGGCGTCCATAGAGCCATTTTCAAATAATGGTATCATAGGATTCAGGTCTCCACTGCTTCCTATCATGGGATTCTGGCTACTTAGGTCTCCACTGCTTCCTATCATGGGATTCTGGCTATACAATAATCCCTTGTTTCCTTCCTCCACTCTAAGATCTTTTAGAGTGAAATGATTTCCATTGATAATTAGAGACCATTCATTGTTACCTGGTGCCCCACTATAGTCTGCTTGGTGGGCCCCACTAGTGTAGATTGTGTGGGCTGCATTGTCGCCATAGAACTTTCCCCTGCTTCCTATCATGGAGTATCCCATGTTTCCTTCCTTCGTTCTGTGATAACTTTGCATAAAACCATTTTCATAGTTACTTGGCTCCCCACTGCAGCCTGCTTGGTGGGCCCCACTAGTGTAGGCCGTGAGGGCTCCACTTTCATAGCTCATGTGGTCATAACCGACACGGTCCAGAAAACTTGAGTGGGTCCTGCTTCCACCATAGGTGGCATGGGCCCCACTGCCAGGATGGGTTATGTGGTAACTGCTAGCATGGTTCGATTCGACCCCCTTGTCATAGCTTGAGTACGAATAAGAGTACCCGTGGGTACCATTTGTTGGGACTTCAAAGTTGAGGATAGCCAAAGTTGGAGGTGGAATGTGTAGGGTTGGTGGAACTTTGATGCTTGTAGGCAAAGTTGGTCCTGTAATGGTTGGGGCTTCATGAATCATGCTTACATTAAACATGTTTTGAGAATCATTACTTCTCATCTCTCTGCCCAAGCCCGTGTTGTGCATGAATTGAAGATTATTGGTGGTTGGGGTTTCATGAATCATGCTTGCTGCATTAAACATGTTTTGAGAATCATTACTTCTCATCTCTCTGCCCAAGCCTGCGTTGTGCACAAATTGAAGATAATTTGTTCTCATGTCTCTTCCCAAATTTACACTGGGATCCACACAACTGGTTATTTCAAGTTGGAATCTACTAGCAGCATCAACCTCGTTGGCTTCCATGAGCACGGTATTTTTGACAGCAGGAGCGTTCATAAAAATGAGTTAATTGAGATATTTGCATAGACTGAATCGAAAAAAAAGTACACATAAATTTGGTTATGGTATGACGGTTCAGAAACGAGTTTTGGAAAAAAATATAAAAATATCAAGTGGCTCGCTTAGTCTCTCTCCAAGAGACTCATTGGATGTGAGGGTAAGAAACTCACATCCCTAAGTTTCCCAGAAATCCATAAGAAGTATTCCATCCCTAATAATAAATCATGTCATGTTGTTCCCAATCTATGCCTTAAGCCTTTGTCCTTTAAGTGTATTCCATCAAGAATTCCATCCCTAATAATAAATCCGTAATAATAACTCATATCATGTTGTTCCCATTCTCATAAACCCTTAAGCGCAGAAATTATGCAAAAAAGGAAATTGAGCACTAAGCGCTAAGGGCTTAAATATGTAAAAAACAAAATTAAGCACTGAGCGCTAAGAGCTCAAATGTGCAAAAACAATGAATTTGCACAGATGGTAAGAAGAAATTATGCACTAAGCGCTAAGGGCTTAAATGTGCAAATAATAAATCCCTAATAATAAATCATATCATGTTGTTCTCATTCTCATAAACCCATAAGCACAGAAATTATGCAAAAAAAGAAATTAAGCACTAAGCGGTAAGGGCTTAAATATGCAAAAAACGAAATTAAGCACTAAGCATTAAGAGCTTAAATGTGCAAAAACAATGAATTTGCACAAATGGTAAGAAGAAATTACGCACTAAGCGCTAAAGGCTTAAATGTGCAAAAACAACGAATTTGCACAGATCGTAAGAAGGCACGCCCATGAAAGCTTAGCTTTTGAATGTGTTAGAGTGATAGAATGAGCTTGGCAGTAACCAATGTTTTAAAAGAGTGATAGAGTGTTTTAAAAGAGTGATAGAGTGTATTGTTTTAAAAGAGTGATAGAATGTGTTAGAGAGTGTGTTGTTTTAAAAGAGTGATAGAGTGAGCTTGTAGTAACCATTGTTTTAAAAGACCCATCCACCTTGGGTCTAAGCGGGCGGGCAAAAGGGTGATAGAGTGTGTTGCTTTAAAAGAGTGATAGTGTGTTAGAGAGTGTGTTGTTTTAAAAGACTGATAGAGTGAGCTTGCAGTAACCAATGTTTTAAAAGACCCATCCACCTTGGGTAGGGGTGCGGGCGTCCAAAAATCTGCATGTTTTAAAAGACCCATCCACCTTGGGTTTAGGCGGGCAAGGCGGATTTTTGGCGGGCGGACGTCCAAAAATCCGCCTGCGGATGCCAGGTGCCCAGGCGGATGTACCTGGACGGGCCCCCGACGGGCTAGGACGCCAGGTGCCCAGGTGGGCTAGGCGGATGTACCTGGACGGGTGACAAGCGAGTTAGGCGAATGTGGCACCCGGAGTCCACAGGTGGATTTTTGGACGGGCGCCCGACAGGCTAGGCGAATGTACCTGGACGGGCGCCCAGGCGGTACCTGGGTGGGTCAGGTGGATGTACCTGGACGGGCGCCCAGGTAGGCGGATGTACCTGGACGAGTGCCTAGGCGTTACCTGCGTGGGCCAGGCGGATGTACCTGGACAGGCGCCCAGGCGGTACCTGGTGAGCCAGGCGGATGTACCTGGACAGGTGCCCAGGCGGTACCTTGGTGGGCTAGGAGGATGTACCTGGACAGGCTCCTAGGCGGTATCTGGGTGGGCTAGGCGGATGTACTTGGACGGGCGCTCACGAGGTACTTGGGTGGGCTAGGCAGCTGTACTTGGACAGGCACCTAGACGGTACCTGGGCGCCCACCCAGGTACCGCCTGAGCGCCCGGGCGAGGGGGATGTACCTGGACGAGCAGCAATACCTGGGTGGGCCAGGGCGGATATTTTTTTTTAAAAAAAAATTACAGAGCTTTTTTAAATTACGGAGTGCCCACCCAGCCGGATGTACCTGGGCGGGTATTTTTTGTTTTTTTTTTAAATTACGGAGTGCCCACCCAGGCGGATGTACCTGGGCGGATATTTTTTGTTTTTTTTAAATTACGGATATGTTTTGTTTTTTTAATTTACGGATATTTTTTGTTTTTTTTTAAATTACGGAACGCTCGAGGTTAGGCGCTGGCCTAGCATTCCTAGCATTTTTTGAAACCTGTGGGTTCCCTAGGCGCGACACTGGAGCTATTTTTGAAATATTAGCAGTAGCAATAACTTTTGAAGTAATTTTTTTAAGATTTGATTGAGCCGGAGCATTTTTTGAAATATTAGCAGTAGCAGTAACTTTTGAAGTAATTTTTTTAAGATTTTATTTAGTCTCTGACAAGACGGCCTAATTGAGTCTTCTGACTCAGACTCAAGAATGTAGGTACCGTTATTGACATTTGTTTTTGGATAAAGCATGGTACCTGAAGTTGATTCTATATTTTGAACTTGTTTTTGGATAAAGCATGGTACTTGAAGTTGATTCTATATTTTGAATTTGTTTTTAGATAAAGCATGGTACCTGAAGTTGATTCTATATTTTGAACTTGCAGACAAGCCGGTAATACTGAATTTATGACTTGATGGCGAACCGCATACTGAGTTGGGTAACACATATTTTCTGCTTCACATCCATATTCATGCTCAACTGCAAATACAGGCTCAAAGCCACCATACCGGAGTCTTTCATATGTGAAGGATCCAAAGTACAAATTCTCCGAACTTGGAAAACTTTTCAAGCTGAGATCATGGAGGCTTTGTCCTTGTTGTAAAAGCTTATCATAGTGCTGCTGGAAGTCAGGGATTCTAAGAGAATGTTTCCTGAAATAATAGGAGGTCACCATCACCATTAAAATCCCAAAATCCAAAATCCAAAATCCAAAATCCAAAATCCAAAATCCAAAATCCAAAGTAATAAAACAACTTTCCTTTGAAATCGGTTAAGTTAAAGATCAGTCCTATCAAAATATAAAGGGCGTGGTTGGTGCAACCTTAAGCAATTTAACTAAGGTGCGCCTCTAAATTTAATCATGCTTGAGAATCTATTTTTATCTCTTATTACAAAATTTTATACTCTAAAAATGGTTCAAATCAAATAGATCTATAAACACATGAAAATCTTGAAAGTATGGTCTAGATAATGTTTTGTAAGATACACTATTTCACGGACTCAAAATCTTTTTTTCTTTTCATATTCATACATCTCGATGTCGAGATGATCAATTAAAGGGTTTTCCAACATCCAAACAACCATTTATGATGGATATTCGAGGTGCATTAATTCTTCATTTTAAGGTTGCAACCTTATATAAATTTTTTTCAAATATAAAAAGAAATGAAATTGTAAGTTTAAAGAGAGTCTGTAACATCAAGAAGTCATTGAACTTTTTGCTTGCTTCTTCTCTTCTTCTTCGTCTTCTTCTTCTTTTTATTTTTTAATTTTTATTATTATAATTTTTTTTTATCTTTTCATTTCTCAATTATTACTAAATTCTTTAGATTTCAAAGTAAAACTTTATCCTTTTTTTTTTTATCTTTTCATTTCCCAATTATTATTAATTTTTTGATATTTCTAAGTAAACATTTATCCTTTCTTTAAGGTCCTTTCTTTAAGGAAATTCTGAATGCACTTTTCCAAATAATTCTATCAAATTCATTCATGCTTTTCCGATACTTCTGATAATGTGGAAATGGTAGGAAATTCTGAATGCACTTTTCCAAATAATTCTATCAAATTCATTCGTGCTTTTTTGATACTTCTGATAATGTGGAAATGGTAGGAAATTCTGAATGCACTTTTCCAAATAGTTCTATCAAATTCATTCATGCTTTTCTGATACTTCTGATAATGTGGAAATGGTTCATTCATGCTTTTCTGATACTTCTGATAATGTGGAAATGGTAGAGTGGAAATGGTAGAGTGGAAATGGTAGTCTACATTTGGATTACTTATTGAATCAGAAACGGTAGTGTGGAAATGGTAGTCTGCATTTGGATTACTTATTGAAAGAAGGTTGAGGATTCAAATGGGTTTTCTAAAAATTCAAAAAATAATCACTTACTTGGCTTTCTAGGGGAACATTGTATAAAACCCAAATATAAAAATTGGAAATTTTTTTGACTTGAATCAGTGCAAATTACCTGTGCTTCAATGCCTGGCCTTCTGTGAAATCAGATGCAGGACGCCATTGAGTATGCTTTTTGGGCTGCGGCTCAATTTCTTCATGGAATTGAGGCGTCTGACACAACTGCATATAAATATAGAAACTAGTGTTATCAAACTGAACCAACCACTAATCCGATCAGAGTTTTACTCCGATTGAAATTGGTCCGACCATCCATCAAACCTTATTTCAAATATACAAATTAAAATAAAATACTAATTTTAAAATAAAAAATATAAAAAAAAGCCTTAACTTTGTTTAGCATATGTACTGGTAAAAAACCGGCCGGCCTTAAGACTCGTTGGAGGTCTAACTGATTTGACTGACCAAACCATCCATCTGGTCGCAATAATGACATATAAACCCATTTAAGACCCTATATTTTTTAGTTTGGGAAAACAATTTATTTCATGTTTTTCTTCTTAGGAAAATATCAGTAAAATGGTCAAACTCCTTTATAAAATGAGTAATGATGTTTAATTATCAATAAAATGTTTATTTTAATGAGATCATTGCACTCAAATATCTCCTCAAGTATTTTGTTAAAAACACCTAAAACAAAATTTCCAGAGGGTTTGGAATCCTAAATAACTAGACATATTTTGTTGAATTAGCCCATCATGTATGGAGAAGATTACCAAAACACTCTTCACTTGATTTGAATTTTAAATCTAGAATCATCATCCTCATAATCAAAGCCTGTTTCCAACTGTTTGGGGTTGGCTATGTGAAGAGTCTCAGGTTTCAATGAAGAGACTCTTGAGACCTAATGTTCATTAATCCTATGAACATAGGACTTGTCTATTATAGACAAATTATAATTGAGAAAATATAGAAATAAATGACTTACCATAAATATAGGATATTGTATCTACCCTTCTTAAATATAGAAATTAAGATATATACCTTCTATAGTAATCAGGTACAAAATATTATAGACAAATTATAGTTGAGAAAATATAAAAATAAATGACTTACCATAAATATAGGATATTGTATCTGCCCTTCCTAAATATAGGAGTTAGGATATGTACCTTCTATAGTAATCAAGTATAGATTATGTACTTTCTTTTCACACTGCCTCTCAAACTCAAGATGCTATTAAAGAGAGTAATTAGAGTTTGAATACTAATTGCGGAAACAAGCAGTCTGATCTTCAGGTGCATAGCATGACTAGTAGATGAAGTGGTTACCATGCTTAGATTGCGTGATCAACAAGCATATAAAGCCTTAGAAACAGATGGCCTCAAGAACTAAGGGCCATATCAAAGTAGACTCAATCAATCAGACAAAAAATTTCTGACAAAGCAGTCAAGACAACTGAGAGGACAGAGATGTACTTGGTAGAGCCAACAAAACTTGGTGTGGATCCGAGACGGATTCAACAACTCACATACCAGAACAAACATGATCGAGTAATCGGGCAACAAACTCGATCATACAACAACTATTCAGAGGGTTTTTTTTGGGTCGAGTTTCAGATGGTCAAAGAACAAGATCGAGTAATAGAGTAACAGACTTGATCTTAAAAACAATAAGAGACAGCAAAGATAAAATCAAATTAATGAATTTTTTTTTTTTTTTTTTTTTTGGGATTGGTTTTTCAGAAGGGTTATAGAGGGTCAATGACAATATGAGTAGTAAGAGAAAACGAATATGCAAAAGTTGCAAAAAAAATTCACTGTTTTGACGATGTAAAAAGAAAGCCCGAGGGATAAAGGAAAGTAAGAGAGAGGCGCAAAGGGAAAGCAAGAGAGAGACACAGAAAGCCAGAGAAAATTACAGCTGGAAAAGAGATGACTGGAAAATAGTTTTGTAGAGAGTCGTAACACGACTCGATAGAAGGGCTCAGATAAGAGAGTCAAGGACGAGGAATTGACACAACAAATATAAACCTTGTTTTGATACTATAAACCTTGCTTTGATACCATAAGTATTACTTTGATACCACTTGAAGAGTCAAGTTTATCTTAACAGACTCCCTGTGTCCATTAATTGTATGAATATACAACATTGTCTTTTATAGATAAATTACAGATGATAAAATATAAAAATAAATCACAATTTTCTATATTATACCCAGACATACCATAAATACAAGATATTGTATCTACCTTTCCTTCTTAAATATAAAGATTATAATATGAGTAATGATCCTATGAGATCCTCTCACACCCATGTGTGTAGGACCCCAAATGATCACCATTAAATTTGACACAGATCTTTAGAAAAGTTATAGGTGTGATACTTGACTTTTTTAGATATCTATGTCATGATCCTTTGGGGTCCTACACACATAGGTGTGGGAGGGTCTCATAGGATCATTACTCTTATAATATATACATTCCATGTCAATTAGGTACAACTGCGAAGAGTATAAGGTTTTTTATTTGAAGAGACTCAGTGTCCATTAATCGTATGAATATACAGACTTGTCTTTTATAGACAAATTACAGATGATAAAATATAGAAATAAATCACAATTTTCTATACTGTACCCAAACATACCATAAATACAATATATTGTATCTACCCTTCCTAAATATATTTATTAGGATATATACCTTCGATATTAATCAAGTACACAATATATGCTTTCCTTTCACAATGTGAAGGGTCTGAAGTTTCTCTGGAGGGACTCAGTGTCCATTAAGTGCATAAATATACAAATTTGTCTTTTATAAACAAATTATAGATGAGAAAATATAGAAATAAATCATTGTTTACCATAAATACAAGATATTGTATATACCATTGCTAAATATACATATTACAATATATACCTCCATATTAATCAAGTATACAATAAATACTTGATCCGCATTCTGCTCAATCAAATGCCATAGCCTCAAGGCTACACCTAACTCTATTTTGGCTGCACGACATCTTCCTCAATCTCACCATTTCCTTGATTATCACTCTTTTTGACATTTCTTGGCTGTCAATATTAAAAATTTTGTTGTCTCTACTTCTATTATTACTAAACTTGGAATAAGTGATTGTAATAAAAAATACACATTTTCCCTGTTTGGAATCTAGAGCGAGTGGAGTAGTTCAAGCCACTTGAGTTAGGATATATAATGTAAATACCCATACTTCTTCCAACTTTCAAACCTGGAACAAGAGATTTTTTTGAAAAAAACGTGTTTTAAACTCAAAACAAGGAATTGGTTGGGCCACTAAAATGGAAATAATTATAAAAGTGCCCATGCATGTTCAAGATTCCACTTTGTGAATTTTTTAACAAAAGAATTAAATGGAAATAATTATAAAAGTGCCCATACATGATCAAGATTCTACTTTGTCAAATTTTTAACAAAATAATTTACGAGGTAGTTGAGTGAACTTGAGTAGTTTTTTTTTGAAAGGTATTGACCTCTTCCTTCTTTGAGAACTTGTCAAAATCGATGGCATTTTGCAATATTTTCAAACTTGGCTTGGGCCTTGAACTTTGGCTTAGGCCGAGCCAAGTAACTTAATTGTGTACAAGTGTATAGTCAAGTCTTGTATGGGATGGAGGACACCAAAACATTTTTTTTAAAAAAATAAAAAACTCGTAAAAATAATTAAAAATTTAAAATTGAAAAAGTAAGATAACTCAGAAATCATTAAAAGTTTATAAAAATTAAAAATATATATATAAAAGATGGATTAAATGTAAAGAAAAATGAGAAAAATAAAAAATAAAAAATAAAAAAATTGTTGCATTAACAAAAAAAAGCTTCCAAATCATTTAAAACCATAAAAATCACATAATAATACATTATAAATCACTAATTTCAGTTTTAAAATAAAAATTAGGACTTTTAGTTAATTTTAAACATGGGCAAGTTACCCCTGGAACGTCAGAACTCGCCTCGCGTACGGCCGAGGTACTTAGCCTAGTTAGAGTAGACACATTCGAGTCCTAAAACATTGGTATTTTGTGTGAGTCATGTATAAGAGATTAAATAAATTGAAACTTTTATCGAAATTCTCGAGACAGAGAAAAATGTGTTACCACAATTTCGAAAGTTGGTGTCGTGTCTTCGCGAAAGGATGCTCTCATAGCAGTAATGTCTGACCATTGCATTTCCATTTTCTTTTTCAATTTGCAATTAACTTCCAAAATCTCCCAAACCAATCGGCGTTGACCAAAATAGCATTTTCCCGTCAATTCTCCAGGATTCTTCGCAATGACCTGCACAAAAAACTAAAAACTAACATCAGAAGTGAAAAAGAAGGGAACTAAAAGTTATAAAGAATTTCCCAAATTTTATATTTAATGTTTTAACTGATGATGATTAACTTGAAATAAAAAAACTTTCCAATTAAAAATTCAAAAACAACTTATCATGTTACCAAAAACAACTTATCATGTTTCCTAGTTTGATTGAGGAATACAAAACTTAAGTGACTAACACATATTTAACACTTTGTTGAGTATTATGGTGAGTATTATTTGTTGAGTATTGCTTATCAGTAATACATTGTGTAATAAAAAAGAATTATTTATATCCCTTTTTTCTAATTGGAAGATTCAACTACAAATATTGTAATAAAAAGTAACAATATGTCATATTACTTATTGTAAAATATAAACTTGAAATATTAAGGGCCAGTTTGAATGTCAAAAAAAAAAAAAATTCACAACGAAATATTATGGGCTAGTTTGAATGTCAAAAAAAAAAAAACTCACAACGAAAAATAATAATAATATTCACAACGAAAAAAATGTAAGTTTTTTCTACTTCAATTGGAAAACATTATGGTCTTATTTTATAATGTTGGTAAACTGTTTGGAGGTCTAATTTCATTGATTATTGGAAAAGATTCGTGGGTTCTCTTCTCCTAACATTATGGTCATGGTCTTATTTTATTATGTTGGTAAACTGTGGGTTCTCTTCTCCTAGCATTATGGGTTCTCTTCTCCTAACATTATGGTCATGGTCGTATTTTATTATGTTGGTAAACTGTGGGTGCTCTTCTCCTAACATTATGGTCATGGTCTTATTTTATTATGTTGGTAAACTGTTTGGAGGTCTAATTTGGTGTAATTTCATTTGATTACTGGAAACGATCCGTGGGTTTTCTTCTCCTAACAATATGTGTTGGTAAACTGTGGGTTATCTTCTCCTAACATATGGTCATGGTCTCATTTTTTTATGTTGGTAAACTGTTTGGACGTCTAATTTTATTGATTATTGGAAAAGATCCGTGGGTTCTCTTCTCCTCTCATTCTCTCTCTCTACGTCACCGTTCACAGTTCTCTCTCCTCCACCGTTCACAATTCTCGTTCACAATTCTATTGTGTTTCTTTACTCTAGAGTGTCTCATTCACAATTCTACTGTGTTTCTTTACTCTAGAGTGTCTCGTTCACAATTCTACTGTGTTTCTTTACTCTAGAGTGTGTTTCTTTACTCTAGAGTGTTTCTTTACTCTAGAGAGCTAGGGAGAGCGAAGGTATCACCTAGGATACGACTCTCCAGGGAAAGCGAAGGTATCACCTAAGATACAGCTCTCCTCTTCTCCTCCACCGTTCACAATTCTCGTTCACAATTCTATTATGTTTCTTTACTCTATAGTGTGTTTCTTTACTCTAGAGTGTTTCTTTACTTTAGCGAACTAGGGAGAGCGAAGGTATCACCTAGGATACGACTTTCCAGGGAGAGCGAAGGTATCACCTAGGATACGGCTCTCCAAAGCCCCCGAAGGTATCACCTAGAATGCGGCTCTCCAGGGCCCCCGACCCCGAAGGTATCACCTAAGATGCGGCTCTCTTGGATCCCTGACCCCAAAGGTATCACCTAGGATGCAGCTCTCCAGGGCCCCCGAAGGTATCACCTAGGATGCGGCTCTCTGGGGCCCCCGACTCTGAAGGTATCACCTAGGATGCAGTTCTCCAGAGCCCTTGAAGGTATCATCTAAGATATGGCTCTGAAAGGATCTCGTACGATACGGCTCTCCAGGAAGAGCGAAGGTATCACTTAGGATATGACTCTCACCAGGGAAAGCAAAGGTATCACTTAGGATATGGCTCTCACCAGGGAGAGCGAAGGTATCACCTAGGATACGGCTCTCCAAGACAGCGAAGGTATTGGCTCTCACCAGGGAGAGCGAAGGTATCACCTCGGATACGGCTCTCCAAGACAGCGAAGGTATCGGCTCTCTCTAGGCGAAGGTATTGGCTCTCTCCAGGCGAAGGTATCGGCTCTCTCCAGGGAGAGCGAAGGTATCACCTAGGATACGGTTCTCCAGGGACAGCGAAGGTATGAGCTCTTCAAGGAGAGCGAAGGTATCCCAAGGGCCCAACCAAGGTGGATACCTAGATACGGTGGCCCCAGGGCCTCCCAAAAGTTGATTTGGGATACCTAGATAACGCCAGGGCCCCAAAATGGATACCTGGAATATGGTATCCGTGGGCCGCAAAGGTGGATACCTAGGATACCTATCCCAGGGCCCAAAGGTGGATACCTAGGATACCGTATCCCAGGGCCCCAAAGGTGGATACTTAGGATATCGTATCTCAGGGCCACCTTCCCAAAGGTGAATAGCTAGGATACTGTATCCCAAAGCGCCAAAGGTAGATCCCAAAGGTGGATAGCTAGGTCCTCGAATCCCCAAGGCCCCCGAATCCCCAGGGGCCTCGAATCCATGGGCCCCAAAGGTGGAACAGCTGAGCCCCCAAAATTTATCCCCAGGATGCCAGGGCCCCCAAAATGGATACTTGGATACGATATCCCAGGTATCCACGGGTCCCAAAGGTGGAACGCCAGGGCTCCCAAAATGGATACCTGGATACGGTATCCCAGGTATCCACGGGCCTCGGCCCCCAAAATGGATACTTGGATACGGTATCCTAGGTATCCATGTGCAGGGCCCCCAAAATGGAAACCTAGATAAGGTATCCTAGGTATCCATTGGCCTGGGCCCCCAAAATAGATACTTAGATATGGTATCCATGGGCTTGGGCCCCCAAAATAGATATCTGGATACTTGGATATGGTATCCTAAGTATCCATGAGCCCCAAAGGTGGAACGTCAGGGCCCCAAAATGGATACCTGGATACGGTATCCTAAATATCTAAAAAGGTGGATACCTAAGATACCGTATCACACCAATCCCAAAATGGATACCTGGGATATGTATCTCAAAGTAGGTGGATACTTAGGATACTCTATCTCAGGGCCCTCAAAGGTAAGTGGATACCTAGGATACCGTATCCCAGGGCAAGGTAAAGGTAAAAATGGATACCTGGGATACGGTAGTATCCCAAAGAAGGTGGATGCCTAGATACCATATCTCAGGGCCCCCAAAGGTAAGTGGATACCTAGGATACTGTATCTCAGGGCGCCACCGTATCCCAAGGCCTTAAAGTTGGATCCCACGGTGGATAGCTAGGATACCGTATCCCAAGGCCCTCGAATCATCAGAGCCTCCCAAAGGTGGATTTAGGATAGCCCCACCGTATCTAGGGCCCCAAAGATGGATCCCAAAGGTGGATAGCTAGGATACCGTATCCCAAGGCCCCCGAATCTCCAGAGCCTTCCAAAGGTGGATTTGGGATACCTAGATACCGTATCCCAGGGCCCTAAAGATGGATCCCAAAGGTGGATAGCTAGGATACCGTATCCCAAGGCCCCCGAATCCCTAGGGCCCCCGATTCTCAAGGCCCCACCTTGGATACCGTGGCCCCAAGGCCTCCCAAAGATGGATTTGGGATACCTAGATACGGTATCCTCAGAACGCCCAAAATGGATACCTGGGATACAGTATCTGGATACCTAGGATATCGTATCTCAGGGAGGTAGGTGGATACCTAGGATACCGTATCCCAGGGCCTCCCAAAAGTGGATACCTAGACACCGTATCCCCAGGTGAGATACCGTATCCTCAGGTGGGATACCTAAGATACCATATCTCAGGGCCCAAAGGTCCCAAAGGTGAGTGGGATACCTCGGATACCGTATCCCCAGGTGGAGGTAGGTGGATACCTAGGATACCGTATCCCTAGGTGGAGGTAGGTGGATACCTAGAATACCATATCCCAGAGCATCCCAAGGCCTCCCAAAGGTGGATACCTAGATACTATATCCAAAAAAAGGATACCTAGCATATGCCTCCCCCCAGACGCTAAATATAGTATCCCCGATGCCAGGCCCCCAAAATGGATACCTGGGATACCGTATCCCAGGGCATCCCAGGGCCTCCCAAAGGTAGATACCAGATACAGTATCCCCAAAATGGATACCTAGCATATGCCTCCCAAAGGTGGATACTTAGATACCGTATCCCCTAGACGCTAGACATCGTATCCCAGATGCCAGGCCCCCAAAATGGATACCTGGGATACGGTATCCCATGGCCCCATGGCCCATGGGGCCCCAAAGGTAGGTGGATACCTGGACCCCCAAAATGGACACCTAGGATACGGTATCCCATGGCCCGATGGATACTTAAGATACTGTATCCTAGGGCCTCAAAGGTGGGCTTAGATATCCACCTTCGGGGCTAGTATCCTAGGTATCCACCTTCTATCATCCACCTTCGTGGTATCCTAGGTATCCACCTTCTATCATCCACCTTCGTGGTATCCTAGGTATCCACCTTCGTAGTATCCTAGGTATCCACCTTCTATCATCCACCTTCATGGAATCCTAGGTATCCACCTTCTATCCTAGGTATCCACTTTCGTGGACGACCGGTCTAAGGATACGGTATCTTAGGTATCCCCAAAATATCCACCTAGTATCCACCGATATAATATCTACGGACCTGAATATGGTATGTTAAGTCTTAATATCCATCTCCGAAATATCCACTGACCTGGATACGGTATCCTAAGTCTTAATATCCATCTCCGAAATATCCACCGATCTTCTAGGTATCCTCATAGGTATAGGTATCCATCTTCGTGGCCGCCCGGCCTGAGGATACGATATCTTAGGTATCCACGTAATATCCAGGCCAACCGACGAAACATCCACCTCCGAACTAATATCCACCGACCTGAATACGGTATGCTAAGTCTTAATATCCACCAACCTAATATCCACCGACTTGGATATAGTATCCTAAGTCTTAATATCCATCTCCGTAAGTCTTAATATCCATCGCCAAAATATCCACCGATCTTTTAGATATCCACCGATCTTCTAAGTATCCGCCTCCGGGGGACCCCGAAATAACCACCTTCGTGGCCGGCCAGCCTAATGATACAGTATCTTAGGTATCCCTTAATATCCATCTCCGAAATATCCACCAATCTTCTAGGTATCCACCTATCCACCGATCTTTTAGGTATCCACCTTAGGGGGACCTTGAAATATCCACCATCGTGGCTGACCGGCCTGAGGATACCGTATCTTAGGTATCCCTTAATATCCATCCCCGAAATATCCACCGATCTTCTAGGTATCCACCTATCCACCAATCTTCTAGGTATCCACCTTCGGGGGACCTCGAAATATCCACCTTTGTGGCCGGCTGGCCTGAGGATACGGTATCTTAAGTATCCAGATAATATCCAGGCCATCCCCGCAATATCCACCTAATATCCACAGACCTAATATCTAGGCCATCCCCAAAATATCCACCGACCTGGATACGGTATGCTAAGTCTTAATATCCATCTCCAAAATATCCACTTAATAACCACCGACCTCGATACAGTATCCTAAGTTTTAATATTCATCTCCGTAAGTCTTAATATCCATCTCCGAAATATCCACCAATCTTTTAGGTATCCACTTATCCATCGATCTTTTAGGTATCCACCTTTGGGGGACCCCGAAATATCCACCTAATATCCACCGATCTGGCTATGGTATCCTAGGTATCCACCTAAGATATCATATCTCAAGGGCCTTTAAAGGTGGATATGGATATTAAGACTTAGGATACCATATCTCGAGGGCTCCTGAAGGCTACTGAAGGTGGCCCTGAAGGTGGATACCTAACCCTTGAAGGTGGATACCTAACCTCTGAAGGTGGATATGGATATTAAGATCCTGAAGGTGGATAGCTAGCCCCTGAAGGTGGATATGGATATTAAGAGCCTGAAGGTGGCCCCGAAAGTGGATATAGATATTAAGATCCTGAAGTGGATACCTAGCCCCTAAAGGTGGATATAGATATTAAGATCCTAAACGTGGATACCTTTAGGATATCTCAAGGGCTCTTGAAGGCCCTGAAAGTGGATACCTAGCTTCTGAAGGTGGTGGATACCTAGCCCCTATCTCCTTAAGGGGATACCTAGCCCCTGAAGGTGGATACCTAGGATATCCTAGTAGGCTGGCCCTCAAGGTGGATACTTAGGATATCCTAGTGGGTTGGCCCTAAAGGTGGATACTTAGCCTCTGAAGGTGGTGGATACTAGCCCCTGAAGGTGGATACCTAGCCCCTAAAGGTGGATACCTAACCCCTGAAAGTGGGTATGGATATTAAGATCCTGAACATGGATACCTAGCACCCTGAATGTGGATATGGATATTAAGATCCTGAAGGTGGATACCTAGCCTCTGAAGGTGGTGGATACCTAACCCCTGAAGGTGGATACCTAGGATATCCTAGATACCTAGCCCCTAAAGGTGGATAACTAGGATATTCTAGTGGGCTGGCCCTCAAGGTGGATACCTTTAGGATATCTCACTTAGCCTCTGAAGGTAGTGGATACTAGTCTCTGAAGGTGCATACCTCTCTCAGGCCCACCTAGCCTCTGAAGTTGAAACCTAGCCCCTGAAGGTGGATACCTAGGATATCCTAGGTCGATCGACTCCGAAAGTCCACCTAGGATATCCTAGGCCGATCGACCCCGAAAATCCACCTAGGATATCCTAGGCCGATCGACCCCGAAAGTGAATACTTCTCTCAGTGGATACCTCTCTTAAGTCCACCTAGCGTCAGAAGTGGATATCTAGCCCCTGAAGGTGGATACTTAAGATATCTGAGGCCAATCGACCCCAAAAGTCCACCCTAGGATATCCTAGGCCGATCGACCCCCAAAGTGGATACTTCTTTCAGGCCCACCTAGCCTCTAAATACTTCTCCCAGACCCACCTAGCCTCTGAAGTGGATACCTTTGAAGTGGATACCTAGGATATCCTTAGCCGATCTACCCCAAAAGTGGATACCTCTCTCAGGCGTCTCGAGAGCCCCTGAAGGTGGATATGGATATCTCAGGCCTCTCGAGAGCCCCTAAAGGTGGATATGGATATTAAGACTTAGGATACTGTATCTCGAGGCCTTGAGGGTGGATATGGATATTAAGACTTAGGATACCATATCTCGATCGAGGGCTCTTGAAGACTGAAGGTGGCCCCAAAAGTGGATACCTCTCTTAGGGTTCAAGCCTAAAGGTGGCCCTCGAAAGTGGATACCTCTCCCAAGCTTCAAGCCTGAAGGTGGCCCTCGCAAGGGGATACCTCTCTCAGGCCTCTCAAGGGCCCCTGAAGGATATTAAGACTTAAAATGATATTAAGACTTAGGATACCGTATCTCGAGGGCTCCTGAAGCCTGAAGGTGGTGGATACCTCTCCTAGGGCTCGAGGGTCCCTGAGGTGGATATGGATATTAAGACAAGACAACAATTCTAGGCGGAAGAATGTGAATATTAGAAACAAACAAGACAACAAATCTAGGCAGAGAAAGGGGCCTCTGAAGGTGGGTATATTAGGATATCTTAAGATACCATATTCTGAGGGGCCCCTGAAGGTATCCCGAGGGTCCCCTAAAGGTGGATACATACCGTATCCTCAGACCGGCTGGCCACGAAGGTGGATACCTAGGATACCACGGAAGGCTTAGGATACTGTATCCCGATGGGCCCCTGAAGGTATCCCAAGGGCCCCTTGAAGGTGGATAAATACTGTATCCTCAGGCCGGCTGGCCACGAAGGTGGATACCTAGGATACCGTGGAAGGCTTAGGTTACCGTATCCCGATGAGCCTTGAAGGTATCCTAAGGGGCCCCTAAAGGTGGATAAATATCGTATCCTCAGGCCGGCTGGCCACGAAGGTGGATACCTAGGATACCGCGGAAGGTCGACTGGCCACGAAAGTGGATACCTAAGATACTGCAGAAGGTGGATATTATGGTCAACCGAAGGTCGATACCTAGGATACCACGGAAAGTGGATATTAAGTATACCATGAATACCTAGGATAGCGCGGAAGGTGGATATTATGTATACAATGGATATTATGGCCAATCGAAGGTGGATACCTAGGATAACTATGTATATGGTGAATATTATGGCCAGCCGAAGGCAGATACCTAGGATAATTATGTATACGGTGAATACCAAGGATACCGCGAAAGGTGGATATTATGTATACGGTGGATACCGGTCTAGGCCGAGGAATATCAATTAATATCAAGACAATAATACCACGGAAAGCGGAAAGTGGATGTTATGTAGACGGTGAATACCTAGGATACCTCGGATACCGCAGAAGGTGGATATTATGTATATGGTGGATACCTAAGATACCGCGGAAGATGGATATTATGTATACTTTGGATACCGGTCTAGGCGGAGGAAGGTGGATTTTAATATCAATTAATATTGGGACAATAAATCTAAGGCGGATATTAGAAACAGACAACTAATATCTACTAATAGCTAGGCGAAGGAACGTGGATATTAGAAACATACAACTAATAAAAATGTGTTACAAAAGGTGGATATTAGAAACATACTACTAATATCTAGGCGGAGGAAGGTGGTTATTAGAAACAGACAACTAATAATAATGTGTTACAAAAGGTGGATATTAGAAACAGATGATTAAGGAGCAAGGTAGATATTAGAACCAGACAACTAATAAAAATGTTACGAAATCAGACAACTAATAAAAAATGGAATCATACAACTAATAAAAAAATTTATGAAATGTTCCACTCTTCGAGGATGCCCTCAACGTATCGAGGATGACCTCAATGTAGAGGAACATGTACTAGGGAATATGTGCGACTCGTTCAGATCACAGATCATGAGCTAGCTAGAACAAACTAGATAAATGGAAGAATTCCCTTCACTATAGCTAGCTAGAACAAACTAGATAATTTTTTCCAGTAGCAATGAATGGAAGAATTCCATTCACTATCTAAAAAACGAATAGAATGGAAGAATTCCATTCACTATCTAAAAATATCTATAATTAAGCTTACGATGGATACCTAAAGATGCCACAATAGCGTGCCAATAAATGACACAGTTTTCACGCGATTCGCACTGTTGAGTTGAGTGTGCACGGTGCTCATGTGCACCAGACTTCATACGGAGGGTAATTTGGTGATACAGTTTTCGCCGATTCGTACACGTTGAGTTGAGCGCGCACGGTGTGCATATACACCAAACTTTGTACGGAGGGCAATTTGGTGGCACTTCATGCGCACATGTTTGGGGGAATGTGGGGCAATTAGCAGGGTGCGCACAAGCCGCCACAATTGCATGCTAACAAATCACGAATCGCACACGTTGAGTAGAGTACAAGCCGCCACAATTGCGCGTAAAAAAGGGCACTTCCCACGAATCACACGTGTTGAGTTGAGCGTGTGCACCAAACTTCGTACAGAGGGGAATTTGGTGGCACATCTTGCACATATGTTTGGGGGGAACATGGGGTGAACATGCGCACAACGCACGCTCAACTCAATGAGTGAGATTTGTGCAAAAGCCGTGCCGTTTTTTCGTACGCAATTTGTGGCGGCTTGTGTACAAATGTGCACCCTACTATTTGCCCCATGTTACCCCAAACATGTGCGCAAGAAATGCCACCAAATTTCCCTCCGTACCAACTTTGTTGCGCACCGCGTGTGCGCTCAACTCAACGCGCGATTCGCGCAAAAACCATGCCCATAATTGTGGCGGCTTGTGACGATGAATGCCACAAGCGACAAAATACCGTGTATGATAGAGCTACACATTGAGATTACAATACAATCTTATCTTCAAAGGGGAAATAGTAGTTTCATGCTACACATTGAGATTACAATACAATCTTATCAATCTGAAATAGTAGTTTTGCATATCATGTATAAGAGAGCTAAACATTGAGATTACAATACAATCTAATCAATCTGAAAAAGTAGTTTTAGATATTATGTATAATAAAGCTACACATTGAGATTACAATACATGAAATCGTAGTTTTAGATATTATGGATAATAAAGCTACACATTGAGATTACAATACATGAGACTACAATACAATCTTATATTCAAAGGGGAACAATACAATCTTATCTTCAAAGGAATAGTAGTTTCATGTTACACATTGGGAAATAGTAGTTTTACCTCCCATGTGCCAATTGTTAGAGATGTTGCAGGGAAATTAATGGCCTTGTTATGTTGCTTCTCAGCTTTGGTATTTTTGGTCTTCTTACCCAATGCCTTGGTATGTAAATCCATGATTTTTGAATCCAACTGAGTATCATCTTTTTCTGAATCCAATTGAGTATCCTTGGTTTCTAAATCCATGACATCCTCTTCATCCTTACAAGGCAAAGCTGTTGGTGTTTTGAAGAGTTTCTCCACAAGGTCTACAAATGATGGGGTTTTCTTTAGGGTCAGGCCAATAACATGTCCATTTTCTTCAACCTGTAGAGTTCCTAGTACAGAGCTCTTAGAAGCTATAATGAATTTTGATGAATAAAACATATTTATTTAAGAAACCATATAATAAGCATCACTGAAACTGCTCAATCAATCAGGTTCTATAACAAACCAAATGTCATTCTCTGACACCAAACACTAAGGAAAATTTACATAAATTCATTATTCACTATTTGTATACTATGAGACCATTTACCATTGCCCTAAGGATGTTAGAATCACTCCTAGCCATTAGATATCAAATTTAATGTCTTGGGGTATATCACATAGTTTAAGAAATATGTTTTGAACTTTGAATTTAATCAATGATACACTTACAACCATCTGATTTTGTGATTTATTGGCTTGGGGTATATGTTATATTGTTCAATAAATAATTTTTGAACTTTGAATCTAGTCAATGACCATTATGATTTAAAATCTGATGACTATAACTGATTGTCACCTTTGTGTACTAAGAGTAAATGGTCTCTTTATATACTTTTCCATAACTTAAACCACTGTATCAAAAGAAAAAAGAAATTTCGGCTTAAAAAGGAACAAAAAGGGCAGATAATTCAAACAACATAAATTGACCAAAATGCTCCTTCATATATATATATATAAAGAAATAATTTCCCTGAAAGTCATATCTCTTTATTTTTAACAAATAATTCAAAAGTTATAAATTAATTAAAATCCTCTCAAACCACCATGTTTTTTTTAATATATATTTTTGAGGTATACCTCACTGAGGCATATGACCACTTCAAAGTACCACTACAAAGTTTCACGTAAAAAAGAGAAAATCAAATTCATTAACCCATACTCACTTCCAAGCTACATGCCTTCAAAATTTCATGTAAAAAAAAAAGAAAATCAAATTCATTAACCCATACTTCTAAGCTACATGCATGTGCATGTAGATTAGCTACATGCATGCGTATGTACATTTGGGCTAGGCAAAAATTGGCCTCGGCTCAAATTTGCCTTGAAATTAAAGCCGGGGGCATTAAAGTTTGTACCAAACCAGGCCTTGAAATGACACTAAAGCCAGGGGCACTAAAGTGTACGCTTGTCCAATTGCCAATCTTACATGTCGGTAAATCTTAAAAAAGAAAAGAAAAGAAATACACCCAATTACGACCTTTAACCTGACGTGTAGCCAAATGTTAAGTGTGGCCTGAACTTTACTGTACCAATCGAGACGCAACCGATTGCCAATCCTAGATATAGCCGCCATCAGATCATATAAAAGAAAGAAAGAAAATACACTGGATTGCCAGCCTCACACGTGTGGAAAAGGAAAAACATGCATACATGCACCAAAAGGAAAGCAAAACATAGAAAAAATACACATGGACTTTAGCCAAAGTCGATCTGGTGTGGTTTTACCAAGGAAGGTAGCAAACAGAGTTTTGATCGTCTGACCACCAACCTCAACAATAAATAATCACTTAAACAAAAACTAAACAGAATAATTAAATGAAAAACTTATACCTATTATAATGTTAGAAAAGAAAATATTAGAACAAAAACAAACAAATAACGAAGTCAATGGAAAAAGGGAAAAAAAAATTAAAAATTTACTCACATCCTTAAACAGTTTATCTTAATTTACTCACGTCCTTGAACACTACACAATAAATAATCACTCAAACAAAACAATAAACAAAACAATAAACACAAAAAAATAAACAAAAGAATTAAACGAAGAACTTCTACTTATCATAAACCTTAGAAACAAAACAATAAACACAATAAATAAACAAAAGAATTAAACGAAATAAACAAAGAACTTCTATTTATCCTAAACCCAAAACAAAACAATAAACTTATCATAAATCCAAAACTTATCATAAACAAAACTTATCAAACAAAACAACTTATCATAAACTTATCATAAATAAAACTTATCATAAACCCAAAACTTATCAAAACAAAACTTATGATAAGTTTATGATAAACTTATCATAATAAACTTATGATAAGTTTATGATAAACAATAAACTTATGATAAGTTTATGATAAACTTATAATAAAAATTAAACTTATGATAAATAATAAACTTATTATAAACTTATCATAAACAATAAACTTATTATAAACTTACCATAAACAATAAATTTATGATAAACTTATCATAAACAATAAACTTATGATAAACTTATCATAAGTTTATGATAAACTTATGATAAACAATAAACTTATGATAAACAATAAACTTATGGTAAACTTATGATAAACTTATAATAAACAATAAACATATGATAAACTTATGATAAATAATAAATTTATGATAAATAAAAAATAATAAACTTATGATAAACAATAAATTTATGATAAACTTATGATAACCTTATGATAGACTTATGATAAACTTATCATAAGTTTACAATAAACTTATGATAAACAATAAATTTATGATAAACTTATGATAAACTTATAATAAACAATAAACTTATGATAAACAATCAATTTATGATAAACTTATAATAAACAATAAACTTATGATAAACAATAAATTTATGATAAACAAAAAATAATAAACTTATGATAAACAATAAACTTATGATAACCAATAATTTTATGATAAACTTATGATAAACAATAAACTTATGATAGAATTATGATAGACTTATGATAAACGAAAAACTTATGATAAACTTATAATTTATATTATGATAAACTTATGATAAATTATAAACTTATGATAAACAATAAACTTATCATAAACAATAAACTTATCATAAACCCAAAACTTATCATAAATTTATGATAAGTCTATCATAAACTTATGATGAGTCTATCATAAATCCAAAACAAAACAATAAACTTATCATAAACCCTAAACAAAATAAACTTATCATAAACTCTAAACAAAACAATAAACGCAAGAAATAAATGAAGAACTTCTACTTATCATAAACCTTAGAAACTAAGAAAATGGAAAAAAATAGAACAAAAAAAAAAAAAGTTAACAAAAAAAAGGAAGAAAAACAAAAAAAAAATCCACATCAACTTATCAAAATTTACTTACATACTTAACATCAACGTATCAAAATTTACTCACATTCTTGAACGTTTCCCTTAAATGATATAATTCTGATTTTCTTTCCTCATCGTCCTCCCCACCCCAAAACGGGGACAGATCCCCATGAACCATGATATCTTTGCAGAAACTTCTCAAGTTTTTCTTTTCTTTTATCTACAAAACATAGAAGAGAAAAAGAAAATTGTCTTTATAAAAGCAAAAAAAAAAGAAAAGAAAAAGAAGAAAAAACAATAAACGAATACCAATTTAGGAGCAATTCGTCTTCTCTTCTCGTTCACTTTGGCATCCAAGTTTTGTCTTTTCCTATGGTTTTAGGGAGGGAAACTAACAAAGAAACAGAAAAAAAACAAGTAAGACTCTCAGCTAATACCAAACCGAGGGGAAAAAAACAGATATTTAAAGAGAAAGAGAGTTTGTTTAATAAAAGAACCGGTTGTCGAAGACAACATATGACATCATCATCGGAAGTTCGTTGAGGAATCTTATATTTTCATAACACAGTTTTAAGTTTAATTATATAAATAGATATTAATTATGAGATAATTACTCTAATTAGATATGAGAATGAATGTTAATCCTTTTATAAAGAGGATATTACATGATAACTGTTAAGAAGCTGCTTCAGCGGTTTAGAGGCATAATATTTGGGTGAATAAAGATCGAGAGGGATTTGAATGAACTTATCATAAGTTTATAATAAACTTATGATAAAAATTAAACTTATGATAAACAATAAACTTATGATAAACTTATGATAAACAGTAAACTTTTGATAAACTTATAATAAACAATAAACTTATGATAAACTTTTGATAAACAGTAAACTTTTGATAAACTTATAATAAACAATAAACTTATGATAAACTTATGATAAACAAAAAATAATAAACTTATGATAAACAATAAACTTATGATAGACGTATGCTAAACTATAAACTTATGATAAACTTATAATTTACATTATGATAAACTTATGATAAACTATAAACTTATGATAAACAATAAACTTATGATCGACTTATGATAAACAATAAACTTATGATAAACTTATCATAAACAATAAACCTATCATAAACTTATCATAAGTAATAAACTTATCATAAACAATAAACTTATGATAAGTTTATGATAAACTTATGATAAGTTTATGATAAACTTATGATATGTTTATCATAAACAAAGCTTATCAAAACAAAACTTATCAAAACAATAAACTTATCATAAACCCAAAACTTATCATAAACTTATGATAAGCTTATTATAAACCCAAAACAAAATAATAAACTTATCATAAACCCAAAACTTATCATAGACTTATGATAAACTTATCATAAACCCAAAACAAAATAATAAACTTATCATAAACCCTAAACAAAATAAACTTATGATAAACCCTAAACAAAACAATAAACACAAGAAATAAACAAAAGAATTAAACGAATAACTTCTACTTATCATAAACCTTTGAAACTTAGAAAATGGAAAAAACTAGAACAAAAAAAAGCAAAAAAAAGTTATCAAAAAAAAAAAAAAAAATCCACATCAACTTATCAAAATTTACTCACATACTTAACATCAACTTATCAAAATTTACTTACATTCTTGAACGTTTCCCTTAAATAATCTAATTTTGATTTTTTTTCCTCATCTTCCTCCCCACCCCAAAACGGGGAGGGATCCCCATAAACCATGATTTCTTTGCAGAAACTTCTCAAGTTTTTTTCTTCTTTTATCTACAAAATATAGAAGAGAAAAAAGAAAACTGTCTTTATAAAAGAAAACAATAATAAAAAAAAGATAAACAAATACTAAATTAGGAGCAATTCTTCTTCTCTTCTCGTTGACTTTGGCATCCAGGTTTTGTCTTTTGCTGTGGTTTTAGAGAGAGAAACTAACAAAGAAACCGAAAAAAAACAAGTAAGACTCATCTAACACCAAACCGAGGGGAAAAACAGATATTTAGAGAGAGTTAAAATTTATAATTATACAATTACCCAAAAATTAAATAATTATACATAGATAACCAAATCTTGTATTTTATTTGTTAATTTATTTATATTATAAATTATATAATGTATTCTTTTTTGTTATAGTTGTAATAATTTTTTTAAAATTAAATGATATTATAAAACAAATTTTAAATTTAAAGTTATTTGTATGGTAAGTAATTATAAAATACAAGCCAATAATTTCAATTTTAATGTATAATATTATAGTTAGTTAAGTTGTGATAATTTTGAACAAATAAAGAGAATTAATAAATGTTTAATGTGATACTAATTTCACTTTATACGAGGAATTAATTTTTTAATCTTATAATATGAAAGTTTTTTCTAATTTTATTAATTATTTTGATGTAATATTATAATACTATATTATAATTTATAATTACACAGACATCCAAACAAGAAAACAACGTTTCAATATTCACATTTTTTGAAAATAATGAAACTACATAATGCACTACTCTTAATTTCTTTTAAAAACTAAAATTACACTATTTTTAGAGATTTATAGTAAATTTTTTTAAAACTTTTGGGATGAGACTTGTTGATTCGGTCGATTCTCCGATCCAACATGCCAATCTATCGATCCGACACGATTTTTGGGGTTGATGATCCGGATCGCCAATTCGTTTTTTTAAACCATGTTGTATACAATTCCATATATAATATAGGTGCAGTTGGATATAGAGCTGATGCTCTAAACAATCAAAGTAAAGTGCACCTTCAAATAGTATCGAGAAATGTGGTTTCAATAATGGAAATCTTTGTGATATCCTTAAAATATATTTTCATCTTTAATTATAAAATTATAAGCCTCAAAATAGTGTAGATTGTAGATCGAGCGGATATATGAAAACTTGAAAATCTTGGAAATCGACGGTCCAAAAATATGTTACAAGATGCACTATTTCCAAAACTTGAGCAAATTTTTTTTTCTGTCTATACATCTTGATGATCAATTTGATGAATTTTAGGCACCAAAAAAACTCTTTCAATGAAAATTTTGAGGAGGACTCTAATTTGATTGTTTAGAGCCTCGACTCTATATAAACATTTTCCATATAATATAATCTTATAGGAAATATGCTTAAATTAAGAGATTGTATACAATGAGACCATTTATACAAGGTGGTCCCAACTACTTACAACCATCCCATATATACAATGAGACCATTTATCTTTTTATACACGGTGGTCCCAACTACTTACAACCGTCCCATGTAAAATTTGTAACTTGGATATGTAACAAACTCCCTAGATTTTCTCTTCCTTTGAGCTTGGTCAAGAATAATTGCATCCACCCATTTTTACATCCAATGGTTAAAGATTAATGTGGCCACCTTGTACTTATTCTAAACTTCCCCTTAAATTGAAGGTCTTCTGTTTAACACGTGCAACATGCCTCAAAAGTTTCCAACCCGATCCATCAAAACCGAGACACGAATTGCATGAAACACCTGCGCTCTGTATATCAAAGCTTTACATGTACATATAAAAGATTGCTTCCTATCCTTTTATGTGTTGATCAAGATTTGCTTGTTATCCCTTTTCTCTGTGGCGAGAGCACGACAAAAGATATATATATGAATAGGCAGCGATTAGAGAGACAGTGAGGGGCTTCTTTGCATGGAAATCTAGGGCAAGGGTGTTGCTTCCGGCTTCCCTTGAAAA
The DNA here is from genome assembly GCF_054954075.1 of Amborella trichopoda. NCBI lineage: Eukaryota > Viridiplantae > Streptophyta > Magnoliopsida > Amborellales > Amborellaceae > Amborella > Amborella trichopoda. Next base: position 34,776,863 of record NC_142348.1, read on the forward strand.
AGAGAGAAACCATGTCTGCCGTAGTCTGTAGGAAGAGATCCTTTTTCGAAGAGCTTCACTCCCCTTCCCCATCTCTTTCTTTGAAGAGGCTTCGCTGTTCTGGAGGTTCTACTTCTCTGATTCTGTTGTCTGTTCCCTCTCCTCCTTCCCCTCCTCCCCCTCCTCCTTTCCCTCTCTCTCATCTCATGGAGCTTTTCCCCAGTATGGATGAACAGGTACTTCTATCTCTAAAACTCTTTCTTTATAGGTTTTGCCTCTCTGTTTTCTCAATCTCCTTCCTTTCATTATTAGGTATTTTAGGGGATTGTATGATGTACTTCTCGTTTTGAATTATCTGTATCGGTTTATTTTGTCTATTCAGTGCGGTTTTGATGCAATGAATTTATGGATTAATATCACTATGAACTTTGGTATTTGTGTCGGTTTAATTTGTCTGCTAAAGATGTTTTTTTTGCAATACCTTGAAGATTGGTAATCATCATAAATGAGGTGCAGTGGCCCTTTTTTTTTTTGTTTTTTGTAGTTCATTCGGTATATGCACCCTTGTACCCAAAAGCTTGATTCATGTTGATTTGTCATGTGATGTATATATATTTTTAACTTTCCTATTTTCTAGATTTTAGGTTTGGAGCTATTTTGAATTTCTAGCTTTATTTAGGGTCTTTTGTGGTTGTAGAGAACTGAGGGGTATAGTTGGAAGATAAATATTAAATAGAGGAAGGATTAGGTTTTAATATTGCTTAGGGTTTCGTAGGAGCAAGTTAGACCTTTTTCTCCTTGAGAATTTGTGTTTTTTTAGCTGTAGAGAATTGAGGGGTATATTTGAAGTTGAATATTAAATGGGAATGTATATTGTGAGACCATTTACCATTGTTACAAAGATGTCACAATCACTCCTAGCCATTAGATGTGAAATTGGATGGCTTGGGGTGTGTTATGAAGTTCGAGAAATTTTTTTTTTTTTTTGAACTTTTGAGTCTAGTCAATGACACGCAACCCCCTAATTTATAATTTGATGGATAAAAGTGGTTGTGACCTCCTTGTACTAAAAGTAAATACTCATTGTATATTTTTTCATATTAAATAGATGTAGGGCTAGGATTTAATAATGATTAGAGTTTCTTGAGGAGTAAATTCTGTCTTAGGGTTGTCTTTTTCCATAAATATGCTACTATTGGACCCAAAAAAAAAGAAGAAGAAAAAAATAGATCATTTTGGGTCTTGGGAATAGATGTTTTTGGGGTGGATCTGCAGATCCTGAGAGAGGATATAATCTTTCCATCCTTTATTTTTCTCTCATATTTTTTTGGTTCATTTATTTTTATTCCTCCTCTTCCCTACATCAATTTGTACCATGAATTGATCCAAGAATGTAATTATGATATTTTTATTTATGACTTCATATTGTAATCAGTTCTTTAATTGTTTGTATATTGGCAATGCATAACGTTCCAAATTGATGCTGGATTACTTTGGTTATAGTGAGAAAACAGCTGAACCCTTTTTTCTGATGCAAGATGTTATGCATTGAGTTGCGATTTGAACTATATCTTATACAGTTTAATCCTTCTTGCAAGAAACTATTATAAAGCATGGACATTATCATACCTTTCAGAAATCCAGTTTTACTATTCTGCGAGAACGTTTTTAATGGGATGAAGGTTTACATTTACATTTTTAAATTTTTACATTCTGTGATAAGAGTTGTTTTTTGCTCACTATCAGTGTTTAGATTCCCCATTGTGTTAACTTCGGGAAAAATTTTGGTTACTTTGCTCGCATTTGATTGAATATTTTTTAGTTGGCTTAGCACGATCCTGACTTGGGCTATTTTACATTGGTCAGATTGTACATGCACAATCTTTGTTGCCCACATATGCAAGAATTTTTTTTTCTTTCTCAATCTGAAGTAATATTTTCCACATTGATGGACATGTTTGTTGTTTTTGTTTTTATGGGCATGTGATGTTTGGATAATCATGATAGCACAATGTTCTTGTGAACTACGAATCCATAGGGGGTTTGTCTATCTCTTGGTAGATTAGGTAGCTATTTGGAAAAATCAAATGAATGGAACTTGTTCTACAATTTCCAAGTATCTGATTTTTTGTAGGATATCCCCAAACTCTTTGTTTGCATAATTAGAATCAATATATTTTCATTAACCTAAATATGGAAAGTGGGCTCTTGAGAAACATTGTAAATACAGCTAGGCCTGAACAATAAATGCAAGTCCAATTCTTTCATATAAAATGCTTCTTATAATCCTTCGACAAGAATCATTTTGTTTAATCACTTTTCTTCTTAATTATCAAAAGGAAATCACTTTTGGTCTTAGCAGAAACTGTCAAACAGATTGATGAATACACTATTGGCACTGCTTGAAGTTTGACAATGTAGTTATGAGCATTTGGCAGATAGCATATCTGGTAACTTTTTCAACTATGTACAGGGGTTGTGCTGTGTGGGAAATCTCGCACCTTTAATGAGGATCTCTCCATTTATCTAATATTCTGCATATACGGTGTGGGAGACAGTCTAATGAGGGTCTCTCAAATTTTCTAAACAGCTAATTTGAGATTTGTTCTGGTTGTTTGGAGAAGTTTTTAGGATTCTATGAATGTGATGCCTGTTGTCGGGGTACCTCTATTTTGTTGTTGTGGTGTTTGTTATTATATTTTTCCTTCTTGAATCTTAGGGTTGCGAATATGCTAAAGTCCAATTTGTCATCTAATTGGTGTTTTAGTCTAATGGCCCCGTTCCATTTTGTAAAATAGTTATAAGAATAAGAATTCCACTCCAGAATGACAATATAAAAGAAATTTGTGATTTCAGGAATGGTTTGATGGGAATAAGATATTCTTTTTGTTAAAGAAGCTCTCCTAAAAAGCAATCTTTTTCTCATAAGGATGGTTCTTTTGTCGTATGGTTCTAAAATTGGGCTTGTGTTTTTTCTGGCGTCTTTGTGGAAAGATCATCTTCTATTGTTATTATTTTTGTAGGTCATCTTATATTAGTTCTCAATTGAGTTTGCCTCTTACAATTCTTCTTGCTGATGTTATTGGTCCTACTAACCAATCTGGGTTTGAATCTTTCAGCTTCTTGAGAAAGCTTTACTAGAATCTGGACATGATTTAGATTCTGCCATCAGGAGTTTGAATAACTTATGCTTGGGATCTTGCGAGGGGCAATTGGTTCCCACGGCAACAGAACCTGATGTGAGCACTGCGGCAAATACTAAATTATCTTCTGAAGGTGTGTCTCTGCATGATAGTTTTAGGTTAAAATATAGATGTTATTTATGTTAAAATAGTAACAGTTTGTGCAGCTAAGATATGAATGTCCTTATGGATAAGATGCATCTATAGATGTTGTTTGTGGATGCATTTTTCTTTTTTAAATAAAGCACTACAGTTTTGATTGATCGAAAGCTTCAAGTTTGGGCTGGTAATGAACTGATATTCATGAAGCAGCTATTATTTTTAGTTTAGTTTTTTGTTCTGCATGCACTCCTTTTTCATTTTAACAAAAGAAAAAAATTTGACATCGGATGGTGTTGCCGGTATCGTCATGTGACAAGTGAAAATATGTGCATAAAGGGGGACAAGAAGCAAACATTCAAACTTCATTATGTTACAATCTTTATTTATTTAACCTTTTAAGATAAGTTGCCTTATATATAAGTTGACCTTATATTTATACACTCACACACACATGTAGACAAAATTACCAAAGCCCCCTGAAGTTGGCAGTCTACAGATTGAGTGCTCTATTGGCACGAGCAGCATAGACAGTGAGAAAGAGGAAGAGGAAAAAAAGAGAGAGGGGGGCGGGGAGGGGGGAAGGCAAAAAACCAAGCCCGAAGCCCGAAGCAACCCACAACTCGGGTACTTGAACAAAAAATATCTCCTCCAACATACAAAAACGCGCTGCCCACATGTTGGGAGCTCAATTAAAAAAAAGGGGAGGGATTACTTGTAAAGCTTGTAGCCTATAAGAAATAGACCAACAACTGCGGAAGGCGGTGGGAAAAAGGAGAGGGGGGAAGAGAAGGGGAAGGAGTAAGAGAGAGGTGTCACTTTAGAAAAAGGCGAATGAGATGAACAAGAAGCATCATGTGGGAGATAATGTGAGTTGTGAGCCCTCCATGGAGGTTGAGAGGTCCTAGTGGCCCACAAGATAATATTCTTAGAGTCTCCTTCCACAGTAAAAAAATCTACACCGATAGGGACCGGAAGCAAAGACTTTAGGCTCTCTAGCTTTGCCATTGATGCAACTGAAGAAGAGTTAGTGTGTCTTAGGTGCCTTGAAAAGGAGAGGATGTCCCCTTTATGGCTCGCCAAGCTACCCCTAACCTAAGGGACCTTGTTTTCTGAGGGAGCACCTGTCCATGTTGAGCTTAAAGGAGCCCATTGCTTTTTTTGTTGTTGTTTTTGTTTTTTATTGTGGGGGGGCACCTAGCCATTCAACAGTAAATTGGTTAAACAAAGCTTGAGGCATGAGGCGATGCTCTTCGAAAATCCTGGCATTTCTCTCCTTCCAACCAAAGAAAGCCAAAACTGAAGCTCCCAATTGAAGACCACCTAACTTGGTAAAAGGAGCGGACATTCAAACAATGAGTTGTTGAAACCTTTGTCCCTTGCCAACATCGTATCGCGAGTCAAAGTCCAGGAGAATGCTCGAACATTGTGCGGCACAGGGGCTGACCAGATTCTAGAGAAGTAGGAGATAGGTGGTGGGGAAGGCAAGAGGGTTGCATAAAAGGATGCCACCAAGAAAGTTCTGGTTGGGGCTGGAGACCACAGTAATGGGTCTGTTTCTTCCAGGGGAACAAAGAAGTCTTGGAGGAGGACAAGCAATTGTGCAAGGGCCACGCTCTCTGATTCTGAGGGGGCCCTCCTAAAAGTTGGGGACAAAACTAGATGTCCAGCTTGGGTTTCTGCTGAGATCGCAATCATGGAGTCCTTGCCTCTGGAAATCTCTAGGAGTTTCGAGCAACTAAGTCCTAAAGTTTGATCCCCATCCCCAAATGATTCCAGAGTTCGATTGTCAGTCCTACCAACTTTGAACATAACCAAACTTCTAAAAGCTTGGGCACACTTCGCAATGCAAGGCCAGGTCCTTGAGGTATGATGTTGAAGACATTTTGGTTTCCATCTTCTTCTTCCAAGCAATATTTAGCTATGACCTCTCTCTAAAGCTGGGTGTTGTTCGTTGTTATTCTCATGTGCCACTTGCCAAGCAAGGCCAAGTTGTTTTGTTTAAGCCACCTAATGCTAAAGCGTCCCCTAGGTTAAAGACAACATACCTGGTCCTAGGGTAGGAGGTGGAACTATAGTTGATGTCAACGCCTTTGATTCTGATTTGCTTCAGGAATTGGAATTGTAGAATCGTATGTGCCAGATGATTACTAAAAAAGCCTATTTTAGCTTTTGCTTGGACAAGTTTATTTGAGAAAGTTAGGATGTGTTGTTTGGTAGAATGGTTCAATTTAACATGTAGTTACCCGAAGCGATTCGGAAACTGAATCAGTTTAGGAATCAAAAGCATAGAACCGATTTAGTGAGAAAAGATATGGTGACTTTTGGTCTTATTGAAGGTTATGACTATCATGGAGAAGAATGGAGGAAGATGATTCATATAGCTGACACCACATCATTGGGATAAGTCTTTGACGATGATGATGAATCACGAAATCACCGCCGGCTGGAAAATTCCTGTTTTTGGATTCAACATCCATACAAGAGGTATTGTGGGGGATGAGATTCCTATTTTTAGGAATCAAGATTCGACCAAAATAAAATCAAGATCCCTACATAGATGGAATCGAGATTCCTAGCGCCTTGGAATCGAGTTTCCGACCAAGTTGGAATTGACTAATAGAGAATCGAGATTTCTTCATTTATAGAATCGAGATGGAATTGAGAGGGAAACAACACATGTCTCAATACCATTCATGGGCCGACATGCCATACATATTAGTTTACATTATTTGTATTACATTGTTTCTAATATCTTGGAGTTACAATCTCTCCATTGGATCAATACAATTCATACCTAATGAATTAAGTAAAGAACGTGGTCTACCACCACTTTGGTTTCTATTGGTCATTTGATGCTAAAAAATATGACTACACCATGTAGCTTGAGATTGAGTGTCTAGCTCGAGTAGTTTGATGCCTTTGAAACTTCTAAACATCACTTCTTAGAGAAAAGCAAAAAGAAAAAATAAGTGGGGAGGGGGGAAGTGGTGGAATTCCAATAAATGTAGAAACCAATTTCAACAACTGAAGAATTGAAATTTACGAATTGCGGAATCGAGAATCAATAAATATCGGAAATGAGATTCTTTAAGTATTGGAATGGAAATTCCTAAAATAAGGAATCGAGATTCTAACGGGTTCCGTGAAGATTCCTTGTCGGAATCACCTAATCAGGATTCCGAATTAGAATCGCGACTTTCAGTGAGGGACCCAGGTAACTATGGTCCAACATCAATTGGAAGTGCTTCTCTAATTGAAAAATTCTGAGTATGCCTGCTTTGTGAAATATCTTCTTGCTTACAATGTGGTCTAAATACTTGATTGGACTTTTGAATAAGAAAGCAAAATTACAAGCTTTTGTCATGTAGCATATGCATCGTATGGATTAGAAACTTAGAATGGAGTTTTGTTTAATTCACAGGTCTAGTGAATGGAGACAATGCCCCATCAACTAATGAAGATACCCCAAGTGTCATCCCAAAGGATGGTGCAGCATGGGTGGAGTTGTTTGTGAGGGAGATGATGAATGCTTCTAACGTGGATGATGCAAGAGCTCGTGCTTCAATGCTCTTGAAAGCATTAGAAAAATCTATTGGGTCACATGCTGATGCTGTAGCAGCAGACAACATTCACAAGGTACATACATCATATAGAACCAGGCTATGATAGTAACTATACCTACTATTTTGTTTTTCGTTTTGACAAGATTATTTTGAGTTATGTTGTCCTGGACTTGGGGCTTTTGAGCAGGAGAATTTGTTTCTCAAGGAACATGTGGAAGTGCTCCTTCAAGAGAACAACATTCTGAAGCGAGCAGTAACCATCCAACATGAACGAATAAAGGAATATGATGAGAGATGTAGGGAGATGGAGCACCTCAAACAGATTTTGTCACAGTATCATGAGCAGGTCCGAAATCTTGAGGTGAGGAGCTGAGCACCCAATTGATCCTTCCCCCTTCTATGTCCGAAGTGTTTTTTCTCTCTCTCTCTGTTTTGTGTGTGAAGTATATGTGTGTGTGTGTATTTTTTTGTGTGTGTTGAGTAGTTATTTTTCTTTGATTGGCAGATGAATAACTACACGCTAAAAATCTATCTTCGGCAAGCTCAGCAGAATAGCTCCATTCCGGGCCGTTTCCATCCTGATGTGTTTTAATTTGGTGGTTGGTTTAATGCCTTGATTGAGCATCATGTTACATTTAAAGTATTAAATAAATATTATTTCCATGTATCAATCAGAGCGAATCTGTTTTAAAAGGTTCTGTATACTGCAGACGCATAAATCATTGATGTGAATTTACAAAAATGTCAATTAAGATTTGACCTGCCATTACGTATCGTACAAAGTTCTTAAGCAATATGAAGCACAAATGGCACAGGGAATGTACAACTGTATGCAATGATTCACTCGTTGGGAAGAAGCGATTTAATGGAGCTTGAGGTGTAGCCTTAGCATTGTTCGCAAAATCGGCTGATCTAATTGCTAACTGTCCGGTTAGATACTAGCCGGTTCTAGTTTTGGATGGTTAGGGTGCAACCAGTATTTTTAAAAAAAATTCAAAAAATTCTATATAAATTCTCAAAAACAAGGAATTTGATTGTAATGTATTTTTAAATATTCTTTACATTATGGTGAAGATTAAAAATTGTTTTGGTCATTAATACTCGTTTTTATATTTTTTGATCTTTTTAAAAAAAATTAAAAAATAGCCCTCAGAAAATATAAAATGGGTTGAAATTTATTTTTTTCATTAATTTTCAATTTCATTTGAATGTGTTTTGTTTTAATCATTTTTTATATGGTTTTTATATTTTAGTAGATTTTATTTTGTATTTTTCTTTTTTCAGTACTTTTTAAACCGTTTAGGACTTGTTTGGTTAGGTTGGTTAAATTGCTTTCATGCCCATGTCTGTTTAATCGTTCTGGTTCGATTTTGCGAACACTGGGCCTCAGCGTCTAACTTGGGCGCTCTCTCTCTTAAGCGTGGTTGAGGCTCAACTGAGCACCTGACTTGGAGTTCTCTCTCTCTCGGGCGTGCTTGAGGTGCAACTAAACACTACAAATTGGAAGGTGCCATAAGATTTGATGATGGATTCCAGGGAGATTGTATTTCAGCTTTGTATAATTGCAAATGCCTTTCAAGAGGCATTCTACTAGGCTCTCTCTCACACTAAGATTTCAGATGTCACAAACGGGATGGTGGCATCTGATCTAAAGGTTTGCGTTTTTTTTTTTTTGGAAATTCTGATCGAGGTATGGAGATTGCAACTAGAAAGATGGGTTTTGGTGGAGCTTGTATCTAGGATTGAAGAATTAAACCCGGAGAGTTAGGTTTCTTGGATCTTGTATATCCGATTCGAAGTCTGCAAGTGGAAAGAGAATGTTGGGTTTGTTGGATCTTGCAATACAGATTAGAAGATCACCAAGGCCAAGTCTCTAGAATCTGGTCTAATTTTTGAAAGATTTTTTTATTGGATTGTGTACGCAAGAGAGATGGCCATTGTTTTGCGTGGAAGGATCGAATATCTCTTCCACTCACTTTTGTTTTTCCAAGTTGTGGAGATTGCATATGTAAGGACGGTTAAAGATACGGGACTTGCCTCTCACATAGATATATATATATGTATCTTTAACCAAAATCCAAAATTAGGGTTTTAAAAATTTAGGATATCAAAAATTTGAAATTTTAAAAGTTTCAAAGAAATTTGAAAATCCAAAATTAATTTTTAAATATTGAAAATCTAAATTAAGAAATATGTTATTTCTTAGAAAATAAATTAAATTGATAATTTTGAAATTTCAAAAATTTGAAATGAAGTTGTTTCTTATTTTTTATATTGAAATTTTGAAATTAAGAATAAGTTATTTTTTAAAATAACATAATTCTTAGGTATGGATTTTCGAATAAAATATATACCATTCTTATTGTTGGATTTTCAATATCTGAAATTAACTTTGAATTGCAATCATAGGCTTGCATAAATAATCTCCTTATTTTCTTTATTGCTATTTTGTTTCCTTATATATATATATATATATATATATATATATATATATACTACAAAACGCCTATAGCTGAAAATAAACAGTGATTTCGCCTATCCTCATCACCATCCAAACTTCATCGCACAGTCACAGTTGTCTGGTAGTGTTCAAAGTTTTATTTTTTATTTTTACTAATTAGAATGATTTGAAATTTGGAACGTGTAGGCGCATCTAATAAAAATATAAAAAAAAATAATTCATAAAATATAAATTAACCAAAATACCCCCGTAATTTAGATTTGTAGAAAAAAATGAAAATTGAAACACTACAGGACAACTGTGATCGTGCGATGATGTTTGGATGGTGATGAGGGTAGGCGAAATCACTGTTCATTTTCGCCTATAGGCGTTGGGAAAATATACAAAAAATATACATAAAATATACAAAAAATATATATATATATGGGAAAAAGCTAACAATAGCTGGGACGCTATAATGAATAGTAATATAGGTGGAATGGAAGCCGTCAGATCTTTATCATGCGGTTCATAATACATAACACTATTTTAATTTTAATTATTTTTTTATAAATTGGATCATAATGAAATTTTATACATAGGTACTAAAAAATACGGCGCACAAATAAAAAATATTTTCCAAAATATAAATAATTGAATTACCCCTAAAAAAATGACAGGGGGAATTTGGTCATTTTAAATTATTGAAAATATTTTTTGTATATTTTATGTGGTGCATAATAGTGTTAGGTATATACACCCAAAATTTCATCTTAATCATATTTATAAAAAATAAATTAAAATTCATATGATGATATGAATTATGAACCACATAATGAAGATCTGCTAGTATATATATATATATATATATATAAACTTTGGGTACTATTGAGTTCAAGAAGTGTTAGTTTAATGTCAATGTTGGTATCTATAAAGAATGTGTGACTTGTATTCCTTATAATAATTTTTTGTGCTTTTTGCTTTTTGTAATATGTGTTGATTATTTAGTCTAATGGTTTTAGAACTAAATTGATTTTTACTTGATATGCAATATATGTTTGATGGAAGGGAATGGTTCGTATAAGGCGTCAACCTTTAACAATCAAAGCAATGCACTCTTCCAAATTGTGTCGATGTAGTTTTGGCAATGGAAACCCCTACAATAGCTTAAAATTTTTTTTTAGGAAACTATAAAAAATATTCCTTTTCTTTTTAGGAAAATTGAAAAACCCCCTATTTATTTCAAAACCTCATTAATACCCTTTTTTTGTACTCTTCACATTTTTTAGCTAAAATACCCTTCATAATGGTAATAGGGCTATGAAAGTCATCATAGTCCTAATAAGGACCTTAAATTTTCTCTTCACCCTCCCAAGTCCAAGTAAATGAGGTAGGTTGTGTTAGATAGGTAACTAGCATGAACTTTGCCAAAACTTTTTATGAATCCTAAATCCATATTATCTGCTTATGCTAGGGCGTTCCCCCATAGGCGATTGTTGTATTGGACTTAGATACAGTGAAAAATGAGCAAGGATTAGCTATGACATTTTTCAGAAACGACATGTCGCAACCTACCCAGTTGAGGTGAAAAATAGGCAAGGGTTTGCACGACACACTGGATGAGCGTGAGTAAAGAAGCTAATTTAAGAGAAGAATAAAATTTGTCTAGCCACATGGAACGTACAACGCTTACAAGTAAGAGTATGAAGTTAATGGATACAATGAGACAAATGCAAGTAAACATAGCTTGTCTATAAGAATTTAAGTGGAAAGGTATATAGGAAAGGATAATAATAGGATAGAAATGATGGAGGTATAATAGTAGATAAAGATTTAAAAGATAAGATAGTTAATGTCACGAGAGTAGGTGATAGATTCCTATAGTTAAACTTTTATTAGGATAACAGATAAATAATGCAATTAGTGATATGCACCCCAAGTAAGACTAGAGGATAGAATTAAGAGAATTCCATAAAAAGCATGGATGGACAAGTCCAAGATATACCAATTAGAGAAATGACATTTTTAGGAGGGGACTTAAATGATAATAGTGAGAAGGATAGCACAGAATATGAAGGAGTAAATGAGGGAGATGGGTTTCCTGAAAGAAATGAAATAGCTGAGGCTATTCTAGATTTTGCTATGTCCTACAACCTAGTAATAACAAACACTTACTTTGAAAAGCGAAATGAATATTTAATAACCTATAAAAATAGATTATATAAAAGCCAAATAGACTTCTTCCTAGGTAAGAAGATAAATCGACTATCATGTAAAGGCTATAAAGTTATCTCATAAGAGTTTGACCATACAACATAGCATTTGTGAGTATGGATGTCTTCATAAAGAGATGAAAGAGAAGGGGTGAAATTAATAGGTGTCCAAGGAGGTTTTAACAAAAAGGAGAAAAATAGAATTTTTTGGAATAAATTAGCTAAGGAATAAAAATGAAACTCTGAACATGAAGTCAATTGTATGTAGAATGACGAGACTAGTTGTATTAAGAAAGTGACAAAAGAAGTTTTAGGAGAAACTAGAGGGAAAAATAATCATGATAAAAAAATGTAGCGGTAGAGTAGTGAGGTTCAAAAGGCCATTAACAAAAAACGATTATGTTATAAAATTTGATAATGTAATAGAAATGATAAAAACTTAGACGAATATATAAAAAAGAAAAGTTTATATAGAATCAAGGCTCTAAACAATCAAATTAAAACCTACCTTAAAAAGTTCACTTGAAGAGGTTGTTTTGATGCCCAAATATCATCAAATTGATCATCTCGACATCAAGATGCATGGACATGAGAAAAAAATGGATTTCAAGATTTGGAAAGTGTATTTTGTAACGCATTTTTGGACCATCAATTTTCAAGTTTTCATAGATCTATCGATCTACACTATTTTTGAAGCTTTAAACTTTATAAATAAAGACGAAAAATATATTTTAAGGCTATCACAAAGATTTTCAGTATTAAAACTACATTTCTTGACATTATTTGAAGGTATGATCTAATTTGATTGTTTAGAGCCTAGGCTCTATACAAACCACACCTTATATAAAAGTGCTAAGAAAAACGTTGAACAAATGTTACGTAAGGCTAAACTTAAGACATATGATAGTCTATATAATAAACTAGGAACAGGAAAATATAAAATAAAAGTCTTCAAATTAGCAAACATAATAGAGAAAAAGTGTAGGTATCTCAACCATGTTATAAATGCATTAAGAGTGAAGATCAAATGGTCTTGATGAAGGATGACGAGGTTAACAATGAAAGAGATCGAATATGTTCGTATTTTTACATGTTTGTGAAATATTTACATTTATATTTCCACCAAGTGTGTGAGAGAGAAAGTCTAATATGTTCCGCATATTTACATGTTTGTACGTACATGGGAAAGAGAGATATCCAATGTTATTTTTACTGTGTATAAGAGAGGTCTACAGTGGTGAGAGAAAAATCACATAAAAAATGATAATTAGTATCACAAAATCATTATAAAAAACTATTTTCTCTGTCTTTTCTTCACTAAAAATCACAAAATATGTATCAAAGTTTTTGTAAAAATATATTTTAATACTAATAGACATTCAAACAAGAAAACGGCTTCTCAATATTAATGTATTTTTATAAAATAATAAAAATATATAAGGTACCACTCACAAATTTTTTTAGAAACTGAAAAAATACTATTGTTATGAATATTTAATATTTTGAAAAATTATTTGAAGTTGAAACCCGTTGATCTGACCAATTCTCCAATCCGAATCACAGATCAACCAATCCAACCAATTTTTTTTTTTTTTGGAGGGGGTTGGGAGGGGGGGGGGGGTGGGGGGGGGGGGGGGGGTGTGTGTGGTTTGCATGAGGTTGCTTCCTTATACTGTAGAAGTACGGCACACCTATAAAATTTACTTAGAGTTGTTGCTTTAGTGTCAAAAACCTTGTGTTGGTTTCAAAATCTCTTTTTATCCTCATTTATAAAATTTCTAAAATAGTACAAATCGAGCAGATCAAGAAACACTTGCAAATCTAAAAAAATAGATGGTCCACATCACTTTTTACAAAAAACATTTTTTTTTACTTGGAATTATTATTTTTCTTCATGTCCATTTATCTCAAAGTTGAGATGATAAGTTGGAGGGTTCTTGCATGCCGGAAGACTCTCCACTGTAAGACTTTTGATGTGCACCTTACTTCAACCGTATAAGGTTGCAACCTAATATAATTTTTTTATTTTTTTTGGCCTATCTCAGTCATTTATCCGTTTTTTTAAGAAATTATATACAATGATACGAAATAACCTTTAAAATAGAGAGATCACAATTTCTTACAATGATTTGATGGGAAATCTGATAGCTTGGATGTGTTTGAAAGTTCAAATTTTTTTTTTTTAACTTTGAGCTTTGTTCAAATTTTTTTTTTTTAACTTTGAGCTTTGTTCAATAAAAGAAATGCATCCACCTAATTTCACATGGTCAAGATTTATTGCGACCACTTTGTTCTCATCATATACTCACCCTTTTTTTAAACGTTGCCTGCCCATATTGAATATCCTTTGTGTATAAAGAAACAAGACCGTTTCTTTTCCGTTTCCTCTCTGTCACACAAAGAATATATAGGGAGCAAATCCAGGCATTAAATTCTTCTCGTTGAGAACACAAAAGCTTTTCTTCTCACACAGAGAGGGGCTCTTCTTTGCATGGAAATCTAGGGCAAGGGTGGTGCTTCCGGCTTCCCTTGACATAGTCTAAAGTTTGGTGGCTGAAACCATGTCTGCTGCAGTCTGTAGAAAGAGGTCACTTTTCGAAGAGCTACACTCCTCTCCCTCTTCTCTTTCTTTGAAGAGGTTTCGCTGCTCTGGAGATTCTACCTCTCCCATTCAGTTCTCTTTTCCCTCTTCTCATACCCCTCTCTCTCTACTAAGGGAGCTCTTTCCCAGCATGGATGAACAGGTAATTGTATCTCTGAACTCTTTATTTTTTTATTTTTTGTCTCTCTATTGTTTTCTCAGTTCCCTTCTTCATTATTAGGGGTTTTAGGGGATTATATGATTTGCTACTGGTTTTTTACATGAATTCTGGTATTTGCAGCGATTTATCTTGTTTATTCAACGTGTTTTTGTTGCAATAAATGTATAGATGAATATCATTATGGACTTTGGTATTTGTGTGGGTTTAATTTGTCTAATTGAGTTGTTTTTTTTGCCATACCGTGTAGATTGACAGTCATCATAAACTAGATGCAGTGACCTTATTTTTTTTTTTTAACCATTTTGGTATGTGTACCCTTGTATCGAAAATCTTTATCCATAATGATTTGTACCATGAGTTGATCCAAAAATGTAGTTGTGATACTTTCTCTTCTAACTTCATATTGTAATCAGTTCTTTGATTGTTTGTATATTGGAATGCATAATGATTGATTGATTACTCTGGTTTTGTGAAAAAATAGCTGAACCATTTTTGCGTATGGAAAATTTCATGCATGGGGTTGCGACTTGACCTAAATCTTCTTCACTTTAATCATTCTTACAAAAAAACTACTAAGAAGTATGGACATATTCAAACGTATCAGAAATCCAGTCGTATAATTCTGCGAGAACCTTCTATATGTAATGAAGTTTTACATTTATGCGAGAGTTGTGATGTTGTTTTCTGAGTACTGTCTGTGTATAGATTCCCCATTGTGTTAACTATGAGGAACCCAAAATGTTTGGTTACTCTTTTTGTCTCTGTATGACTGGTTTTTAGTTGGCTTAGCACGATATTGACTTGGGTTGTTTTACATTGTTTAGATTTTAATTGCATCAGAAGTGTTTTTTTTCTAGTTGTTTTCGTAATCTGAAGTTATATTTTCCACACCAGTAAACAGGTTTGTTGCTTTCACTTTTACAGGCATGTGATGTTCGGATAATCACCATAACATAATGTACATGTGAACTCTGAATCCATAGGGGATTTGTCTAACTTCTTGGTGAACTAGGGAGCTCTTGAACAATCAAATTTGATCTACTATTTCCAAGAATCTGATTTTTGAAGGATTTTCCCAAACTCTTTGTTTGCATAATAAGAGTAAAATATTTCCATTAGCCTTAATATGGAAAATGTGCTCTTGTTTAACATTATAAAAGAAGCCAAGCTGGAACAAACCAAATTGAATGATAAAGTCTATTCCAATTCTTACATATTTTTCCACAAAAGATGCTTCCATTTGTCAAGAACTATGTTGTTTAATATCACTTTTCTTCTTAATTATCAGAAGTAAATCACTTTTGAACTTCCTAGAAACTTTTGACCAGCTTGATGAATACACTCTATTGGCACTGCTTGATTTCTGGCAATGTAGTGTATGACTATTTGCTATATAGCCTATCTGGTAACTTCTTCAACTATGGGTTGTACTGTGGGGGAAATGTCGCACCTTCAATGAGGGCCTCTCCATTTATCTATTGTTCTTCATACATAATTCTTTGTCTAATATACATTATGAAAGACACTGTAATGAGGGTCTCTCAAATTTTCTAAAGAGCTAACTTGAGATTTGTTTTGGCTGTAGGGAAAAGTTTTTCTTTTGGATTCCATGAATGTGATTCCTGTTTTAGGAATATCTTTATTTTATTTATTTTATAATTTTTCTTTTATTTTTCCTTTTTGAATCTTGGGGTTGGGTATATGCTAAAGTTCAAATTTTCGTCTATTTGGTGGGTTACTCTAATTGCCTCATTCCTTTCTGTAAAAGCATTATAAAAATAAGAATTTGACTTCAAAATGACAAGATAAAACAATTTTATGATTTCAGGAATGCTTTGATGGGAATAAGACGTTATTTTTGTCAAAAAGCTCTCTTGAAAGCAATGTTTTTGTCTCCCAAGGATGGTTATTGAATGAATTTTATTGTATGGTTCTAAATTGGGCCTGTGTTTTCTCTAACATCTTTGTGGAAATATCATCTTTTATTGTTTTTATTATTTTAGTAGGTCATCTTGTATTAGTTCTCAATTGATTTGGCCTTGGAAGTTCATTTTAAGGTTTTTACCTTGATAGTCTTACAATTCTTCTTGCTGATGGTATTGCTTTAATAACTAGTCTGGATTTGAGTCTTTCAGCTTCTTGAGCGAGCTTTGCTAGAATGCGGCCATGATTTAGATTCCGCAATTAAGAGTTTGAATAACCTATGTCTGGGATTTGCTGAGGGACAATTGGTTTCCCCGACAACAGAACTTGATGCCAGCATTGGGGCAAATACTGTATTACCTTCTGAAGGTGTGTGTCTGCTTGATAATTTTATTTTGAGATATAGGTGTTATTTAGGTTAAATAGTAACACTTTGTGCGGCTAAGATGGGAATATTCTTGTGGATAAATATGTGACCGTAGAAGTTGTTTGTGGATGCATATTACTTTTTTGAGTAAAGAACTATACGGTTGATTGATCAAAAGCTTGAAATTTGTGCCTGTAATGAATTGATCTTTATGAAGCAGCTATTGTTTTTATTTTATTTTTCTGTTCTGCATGCACTTTTCAGCTGTAATGTACATCATAGTTGTCCTTTTTCATTTTAACAAAAAGAAAAAAAACTTCATATGGGACTGGGTTGCTGGGATCGTCATGTGGATGTGACAAATGAAACATATGTGCATAAAGGGGAGATAAAAAGCAACCATTTAAACTCCATCATGTTACAAACTATCTCTCTCTCTCTCTCTCTCTCTTTTTGAGAGATAAGTTTGATCTTTTTCTTTTTTGGGGAGAACTTAGGTGTGACTCCAATAGGCGATAAAATGAGAGAAAGTAGACATAAGTAGGCTGGCCATGTGCAGTGCAGACCCAATACAACACCTGTTAGGGAAGGTGAATAGGTTCAAGTGGAAGGTTCAAAAAGGGAAGCAATAGGCCCAAAAGGGCATTCTTGGATGTAGTGAGAAAGATATTTGGACTTATGGCCTCACTGAGGGTATGGCCCTTGATAGAGTAGAATGGTGGATCAGGATTCGTGTAGCTGATCCCAAATAATTGGAAAAGGTTATATATATATATATATATAGATATCATTCTTCTGACTCTCCTTCTCTACTAAGCCTTTAGTTTGATTGAAAGGGAAAAAAAAAGAGATCGGGCCAACTATTGGGGATTTTCCAGCAAACGAAGGCAGCAAGCTACGACAGCAAGCAACAGAATGAGCGCCAAGTAAGTCAACTCATTCAAATACAGATCATGAAGGTTTTGAATCCATATTATGCAGGGAGACATTGTTTTTGCTAATTCAGATTGAGGGGTGATATCAAACCGGTCTATTGGCATCATACTAAAGTGATTCACTCAGGTCTAAACTAGAAGGCTCATTTTTTCTTTTTGAGATCCCGCAAGAAGGGAGAACTACCTTAAAAGCATGTGGACCACTCCTTTCTATTCTTGATTTGAGTATCAAGTGCATTAGGTTCATTATATGTAGTGTGTTTGTGTGTGTGTGTGTGGACAAAACTGCAAAATGCTCAAGTTGGCTGCCCACCAATTGGGTGCTCTTAGCAAAGAGAATAAGAAAGTGGTAGATGGGAAAACCGAGGCCTTGGGTGCTCGAACAAAAAATATCTCCTCCAACATAAGAAAACCCACTACCCACACGATGAGAGCTGAAGTAAGTACAACAGATGAGTTCTACTGTGAAGCTACTAACCTATAAGAAATAGACCAACAATTGCAGAAGCGGCAAAGAAAAGGAGATGATGGAGTGAGCGAGAGAGAGGGAGAGAAGAAGGGCAAGTAGTAAGAGAGAGAGCAAGATTGACTTAAGAAACAGGTGGAAGAGATGAACAAGAAGCATTCTGAGAGAGATATGTGAGTTTTGTGCCCTCTGGGAACACCCTTCCTGGCCAGTCTTTCAGCAATGTGGTTGGCACAAAGTCCTAATGTTTGATCTGCACCTGCTGATGTTTCTAGAATTTGATTCTTCTCCCCCTACCAACTTTGAACCTAACCAAACTTCTGAAAGCTTGGCTGCACTTTGCATTGCAAGACCATTCACCCGAGGTGCAATGTTGAGGACATTTTGGTAGCCACCTTTTTTCTTCCAAGCCATATTTAGTAGCTACGACCTCTCTGCAAGGTTGGGTGTTGTTCACTTCGAATCTCTACCATCACTTGCCAAGCAGGGCCAAATTGTTTTGCTCAAGCCGCTTAATCCCATGGCCTCCCTTGTATTTAGGACAACATACCTTGTCCCAAGCTAGGTGGAACTTATGGGCTTCCTCTAACCCACACCATAGGAAGTTTCGCATAAAACTTTTGTGTTTGGAGACATCCATTGTAGGAATTTAGGAAAGAGGCATATTGTAGATATAAACATTTGCTAGGGTTGCTTTGTTTAGGGATATCCTACCTTCAAGGGATAGGTAAAGCTCTTTCCAGTTTCCTAACCTCTTATTGAACTTTTCTACGATGTGAACCCACAACTGCTTCTTAGGGACCCCCAAACATAGTGGTAGATCTAAGTGGTAGGAAACGATTTTGTTCCCTGCATAAGGGTTAGCCCAGAGAGCTGACTTCTTCAAGACTCGTCGTAATTGCTAGCATTTTAGACGTATTAACCTTCATCCCTGTGTTAGTTTCAAAACTCCGGAGAAACAACAAAGGTTGTCCATTTGGGTGGGACAGGCTTTGCTGAAGATAATTGTATCAACTGCGTATAGTAGGTGGTTGATTATAAGAATGTATGTAGAGACTTAGAGTCCACTCAAAATCCCTCTCATACAACTTGGATATGGACTGGGAAAAGAGGTCGCCCATGATGGCAAACAAAAAGGAGGAGCGGGGCTCACCTTGACATAAAACACTTTGAGGCCGAGAAGAAACCTTCTGACTAACCATTTATGAGGACCGAGAAGATGGGATTTGAGATGCATCTTTGAACTCAGTTTCTCCATTTGGCACTCGAAACCATCTTGGATTGGGTCTCATCCAAAATCAAGCAATTGACGTGATCATAAGTCTTCCCCAGTCGTAAGCTTTTTAATACAAGTTAACTTCCTCAAAAAAAAAAAAAGTCTTTCCCAGTCAAGTTTTATCACTACTCCGTGCCTTTCCTTGTGGTATTTGGATATAAAGCCTCGTGAACTAACAGGGCGCTGTCCAAATGTGTCAGTCAGCAATATAGTTGTAAATGACTTGCTAGGCATCTG
Organism: Amborella trichopoda; assembly: GCF_054954075.1. Lineage (NCBI taxonomy): Eukaryota > Viridiplantae > Streptophyta > Magnoliopsida > Amborellales > Amborellaceae > Amborella > Amborella trichopoda. The sequence goes on from NC_142348.1 coordinate 34,796,308, forward strand.
CGTTGGTCTAGAGGGAGAACTTTGGTTAAGATTTTGTCTGAGGAATTCGAGAGACTGTACGTCATAAATCCTTTATCTTTCCTATTCTCGAACTTTGGAACGAGAATGAGAAAAGTAGAGTTCATATCCTTATGAATACAGCCTCTATGGTAGAAGTCATGGAAAAATGACAAAAATCCGGAGCAACCGCATCCTAGAACTGGTGAAGAATGGCTAGGGGTAATCCATTAGACCCATGGGCTGTATCCCGGACGAGTTTTATCATCGCCCTTCTTATTTCTGCCTTTGAGAAGGGATGTTCTAGCCAAGTAGAATCCGATTGAGGAAGAAGATTGAAAGAGAGGTTGGCCAACTTGGGTTTGGGACCTACAGTTTTGGAGAAGAGATTTCAGAAGTATGAATAATGATCCTGTTGATGTGTTCGTGAATGGCAAAGGTGCAATCGCCCATTGTAATTTGGGTTATTGAGGTGCTCTTCTCCTTGAACTGGCGAACTTATTGAACAAAGCTGTGTTCCTATTCCCTAGTGTGACCCAATTTACATGGGACCTTTGATGTTGGTAAGTTTCTTCTTGTTTTGGTGCAATGAATGGACTATCTCAGGTTGATCGTTCTGACTCTATCAGAGATATGGAATCTTCAATGGTGTTCAATTTCCTTTATTCTGTTATGAGAGATAAGATGAGACGTTTGGGGTTGTTTGTTCGAGAAACTCTCCAAAGTTTGAACAAGCTTTTAGATAGCTTTTTGGTGAGGTGGAATCCAGCCCAACCATAAACCGAGTAGGATTACCAATGGCAAAATTGTGCAAATTCTAGTTCTTCCATCCACAAGAGCTCAAATCTAATAAAGGGCTCTTTGGTCTGGGAAGGGGTTGAGTATCTATGAGGATAGATTTATGGTCAATTGTGGTTTTAGGTAGAGCACTAGAGAAGGATCTTAGGATGATGGATTCCTTGGTAGAGAATAGAAGGAAACCATCTAATTTGGTGAGAAGGGGGTCAACTGCAATGTTGGATCAAGTATACAATGCCCTTGAGAGAGGGATGTCAACAAGAGAGTTATTTTTGATGAAACCCAAGATGTCTCTCATGCAGGCTTTTGTTCTCCCATCATGTACATCTCATAAGTCCCTCTAATAATGTTGGAATCCCTCTCAAGACCCAAGAGACAGACACACTCAGAGATTTTGATTGGAGTTCAAGACAAAGATTTCGTCTATGAGTGGGAGAGTTAGGACCACAGACGATCTAAACCTTCCAATTAAGCTCATTCGTGATTCTAAAGAGGGTTAGATTTATTAAGAAGCTCATAAGTACAACATATAATGTATGGTGGGGTCGTATATGACCAGATCCCCTTTGATGTACCCATAGACTCCTTAGCTTCTCACTGGCTCTCACCAGTAAGAATGAAGGCTCAGGAAGCTTGGTTTCGATTAGGGCCACCATGTTGGATTGGAGCTCATGAACCCAGATCCCTAATGTTCCACACTAGAATCATCATTTGGAGAGTTAGGTGGCTGGGATAACTAGGTTGATTAATTCCATAGTTTCGATGTTCTCTCTGAGCACATTTGTGAGGTCTAAACTCTCTCCCTTATAAAAAATCGCATATCTCGAAGCATAGAACCCATGTTTGGCTCACCGTTATTGATCCTTGCTATTTCTTGGGGGCTTGTAGAGATTGGTGACTATACATCAGAATGGAACCTTTCATCATCTGAGTTTTCAAAAGTGGGAAGGTCCACTGACAAAGTTTGCAAGAGCTGCGTGGTAGACTGGGATTGGGTCAGGGATAACGACGACTGCTCTGGTGATTGGGTCTGGATAGGGGGAATGAAGGGTATTGGATTCTATATGTTGTGGAGGAGGGGCTGGTGGGACATTAGTGAAGAAGTATTGAAGAGAAGGAAAGGTGGCAGGAGGCTTCTAGAAGAGTGAAATTCATTGAGTGTGAATCTCATCTCTAGGGGTATAGGGACAAGGTTGTAGTACTACTGCATCTTGAGGGGGAGAGTGGGCCCAAAGCATGTGAGGCTGTGGGGGCTGTGGGTTGGAAGGAGTGAAGGGTGGAGTGGGGAAGTGGATATAGCAGGCATGCCTGGAGTTGGAGGGTCTAGGGGTTGTAGGGAGGAGAGGAGGGTTCCTTGGGATGAAGGAGGGCATTGAGGGTACTTGGACACGGGAGTTGGGGATGAAGGGAAGGAGATGGGTCTCAATGGTGGGGTGTGTGGGAGGGGGAAAACGAGGATAGCAAAATCTAGCTGGGAGGAGGGGCGTTGTTTCTATCTACAAGGCATATTTGGGAACGGGTTAGGTGAGTTACAAGGGTTTCCGGTGAAGAGGTGAGAGGCTTGGTGAGAAAGAAGAGCAGTAGATTAGTTGTGAATGCAAAGATTCCCTGATAATGGTAGCTCTTGGGTAAAAGGCCCTTCGTCAGGCTGAAGGAGGAACCTTGATCCAGGGAATGAGGGCCAGGCTCATCAATAGTCAGTGACTGATGGGATGTGGCGGCTGTAAATGAATGTAGCTCATCTTGTAAGCCGCTGTCATTACCTGAGGGAGAAGAGCTTAAGCCGGAAAGTTCTTCGACATCAAGAGCGGGGTGTTTGTTGAGGCGCATGGGAGGCTAGGTAAGATCGTGTGGGGGCATTAAAAGCTCCTCTGGGCTCAGGACTGAATCGATTGCCCATGCTGATGAGGTTCCCAGTTTGGAATGGGAGTTACTAGGGGGATGAGGATTATGTCCATGCCAGTTGTTGAACACCTTTTGATTGACATGACTTTCAGAAGTGTCAATTAGTTCAAGAGGGCTATCCATGGGGGCGAGTAATGATTGGGATTTGTCCACCGGTGGCTATGGCAAGCGAGACAGTGCGACGTGGCTTAGGTTGCGCATGGAAGGGCTTCAATATGACTTCAAGGGGCCCCATAAGATTGAGGGGGCCATTGGTTGTGTTTTGTTTTTTTGCTTTTTTTTTCTTTTCTTTCTTTTTGGGTGGGGGTGGGCAGAGATGGTGATTTTTTGAGCGGCAGCTGAGGATTACAAGAAAGCGCCATGTGGATCCAGTGGCCCAGGAGGCTTATACAAGAGAGCACCAGTTAGCTCAGGCGATGCACACTAGGACTCGAGTGCCGAGGTAGGTGCATACTGGGGCTTGGTCTCTGAGAAGGATATCAGGGTAGATGTAAGGCTCATGGGGAAAGGGAGTTGGTTTTGAGGCTAACCTTCTGGTTACTGAGGCTTGCTTGATGATTGGTCAGGAGGGGCTGGGGGAGAGGAAAGTTTGGTCCTTAAGGCTGCCACATGTCATGTTCACTGCGTGCAAGGGCTTGAAGGATGAAGAGGGGATAATGCCTATTTCGTCCGCCGCACACATGATCGCGAAAGTCAAAGAAAAAGGTGGTTCGCTAGTTCGCCTTAGAGATAGAAGAGGTGGGTTGGGGCAGCAGCCATTCATGCCAGAACAGTGAGTTATTATATGGTCATTAAATTCTGATGTTGTCTGATGGTCGTGGGGATGACAGTTGCTTGAGGGAGGGCTAGAGCCCGATCAAAGGGTAGGGGAAGTGGGGGACTGGCATGTGGCAAAGGCATGCCATTTGGTGTTGGTTTCACATGTTACGGCTTGGCGAGTGTGTGGTGGCTTGGCTTGTGGATCATCATTTATGTGGCTTGGGACGTTCATGGGCTCTACAGTACTCCATGGTCCTTCTCGTCCTATTGATCGCACTGTTTCAACAGTACTCCCTGGACCTTCTCCTCCTCTACAGTACCACTTCTCCTCCTCTACCGTACCATCATGTTCCACACTGGTTCTGTCGTGGCATATGTTTTCCTCTGCCCCTTGGACCTAGATTTTGACCTTGTAGCTGAAGCCCCTAGACTGAAGGAGGATAATATGAGGAATGCTGCCTGTCTCTATAGTTTCTATTGGGAGAGTCGTAACACCCAAAGGGAGGTTGCTGAAGGACTTCCAACAGAAGTCAACGAAAGTTCCACATGATGTCTGATCTCCCTAAAAATATGCTGGGCCCAGATATGCACTGGGATCCTTGAAGCCATGATCCAAACCTTGGTACTTTTAATTGCTCTGAATGTTTCTGACCCCCTTCCAGCATTGCTACACCTTTGAAGGATAGGTTATGTCACAACAAGGTCTTGAGAGAAAGTTGGGGGCCGGGGAGGGAGAAAAGATATCCTCCTATGTGAGAGGTCTTCAGTGGACATGAGACAACTTAAGGATAGCCCCTAGCCACCTTTGGATCCCCTTCATGTTGTGTTTGGGAGGGTGGAAGGAGGCCACCAAGCAATCTTGGATGGCTTTTAACATTTCAAGAGTCTCTAAATGATGCTATAACTCTATAAGGGTTGTTTTCCTGATGCGAGAGATTGAGAACGTAGGGGTCTTTAATATTCTGAATCAGACTAGGGTTGCGTAATGGGTGACAGGAGCTCACTGGGACTGAAGTAAGAGGGCTGGGGAAAGAAGGTGGATGACAAGTGGAAAATGCTTCTGCGGTGGTTGTGTAAGAGCCTGTGCTAGTAGAGGAAAAAAGTTTGGATGTTTGGATTAAATGTCGGTAGTTATTGTAGAGACAGGGAAGGTGGGTAGACATTTACGTGAGGTTCTATGCTGTAAAACCGTTGTAGGGGATAGTAGGGGAGCCTCTCACTCTCTAAAGAGAGAGGGGGGAGGGGGAAAAGCTGGGAGCAGGCTCCCTAAGAGGCTAGGACCTGCAAAGGGGATTGAATGAGGTTGAGGGGTATTGCTATGGGCAGGCATAGGTGCTGCAAAGGGGATTGAACAACTTTCATTTACACTATCTTTTAGGAACACCAAATCATATTGAGCTGTTCTTACAATCTTTTATTGTTACGGCATAATGCTAGTGGCTGATGAAATTACAAAACTGAATATTTTTTAAGGTTGAGATTTAAGGCATCAACCTTAAACAATCAAAGTAAGGCACACATCAAAATTATGCTAAAAGATGATGTTTTGATGCTGGAAAATCTTGCTATGCCGTGAAAATTTATTGCCACCCTTAAAAAAGAGAACCAAAGCTCCAAAAATGGTGCAGATTGAGTAGATCTATAAATAGTAAAAGATTTTGAAAATGGATGGTGCAAATAATGTGTACAAAATTCATTATTTTTATGACTTGAAATGTGTTTTTCTTTTTCATATCCATACATCTCAAATTCAGGGTTTTCTAATATTTGCACAACTCTTTGCTGATGTGTTTTTGAAGTGTGCCTCACTAAGGTTTAAAACCTTATATGAACTTTTTCCTTTTTTGAATTATCTAACTATTAAAGACAAACTGAAGTACCTTGAAAAGTTAGTATTCTTGGAATTCTTGAAGAGTTTCGAAATGGTGAATTTGGTGAAAGAGACCCCCGTTTTTTTAAGTTTCAGCTGAATATCAAGGTGTAAATCGAACTACCATGTTAATTACCAGAGAAAAAGAGATACTTACCTGTGAAACCTGCTGCGTGAAAGATTCTCCCGTGAAACTTGTCAATAGAGTATGGAACCCGGGCAGCAGCTGTCTTGATGAAAGGCACGGGGTTGACAAGCTTCAGTGTTGAATCATTAAGTAGGTGTCTGTGTTTATGGCATTATACTCTGGATTTAGTTATTTATTGATGAAAATTATATCTGGATGCCTTACTGCCCATGAATCTAAGATTCCATACATGGGTATGGAGACAGACATGGAAAATGGGAATATCACTCAGCATTTTTCAAAATCTTGTGGAGTAGATACATATATGCATCTATATGCTCCATTGGAGCAACTTGATGTCACCATTTCACTTCTAAGCCTAAAAATAAACCACCTAAAAATATGGATCCAATCCACATTGATACATGTGCATTCATATTATAATACATAATATTTCATATATTCATGTTATCATATATATATATATATATATATATATATATATATATATATATATTATATTTTTAAGGTATTTCATGTTATACATACCAGTATGCTGGCATTATGCACTATCAGTATCGGTGTCCACATGGTATAACGCCAGCAGAATGTGTGCAGGCAAGATTAGGGTGTTGGTCATGATGGAATTGCCAGTTTCATCTATCAAGCATGCTTGTTTACTCCAACACATCGCTTTGGTGTGTCATCAGTCATTTGTCCACCGCTTTGGTGTGGACAAATGTCGTTCCTTAAGTCTCTTTGTGGGCCAGAAACCACGAACTCATCAAAAATTTCTCATTTGCTGTTCTACACCACATTTGGCAAGAACTCCTATACCTGAGAGCTCTGAGAATATCTCGCTCCTCTTTGTGGAGACTGCCAGAACTCTGAAGACAGCCAGAACTCGGATTGGGGGCATTTTTGGAAATTCTGAGGGCTCTACCCACCTTTCATTCTCCCTACCTACTGGAGTTACGGACTCAACGACCGTGAAGGCCAGGGCTTTGCTTGAAGGGCTCCGAAGACTCGACCCTAGCCGGATTACTGAACTGGTAGCACAAGGTGACTCTTCTAACATCATTACTTGGGCCTTTGGGGCAGCCCCATGGCCCTGGAGACCTGACCACATCTTTGAAGAAATCTCTCATATTTCTAGCACTTTAAGGGTTACCTGGAGCCATGTGTTTAGAGAAGCCAATGAGGCTGCTGACGCTCTAGCAAGGGAAGGGGGGTGTCTCAACTCTACCACGGGAATTGCAGGCATTTTTTAAGCTTGCATCCCCTTCTATTTTTTTCTTCTCTTGTGTATCTCTTGTGGAACCATTTTTGGGCCCATTGGGGTTTTTGGATAGGGCACCCAAATACTGGGTTGCCTATTTTTAGTATATGTTCTTAGAGTTACTCATTTACGATATTAATACAATAGTCAGCTTATTAAAAAAAAAGGAGGATTTTGTAGGACACTGTTCTTGGTGCCCTATTGTCGATCAAAATTATGAATGGTAATTTGAGTTTTTTTGTTTTGTTTTGTGTTCTGTTTTTTTTTTCTTTTTTATTTTCGTTGTTGGTGGGTGGGGGGGGAAGGGGGGCACGGGGGTGTGGAGGGACCTGGCAGAAGAAGACATAACCTATCAGTATCATTTCAAAGGGCAGTAATGAGTAATGACGCCATGGACTGTGGTTTTCCCATAACTTTACTTTTACATTTGGCTGTGTACTCTCAGACTTGTGGAATAATAAACATGGGGTTACTGTATCGTATATGGGAATCTAAGATATTTGGTAACTTCGCAGAAGGTTTGAAATATTTTTCTGGAGACAGCAGTGCTCCTTGCTTTAGTTGATGTGTATCTTCTCCAACTTATGAAATGACTGACATTTGATAGATAATAGATTGGCTTGTGCTAATTTTATATCTCTCGTCTTGTGGTAAAGTGGATAGGTTCCTTGTGAGTCTGATTCTGTAATACTTTCATAGAGAAAATCAAATTCCAAGTAACTGTATTACCATTCACAGTTTTCCTAGTTGCAAATTCAACTGGGTAATCTTGACTTACAGAAGAGGAGAGGTGAAATGGAGCCCTCCATGTAGTCTTACACTCTTACTTCTTGAGCTACATCTAATTTGATGAGAAAATATCAGGTATTGGCTGTGAGTAAAATATTTTTCGTCCACAAGAGCAAGGAATTGATGAGTACCACTATTGGAGGACTAATCTGATGTCATAAGAAAGTCCCCAGTAATGGAAAGTTCTGCAAGAATCTGATTAGCAATACATAATAAATTTTAAGATATTGATTCCAGACCACTTTTGAAGGCCAAAATTAGTGGTTTCATCTGTATGAGAAAAATACCACGGCTGGCAGTTGGAGTTTATGATAAGTACTCTAAACTTGATAAAAGTTTCGGCTGTTATCAAGATCATAGCAGTAGATCAATTCAACATGGCGTGTCCTATGGTCTTCATGTGCAAGATGAACTTTTTTAGGGATAATCACAATACTTCTTCGGCGTCAGTTGTAAAATGCACCATTTGTTGCTTCTTCCAAGATCATTCCTTTGCCAAATGTATAACTCCTGAATTATTGAATGGGTCTCTTAAACATCTTGTGTGCCTTCCAATAACATTCACAATCTGCATGCGCAAACATTTTTAATCTTGAATTAAGGTTAATGAATTGTGCTTCGACCGTTTTAAAAATCTCTATAATCTGTTACCAAGGTTGCCCCAAATGTTTTTAATCTTGAATTAGGGTTAATGAATTGTGGAAGTAGGCTTTCATATGGTCTACCAGATGTCATATATAAAGGCTTCACCATTCTTCTTTGACAATTGAAATGCTGGCCAGTAGATAACTTGTTTTTTTTGGATGAATAGCAACTTTGGTCACTTCAATATTCGTGGGAAACCTAACTGCAAAATTTTGGTTTCGTCATAATGAAATAAAAGAGCCAGTTGGTTTTTTTCCGGAGGATATAGTTACTACTTGAAGTGCTTATGATGGCGCAAGTAAGGGCCTCACATAATGGATATATCATTAAGGAGTATGGCTTTTTACTGAGAATGCTTTAATGTGGTGTGCCTTGCTTACTGCTGAGTAAATTTTAATCACTTGTGAAATTTTCAAGGTTTGGAAGTCCATAAGTATTCATCTTTTTCAGGTTTCTGTTCATTCCTGAGAAATTTGTTCAGGACTGCTCTTTTAGATTAAGATTTCAAATTGATCTCTGTCAATATGACTCTGCCTGAGTTCATGTGCAATTGTTCTTTCTGAAATCATGACTTAATCCCCAGATGTTTGGTTGTTGAATGGATCTATACTTCTTTCTAGAAAAGTTCGGAGCACTTTTGTGCTAACCTAGAAGCTGCTAGCAACTTGTTTCCTTTTTTATATGAATATAGAAGTTAGCAAGATGCTTATCCTCTGTCAAATGTCTCAGCTTTCCAATCGAAAATTTGCTTGGATCTGAGGAAGTTAGGATGTCTTGTTTGGTAGAATGGTTCAGTTCAACATCAATTAGAAGTGTACTACCCTAATTGAAAAATTCTTTCTCTGACTATACCTGCTTTGTTAAATATCTTTTCGCAAATAATGTGGTTTATAATTGATTGGATTTTTAAATAAGAAAACAAAATTACACACTTTTATCATGTAGCATGTGCATTGTTTGGATTAGAAATTTAGAATGAAGTAATGTGCAATTCACAGGTCTAGTGAATGGAGACAATGCTTCATCAACCAATGAAGATATCCCAAGTGACATCCCAAAAGATGGTGCAGAATGGGTGGAGCTGTTTGTGTGGGAGATGACGAATGCTTCTAATGTGGAGGATGCAAGAGTTCGTGCTTCAAGGATCTTGAAGGGATTAGAAAAATGTATTGGGTCACGTGCTGGTGCTATGGTAGCAGACAGCATTCACAAGGTACATACATACAACACAATGCTATGATGGTAACTATACCTACTATTTTGTTTTTCCTCTTAATGTGATGATTTTGAGTTATATTGTCCTTAACGTAGTGTTTTTGAACAGGAGAATGTGATTCTTAAGGAACAAGCAGAAGTGCTTCTTCGAGAGAACAACATTCTCAAGCGAGCGGTAACCATCCAACATGAACGAATAAAGGAATATGGTGAGAGATGTAGGGAACTTCAACACCTCAAACAGCTCATGTCACAGTATGATAAGCAGGTCCGAAATCTTGAGGTGAGTACCCTATTGATCCTTCCCCTTTGTGTGTGTGTGTGTGTGTTGAGTATTTATTATTCATTGATTTGCAGGTGAATAACTATGCGCTAAAAATCCATCTTCAGCAAGCTCAGCAGAATAGCTCCATTCCGGGCCACTTCCATCCTGATGTGTTTTAATTAGGTGGTTGGTTTTACTTGTTTCTGCATCATTTACATGTAAATCTATGAAAGAAATATTATTTCCATATATTTATCAGAGCAAATCTGTTTTAAAAGTTTCTGTATCCAACAGAACTAAGCCAGTTCATGGTTCATCTCGTTTGAATAAATCATTGAATCGAAAAAGATTCCACCTGGCAGTACGTGTGCTACGGCTATCATACAAAGTTCTTAACCAATATGAAGCACTAATGGCAATAGGAATGTACAACTGTATACAATGGTTCACTCAATGGGAGGAAGTAATGAAATTGAATTTGAGGTGTGGCTGTAGCACCTTGGAGCGCTCTCTCTCTCTCTCTCACTCTCTCTTACACACACACTCAGGCAAGGTTGAGATGCTAAGATTACAAATTTGAAGACTACAAATTGGAAGGTGGCATCAGATTTGAAGGTTGGTCGTTTTTTGGAGATTTTGAACACCACAAATTGGAAGGTGGCATCAGGTTTGAATGATAGTCTCTTTTTGGAGTTTGTGATATCAGGTTTGAATGAAAGTCTCTTTTTGGAGTTTGTGGCATCAGTTTTGAATGATAGTCTCTTTTTGGAGTTTGTCGCATCAGGTTTGAATGATGGGTTCTATGGAGATTGTATTTCAGATTTGATGATTGCGAGTGCAATTTTCAAGAGGCACTCTTCTCTCTCTCTCTCTCTCTCTCTCTCTCTCTCTCACACACACACACACACACACAGGTTTCAGATGCAGAGTCGCAAATTGCATAGTGGCATCTGATGTGAAGGCCAGGTTTTTTTTTTGGAGATTTTGATTTTTGATATGGAGATTGCAAATCGAGAATTGGGAGTTTTCATGGAGCTTGTATCATTTGAAGAAGACAACCTGGAGGATTTTGGGTTTCTTGGATCTCAAGTATCCGAGTCAAAGTTTTTCCACATTCCTGGGAAGTATCAAAAGATGGCATTGGACCCTCTTAAGGATGATTGTTAAGAACGGTAAACTAGGTGGTTGTTAACTATGGTGAGAACCCCTTATGTCAATGGCTTGGTGAACTACAGGCGAGCCTATTAAAGTTTCTTTGATCTGGTCTAGTCTCCACATTCTTGAACGATTTGAGTTTCTTGGACTTGGTCTACTAAAAAATGCTCGTGATTGGAGTTTTTAACATCTTGCACGCATCCCTCAGACTACCAAGGTAACAATGGACAAATCACTCAGACTACCAATGTAAGAATGAACAAATGGATATATTGTATTTCTACCAAGCTACTCTACTCAGGCCTCAGACATGGAGGAATCTATCCGGGAGTCCGAGGATTGCTCCATGCTTCACACATAGATGAGCGGCCTCAAAGCTAAAAACTCCCATCTATATCTCCAGCTTGGTCTTGTTGGTCACATGGAGGTTACACCACACACGCCATCTGCTGGCCACCTGCTCACGATTGGAGCTCCTGCTATCCAATAACCATCTCATGCCCCAATGGATGGACTTTGTTAAGAGATAGATAAAGATGAAACTTTCCGTAAGTTTGAAGAAATGCATGATAATTCTTGCTCTGTCGATTTTGAAGAACTATTGAGATATCAGGCTTATGGAAAAGTTAGGGATATGATCAATGCCGTGAACAAAGTCCATGATGGTCCCAAGTACCAGATTATGGAGGTGTTCACGTCATATGATGAGCGGAGAGAAAGGGCGGGGGGGGGGTGGGGGTTTGGGAGGGCACAACTCTGGGAGGGTCTAAAGGGATGTAAAAGGAAAGGAAATCATTCATCCCTTCCACCCCACCAAGACAATGACATGCTTCCATTTAAGATGATGCTCTTTGTCTTGGAACATTAAGGGTTTAATGATCCCGAAAAGAGGAGGGCAATTTGATCGTTCTGCAATGTAGGTCAAAGGCTATGATTTTCCTATAGCCGAAGTTGCTAGAACCGGTTTTGAAATATATCTAGTCAACTTTGGGTAGGACACAAGCGAAATGGGCGTTTGCACCCTACAGTTGGAGCATCCATCTGAATTTGGTTTGTCCGGGGCCCCTTGAGTTGTGCTGTTTTCAAACCTTGGCCACCCCATATTTGGTGTCAGTTGGCTTTAGGGATGGCTTCAACATCCAAGTTGGGTACACACTAGGGGTTTGCAGGCCTTGGTAAGTACAGAGAGAGGGAACTATTTTGGTTAGGGGGAAACTACACAGGGCGTTAACAAGCTTTGGCTTACTTTGGTGTTTAGGAGCTTCAATGTCACTACATGCATTTACGAGAGAAAATTCGGGGTAATAGAACGGGTAGCATGGATGGATTTGCCAAATTCATCAAGGGTCATGAGCTCATGGCGATATTTAGAGAATTATGCAACACTCTCATTTAGAGAATTGTGCGTAGGTATGTAGAATATTCACATAGAGCATCTGTGAAAGCAAGATGGCTACAAGAACTCAAGAATGAGAGTGTTGATGAAGGTGAGTTTGTATGAGAAGCATAAGAATGAAAGAAAATGAACAAGGCATGCTCATATCGGTTATTGGGCAAGAGAGCTAGTGAAATTAGCTAAGTTCTCTAGGTGTTTCAAAGGGGAATAGCCAAATATGTTCGACAAGGCAAGGATATGACTTTGCATCAAGGAAGAGTTTGTGGATGGTAATGCAAATCACCCCCATTTTGTATTTTATCTTTTGTTGAAGGGTATTTTCATCATAGAAAGTAGGCCTTTATGGAGGCTCATAAAAGACATTTTTGGAGAGAATACAAGTAAAGGAAAATAAAATTATAAAGAAGTTTTGGAAGGTAGAGATTGGGGGTTTCTTGTACAAATTCTAACCCCATTGTGGTCTCGTAATGGGCCGGTTTTTTTATCGGCATTTCTTCGCGGCGACGGTCTTAGTCGATAGTGATAAAGATGGGTGTCGATTGATGGTGGGATTGTGGTAGAAAATTCCTATTTGAGCTTTTTTTGCTATGCATGAGGTGATATCTACAAAACCCCAACCTTGTAAACTTCTTCTTTTGATAGTAAATGCACCGTTGCCTTCTTATCCGTGGATGTTGTTGTGATCGATGGTGGTGAACGTACAACATGGGTTTATCAAACTAATAAAACATCAAAGCAATGTCATAGAATGGAGATACAACAACATGCAACTCACAGAGCACAAAGATTTAATGTGGTTCAGCCACAAAACATGAACTATATCCATGAGAGAATAATGCGAGGCTTTACTTACTAATTTGATGGAGATCATATGAGAGATTGAGTTCCAAAGCTTTAATTTACAATAGCTTTAACTTTATCAAAACAAGGCCGAAAACAAGGTCCAAACTAAACGAATGTGGACTTTCTCTCTCTGGAACTGGGCCAACAACCAAGCTTCAAGAACCCAACAAAGCTCCCTCTTCTAGCATTTTCTCTCACTAAAAATAGGGCAAGAAAAATAGGGCTGGAAAACCCCACCGCGAGTTCGCTTCTTTTCTTGCTTTTGCACTTTCTTTTTCTCTTTCTAAATAAAAGGGTTTTAATCCTTTTAAAGAGTAAAGTCCATACAACATCACAACCATTGAATTGAATGCAATCCAATAGTCTAAAATAAGAGGAAAAGTCAAAACATAAAGAAGCACATATGTGATTTGGATTCGCATATACATAACAATCTCCCACTTGAAGACAAATTACCAAGCCTTTAAAACAACCACCAATGCACCGTTCTCTATCATCTCAAGGTTATGTCTCCTCCAACCCCAAAAGTCTCCTGCACATTTTGTTTTTCTTGGTTGAGACAACCTTTATCAATATGTCAGCAAGGTTCTTCTCACTATGGATCTTGTCCACCTACAGATCTCAACACTTGAGGGCAAACCAAATAAAATGGTATCTGACTTCTATATGCTTTGTCTTGGAGTGATAATCTACCTTCTTAGCTAGATGAATAGAACTTTGGTTATCACAATGCATAATATATCTATCTTCTTTCACCCCAAACTGGTCAACTAACCTCCTCAACCAAATCATTTCTTTTATTGCTTCTGTCAATACCACATACTTAGATTTGGTTGAGGACAAGGTAACAATATCTTGCAACCTTGACATTTGTAGAGACCTCCCTCAAAATTATGGCTAAGAGAACTCCTAAAAACCTCAATTCTAAGCTTGAAGGACCAGAAAAATCCTAATAGACCATCGGCAACCTAGACCCAATATAATTGTCTTAAAACTGTCCAAAACCTATCCCAATTTGAAGTAGTCCCTGAGATATTTTCAACGGTCTCAGAATCACTCAAATCGGACCTACTGTTAAAATATATATGAAAAATGATAATTTGGTCCCTGTGAGACCAAATGCCAGGACTTGGGGCCGACCGTGACTGTTATATGTCGGTTTTGACATACTTGTATCCCCGGAGCGAATAAAGAGAGAGCTGGTAGTAACCTAATCCTGCCAGTGCCCAAGACACCGCCAGACCACGGAAACATTACAGTAATAAGCCTAAAATTGGGCGACCTATGAAGAAGTGTCTGAATGGCCTAAAATTTTATGAGGGGGTAGTTTTGTATACCCTAACAACACCCGTAAAGTTTCGTCGCGTTCTGATAAGTTTTGATATGATCAGGACGAAACTCAATTTGTAAATCCAGTTCTTATCATACTGAAAAATGGACTTTATAACTATAACCCTATTTTCTGGTTCTCAAAACAGTATCAAACTATGTCCATTAGATCCAGAACATCAAAATACCCCCATGAACCAAATTTCGGCTCAATCGAACTCTCTGGGACCATTCTGGGCCTAACTTACCGTAAAGGCTGTGTTTTACACGATTGTGGTGCAGCTGTGGTGAACCAGTTTCAATTTATGGAGACTGTGTTTTCTCATTTCGAGATGATTTTGAAATGCTCACAACTTACTTATTTTTGGTCTAATTAAGCTCAAATTTGGACATGACCTAGATTTCGACGATACGCTCATTTTAACATATGACACGCGCCATGGCGTAGCTAGAAATGAGAGAATTTATAGAGAAAAGATGGGCTCGAAACATGAAAATTCGGATTTTTTAAAAAGAAGAAAATCCAATTCTTTGAGAGGCCATAGCTCAAGATCCAGATGTCAGATCGTCGCAAGTATGGATTCGTTGCAACTGTGCTTCGAAGAGCTACAGTTTGATATAATTTTTATATACGATCGAAGGCCAGATGATACAGAATTTTGAGGTCAAAGATGACATACTTTCCGGTCGCCAGAGTCCTATTTTTGGCAACTTTCCAAAATTGTAACGTGCTCAAATGGAAACCAAAATGGACGAAATTTATCACAAAATGATTGTGATATTATCCTCTTCAATTTGTTATCAAAATGAAGGTTTGGAACATCATATATTGTGCCGGACTGGTGGTCGAAGACTCACAAGTTTATGGAACTTGGCTAGATTTTGGGTTTTTCCTTAAAAATCCGTTTTAAGACGATCAAAGGGTATCAAAATGTGTGCAATAGTTCAAGCATCGATTCACAACAATTGATCGCCCGAATTACCATTGTAAGCGTCTGAAAAGGCTCCTGAGGCCTAGCAATGGTAAGAAGCCCATCATGGAGGGAAGGTTTTGTCATTTGTTAAAAGCGCTTGGGGATATTTTGTTCATTTGGTCAAAAAACAGGATTAATATTTTAATTCATTAAATAGATATTTTTTGACTATTCTGGTAGTTTTTTAACAATCCACCCTTGTTTTATGCTTGCTCTATATAAAGAACTTAAGTAATATGTAAT
This sequence comes from Amborella trichopoda, assembly GCF_054954075.1. Classification (NCBI taxonomy): domain Eukaryota; kingdom Viridiplantae; phylum Streptophyta; class Magnoliopsida; order Amborellales; family Amborellaceae; genus Amborella; species Amborella trichopoda. Next base: position 34,811,897 of record NC_142348.1, read on the forward strand.
ACTCTCTCTTGAAAGTGTTGGAAGTCAAAGAGAAAGGCTTGGGAATTCTAAGGCTTGGGCTTGTTCTTTTTGGTTTGCTTTCAAGTTCAATATTCAAGAAGGGAGGAGAGAGAAACATTCCCTAGAGAGAGAAAATACCCTTAGGAACCTTTCACTCTGTAGAACCTCAAAGTCCCAACTCCCTTAGGATCCCCAACTCCCAATCCTATACTCCTTAGGACTTCTAGCTTCCATATACCTTAGCTTCCAATCCTATACCATACTCCTTACATCCTATACCCTAGCTTATACTATACCTCATAGTGCACTATACACCTTAGCTAGTCTATACCCTATCTTATCCCATACACATTAGTTCTTATACACCATACCTTAACCCAATCTACCTAAGCTAGGTACCTAGACCCCTAGAGCTTAACCTTGACCCAAGACCTAGATCTCTCTCTCTCTCTTATATACAAAGGGGCCGATGAAGGTGCACCTAGGCTCAAGCTCATTCTAGGTCCACTCTCTCTCCTCTGTCCCTCTCTCTCTTCTTCTCTCTCTCTTTCTTCCTCCGTTCGGACCCAGGGCGGGCCCGAGCCTCACCCTCTTCTTCTCCTCTCTCTATCTCTCTCTCCCCCGTCTAAGCCTGAACCTGCACCTGGGACAGGCCCTGCTCCTCCTTCTCTCTCTTACTCTCTCTTTCCCTCTTGTTAAGTGACAGACCCACACCTTAGGCGGGTTCGCCTCACTCTCTCTAGCTTACCCCTCTCTCTCTCTTGTTCTCTTTCCCTCTTGTCAGGTGACAGACCCTTACCTTAGGTGGGTTCGCCTCACTCTCTCTAGCTTACCTCTCTCTCTCTTGTTCTCTTTCCCATCCTCCCCTCTCTCGCTCTCGTACCTTCTCTTCTCCCATCTGCCCATCTCCCACATCTTCTCCATCTACCCCTCTCTCTCACCTTCTCCATCTGCTCCTCTCCGTCATCTTCTCCATCCACCCTTCGCCCTCATTTTCTCCCATTCGCCCCTCTCTCTCATCTTCTCCATCAGCCTCTCTCTCTCACCTTCTCCATCCTCCCCCTCTCCCTCATCTTGTCCATCCACCCTTGTCTCTCATCTTCTTCATCCACCCCTCTTTCTCACCATCTCCATCCGCCCCTCTCCCTCATCTTCTCCATCCACTCCTCTCCCTCACCTTCTCCATCCGCCTCTCTCTTTTACCTTCGCTATCCGCCCCTCTCATCTCTCTTCTCCATCCACCCTCTCTCATCCCTCTTCTCCATATGCCTCTCTCATCTCTCGTCTCCATCCGCCCCTCTCTCTCATATTCTCCCATCAGTTGCACTCTATCATATTCACCCATCCGCCCCTTTCTTTCATGCTCTCTCATCTTCTCCACCCTCTCTTATCCCATTGAGCTCAGACCCGCACCTAAGGCGGGACCATCCTCCCTTAGTCCTCTTTTAACCCATTTCCACCCCATTTTAAAATACTTATCCATCTCTTTCTAATTCATACACTCACTTCTTTCATTTTTAGTTTTCTTTATCATTTCATTATTCTCTCTTCTACTCGTTGCTACTCTTACTCCTAGACACTCAATTCGGGGTCTTTTTGAGATAGTGCTCTAGGGTTCTAACTCTCAGATTACTACTTTAACCATTAGTTCGTACGGTGTAGTCGGCTCAAAGAGATATTGATTCTCTTACACTCGGTTACTCGGGTTGGGGTCATCTTGAATCAGCTTTTTTTAGAGTTCTAACCTTTGCACTACTCTAATCACTGAGTTACATAGTGTTCGGGTTGAGGGAGGCTTTCATCTCTCTCTTGCTCTCTCTTTTACTTTCTTCTATCCCTTGATCACTTTTTAAAGGGATCTTTGGGTTAGTGACATAGTTTTAGGCTCAGTCCTATACCTCCACTTTCCAAATCCTTTGGGTACCAAGGCTTCGAGCCTGATTCTTTTTTTCGTCTCTGATAATACCTCTTAGGAGAGGTTATGTCGGGAGGCTGCCAACTTTTCTTTGGATCATCCCTTTACTTCTCATACTTTATCTTCTTCATCTTCTTCTTCTCACTTCTAAACCAAGATCTCATTAATTCATTCTTATTCTCTTCTTTCTTCCCTCTCTTTCTTATTTTGTTAACCACTGTACCCTCAAAACTAGAGCCACTGCCCATAAAAATCCCATCAAAGAGGAGTATACTATATTTGGATTTCATTAGCAGTTTTTTAGTGACAATTAAGGTGAAGTATTGAGTTTAGAGAGAGAACCGAATTCAAACCATGCTGCTGGACAGTCGTAGGGCTTTCGTTCATTGATCTAATAGGGTAATAGCTTGGGCTTATCCGACGAACTCAAACAGCGGTGAGGTAGGTGCTTGAGTCCATCTTAATCGTTTTAAAATCCTCTCATAGTTAGACATACCTATCCGCACGTGACATATGAGTCGCACACGTGCTCGTGATGTCAAGCAATTGTTCGAGAGGGTGTCAATGGATCTTTGATCTATGAGGGAGCTCGAGTGAGGTAGATCCAGGCCTGACCAACTGGCGACTCCATTAGGGATACACCACCCTATAGTTGGTTCGGTCCGCTCTCAAACTAATAACTCATCTTACTCTTTCTTAAAATTTGCTATGGAGTTCAATTACTCCTCTCTCATCCGAATTGGGGATTTTATCATCCCTATATTCGTGAATGTACCTATGAGAAGTAAGATTCTTCAATCTATCACTCCCATTTATGTTTTAAGTGACCTTTCTGACCTTCACACCCTGGCTCAAGCCCAAGACAACTTGGGAAAGGGTACTCAAACCCCTTGCTCCCTCTCTACTAACATCAATGCCAAGTCTATTGGTGTCAATTGCATGAGCGGTTCTTAAACCGCCACCCTTCATACCCACATTGCTACTGGTGGACTCTCCACCACTCTTAAGCTCAAGAGTGGTTCTAAGATCATTCCCTCTTCTCTCGAGAGTGGTTTTACGACCATTGCTTCAGTGGGTAATCTTAGGGTCTCCCCATTTCTACTCCACATGAGCACGACTCATACTAGTATGATGCCCCATACACATCATGCTGGTGGAGCCCTCACCAAACCATCGAATTCGAATGGCTACAAAGCCATCCGACACACACTTACACATGTCACAACAAATGGCTAAGCCATTACCGTGATGAATCGGGGCAAGCAAAAGCTTACCCCTGTCACCTCACTTGCTTCGGGTCTCTTGGGGCCTGGACCCACTAAAAGTGGTTATCAAGCCACTCATGCGTTGCATAATATTCATCCAGCTCAGGGCACTCCAAATATTGCACCCCAATGAGCACACGACCCACGACTCAGTAAAAGATCACGAACAACTATGCACATGCATGTAAACCGAAGTGGTATTAAGACCACTATGACAGCAAAGGTTGGCATTCTAAATGCCGGACCTTTTACTTCACTAAGGGTTGGCTCCCAAGTCATCCCCAACACTTCTATGGATCGTGCACACACATGTAGGTCCAATCCTATCGTTGGCTTCAAGGCGAAAGGCCAGCAATACACGCTTCCTTCTACCCCGAAACCCATGAGAACATGGTACTCAAAGAAATTCCCTTCGAGTACACTCTTGTCCGCTCCTTCTGCTTCGTATGCACGAGCCAGCCCTCGAGGTTAGACTTAGGGCAAGATTATGCCTCCGAAGCCAATGGAGGAACCCCTCCCTTCTTCAAACAAAACTAAGCTTCCAAGGTTGACCCTGAGCTCTCTACTCCCGGGGCACCATGCCTTACTTGAATTGATTGGCTTCACTCTAGTCTCCTTGAGACAAGCCAATCAAGCAGGATGCCACACCCAATTCCAGTTCTGGGAACATATTTACTGGAGTTTGCGAATCATGCAGCAAAAAGGCATGAAAGTACCACTCATAAAGAAGAAGTCAGAGTCTTCAACTTCAAAATACTTATTAAAGAAGAACCCGTTTTACCCATTGCGGACTGCAATGGAACCTAAAATGAGCGGCATTGTTCAATGCTCAGTTGTTGAGGTGCAAGAAGACCAGTAATTACCTAGTCTTCAAGGTAATCTCAAATCCAATCAAGGCAGTTTAAACCCATGTTGCCTGGATTGCCAGGTCGGGGCACAAAGTGAACTAGGACTACACTCACCTTTGAGTCACTCAGCCCTGAGGAATGAGCTGATGTGATGGTAGTTAGTCAAGATGGTGATGGTCTTGAAGACCCATTGGCGCTTTAATGAAACCCTGATCTAAATCCGAACCCAACCCCAATTTTTATTAATAGTAAATTTTAATTTTATATATAACTTTTTTTTGAATAGTATGTATTTAATCCATATTCGATGTATACTATTTGGATATGAATCTAGATTCAGATATATAGGTTCCAAATAATAGGATCCAGTGTGAACCTGGATCCGACCTGGATCTAATATATACCATTCGGATCCGGATCCAGGCCCGATCCGACCCATTCTCACCGTATAAGGGATAGAGGTACATGTGAAGGTGAGAGATTGATACAGATATAGAAAGTATGTGACATGGAATTGCGATAGAGAGGAAGAGAGAGAATCAAGGGGATAGATACTAGATAGCTTTCCATCTTTAAAGGGAGAGAGAAACAATCCCAATCTCTAAGGGTGTGTATGATAAGTGGAAGTTTCTGGAAGTGGGAGTTAAATGTCCCACTTCCATGTTTGATATTACTGTGTGGAAGCTGTAAAGTGGAAGGGTGACCTTCCATGCAGCTTTTTTTTAGTATTAAAATCGGTTCATTTTTGGAAGACATCTCTTCCATAAAAAATGGTGGAAGAGCAGTCTTCCATAATTTATGGGTGAGCACTCAAAAAAACTCCATGTGTCAAATACACCCTTAAAGAGAGGAAGTGGAGAGGATATTGGAATTTTTTATGGAAGAGCGGTCTTCCATAATTTGTGGGCGAGCACTCCAAAAAAAACTCCATGCGTCAAAACACGAGGAAGTGGAGAGGATATTGGAAGAGAGAGAGTATGCAAGAGGAGAGAAATGAAAAGAAAATCAAGGAAATAGACTTAAAAGAGAGAGAGGTAGAAAATTGAGATTATTGAAGATTCGTATAGGTGAATATCTAGGGATTCCTCCTAATTTTAGATAAAGATGAATCTTGCTTTTATCTTGTGCATCATTAAATATAGTGAGTTACTCTAAAAGAATACAAGTGTAGAGACAAAAGATTACCCAGGCAAACAGTAAATTTTAAGGTTCTAATTGTCTACAAAGAAATAAAATAATTTTATTTTTTATAATATACGAAACTTATAGACTAAGTAGCTTTGGCTTTGTGTATTATAAAGCATGAATGGAGATAAGAGAATCTAAAAATTAAGAGATAGCGTCTCCCATCACCCATATATTTACATAATTTAACTATGGGAAAAGTTTATATAATGTTGCAACTTTAAAATGTAGAACTAAGCATGCACCTCAAAAATCCATTGGAAAAAGGTTGTTTTAATATTGAAAAACCTTCTAATTGATCATCTCGACATCGAGATGAATAACTATGACTCAAAAAAGGATTTTGAGTCCTAGAAATGGTGCATCTTACAACACATTATCTAGACAATCCAATTTCAAGGTTTTCATATATTTATAGATCTACTTGATTTTAATCATTTTGGAGTTTAAAATTTTATAATTAGATATGAAAATAGATTTTGAGATAATCTTAAAAATATTTTACATCAAAATTATATGCTATGATAAAATTTGAAGGTCCACCATAAATGGACTGTTTAAGGTTGCAACTTTATGGAAACCACACCCTTTAACTATTGCCTTTAACATCTTCAGTTGATATTTGCTACTTATTTTATTTTTTCATATTATTTGAATATAGTATTCCTATCATTTTTGTATTAGTCTTTTATTTTTCTTTTTCTTTTTGTATTAATTTTTTTTTATTCTCTATGTTCATATTTTTTTAATGATATTAATTTGTACAATTATATCTATGAAGCTCAAGGAACATATTCAACTTTTGAGATAAGTTATATTTTTCATTAAATTTTAAAGGATGTGGTTTGCATAGAGCCGAGGCTCTAAACAATCAAAACTTCAAATAGTATCGAGAAATGTGATTTCAATACCAGAAATCTATGTGACAACCTTAAAATATATTTTCATCATTAATTATAAAATTTAAAGCTTCAAAAATAGTGTAGATCGAGCAGATCTACGAAAACTTAAAAATCTTGAAAATTGACGGTCTAGAAATGCGATGCACTATTTCCAAAACTTGAGGTCCATTTTTTTCTCATGTCTATGCATATTGATGTTGAGATGATCAATTTAAGGGTATTTGGGCATCAAAACAACCTTTTCTGGTGAAATTTTTGAGGTGGGCTTTTATTTGATCGTCTAAAGTCTCGGCTCTGTATAAACTTTTTGCAATTTTAAAATGGTACTACTTTATGTGCATAGAACAAGATTTGGAGTGAGATTGTAAGTTGTATTTTTCGTTAAAATTTAAAATGATACTACTTCATATGCATAGTAAAACAAGATTTAGTGCGAGATTGTACCAGAAAAACCTTGCTACTTGAAGGTACGTAAAGGCATGTAGTTAATTTGAATTTGACAATGACCTCACTATACAAATTTTTGGTTCACAATCTTATTGTGAGAATATTTTCATTAGAGTGCCTGATTTGACAGCTCATAATTTGGTAATAAATTTCATGTTCAAATAAATTTATTTATCTTTACTTTTTATTCAAATTTTTCATGAAAATTTTGTAAGCTTTTTTTTTACATTTATTTTTGGTTATTTCATGAATACTAACAAATAATTAAAGATACTAAATTATTTTCTAATTGTTAAATTCTAATTTTTCAATTGAACATTTTTAATCTCTGAAATAAGTTTTTATTTCTCTATTTTTTATTACCACTTAAATACATATTAAAAAATATGTTGTTAAATAAATATTAAAAATTATGTTATAAAATAAAAACATAGGAAATACAAAAAAATAGGATATCAATTTAATTATTTTTTTCAATTATTTTGAAAACTAAAAATTATAAATGCATACTTTTATGCATAAAAAATAGTTTATGGCTAAGTTTCCTTCTTCTTCTTTTTTTAATTTCTATTCTACTTTTACTTTTTCATATTTTTATCATATATAACAAATAATAATTAAGAAAATTATTTTTTGTACTTTTACTATCAAACATGGAACTATTACCTGATAAATCTCTTTGGTCATTGAATATTGGTCACTCATCTATCAAATATGTAGGAATGTGGTCCCGCCCGCATGAAACAATTATCCTTATAGGAAATTTTGATTTAAATAATCTAAACACATAATTATTACTAATATGTTGTTTCTTTAATTTTAAATTTTATTTCTTATTTTTAAGAAGTTTTATATTTTTTTAGTAATTATTTGCTGGCCATCTAGTTCTCGCCTCAAATCATGGCACCAACGAGACCAAGTTACTTGGCTGATCTATGTGGCCTTGGCTGAGTCCAGAAACATTGGTTTATAGAATTTGTGAAACATTGGGTTGAAATAGGAATATTTAATGGCTGATTTATTTATTATTTAATATGGAAAATAGGAAATTTTCATATAAAACCCTTATATCTATATTTAGAAAAAAATATTGTCTATTTTGCATTTATATCAAATTAGTAGATTTCCATGTGTTGCACATAGAATTGTTAGAAGATATTGAACAATGAAAACATATTCAAAGAAAATCAAAATTAATAAAATAGTTTGAAACAACTTATATATCCTAAACAATTATATCTAGTTTTAAAATGCTTAAAAGAGAAAACAAAAATAAACATGAATACTCAAAATATCAAAATATATATAGCTTAAAATCTTAAAAATTAGTTAAGCTCTTTTTGAAGCACAAAACTTTTAGTGAAATTTGTCAGCACGTGTTAATAATTATTCACCATATAATTTTTGGGAAAGGTTTCTATCCTTTCACTACAGCATAGAAGTTCTATCCTCCCCCTACCATCCAGTCGTCCAATTTTGATCAAGAGAGCCACTCACCATTTGATCTTAGATCTGACGTCTCAAAGTATTATATTTTTTATTTTTTATTTTTTTTATACATATTATATAAATATGAAATTTGGTACGTGCTATCTTCTCATTGGGGCGCACTTATAAAAAATATTAAAAATAATTTTTGATAAAATATAATGACCAAAATACCTTTTGAAACTTTCATGGGTATTTTGGTTATTTTATTTTATTGAAAATATATTTTTTTCATATTTTTTGCTAGTGCGAGTTTAATAGAGGAATGGACATCCAAAATTTGGTGTCATAATAGTTTATAGAAAAAAAATTAAAGACAAAAAGGTGTAGAGACGTGATATTGTTATTGGGACAGTCTTAACCCTCCATTTGGAGGGTTGGATAAAGGGGAGTATATAAGTTTTATGTTGTAGGGGAAGCATAGAAAGCTTGCCCATAATTCCTTACTTCCTATTTTAGTCAAGAAGTAGGCTATGAATTTTATGCATTTAATAATCGAATTTCTAAAAATAATAGTTACTTATAAGCTAATTCTAAATAATAAAAAGTTAATGAAATGATGACATTAATTTTCCTAGAAAAATTTAAGATCTATTAAAAATAGCAATTAGTCATATTTAATTGAAAGAAATCTCAAAATTTAAGATTTAATAACAAAAAAGATATTATACTGGGTTCATATCTTGTCGTAAATAAAAATATTTTTTGTTGTAAATACAACATATTTTATTTAATGAATCACTAAATCCTAAAATATATCTTTACATTAGATTTTCAAATATCTGAATTTAAATATGTGGAAAATTGTAGTTGGTAATTACGATATCAATGAAACTAGCAATTAAGTAATGAATGATATATGATATTATTTTATTTATGTAGTAAACACAAACTAACTTACTCTGTAATGTTGTAAAGCTGTAGTAGTTTTTTTTGTTTAAAACTGCTAAAAATAGATATGGCTAACTTCCAAGAGCGTAATAACTTTTTTAAGAGTTGAAAGTTTTTTAAGTGGAAAACTAATAAGAAAGAGATTCCAAATTACTTATTTATACAGTAAAATAAGCATAATTTTTGTAAAGCACTAAATTATTCATGATAAGAAATTTAAAATTTGAGCATACTCTATTTTTCGAGAATAGAAAATTTGTTAGCGATAGTAATTTTGACAAATTAAACCAAAGAGAGAGATAGAGAGAAATAATTTAAGATGAATGAATTAAACATAAAAATACTACAAAAAGCTCTTTATTATATATTCTTTTGACAAATATTTGAAAGTTTTATTAATGACTAAATAAAAGAGATTACATCAGAAGAAATCAAAAGAGAAGGCAACGAAGCACTCCCGTGGCCAAAGAATTGGCAATAGAGTTTGCTCTCCGATACACATGATTGAAAGAAACAGAAATTGGTTCAATCAGATCCATAAATTTGCAACCACAATGACCGAAGCTCCCACACCAAAGCTCCCACGGAACCTTCTGTTCCTTATTGCACCACTGAATCATATTCAAAGAATCTCCTTCAATCCACACATTAGCTCTTATATAATCATAATTTTCACCCCACACAAAAAATTTCCTTATTATATAACAAAGTTATTCAATTACCTTTGATTTCAAATTGGGGAATGGCTAGAAATATGGAAATCTTGTTAGATAAAAGGATCAAAACAATTAATGATAATATATATATATATATATATATATATATATATATATATATATATATATATATATATATATATATATATATATATATATATATATATATATATTATTTTTTATTTTTTTATTTTTTTATTTTATTTTCTTGAGAAGAATATCCAAAACATACCAAGCAATGTACAATAAAATTGAAGATAAAATATAAATAAACAAATGAATAATAAAAATTTGAATGGTAAAAACATAACTCTATATTAAGAAAATATACATAAATTATACTAAAGTCAATATCCAAGATATTTGCACTCTGAATCTTTTGTCCATTTATTTCATTACCTATAAAGGGAGAAAACATTTATATTTTGAGCAACACCCATTATCCAACAAAGAAGATAAAGCTATTGCTCATAGAGAGAAAACGCCTTAGCGATAAATATAAAAAAGAATATAAGAATGATGAACCAAATAACTGAATAATAAACAGTTTAAGCAACTTTGAGTAACCCACAATTAAGACATATAAAGAAAAATTTATAGAAAGGAGAGTGTTGAATGCCTACCTCTTGAGAACTTCAATCTTAATTTGCAATGAAAGAGTGAGAGACTTCCCGTTCTATCGACCGCCAAAAAGACGAAATTATTTCAAAATAAAAGAGATATATATTTAAAAAATAAATTATTTATAAAGACACCATTTATCTTTTCTATATAAAGGACATCATCATTCTTGTCCTTTAAATTTCAAAATGTGTGATTGTAAGAGTTTCATTGAATAGACACAAAATTTTTAAAAAATAAAATTTCGGACTTTGTCAGTCACCCCAAGCCGTCCGATTTGACATCTAATGATTATGACCTTCATATACTAAAAATAAATTGTCTCTTTGTAGGCAATCCCATAAAAAAATAGATAAACCATTGTAAACTCAAACAAAAGCAAAAATAAATTGCAAAAAAATAGAGCAAAACACATAAAAATAATTTAATTCCAACCAGAAAAAAAATAGATACCTTTTCAAATGGCTCTTTATGATTGTGGAAATGTGGGAAGAGAGAGACAAAAATAGAAGAATATATTCCGTTAAAAAACCATAGAACCCATTTTTAGGAGAGGTCAAATGAGTTATATGTAATTTTAAAAGTGATAATCCCGTTTAATAAAATCCATTAAGAGAAACAAAAAATTTCATAACATCGTTTAACGTGTCTTTAGAGGAAAGAACAATTTATATTACGTATAAAATTTGGGAATCTTTTGAAGCATAGAAAATTTAAATAGAGCTTGAGAACTCCTTGCCCAAAACTGAAAGAAAGACTAATGTAATATTGTAGGGGATATATATAATTTGTTTTTTTTTATCCCTTTTTTTATATATATATTTTTTCTTTAACAAATATCACTTGCAAGTAGTTTTATTATAATAAACTCTTGCTTCAAAGAGAATATAATTACCAAATCTATCATCTTAAAAACCTTGATGTCACTCAACCAATTTTCTTTGAACAAAGAAAATAACCATAATTTTTATGCTACAATATGATTAAATATGGCAAAAATTAAAAAGAGAGTGTCGGATGTTACCTCAACCGGGCTTGTTACACCTCACAGCGAGTCACCACCATCCTATGGCACAGGATCAACGATCAACCTTCAATCTCAACCGGGAAATCAAGTTTAGGTCAAACCTTTCAATTAAACTTTTGAACTCAACAAATATCAAACTTTAGCTATAACCTATAAGAGAGATAATATCTATTTATTTCTTCTACCCAACCATTTAAGATCAACATAACATGACATAAAAGAGATAATACCATCTAGGTGGGGCGTATCCCTTAGATATACTTTAGAGAGAGAGAGAGATAGAAATAGATAGATGATCTAAGTGGGACATGCTCCTTACCAAAATTCTAGAGAGAGAGAGAGAGCTTTTAGGGTTAAGGCATGCCCCCTATTTTTACCTATAAGAGAGTAAAATATGAAGAGAGAGATTTGATGTAAAGATTTATGGGTATGACTTCATCTATTTATATTACAAAAATAAGATTAGGGTTTCTTAGGGTTTTCCATAGCTTACTTTTTCTTGTGAGATTGAATACTTGTGGGGTTAGAGATTTGAGCCCTTCATTCCCTACATAGGCCATCAAGATATGGAAGGTGTCGGACATTTATCCCCTATTTCTTAAACTATTTTCCTATAAATACAAATTAAATAAAATAATTCAGTCATAATATTGTGCTTACCAAAAAATATGCAGAAGCCTCCTCATGCTTTCCAAAAATTCAACCAAAGCGTCATCTAAGGCAAAGGCTTTCTAAAACATCAAAAAGTTTTTTCTTCAAGCCAAAACTTGATTTTACAAAAATGGAATGCTCCTTGGACATGCGTGCTTGGCAAATAATATATTTTTTAAATATAATTTGTTCCTAATTTTTAGAGGATATATTATTCTTAACATGGAGATCATGAATATGAAAAAACAAATAGGAATAATAATTATATTAAGAAAACATTTGGATCGTTAGTTACACTTGTTTTTAGATAGGCCACCTATTTAAATCTATCTTTAAGATGTATGCTTTATACCTTTGGACCACATATTGTAGCAATGCCGCTTATCCCACATGAAATACTTTTTCTAAATAAAATATCCAGATATCTAGAAAAATTCAAATAACAATTCTAAAAACCATCTATCATTAAAATAAACATAATTAAATTTATTCAATGGGAAAATGATCCATATGGTCTAGGAATTAAAGAAATAAACATTAGGGCACTTCACCTTCAACTGTGAACTGTAGTCTACACTTGCTTTCTCAAACTGACCTAGTGTTGCCCATGACCCATAGTCCATGCAGGGGCTCATTAATGGGTCACTAAAGTCTAGCCAATGGACAAGGAGTCGTAATCCTACTTTGTGGATTTCAGATTCTCCCTTAGAAACGTACCAAGATCACCTAAACCTGATGCGATCATAGCTCATATGATGCATAGGGGTATCTCTCGTACATGCCTAAGCTTTACTCTGAAAGGTGATTCGCTTTCCCGAAATGATTATCATATATACATACCGTGTTATGGCACGCGAATGAAGCTTTGGCCCTCGTCTCTGAAGGCCACCATCACACACAAGGGCCACACAGTCTCTTGACTTACTCATCTGGGCATACTCCGACCTCATCGAGGGATGACCTATTAAAACGTTTATCGGATAGTTTTCTATGCCCAGGTAACATAGGTTTTTTCCAATTGACTGACCTAGTTCGTAAAGCTATATTCGGTATCAGCAAATGTTATTTGCTTAATATGGTCTACAAAGGACCACACTCTCACTGAGTTCAGGTTTCATTATATCAAAATATTTATTACAATCATTCATAAGGCCTTTAATAGCTACACTTACCCAACAAAAATCATTAGTTCTAACTTTCTTCATGACTTAGATGGTACATGCATGATCTTATGAGATAGAGATCAAGGTTTATTAGGGAAAAGAAAGAAATCCAATGTGACATCTTTCACCCTAAGGGCGTATTTGTTTTTCTGAAAGCAGTCTTTGAGATTTTGAAAACGTTCCCTGTATGTTTATACTTTTCATGAAAAATTCAGAAACTAATCTTTCAACAAAAGTACTCATTCTTTTGTTAGAAAGTGAGAACTAAGTTCTTAGGGGGGCAATAAGAACTTAATCTTTCCGAACTTTTTTGTTGATCACTATTCACAATGCATAATAAAAATACATAACCTTAGTATTATTAATAAGATATAATATAATATTACTATAACATAATACTATAATTTATAATATTATATTATATTATATTTTTATTTTACTAATATAAGTTATATTATATAGTAGATATTGATTATATATTATATGTAATATATAATATTATTATATATATATTATTATATATTATATATAACATTTATTTACTATATTATATATAACAAATTATATTATATAATATATAACTATCTTATATTATATTATATATAATAAATATATTATTTATAATATAAATATAATATACATAATATATAAATATCTTATATTTTACTATAGGGTGTGGTTTGTATAAAGCCGAGGCTCTAAACAATCAAATTAGAGCCTACCTTCAAATAGTGTCGAGAAATATGGTTTCAATATTGGAAATCTTTGTGAAAGCCTTGAAATATATTTTTATCTCTAATTATAAAATTTAATGCTTCAAAAATAGTGTAGATCAAGCATATCTATGAAAACTTGAAAATCTTGAAAATTGACCTTCCAAAAATGTATTACAAGATACACTATTTTCAAAACTTGAAATTTATTTTTTTCTCATTTCCATGCATCTTGATGTCAAGATGATCAATATGAGGATATTTGGGCATCAAAACAACCTTTTCTAGTGAAATTTTTGAGGTAGTCTCTGATTTGATTGTTTGGATCCTCGGCTCTATATAAACTTTTCCATATACTATGTATTATATATAATATATGATGTATATTTATTACATTAAATAAATATTATAAATAATACAATAAATAATAATATAAATATTATATATTATTACAAATATCTTATATTTATACTATATATTATATATAATATATAAATATCTTATATTATATTATAGGAAATATTATATTATATGTTATATATAATACAAACATAAATTAATAAAATATATAAAATATACTATATTATATATGTTATATATTTATATTTAGGAAAATGCTGAGGTTAGCTCACTAGGTCATATGAACATATGAGCCCAACGGCCAAGATTGAATCTGGGTCGATCTGACGGTCACAACCTCATTTTGTATTTTAATTTTAATTTTTTTTCTAAGAATCCAAATAACTTTAAATTTTAGGTGTATGTTATTCAAAAATAGAAGAATCGAATAAAAATATCAAAAAAATAATTTGTAAGAAATAAATTGATCAAAATAGCCTTAAAATATTTCTAGGGTATTTTGGTCAATTTATGTTTTACGAATTATTTTTTAAATATTTTTTATTAAGTGCACTTTGATAATGGACGCTTAAAATTTCAAGTTATTTGGATTTGTAAAAAAATAAAATAAAATTCAAAGACGAAATGAGGTCGTGACCGATAGATCGGCCCAGATTCAATCTGGGCCATTGGCTCATATGTTGATATGAGCTAGTGGGCTAATCTCAGTATTTTCTTTATATTTATATGGTTAATATGTATATATTATCAAACACAATAACAAAGCTTTCTTTCAGCAGGTTATCAAACACAATACCCAGAACTTATGTAAACCTTCCATAACAAAACATTCAACTTTCCAGAAGATATCTTTTAGAAAAACAAACGTGCCCTAAAGGTAGAAGTTTTCTATGCACATGGAGAGATAAATATAGGAAGTGTGAAGTTTATTATAGAAAAAAGATCAAAGTAATGTGCCATCGTCCTCTACAATAAATACTTTTAAAAGTAAATAAAGAAAGAAGTATAAAAAAACAACAAATTTTAAAAATATAAATATTTTCATACCATCAGAAATAAAGTATAGAGCAACAAATTGGAGAAATATACTATTACAAAAAATTATAATTAACTTATATATCAAAAATAGAAAGTAAAAAAATGAAACTGAATAATATCAAATAATGAAGAAAACTATATACAAAATAATTTGGTGAAAATCGAAAAGATAACCTCTTGACCAACTTCAATGATAATTTACATTAGAAGAAGTAAAAAATCACGAAACAACCAACATCCACCAAATAAGATCAATATCTAGGGAAATATGTATTAGAAAAAGAAAACTAAACATAAATAAATTAATATGTCATATGTAACTTGCAATAAATATAAAAAAGGTAGAAAAATAATACACCTTTTGAAAAAAAGGAAAAAGTTTGTATATGGTTGCAACCTTAAGTGTAAAATTAAAGTGCACCTAAAAAATCTATTGGAAAAGGTTATTTTGACGTTGCCCTCAAATTGATTACCTCGATATCAATATTTAGGGATATAGAAAAAAAGAAAAAAAAGATTTAATTTCAAAAAATAGTACATTTTACAATACATTATCTGGACCCTCTATTTGTAAGGTTTTCATGTATTTATAGATTTACTTGATTTGAAACATCATTGAAATTTAAAATTTTATGATTAGATATAAAAATAGATTCTCAAGCCATCCTAGGAATTTTTGACACCAAAGTTACATCTAATGATAAAATTTTGTAGTGCGTCTTACTTTGATTGTTTAAGGTTGCAACCTTATACAATCCACACCTGGAAAAAAAATATGCTTATAGGTATAAAATAAAATAAAATAACAGAAGAAAAATTTAAGACATTGTAATACCATAGTAAAAAATACAAAAATACAAAAAAATACAAAAAAAAAAGGTAGAAATTAAAATAAAAAATTTCATATAATTCATCAAAAATTAAAAATTCTAAATAAACTAATACAAAAATATTCATACTAATGATATTTTCATCTCTCTATTAGCTAAACTCTAAAGAGATAAAATAACATATTTTGATAATACAAATAGTACATCACTATTTAAATTCTAAACATTATAGGAAAAGGAACAAAAATAAATTTAAACTTGGTTTACGTTAATGGTCACGTTTGCTTCAACAATAATTGGTACGTCTTCATGGGCTTGACTTGGGTTTTCAGCACCAACAGGGGACTTCCATAATCAAATTAAACTAAGGTTTGAGGAGTGGACACTAGAGAAAGGAAAAATGTGAATAATAGAAGAGAGCTTACGGATAAATATAGTCTCCCAAATACGAACTATGGTCATAATTAGTAGATATACCTAAATTGCTATGTTCATAATTAGTAAATAGACCTAAATTGCTATTGATTTACATGAGAGGAGTATATAGAACATAAAAATAGAAGTTTAGTTATGGACTTATCAAAAATAAAATTCATAAAGCTTAGTTTTATTTTTTAGAAAATGGTTTGATATGAGTGCAGCCCTATCCAAAGAAGTAAGGCCTCACCTCATCACTCATAGAAAATTGCAATTCAAGCATTAGAAAAACCTTTACATCAATCATCTTGGTTTGAACATTATTGGTTGTGAAAAAAAAAAGATTTCAATATCTAAAAATAGTGTATAGGTAACAAATTATCTAGACTATCCATTTTACCTAAAAAATAAGTGTTCATAGATCTACAAGATTTGTACTACTTTTTGAGTTTCGAATTTCATTGTGGTTGTTGGAAATTGATTTTAGAGTTACCATAGAGATTTCCAAGACCAAAAGTGCTCTTTGGACAAAGATTTGTGGTGAGGCTTTATTTTATTTTTATAAAACCTAAGGCTTATAGAAACCTCATCATTAATATTTTATGGAAAAAGTTTACATAGAGACTTCAAAAAATTCATTAGAAGAGGTTGTTTTGATGCTCAAATGTCCTCAAATTGATCATCTCAACATCAAGATGTATGGGCATGAGAAAAACATGGATTTCAAGATTTGGAAGAGGTTGTTTTGATGCTCAAATATCCTCAAATTGATCATCTCGACATCAAGATGTATGGGCGTGAGAAAAACATGGATTCAAGATTTAGAAATAGTGCATCTTGTAATGCATTTTTGGACCGTCAATTTTCAAAATTTTCAAGATTTTCAAGCTTTTATAGATCTGCTTGATCTATACTATTTTTCATGCTTTAAATTTTATAATTAAATATGAAAATATATTTTAAAACTATCACAAAAATTTCCATTATTAAAACAACATTTCGACATTATTTGAAGTGCACTTTACTTTGATTGTTTAGAGCCTCGGCTCTATACAAACACACCTTATTTTTATATCCCAAAATTCTAGGACCTGATCGGATATTCTCTCTGTTAATTGTAGTAACCTTGAATTCCTCTTCTCCTTTATTCTTTCCATCTTAAAATCTTTGCTTAGATATTCGCCTTTCAAACCACAATCCTAAGAAAGCTTGTGCGTGGTTTTTTTCCCCTCGAGAAAAAAATATCACACCCAAAAAAATCCTCACCAAAAAGATACTCAGTTTAAACCAATGAGAGTAAAGAGTAGTGGTGAAGACGTGTATTTTTAAAGGGTGAGGTTTGTATGAGGTTGTAAACAGTCGAATCAAGGTGGACCTCCTAATTTTATCATAACATGTAATTTTATTGTCATGTAATTTTAGTGTAAAAAATTCTTAAGATTATTTGAAAATTTATTTTCATCTCCAATTATAAAATTTTAAACTCTAAAAGTGGTTAAAATCAAGTAGATCTATAAACATATGAAAATCTTGAAAATAGACGGTTTAGATAATGTGTTGCAAGATATACTACTTGGGGGACTCAAAAAAAAAAAATTTCTTTTGCCATATTCATACATCTCGATGTTTGATAATCAATTAGAAAGGTTTTCAATATTAAAACAATATGAGAACCATGAATCTAGCTTATCTCTTGGTATCATAGAGCTCATAAAAAAACATATACATGCTACCTTTCAAAATAGCTTAATAGATAAGTCATGTCACCCCTCTCAAAGCCCATTCTCTCTTACCCTCCAAACCCCACTATTTCCTCGCTCGCTAAAACGACTCATTTATTTTATTCAAATCCTCCTCAATCTTTATTCACCCAAATATAATCCCTCTAAACTGCTGAAGCAGCTTCTTAACAGTTATCATTTAATAGCCTATCTATAAAAGGATTAACATTCATTTTCATATCTAATTAGAGTAATTATCTCATAAATAATATATGTTTATATAATTAAACTTAAAACTGTGTCCTGAAAATGTAAGATTCCTCAACGAACTTTCGATGATGAGGTTATATGTTGTCTTCGGCAACAGGTTCTTTTATTAAACAAACTCTCTTTCTCTCTAAATATCTGTTTTCTCCCCTCGGTTTGGTGCTAGTTGAGAGTCTTACTTGTATTTCTTCTATTTCTTTGTTAGTTTCCCTCCCTAAAATCACAGCAAAAAACAAAACTTGGATGTCAAAGTCAACGAGAAGATAAGAAGAATTGCCCCTAATTTAGCATTTGTTTATCGTTTTTTTTTTTTTTTCTTTTATAAAGACAATTTTCTCTTTTATGTTATATGTTTTGTCGGTAAAAGAAGAGAAAAACTTGGGAAGTTTATGCAAAGAGATCATGGTTCATGGGGATCCCATCCCGTTTTGGGGTGGGGAGGAACATAAGGAAAGAAAATCAAAATTAGATCATTTAAGGGAAACGTTCAAGAATGTGAGTAAATTTTGATAAGTTGATGTTAAGTATGTGAGTAAATTTTGATCAGTTGATGTAGATTTTTTTTTTGTTTTCTTTCCTTTTTCAGATAACTTTTTTTTTTTCCATTTTCTAAGTTTCTAAGGTATATGATGAGTAGAAGTTCTTTGTTTAATTCTTTTGTTTATTTCTTGTGTTTATTGTTTTGTTTAGGGTTTATGATAAGTTTATTTTGTTTAGGGATAAGTTTATTATTTTGTTTTGGGTTTATGATAAGCTTATCATAAGTTTATGATAAGTTTTGGGTTTGTTTATTGTTTTATTTTGTTTTGATAAGTTTTGTTTTGATAAGTTTTCTTTATGATAAGCATATCATAAGTTTATCATAAACTTATCATAAGTTTATTGTTTATGATAAGTTTATCATAGTTTATTGTTTATGATAAGTTTATCGTTTATCATAATTTTATCATAAGTTTATAGTTCATCATAACTTTATAGTTTATTATAAGTTTATCATAATGTAAATTATAAGTTTATCATAAGTTTATAGTTTATCATAAGCCTATTATAAGTTTATCATAAGTTTATTGTTTATCATAAGTTTATTATTTTATATTTATCATAAATTTATCATAAGTTTATTATTTATCATAAGTTTATTGTTTATTTTAAGTTTATCATAAGTTTATCATAAGTTTATTGTTTACCATAAGTTTATCATAAGTTTATTGTTTATCATAAGTTTATTGTTTATCACAAGTTTATCATAAACTTATGATAAGTTTATTCAAATCCCCCTCAATCTTTATTCACCCAAATATAATCCCTCTAAACCGCTGAAGCAGCTTCTTAACAGTTACCATTTAATATCGTCTCTATAAAAGGATTATCATTCATTTTCATATCTAATTACAGTAATTATCTCATAATTAATATCTATTTATATAATTAAACTTAAAACTGTGTCTTGAAAATATAAGATTCCTCAACAAACTTCCGATGATGAGGTCATATGTTGTTTTCGGCAACAGGTTCCTTTATTAAACAAACTCTCTTTCTCTCCAAATATCTGTTTTCTACCTTCGATTTGGTGCTAGTTGAGAGTCTTACTTGTTTTTTTTCTGTCTTTTGTTAGTTTCCCACCCTAAAACCACAGCAAAAGACAAAACTTTGATGCCAAAGTCAACGAGAAAAGAAGAAGAATTGCTCCTAATTTAGTATTTGTTTATCATTTTTTTGTTTTATTATTGTTTTCTTTTATAAATACAGTTTTCTTTTTTCTCTTCTATGTTTTGTAGATAAAAGAAGAGAAATACTTGAGAAGTTTCTACAAAGATATCATGGTTTATTGGGTGCCTCCCCGTTTTGGGGTGGGGAGGAAGATGAGGAAAGAAAATCAAAATTAGATAATTTAAGGGAAACGTTCAAGAATGTGAGTAAATTTTGATAAGTTGATGTTAAGTATGTGAGTAAATTTTGATAAGTTGATGTGGATTTTTTTTTTTCTTTTCTTTCTTTTTTCCTATAACTGTTTTTTTTTTTTTTTTTGTTCTATTTTTTTCCATTTTCTAAGTTTCTAATGTTTATGATAGGTAGAAGTTATTTGTTTAATTATTTTGTTTATTTCTTGTGTTTATTGTTTTGTTTAGGGTTTATGATAAATTTATTTTGTTTAGGGTTTATGATAAGTTTATTATTTTGTTTTGGGTTTATGATAAACTTATTATGATAAGCTTATGATAAGTTTTGGGTTTATGATAAGTTTATTGTTTTGTTTTGTTTTTTTTTGATAAGTTTTGTTTGTGATAAGCATATAATAAGTTTATCATAAACTTATCATAGGTTTATTGTTTATGATAAGTTTATGATAAGTTTATTGTTTATCATAAGTCTATCATAAGTTTATCATAAGTTTATTGTTTATCATAGGTTTATCATAAGTTTATAATTTATCATAAGTTTATCATAATGTAAATTTTAAGTTTATCATAAGTTTATAGTTTATCATAAGTCTATCATAAGTTTATTGTTTATCATAAGTTTATTGTTTTGTTTTGTTTTGATAAGTTTTGTTTGTGAAAAACATATAATAAGTTTATCATAAACTTATCATAGGTTTATTGTTTATGATAAGTTTATGATAAGTTTATTGTTTATCATAAGTCTATCATAGTTTATCATAAGTTTATTGTTTATCATAGGTTTATCATAAGTTTATAATTTATCATAACTTTATCATAATGTAAATTTTAAGTTTATCATAAGTTTATAGTTTATCATAAGTCTATCATAAGTTTATTGTTTATCATAAGTTTATTATTTTGTTTTGTTTTGATAAGTTTTGTTTGTGATAAGCATATAATAAGTTTATCATAAACTTATCATAGGTTTATTGTTTATGATAAGTTTATTGTTTATCCTAAGTCTATCATAAGTTTATCATAAGTTTATTGTTTATCATAGGTTTATCATAAGTTTATAATTTATCATAAGTTTATCATAATGTAAATTTTAAGTTTATCATAAGTTTATAGTTTATCATAAGTCTATCATAAGTTTATTGTTTATCATAAGTTTATTGTTTTTTGTTTATCATAAGTTTATTGTTTATCATAAGTTTATCATAAGTTTATTGTTTATTATAAGTTTATCATAAGTTTATTGTTTATCATAAGTTTAATTTTTATATTAAGTTTATCATAAACTTATGATAAGTTTATTCAAATCCCTTTCAATCTTTATTCACCCAAATATTATCCCTTTAAACCGCTGAAGCAGCTTCTTAACAGTTATCATTTAATATCCTCTTTATAAAAGAGTTAACATTCATTTTCATATTTAATTAGAGTAATTATCTTATAATTAATATCTATTTATATAATTAAACATAAAACTGTATCTTGAAAATATAAGATTCCTCAACGAACTTCCAATGATGAGGTCATATGTTGTCTTCGGCAACAGGTTCTTTTATTAAACAAACTCTCTTTCTCTCTAAAAATCTGTTTTCTCCCCTCGGTTTGGTCCTAGTTGAGAGTCTTACTTGTTTTTTTTCTGTTTTTTGTTAGTTTTCCTCCCTAAAACCACAGCAAACGACAAAACTTGGATGCCAAAGTCAATGAGAAAAGAAGAAGATTTGCTCTTAATTTAGTATTTGTTTATCGTTTATTATTATTGTTTTCTTTTAGAAAGACATTTTTCTTTTTTCTGTTCTATGTTTTGTAGACAAAAGAAGAGAAATACTTGAGAAGTTTCTGCAAAGATATCATGGTTCATAGGGTGCCTCTCCGTTTTGGGGTAGGGAGGAAAATGACGAAAGAAAATCAAAATTATATCATTTAAGAGAAACGTTCAAGAATGTGAGTAAATTTTGATAAGTTGATGTTAAGTATGTAAAATAAATTTTGATAAGTTGATGTGAATTTTTTTTTTTTTTCTCATAAGTTTTTATTTTTTTTTGTTCTATTTTTTTTCATTTTTTTAAGTTTTTAAGGTTTATGATAAGTAGAAGTTATTCGTTTAATTCTTTTGTTTATTTCTTATGTTTATTGTTTTGTTTAGGGTTTATGAGAAGTTTATTTTGTTTAAGGTTTATGATAAGTTTATTATTTAGTTTTGGGTTTATGATAAGCTTATCATAAGTTTATGATAAGTTTATGATAAGTTTTGGGTTTATGATTAATTTATTGTTTTGTTTTGTTTTGATAAGTTTTTTTTATGATAAGCATATAATAAGTTTATCATAAACTTATTATAAGTTTATCATAAGTTTATCATAAGTTTATTGTTTATGGTAAGTTTATTGTTTATCATAAGTCTATCATAAGTTTATCATAAGTTTATTGTTTATCATAAGTTTATCATAAATTTATAGTTTATCATAAGTTTATCATAATGTAAATTATAAGTTTATCATAAGTTTATAGTTTTTCATAAGTCTATCGTAAGTTTATTGTTTATCATAAGTTTATCATAAGTTTATTGTTTTGTGTTTATCATAAGTTTATTGTTTATTATAAGTTTATCATAAGTTTATTGTTTATCATAAGTTTATCATAAGTTTATTGTATATCATAAGTTTAATTTTTATTACAAGTTTATCATAAACTTATGATAAGTTTATTCAAATCCCTTTCAATCTTTATTCACTCAAATATTATCCCTCTAAACCGCTGAAGCAGCTTCTTAACAGTTATCATTTAATATCATCTTTATAAAATGATTAACATTCATTTTCATATTTAATTAGAGTAATTATCGCATAATTAATATCTATTTATATAATTAAACTTAAAACTATGTCTTGAAAATATAAGATTCCTCAACGAACTTTCGATGATGAGGTCATATGTTGTCTTCGACAACCAATTCTTTTATTAAACAAACTCTCTTTCTCCCTAAATATATGTTTTTTTCCCTCGGTTTGGTACTAGTTGAGAGTCTTACTTTTTTTTATTTATTTCTTTGTTAGTTTTCCTCCCTAAAACCACAACAAAAGACAAAACTTGAATGCCAAAGTCAACGAGAAAAGAAGACGAATTACTCCTAAATTTGTATTTGTTTATCGCTTTTTTTTCTTTTTCTTTTCTTTTTTTTTTGCTTTTATAAAGACAGTTTTCTTTTTCTCTTCTATATTTTGTAGATAAAAGAAGAGAAAAACTTGAGAAGTTTCCGCAAAGAGATCATGGTTCCTAGGGATCTCTCCGCTTTTTGGGGTGGGGTGGAAGATGAAGAAAGAAAATCAAAATGAGATCATTTAAGGGAAACGTTCAAGAATGTGAGTAAATTTTGATAAGTTGATGTGGATTTTTTTTTTTCTTTTCTTCCCTTTTTCTGCTAACTTTTTTTTTATTCAATTTTTTTCTGTTTTCTAAGTTTCTAAGGTTTATGATAAGTAGAAGTTCTTCGTTTAATTCTTTTGTTTATTTCTTGCGTTTATTGTTTTGTTAAGAGTTTATGATAAGTTTATTATTTTGTTTAGGATAAGTTTATTTTGTTTAGGATTTATGATATGTTTATTGTTTTGTTTTAGATTTATGATAAACTTATCATAAGTTTATGATAAGTTTTGGGTTTATGATAAGTTTATTGTTTTGTTTTGTTTTGATAAGTTTTGTTTACAATAAGCTTATCATAAGTTTATCATAAACTTATCATAAGTTTATTGTTTATGATAAGTTTATTATAAGTTTATTGTTTATGATAAGTTTATGATAAGTTTATTGTTTATCATAAGTTTATAATTTATCATAATGTATTTAAGTTTATCATAAGTTTTTTGTTTATCATAAGTCTATCATAAGTTTATTGTTTATCATAAGTTTATCATAAATTTATTGTTTATCATAAGTTTATTGTTTTTTTTTTTATCCTAAGTTTATTGTTTATCATAAGTTTATTGATTATTATAAGTTTGTCATAAGTTTATCATAAGTTTATTGTTTATCATAAGTTTATCATAAGTTTATTGTTTATGATAAGTTTACTGTTTATCATAAGTTAAATTTTTATGATAAGTTTATCATAAACTTATCATAAGTTTATTATTTATCATAAACTTATCATAAATTTTGTTTATGATAAGTTTTGTTTTGATAAGTTTTGAGTTTATGATAAGTTTTGTTTATGATAAGTTTATCATAAGTTTATTGTTTTGTTTTGATACGTTTTGTTTATGTTAAGTTTATGATAAGTTTTGGGTTTATGATAAGTTTATTATTTTTTTTTGGGTTTAGGATAAGTAGAAGTTCTTCGTTTATTTCGGTTAATTCTTTTGTTTATTTCTTGTGTTTATTGTTTTGTGTCTAAGGTTTATGATAAGTAGAAGTTCTTCGTTTAATTCTTTTGTTTATTTTTTGTGTTTATTGTTTTGTTTGAGTGATTATTTATTGTGGAGTATTCAAGGATGTAAGTAATTTAAGATAAACTGCTTAAGGATGTGAGTAAATTTTTAACTTTTCTTTTCCCTTTTTCCATTGACTTCGTTATTTGTTTGTTTTTGTTCTAATATTTTCTTTTCTAAGGTTATGATAGGTATAAGTTTTTCGTTTAATTATTCTATTTATTTTTTTGTTTCAGTGATTATTTATTGTTGAGGTTGATGATCAGGCGATCAAAACTTTGTTTGCTACCTTCCTTGGTAAAACCACACCAGATCGACTTTGGCTAAAGTCCATGTGCATCTTTTCTACGTTTTGCTTTCCTTTTGGTGGCATTCCAGTATATTTTCTTTCCTTGTTTTATATGATCTGATGGCGGCTACATCTAGGGTTGGCAATCGGTTGCGTCTCGATCGGTACAGTAAAGTTTAGGCCACACTTAACATTTGGCTATATGTCAGGTTAAAGGTCGCAATTGGGTGTATTTCTTTTCTTTTTTAAGATTTACTGACATGTAAGATTGGCAATTGGACAAGCGTACACTTTAGTGACGCTGGCTTTAGTGTCATTTCAAGGCTTGGTTTGGTAAAAACTTTAATGCCCCCGGCTTTAATTCCGAGGCAAATTTGAGCCGAAGCCAGTTTTTGCCTGGTCCAAACATACATACGTATGCATGTAGCTAATCTACATGCACATGCATGTAGCTTGAAAGTATGGGTTAATGAATTTGATTTTCTTTTTTTTTTTACATGAAATTTTGAAGGCATGTAGCTTGGAAGTGAGTATGGCTTAATGAATTTGATTTTCTTTTTTTTACATGAAACTTTGTAGTGGTACTTTGAAGTGGTCATATGCCTCAGTAAGGTACACCTCAAAAATATATATTAAAAAAAACATGGTGATTTGAGAGGATTTTGATTAATTTATAATTTTTGAATTATTTGTTAAAAAATAAAGAGATATGACTTTCAGGGAAATTATTTCTTTCTATATATATATGAAGGAGTATTTTGGTCAATTTATGTTGTTTGAATTATCTGTTCTTTTTGTTCCTTTTTCAGCTAGAATTTCTTTTTTCTTTTGATACAGTGGTTTAAGTTATGGAAAAGTATATAAAGAGACCATGTACTCTTAGTACACAAAGGTGACAATCATTTATAATTATCAGATTTTAAATCCTAATGGTCATTGACTAGATTCAAAGTTCAAAAATTATTTATTGAACTATATAACATATAACCCAAGCCATTAAATCATAAAATCAGATGGTTGTAAGTGTATCATTGATTAAATTCAAAGTTCAAAAAATATTTCTTAAACTATGTGACATACCCCAAGACATTAGATTTGATATCTAATGGCTAGGAGTGATTCTAACCTCCTTAGGGCAATGGTAAATGGTCTCATAGTATACAAATAGTGAATAATGAATTCATGTAAATTTGCCTTAGTGTTTGGTGTCGGAGAATGACATTATGCATGGTTTGTTATAGAACCTGATTGATTGAGCAGTTTCAGTGATGCTTATTATATGGTTTCTTAAATAAATATGTTTTATTCATCAAAATTCATAATAGCTTCTAATTCATAATAGCTTCTAAGAGCTCTGTACTAGGAACTTTGCAGGTTGAAGAAAATGGACATGTTATTGGCCTGGCCCTAAAGAAAACCCCATCATTTGTAGACCTTGTGGAGAAACTCTTCCAAACACCAACAACTTTGCCTTGTGAGGATGAAGAGGATGTTATGGATTAAGAAACGAAGGATACTCAGTTGGATTCAGAAAAAGATGATCCTCAATTGGATTAAAAAATCATGGATTTAGAAACCAAGGCATTGGGTAAGAAGACCAAAAAGACCAAAGCTGAGAAGCAAACAGAACAAGGCCATTAATTTCCCTGCAACATCTCTAACAATTGGCACATGGGAGGTAAAACTACTATTTCTCAATGTGTAACATGAAACTACTATTCCCTTTGAAGATAAGATTGTATTGTTCCCCTTTGAATATAAGATTGTATTGTAATCTCATGTATTGTAATCTCAATGTGTAGCTTTATTATCAATAATATCTAAAACTACGATTTCATATATTGTAATCTCAATGTGTAGCTTTATTATACATAATATCTAAAACTACTTTTTCAGATTGATTAGATTGTATTGTAATCTCATGTATTGTAATCTCAATGTTTAGCTCTCTTATACATGATATGTACAACTACTATTTCAGATTGAAAAGATTGTATTGTAATTTCAATGTGTAGCATGAAACTACTATTTCCCCTTTGAACATAAGATTGTATTGTAATCTCAATGTGTAGCTCTATTATACATGGTATTTTGTCACTTGTGGCATTCATCGTCACATGCCGCCGCCACAATTACGGGCACAGTTTTTGCGCGAATCACATGCGTTGAGTTGAGCGCACAATAAACGACACAATTTTCACGCGAATCGCATGCGTTGAGTTGAGCGCACACGTAGTGCACAACAAAGTTCATACGGAGGGAAATTTGGTGGCATTTCTTGTGCACATGTTTGGGGTAACGTGGGGCAAATAGTAGGGGGCACATTTGTACACAAGCAGCCACAATTGCATACGAAAAAACGGCACGGCTTCCGCCCAAATCTCACCCATTGAGTTGAGCGTGCGTTGCGCGCATGTGCACCCCATGTTCCCGCCAAATATACGCGCAAGATGTGCAACCAAATTGCCCTCTGTACGAAGTTTGGTGCACATGCTCAACTCAACATGTGCGATTCGTGGGAAGTGCCCTTTTTTGCACGTAATTGTGGCTGCTTGTACTCAACTCAACTTGTGCGATTCGTGGTTTTTTTGCACTCAATTGTGGCGGCTTGTGCGCACCCTACTAATTGCCCCACATTACCCCAAACATGTGGGCACGAAGTGCCACCAAATTTCCCTTCGTACAAAGTTTGGTGTATATGCGCACCGTGCGCACTCAACTCAACGTGTGCGAATCGACGAAAACTGTGTCACCAAATTGCCCTCAGTATGAAGTTTGGTGCACATGCGCACCGTGCACACTCAACTCAACACGTGCGAATCACGTGAAAACTATGTCGTTTATTGACACGCTATTGTGGCATCTTTAGGTATCCACCGTAAGCCTAGTTATAGATATTTTTAGATAGTGAATGGAATTTTTCCATTCTATTCGTTTTTTAGATAGTGAATGGAATTCTTCCATTCTATTCATTGCTACTAGAAAAAATTATCTAGTTTGTTCTAGCTAGCTATAGTGAAGGGAATTCTTCCATTTATCTAGTTTGTTCTAGCTAGCTCATGATCTGTGATCTGAACGAGTCGCACATATGCCTGAGTCGCACATATACCCTAATACATGTTCCTCTACGTTGAGGTCATCCTCGATACGTTGAGGGCATCCTCGAAGAGTGGAAGATTCATAACATTTTTTATTAGTTGTATGATTTCATTTTTTATTAGTTGTCTGATTTCCTAACATTTTTATTAGTTGTTTGGTTCTAATATCTACCTTGCTCCTTAATTGTCTGTTTCTAATATCCACCTTTCGTAACACATTATTATTAGTTGTCTGTTTCTAATATCTACCTTCATCCGCCTAGATATTAGTTGTATGTTTCTAATATCCACCTTTCGTGACACATTTTTATTAGTTGTATGTTTCTAATATCCACCTTCCTTCACCTAGATATTAGTAGATATTACTTGTCTGTTTCTAATATCCACTTTCCTCCACCTAGATATTAGTTGTCTGTTTCTAATATCCACCTTCCTCCGCCTAGATATTAGTTGTCTATTTCTAATATCCTCCTTAGATTTATTGTCTCAATATTAATTGATATTAATTGTCCACCTTCCTCCGCCTAGACCGGTATCCAAAGTATACATAATATCCACCTTCTGCAGTATCCTAGGTATCCACCATATACATAATATCCACCTTCTGTGGTATCCTAGGTATCCTAGGTATTCACCGTATACATAATATCCACTTTCCGCTTTTCGCGGTATTGTTGTCTTGATATTAATTGATATTCCTCCGCCTAGACCAGTATCCACCGTATACATAATATCCACCTTTCGCGGTATCCTAGGTATTCACCCTATACATAATTATCCTAGGTATCTGCCTTCGGCTGGCCATAATATTCACCATATACATAGTTATCCACCTTCGGTTGGCCATAATATCCGCCGTATACATAATATCCACCTTCCGCGATATCCTAGGTATTCATGGTATACTTAATATGCACTTTTTGCGGCATCCTAGGTATCCACCTTCAGTTGACCATAATATCCACCTTCTGCGGTATCTTAGGTATCCACTTTCGTGGCCAGTCGGCCTTCCGCGGTATCCTAGGTATCCACCTTTGTGGCCAGCCGGCTTGAGGATACCGTATTTATCCACCTTTAGGGGCCCCTCAGGATACCTTCAAGGGCCTATCGGGATACGGTATCCTAAGCCTTCCGCTGTATCCTAGGTATCCACCTTCATGGCCAGCCGACCTGAGGATACAGTATGTATCCACCTTCAAGGGGCCCTTGGGATACCTTCAAGGGCCCATCGAGATATGGTATCCTAAGCCTTCCGCGGTATCTTAGGTATCCACCTTCGTGGCCAACCGGTCTGAGAATACGGTATGTATCCACCTTCAGGGGGCCCTCGGGATACCTTCAGGGGCCCCTCAAAATACAGTATCTTAAGATATCCTAATATACCCACCTTTAGAGGCCCCTTCCTCCACCTAGATTTGTTGTCTTGTCTGTTTCTAATATCCACCTTCTTCCGCCTAGATTTGTTGTCTTATCTTAATATCCATATCCACCTTCAGGGGCCCTCAAGCCTTGGGAGAGGTATCCACCACCTTCAAGCTTCAGGAGCGCTCGAGATAAGGTATCTTAAGTCTTAATGTCCTTCTAAGTCTTAATATCCTCCAGGGGCCCACGAGAGGCCTGGGAGAGGTATCCACTTTCGAGGGCCACCTGCAGGCTTAAAGCCTGAGAGAGGTATCCACTTTCGGGGGCGACCTTCAGGCTTGAAGCCTGGGAGAGGTATCCACTTTTGGGGGCCACCTTCAGTCTTCAGGAGCCCTCCATCGAGATATGGTATCCTAAGTCTTAATATCCATATCCACCTTCAGGGCCTCGAGATACAGTATCCTAAGTCTTAATATCCATATCCACCTTTAGGGGCTCTCGAGAGGCCTGAGATATCCATATATCCACCTTCAGGGCCTCGAGATACGGTATCCTAAGTCTTTATATCCATATCCACCTTTAGGGGCTCTCGAGAGGCCTGAGAAAGGTATCCACTTTCCGGGTCGATCGGCTAAGGATATCCTAGGTATCCACTTCAAAGGTATCCACTTCAGAGGCTAGGTGTGGGAGAAGTATTCAGAGGCTAGGTGGGCCTAGGAGAAGTATCCACTTTGGGGGTCGATCGGCCTAGGATATCCTAGGGTGGACTTTCGGGGTCGATCGGCCTAGGATATCCTAGGTATCCACCTGCAGGGGCTAGATATCCACTTCTGAGGCTAGGTGGACCTAAGAGAGGTATCCACTGGGAGAAGTATCCACTTTCGGGGTCGATCGGCTTAGAATATCCTAGGTGGACTTTCGGGGTCGACCGGCCTAGGATATCCTAGGTGGACTTTTGGGGTCGATCGGCCTAGGATATCCTAGGTATCCACCTTCAGGGGCTAGGTATCCACTTCAGAGGCCGATCGACCTAGGATATCCTAGGTGGACTTTCGGGGTCGATCGGCCTAGAAAATTCCAAGTATCCACCTTCAGGGGCTAGGTTTCAACTTCAGAGGCTAGGTGGGCCTGAGAGAGGTATCCACCTTCAAGGGCTAGTATCCACCACCTTCAGAGGCTAGGTGGGATATCCTAAAGGTATCCACCTTCAGGGCCAGCCCACTTGGATATCCTAGGTATCCACCTTCAGGGGTTAGGTATCTAGGATATCTTAGGTATCCACCTTCAGGGGCTAGGTATCCACCACCTTCAGAGGCTAGATATCTACCTTCAGGGCCTTCAAGAGCACTCGAGATATTCTAAAGGTATCCACCTTCAGGGCCACCTTCAGGATCTTAATATCCATATCCACCTTCAGGGGGCTAGGTATCCAAGTTCAGGATCTTATATTCATATCCACCTTCAGGGACTAGGTATCCACCTTCAGGGCCACCTTCAGGATCTTAATATCCATATCCACTTTCAAGGGCTACGTATCCACCACCTTCAGAGGCTAAGTATCCACTTTTAGGGCCAACCCACTAGGATATCCTAAGTATCCACCTTCAGGGCCAGCCCACTAGGATATCCTAGGTATCCACCTTCAGGGGCTAGGTATCCACCACCTTCAAAGGCTAGGTATCCACTTTCAGAGCCTTCAAGAGCCCTCGAGATATCCTAAAGGTATCCACCTTCAGGATCTTAATATCCATATCCACCTTCAAGGGCTAGGTATCCACTTCAGGATCTTAATATCTATATCTACTTTCGAGGCCACCTTTAGGATCTTAATATCCAAATCCACCTTCAGGGGCTAGGCATCCCACCTTCAGGATCTTAATATCTATATCCACCTTCAGGGGTTAGGTATCCACCTTCAAGGCCACCTTCAGCAGCCTTTAGGAGCCCTCGAGATATGGTATCCTAAGTCTTAATATCCATATCCACCTTCAAAGGCCTTTGAGATACTGTATCTTAGGTGGATACCTAGGATACCGTATCCAGATCGGTGGATATTAAGTGGATATTTCGGGGTCCCCAAAAGGTGGATACCTAAAAGATCGATGGATAGGTGGATACCTAAAAGATCGGTGGATATTTCAGAGATGGATATTAAGACTTACAGAGATGGATATTAAGACTTAGGATACCGTATCGAGGTCGGTGGATATTAGGTGGATATTTCGGAGATGGATATTAAGACTTAGCATACCGTATCCAGGTCGGTGGATATTTTGGGGATGGCCTGGATATTAGGTCGGTGGATATGAGGTGGATATTTCGGGGATGGCCTGGATATTATCTGGATACCTAAGATACCGTATCCTCAGGCCGCCCGGCCGGCCCCGAAGGTGGATACCTAGAAGATCGGTGGATATTTCGGGGATAGATATTAAGGGATACCTAACATACGGTATCCTTAGGCCGGTCAACCACGAGGGTGGATATTTCGGGGTCCGCCGAAGGTGGATACCTAGAAGATCGGTGGATATTTCAGAGATGGATATTAAGGGATACCATCTCTGGTTGGATATTTCAGAGATCGGTGGATATTTCAGAGATCGGTGGCCACGAAGGTTGTTATTTCGGGGTTCCCCGAAGGCGGATATCGAGAAGATCGATGGATAGGTGGATACTTAGAAGATCGGTGGATATTAGGTGGATATTTTGGAGATGGATATTAAAACTTACGGAGATGGATATTAAGACTTAGGATACCGTATCCAAGTCGGTGGATATTAGGTCGGTGGTTATTAGGTCGGTGGATATTAGGTCGATGGATATTTCGGCGGTTGGCCTGGATATTACGTGGATACCTAAGATATCGTATCCTCAGGCCGGCTGGCCACGAAGATGGATACTTATACCTAGGAGGATACATAGAAGATCGGTGGATATTAGGTGGATATTTCAGAGATGGATATTAAGACTGAGGATACTGTATCCAGGTCGGTGGATATTTCAGAGATGGATATTAAGACTTAACATACTGTATCCAGGTCGATAGATATGGTGGATATTTCGGGGATACCTAAGATACCGCCTCAGACCGGCCGGCCACGAAAGTG
Organism: Amborella trichopoda; assembly: GCF_054954075.1. Lineage (NCBI taxonomy): Eukaryota > Viridiplantae > Streptophyta > Magnoliopsida > Amborellales > Amborellaceae > Amborella > Amborella trichopoda. Next base: position 34,844,540 of record NC_142348.1, read on the forward strand.
GATACCTAGGATAGAAGGTGGATACATAGGATACCACGAAGGTGGATGCTAGAAGGTGGATACCAAGGATACCACGAAGGTGGATGATAGAAGGTGGATACCTAAGATACTACAAAGGTGGATGTTAGAAGGTGGATACCTAATATACTGCCCCCGAAGGTGGATATCTAGGCCCACCTTTAGGGCCCTGGGATACAGTATCCTAGGTATCCACCGGGCCATGGGATACCGTATCCTAAGTGTCCATTTTGGGGGCCCAGGTATCCACCTACCTTTAGGGCCTCAAGGGCCATTGGGGCATGGGATATCGTATCCCAGATATCCATGGATACGGTATCCATTTTGGGGGCCTGGAGTCTGGGATACGATATCTAGCGTCCGGGGGATACAGTATCTAGGTATCCACCTTTGGGAGGCATATGCTAGGTATCCATTTTGGGGATACGGTATCTGGTATCCACCTTTGGGAGGCTCTGGGATGCCTTGGGATATGGTATCCCAAGTATCCATTTTGGGGGCCTGGCATCGGGGATACGATATCTAGCGTCTGGGAGGAGGCATATGCTAGGTATCAATTTTTGGGATACGGTATCTAGGTATCCACCTTTGGGAGGCCTTGAGAAGCCCTGAGATATGGTATCCTAGGTATCCACCTACCTCCACCTGGGGATACGGTATGCCCTGGGATACGGTATCCTAGGTATCCACCTTCTTCCACCTGGGGATATGGTATCTTAGGTATCCCACCTACCTTTGGGACATTTGGGGGTTACAGTATCCTAGGTATCCCACCTACCTTTGGACCTTTGGGCCCTGAGATATGGTATCCTAGGTATCCCACCTACCTTTGGGACCTTTAGGCCCTGAGATACGGTATCCTAGGTATCCCACCTGGGGATACGGTAACTCACCTGCGGATATGGTATCTAGGTATCCACTTTTGGGATGCTCTGGGATACGGTATCCTAGGTATCCACCTACCTCCCTGAGATACGGTATCCTAGGTATCCAGATATAGTATCTCAGGTATCCATTTTGAGCGTTTTGGGGATACCGTATTTAGGTATCCCAAATCCATCTTTGGGAGGCCCTGGGGCCATGGTATCCAAGGTGGGGCCTTGAGATTCGGGGGCCCTAGGGATTCGGGGGCCTTGGGATATGGTATCCTAGCTATCCACCTTTGGGATCCATCTTTGGGGCCCTGGAATACGGTATCTAGGTATCTCAAATCCACCTTTGGAAGGCTCTGGGGATTCGGGGGCCTTGGGATACGGTATCCTAGCTATCCACCTTTGAGATCCATCTTTGGGGCCCTGGATACGGTGGGGCTATCCCAAATCCACCTTTGGGAGGCTCTGATGATTCGGGGGCCTTGGGATACAGTATCCTAGCTATCCACCGTGGGATCCTGATACGGTGGGGCCCTGAGATACAATATCCTAGGTATCCACTTACCTTTGGGGGCCCTGAGATACAGTATCTAGGCATCCACCTTCTTTGGGATACTACCGTATCCCAGGTATCCATTTTTACCTTTACCTTGCCCTGGGATACGGTATCTTAGGTATCCACTTACCTTTGAGGGCGCTGAGATACAGTATCCTAAGTATCCACCTACTTTGGGATACATATCTCAGGTATCCATTTTGGGCTCTGGCGTTCTACCTTTGTGGCTCATGGATACTTAGGATTCCATATCCAGGTATCCATTTTGGGGGCCCAGGCCCATGGATACCGTATTTAGGTATCTATTTTGGGGGCCCAGGTCCATGGATACTTAAGATACCGTATCTAGGTATTCATTTTGGGGGCCCCGCCCGTAGACACCTAGGATACCGTATCCAGGTATCCATTTTGGGGGCCCAGGCCCATGGATACCTGGGATGCCGTATCCAGGTATCCATTTTGGGGCCTTGGCATCCTGGGGACAAATTTTGGGGGCCTTGCTGTTCCACCTTTGGGGCCCATAGATACCTAGGATACCGTATCCAACTATCCATTTTGGGGGCCCTGACGTCCAGGGGATAAATTTTGGGGCCCCAGGCCCATGGATAGTTGGGATACCATATCCAGGTATCCATTTTAGGGTCTTGGCATGCTAGGGATATTGTATCTAGGTATCCCAAATCCACTTTGGGAGGCCCTGGGGCAACGGTATCCTAGGTATCAACCTTGGCCGGGCACTTGGGATTCGGGGGCCCTGGGGATTTGGGGGCCTTGGGGATTCGGGGGCCTAGCTATCCACCTTTGGGATCTACCTTTGGCGCTTTAGGATACGGTATCCTAGCTATCCACCTTTGGGAAAGTGGCCCTGGGATATGATATCCTAAGTATCCACCTTTGACCTTTGGTCCCTGGGATACGGTATCCTAGGTATCCACCTTTGGGGCCGGCGGATACCTGGGATTTCGTATTCCAGGTATCCATTTTGGGACCCTGGCGTTATCTAGGTATCCCAAATCCACTTTTGGGAGGCCCTGGGGCCACGGTATCTAGGTATCCACCTTGGCCGGGCCCTTGGGATACCTTCGCTGTCCCTGAAGAATCGTATCCTAGGTGATACCTTCGCTCTCCTTGGAAAGAGCCGATACCTTCACCTAGGATACCTTTGGGAGAGAGCCGATACCTTCGCTGTCCTGGAGAGTCGTATCCTAGGTGATACCGTCGCTCTCCCTAGTGAGAGCCGTATCCTAAGTGATACCTTCGTTCTTCCTGGAGAGTCGTATCCTACGGGATACTTTCAGAGCCATATCCTAGATGATTCCTTCGGGGGCCCTGGAGAACCGCATCCTAGGTGATACCTTCAGGGTCGGGGGCCCTGAAGAGCCGCATCCTAGGTGATACCTTCGGGGGCCCAGGAGAGCCGTATCCTAGGTGATACCTTCGCTCTCCCTAGCTCTCTAAAGTAAAAAAACACTCTAGAGTAAAGAAACACACTTTAGAGTAAAGAAAAATAGTAGAATTGTGAACGAGAATTGTGAACGGTGGAGGAGAAGAGGAGAGCCGTATCCTAGGTGATACCTTCGCTCTCCCTGGAGAGTTGTATCCTAGGTGATACCTTCGCTCTCCCTCCCTAGCTCTTTAAAGTAAAGAAACACTCTAGAGTAAAGAAACACACTCTAGAGTAAAGAAACACAGTAGAATTGTGAACGAGACACTCTAGAGTAAAGAAACACAGTAGAATTGTGAATGAGACACTCTAGAGTAAAGAAACACAATAGAATTGTGAACGAGAATTGTGAACGGTGGAGGAGAGAGAACTGTGAACGGTGACGTAGAGAGAGAGAATGAGAGGAGAAGAGAACCCACGGATCTTTTCCAATAATCAATAAAATTAGACGTCCAAACAGTTTACCAACATAAAAAAATGAGACCATGACCATATGTTAGGAGAAGATAACCCACAGTTTACCAACACATATTGTTAGGAGAAGAAAACCCACGGATCGTTTCCAGTAATCAAATGAAATTACACCAAATTAGGCCTCCAAACAGTTTACCAACATAATAAAATAAGACCATGACCATAATGTTAGGAGAAGAGCACCCACAGTTTACCAACATAATAAAATACGACCATGACCATAATGTTAGGAGAAGAGAACCCATAATGCTAGGAGAAGAGAACCCACAGTTTACCAACATAATAAAATAAGACCATGACCATAATGTTAGGAGAAGAGAACCCACGAATCTTTTCCAATAATCAATGAAATTAGACCTCCAAACAGTTTACCAACATAATAAAATAAGACCATAATGTTTTCCAATTGAAGTAGAAAAAACTTACATTTTTTTCGTTGTGAATATTATTATTATTTTTCGTTGTGAGTTTTTTTTTTTTTTGACATTCAAACTAGCCCATAATATTTCGTTGTGAATTTTTTTTTTTTTTGACATTCAAATTGGCCCTTAATATTTCAAGTTTATATTTTACAATAAGTAATATGACATATTGTTACTTTTTATTACAATATTTGTAGTTGAATCTTCCAATTAGAAAAAAGGGATATAAAGAATTCTTTTTTATTACACAATGTATTACTGATAAGCAATACTCAACAAATAATACTCACCATAATACTCAACAAAGTGTTAAATATGTGTTAGTCACTTAAGTTTTGTATTCCTCAATCAAACTAGGAAATATGATAAGTTGTTTTTGGTAACATGATAAGTTGTTTTTGAATTTTTAATTGGAAAGTTTTTTTATTTTCAAGTTAATCATCATCAGTTAAAACATTAAATATAAAATTTGGGAAATTCTTTATAACTTTTAGTTCCATTCTTTTTCACTTCTGATGTTAGTTTTTAGTTTTTTGTGCACGTCATTGCGAAGAATCCTGGAGAATTGACGGGAAAATGCTATTTTGGTCAACGCCGATTGGTTTGGGAGATTTTGGAAGTTAATTGCAAATTGAAGAAGAAAATGGAAATGCAATGGTCAGACATTACTGCTATGAGAGCATCCTTTCGCGAAGACACGACACCAACTTTCGAAATTGTGGTAATACATTTTTCTTTGTCTCGAGAATTTCGATAAAAGTTTCAATTTATTTAATCTCTTATACATGACTCACACAAAATACCAGTGTTTTAGGACTCGAATGTGTCTACTCTAACTAGGCTAAGTACCTCGGCCGTACGCGAGGCGAGTTCTGACTTTCCAGGGGTAACTTGCCCATGTTTAAAATTAACTAAAAGTCCTAATTTTTATTTTAAAACTGAAATTAGTGATTTATAATGTATTATTATGTGATTTTTATGGTTTTAAATGATTTCGAAGCTTTTTTTTGTTAATGCAACAATTTTTTTATTTTTTATTTTTTATTTTTCTCATTTTTCTTTACATTTAATCCATCTTTTATATATATATTTTTAATTTTTATAAACTTTTAATGATTTCTGAGTTATCTTACTTTTTCAATTTTAAATTTTTAATTATTTTTACGAGTTTTTTATTTTTTTTTAAAAAATGTTTTGGTGTCCTCCATCCCATACAAGACTTGACTATACACTTGTACACAATTAAGTTACTTGACTCGGCCTAAGCCAAAGTTCAAGGCCCAAGCCAAGTTTGAAAATATTGCAAAATGCCATCAATTTTGACAAGTTCTCAAAGAAGGAAGAGGTCAATACCTTTCAAAAAAAAACTACTCAAGTTCACTCAACTACCTCGTAAATTATTTTGTTAAAAATTTGACAAAGTAGAATCTTGATCATGTATGGGCACTTTTATAATTATTTCCATTTAATTCTTTTGTTAAAAAATTCACAAAGTGGAATCTTGAACATGCATGGGCACTTTTATAATTATTTCTATTTTAGTGGCCCAACCAATTCCTTGTTTTGAGTTTAAAACACGTTTTTTTCAAAAAAATCTCTTGTTCCAGGTTTGAAAGTTGAAAGAAGTATGGGTATTTACATTATATATCCTAACTCAAGTGGCTTGAACTACTCCACTCGCTCTAGATTCCAAACAGGGAAAATGTGTATTTTTTATTACAATCACTTATTCCAAGTTTAGTAATAATAGAAGTAGAGACAACAAAATTTTTAATATTGACAGCCAAGAAATGTCAAAAAGAGTGATAAGCAAGGAAATGGTGAGATTGAGGAAGATGTCGTGCAGCCAAAATAGAGTTAGGTGTAGCCTTGAGGCTATGGCATTTGATTGAGCAGAATGCGGATCAAGTATATATTGTATACTTGATTAATATGGAGGTATATATTGTAATATGTATATTTAGCAATGGTATATACAATATCTTGTATTTATGGTAAACAATGATTTATTTCTATATTTTCTCATCTATAATTTGTTTATAAAAGACAAATTTGTATATTTATGCAATTAATGGACACTGAGTCCCTCCAGAGAAACTTCAGACCCTTCACATTGTGAAAGGAAAGCATATATTGTGTACTTGATTAGTATTGAAGGTATATATCCTAATAAATATATTTAGGAAGGGTAGATACAATATATTGTATTTATGGTATGTTTGGGTACAGTATAGAAAATTGTGATTTATTTCTATATTTTATCATCTGTAATTTGTCTATAAAAGACAAGTCTGTATATTCATACGATTAATGGACACTGAGTCTCTTCAAATAAAAAACCTTATACTCTTCGCAGTTGTACCTAATTGACATGGAATGTATATATTATAAGAGTAATGATCCTATGAGACCCTCCCACACCTATGTGTGTAGGACCCCAAAGGATCATGACATAGATATCTAAAAAAGTCAAGTATCACACCTATAACTTTTCTAAAGATCTGTGTCAAATTTAATGGTGATCATTTGGGGTCCTACACACATGGGTGTGAGAGGATCTCATAGGATCATTACTCATATTATAATCTTTATATTTAAGAAAGAAAGGTAGATACAATATCTTGTATTTATGGTATGTCTGGGTATAATATAGAAAATTGTGATTTATTTTTATATTTTATCACCTGTAATTTATCTATAAAAGACAATGTTGTATATTCATACAATTAATGGACACAGGGAGTCTGTTAAGATAAACTTGACTCTTCAAGTGGTATCAAAGTAATACTTATGGTATCAAAGCAAGGTTTATAGTATCAAAACAAGGTTTATATTTGTTGTGTCAATTCCTCGTCCTTGACTCTCTTATCTGAGCCCTTCTATCGAGTCATGTTACTACTCTCTACAAAACTATTTTCCAGTCATCTCTTTTCCAGCTGTAATTTTCTCTGGCTTTCTGTGTCTCTCTCTTGCTTTCCCTTTGCGCCTCTCTCTTACTTTCCTTTATCCCTCGGGCTTTCTTTTTACATCGTCAAAACAGTGAATTTTTTTTGCAACTTTTGCATATTCGTTTTCTCTTACTACTCATATTGTCATTGACCCTCTATAACCCTTCTGAAAAACCAATCCCAAAAAAAAAAAAAAAGAAAAAATATTCATTAATTTGATTTTATCTTTGCTGTCTCTTATTGTTTTTAAGATCAAGTCTGTTACTCTATTACTCGATCTTGTTCTTTGACCATCTGAAACTCGACCCAAAAAAAACCCTTTGAATATTTGTTGTATGATTGAGTTTGTTGCCCAATTACTCGATCATGTTTGTTCTGGTATGCGAGCTGTTGAATCCGTCTCGGATCCACACCGAGTTTTGTTGGCTCTGCCAAGTACATTTCTGTTCTCTCAGTTGTCTCGACTGCTTTGTCTGAAATTTTTTGTCTGATTGATTGAGTCTACTCTGATATGGCCCTTAGTTCCTGAGGCCATCTGTTCCTAAGGCTTTATATGCTTGTTGATCATGCAATCTAAGTATGGCAACCACTTCATCTACTAATCATGCTATACACCTGAAGATCCGACTGCTTGTTTCCGCAATTAGTATTCAAACTCCAATTACTCTCTTTAATAGCATCTTGTGTTTGAGAGGCAGTGTGAAAAGAAAGTACATAATCTATACTTGATTACTATAGAAGGTATATATCCTAACTCCTATATTTAGGAAGGGCAGATACAATATCCTATATTTATGGTGAGTCATTTATTTTTATATTTTCTCAACTATAATTTGTCTATAATATTTTGTACCTGATTACTATAGAAGGTATATATCTGAACTTCTATATTTAACAAGGGTAGATACAATATCCTATATTTATGGTAAGTCATTTATTTCTATATTTTCTCAATTATAATTTGTCTATAAAAGACAAGTCCTATGTTCATAGGATTAATGAACATTAGGTCTCAAGAGTCTCTTCATTGAAACCTGAGACTCTTCACATTGCCAATCCCAAACAGTTGGAAACAGGCTTTGATTATGAGGATGATCATTCTTGATTTAAAATTCAAATCAAGTGAAGAGTGTTTTGGTAATCTTCTCCATACATGATGGGCTAATTCAACAAAATATGTCTAGTTATTTAGGATTCCAAACCCTCTGGAAATTTTGTTTTAGGTTTTTTTAACAAAATACTTGAGGAGATATTTGAGTGCAATGATCTCATTAAAATAAACATTTTATTGATAATTAAACATCATTACTGATTTTATAAAGGAGTTTGACCATTTTACTGATATTTTCCTAAGAAGAAAAACATGAAATAAATTATTTTCCCAAACTCAAAAATATAGGGTCTTAAATGGGTTTATATGTCATTACTGCGACCAGATGGATGGTTTGGTCAGTCAAATCAGTTAGACCTCCAACGAGTCTTAAGGCCGGCCGGTTTTTTACCAGTAGATATGCTAAACAAAATTAAGGCTTTTTTTTTGTATTTTTTATTTTAAAATTATTATTTTATTTTAATTTATATATTTGAAATAAGGACGGATTTTTCGGACCAATTTCAACCGGAGTAAAACTCTGATCGGATTAGTGGTTGGTTCAGTTTGATAATACTAGTTCCTATATTTATATGCAGTTGTGTCAGACGCCTCAATTCCATGAAGAAATTGAGCCGCAGCCCAAAAAGCATACTCAATGGCGTCCTGCATCTGATTTCACAGGAGGCCAGGCATTGAAGCATAGGTAATTCGCACAGATTCAAGTCAAAAAAATTTCCAATTTTTATATTTGGGTTTTATACAATGTTCCCCTAGAAAGCCAAGTAAGTGATTATTTTTTTAATTTTTAGAAAACCCATTTGAATCCTCAACCTTCTTTCAATAAGTAATCCAAATGCAGACTACCATTTCCACACTACCATTTCTGATTCAATAAGTAATCCAAATGCAGACTACCATTTCCACAATACCATTTCCACATTATCAAAAGTATCAGAAAAGCATGAATGAACCATTTCCACACTACCATTTCCATATTATCAGAAGTATCAGAAAAGCATGAATGAATTTGATAGAATTATTTGGAAAAGTGCATTCAGAATTTCCTACCATTTCCACATTATCAGAAGTATCAAAAAAGCATGAATGAATTTGATAGAATTATTTGGAAAAGTGCATTCAGAATTTCCTACCATTTCCACATTATCAGTAGTATCGGAAAAGCATGAATGAATTTGATAGAATTATTTGGAAAAGTGCATTCAGAATTTCCTTAAAGAAAGGACAAAGGTTTACTTAGAAATATTAAAAAATTAATAATAATTGGGAAATGAAAAGAAAAAAAAGAAGGATAAAGTTTTACTTTGAAATCTAAAGAATTTAGTAATAATTGAGAAATGAAAAGATAAATAATAATAATAATAATAATAATTAAAAACTAAAAAGATGAAGAAAACGAAGAAGAAGAGAAGAAGCAAGCAAAAAGTTCAATGACTTCTTGATGTTACAGACTCTCTTTAAACTTACAATTTCATTTCTTTTTATATTTGAAAAAATTTTATATAAGGTTGCAACCTTAAAATGTAGAATTAATGCACCTCGAATATCCATCATAAATGGTTGTTTGGATGTTGGAAAACCCTTTAATTGATCATCTCGACATCGAGATGTATGAATACGAAAAGAAAAAAATATTTTGAGTCCGCGAAATAGTGTATCTTACAAAACATTATCTAGACCATCTACTTTCAAGATTTTCATGTATTTATAGATCTATTTGATTTGAACCATTTTTAGAGTTTAAAATTTTATAATAGGAGATAAAAATAGATTCTCAAGCGTGATTAAATTTAGAGGCACGCCTTAGTTAAATTGCTTAAGGTTGCGCCAACCACGCCCTTTATATTTTGATAGGACTGATCTTTAACTTAACCGATTTCAAAGGAAAGTTGTTTTATTACTTTGGATTTTGGATTTTGGATTTTGGATTTTAATGGTGATGGAGACCTCCTATTATTTCAGGAAACATTCTCTTAGAATCCCTGACTTCTAGCAGCACTATGATAAGCTTTTACAACAAGGACAAAGCCTCTGTGACTCCAGTATGGTGGCTTTGAGACTGCATTTGCAGTTGAGCATGGATATGGTTGTGAAGCAGAAAATATGTGTTATCCAACTCAGTATGCGGTTGGCCATCAAGTCATAAATCCAGTATTACAGGCTTGTCTGCAAGTTCAAATATAGAATCAACTTCAGGTACCATGCTTTATCTAAAAACAAATTCAAAATATAGAATCAACTTCAGGTACCATGCTTTATCCAAAAACAAGTTCAAAATATGGAATCAACTTCAGGTACCATGCTTTATCCAAAAACAAATGTCAATAACGGTATCTACATTCTTGAGTCTGAGTCAGAAGACTCAATTAGGCCGTCTTGTCAGAGACTAAATCAAATCTTAAAAAAAAATTACTTCAAAAGTTACTGCTATGCTAATATTTCAAAAAACGCTCCGGCGCAATCAAATCTTAAAAAAATTATTTCAAAAGTTATTGCTATTGCTAATATTTCAAAAACCGCTCCGGTGTCGTGCCTAGGGAATCCACAGGTTTCAAAAAACGCTAGGAATGCTAGGTCAACACCTAACCTCGAGCGTTCCATAATTTAAAAAAAAAAAAAATATCGGTAAATTAAAAAAAATAAAAAATATCCATAATTTAAAAAAAAACAAAAATTATCCGCCCAGGCACATTCGCTTGGGTGGGCACTCCGTAATTTAAAAAAAATACAACAAAAAATACCCGCTCAGATACATCCGGTTGGGTGGGCGCTCCATAATTTAAAAAAGCTCTGTAATTTAAAAAAAAACAAAAAATATCCGCCCTGGCCCACCCAGGTACTGCTGCCCATCCAGGTACATCCGCCCCTCCCGGGTGCTCAGGCGGTACCTAGGTGGGCGCTCAGGTACCGCCTGGGCGGCCGTCAAAGTACAGCTGCGTAGCCCACCCAAGTACCGCCTGAGCGCCCGTCCAAGTACATCTGCCTAGCCCACCCAGATACCGCCTGGGTGCCTGTCCAGGTACATCCGCCTTGCCCACCAAGGTACCGCCTGGGCACCCGTCCAGGTACATCCGCCTGGCTCACCAGGTACCGCCTGGGTGCCCATCCAGGTACATCTGCCTGGCCCACCCAGGTACCACCTAGGCACCCGTCTAGGTACATCCGCCTACCTGGGAGCCCATCCAGGTACATCCGCCTACCTGGGTGCTCGTTCAGGTACATCTGCCTGGCCCACCCAGGTACCGCCTGGGCGCCCGTCTAGGTACATCCGCTTGGCCCGCCCAGGTGCCGCTCGGGCTCCCATCCAGGTACATCCACCTAGCCCACCCAGGTACCGCCTGGGCATCCGTCCAGGTACATCTGCCTGGCCCAGCTAGGTATTGCCTGGGCGCCCGCCAGGTACATCCGCCAGCCCCACCCAAGTACCGCCTGGGCACCAGTCCAGGTACATCCGCCTAGCCCACCCAGGTACCACCTGGGTGCCTGTCTAGGTACATCCGCCTAGCCTGTCGGGCGCCCATCCAAGTACATCCGCCTAATCCTCTGGGCACCCATCCAAAAATCCGCCTGCGGACGCCGCGTGCCACATTTGCCTAGCCCGCAGGGCTCCCGTCCAGGTACATTCGCAAGCCCACCGGGTGCCCGTCCAGGTACATCCGCCTAGCTTGTTGGGCGCCTGTCAAAAAATCTGTCTGCGGACTCCGGGTGCCACATCCGCCTAGCCCACCGGGCACCCGTCCAGGTACATCTGCCTAGCCCGCCTGGGCACCTGGTGTCCTAGCCCGCCGGGCGTCCGTCCAGGTACATCCGCCTAGCCCGCCTAGGCACCTGGGGTTCGCAGGAGGATTTTTGGACCCCCGCCGGCCAAAAATCCGTCTTGCCCGCCTAGACCCAAGGTGGATGGGTCCTTTAAAATATGCGGATTTTTGGACGCCCGCCCGCCTAGACCCAAGGTGGATGGATCTTTTAAAACATTGGTTACTTCAAGCTCACTCTATCACTCTTTTAAACCATTGCACTCTCTAACACACGATCACTCTTTTAAAACAACACACTATCACTCTTTTAAAGCAACACACTCTATCACTCTTTTGCCCGCCCGCCTAGACCCAAGGTGGGTGGGTCTTTTAAAACATTGGTTACTGGAAGCTCACTCTATCACTCTTTTAAAACAACACACTCTATCACTCTTTTAAAACAACACACTCTATCACTCTTTTAAAACAACATATTGTATCACTCTTTTAAAACAACACACTCTATCACTCTTTTAAAACATTGTTTACTGCCAAGTTCACTCTATCACTCTAACACATTCAAAAGCTAAGCTTTCATGGGCGTGCCTTCTTACCATCTGTGCAAATTCATTGTTTTTACACATTTAAGCCCTTAGCGCTTAGTGCATAATTTCTTCTTACCATCTGTGCAGATTCATTGTTTTTGCACATTTAAGCTCTTAGCGCTTAGTGCTTAATTTCGTTTTTTGCATATTTAAGCCCTTACTGCTTAGTGCTTAATTTCTGTGCTTATGGGTTTTATGAGATTGAGAACAACATGATATGATTTATTATTAGGGATTTATTATTTGCACATTTAAGCCCTTAGCGCTTAGTGCGTAATTTCTTCTTACCATCTGTGCAAATTCATTGTTTTTGCACATTTAAGCTCTTAACGCTTAGTGCTTAATTTTGTTTTTTGCATATTTAAGCCCTTAGCGCTTAGTGCTTAATTTCTTTTTTTGCGTAATTTCTATGCTTATGGGTTTATGAGAATGGGAACAACATGATATGAGTTATTATTAGGGATTTATTATTAGGGATGGAATGCTTGATGGAATACACTTAAAGGACAAAGGCTTAAGGCATAGATTGGGAACAACATGACATGATTTATTATTACGGATGGAATACTACTTATGGATTTCTGGGAAACTTGGTTTTCGCATGAATTGCATGCGTTGAGTTGAGCGCGCGTGGTGCGCATGTGCAGAAAACTCCGTACAGAGGGTAATTTGGTGGCACTATTTGCATGCAGTATTTGGGGAACACGAGGGAAATAGTATGTTGCACAATTGCGTAAAATCCATTACAATTGCAAGCCAAAAACCCGCATGGTTTCCACGTGAATCGCAGGCATTGAGTTGAGTTCACGTGTTGCACGCGTGCACGAAACTCCGTACAAAGGTCAATTAGTGGCACTTTGGGCGCATTTTTGAGGAAACGTGGGGGAAATAGTAAGGTGCACAATTGCACAAAATCCGCCATAATTTGGAGCAAAAAACCGGCATGATTTTCATGCGAATCGTACAAGTTGAGTTGAGGATGCACATGCCATAACTCCATACGGAGGGAAATTTTGTTGCACTTTTTCCGTACAATTTTGGAGGAAAGTGGGGGGAAATTGTATGTTGCAAAATTGCGCAAAATCCGCCAAAATTACACTCAAAAAGCTGGCACAGTTTTCGCACGAATCGCACGCGTCTATATAGAGGGCAATTTAGTGGCACTTTTTGCAAGCATTTTTTGGGGAATGCGGGGGAAATAGTATGGTGTACAATTGCACAAAAGCCACCACAATTTCGTGCCAAAAACTGGCACGGTTTGCGCACAAATCAGTACGCGCGTTCATGAAACTCCATACGGAAGGCAATTTAGTGGCACTTTTTGCACGCATTTGTGGGGGACCATGGGGGAAATAGTATGGTGCACTGCATAACAGCCGCCACAATTGAGCACAAAAAACAGGCATGAATTTCTCACGAATCGTGCGCGTTGAGTTGAGCGTGTTGTGCGCACGTGCAAAGAACTCCGTACAGAGGGCAATTTAGTCGCACTTTTTGCACACATTGGGAGAACGCAGGGGAAATAGTACGATTCACAATTCCACAAAAGCCGCCACAATTGTGAACAAAAAATTGGCACAGTTTTCACAGGAATTGCACTCGTCGAGTTGAGCAGCCGCAGTGCACGCGAGCACGAAACTCCATACGAAGGTAATTTAGGGATACTTTTTGCGTTCATTTTTTGGGAAGCATGGGGGAAATAGTAGAGTGCACAATTGCACAATAGCCGCCGCAATTGCGTGCCAAAACCAGCATGGTTTTCACGCGAATAGCATGCGTTGAGTTGAGCGCGTGCGTTGCGCGTGTGCATGAAACTCCATACGGAGCACAACTTAGTGGCTGTTTTTGTGCACATTTTTGGGGGAACAAATGGGAAATAGTATGGTGCACAATTGCACAGAATCTGCCACAATTTCTTGCCAAAAACTGGCACGGTTTTCACGCGAAGCACACGCATTGAGTTGAGCACGTACGATACATGTGTGCACAAAACTTTGTACGGAGGGCAATTTAGTGGCACTTTTTGCATGCATTTTTAGGGAATCATGGGTTAAATAGTACAGTGCACAATTCCATAAAAGCTACCACAAATGCGTGCCAAAAACTGGCACAGTTTTCGCGTGAATCGCACATGTTGAGTAGAGTGTGCGCGGTGCGTGTGCACGAAACTCCGTACATAGGGCAATTTAGTCGCACTTTTTGCTTGCATTTTTGAGGGAACGTGGGGGAAATTGCACAGTTCCAAATTGCTCAAAGGCTGCCACAATTGCATGTAAGAAATGGACACAGTTTCCGAGCGAATCGCACGCGTTGAGTTGAGCGTACGCGATGCATGAGTGCACGAAACTCTGTACAGAGGGCAATTTAATGGCACTTTTGGCATGCATTCTTAGGGGAACGTGGGGGAAATAGTATGGTGTACAACTGCACAAAATCCGCCCCAAAAACCGGCATGGTTTTTGTACAAATCGCACGCATTGAGTTGACCGCGCACGGTATGCACATGCACGAAACGTCTTATGAAGGGCAATTTAGTGGAACTTTTTGCACATAGTTTCCAGGGAATGTGGGGGAAATTATATGGTGTACAATTACGTAAAAGAGACCACAATTGCACCCACAATTCGTGAATCATACGCGTTGTGCTTGCGCACACGAAACTTCATACAAAGGGCAATTTTGGGGCACATTTCACATGAATGTTTTGGGGAACGTGGGGGAAATATACAGTGCACAATTGCGAGCCAAAAAACGGCTCGGTTTTCGTGAGAATTACATGCATTAAGTTGAGCATGCACGGTGCGTGTGTGCATGAAACTCCATACATAGGGCAATGTAGTGGCACTTTTTGCGCACATTTTTGGGGGAACATGAGGGAAATAGTATGGTAGGCAATTGCGGTGCGCTTGTGCACGACACTCCGGCATGGTTTTTGCGTGAATTTGCACACGCTCTATACGAAGGGCAATTTAGTGGGACTTTTTGCACACATTTTTAGGGAAACGTTGGGGAAATAGTACGGTGCATAATTGCACAAAAGCCGCCACAATTACGCATCAAAAACCAGCATGGTTTTCACGTGAATCACATGCGTTGAGAGCGTGCGGTGTGGTGTGTGAGTGCACAAAACTCTGTATGAAGGGTAATTTAGTGGCACTTTTTGCGAACATTTTTGGGGGAAGGTGGGTGAAATATAAAGGTGCACAATTGCGTGAAATCTGCCCTAATTGTGGGCCAAACACCGACACAGTTTTCGTGCGAATCGCACGCATTGAGTTGAGCATGTGCGTGCACGAAACTTCGTGCGGAGGGCAATTTAGTGGCAATTTTTCCACGCATTTTTTGAGGAACATAGGGGAAATACGACGGTGCACAATTGCATAAAATCTGCCACAATTGTGTGCAAAAAACCAGCACGATTTTCGTGGGAATCATACCTATCGAGTTGAGCGTGCGCGGTGCGCACGTGCACTAAACTCCATACAGAGGGAAATTTAGTGGCCCTTTTTGGGTTAATTTTTTAGAGGACGTGGGGAAAATAGTGTTATGTACAATTGTGCAAAAGCTGCCACAATTGCGAGCCATAAAATGGCACCGTTTCCTCACAAATCGCACGCATTGAGTTGAGTGTGCGCGGTGCATGTGTCCACGAAACTCCATATTGAGGCCAGTTTTGTGGCACTTTCTGCGCACAATTTTTGGGGAACAAGGGGGAAATAGTATGGTGCACAATTTCGTAAAATCCACCACAACTACGCGTCAAAAACCAGCACGGTTTTCACACGAATCGCACGCGTTGAATTGAGTGCGCTCGGTAAGTGCGTACACAAAACTCCATACGGAGGGCAATTTAGTGGCACGTTTTGCACGTATTTTTAGAGAAACATTGGGGAAATAGTACGGTGCATAATTGCACAAATGCGGCCACAATTGTGCATAAAAAATTGGCACGGTTTTCGTACGAAACGCACACATTGAGTAGAGCGCGCGCGGTTTGCGCATGCACGAAACTCCGTACAAAGGGATATTTAGTGGTACTATTTGAGCTCAATTTTGGGGGAACGTGAGGGAAATAGTATGGTGAATAATTTTGCAAAAGCTGCCACATTTGCATGTCAAAAACCGGCATGAGTTTCGCGCATGCATTGAGTTGAGCGCGCACGGCGCACGAGCGCACAAAACTCTATATGGAGGGAAATTTAGTGGCACTTCTTGCACGCATTTTTTGGAGAAAGTGGGTGAAATAGTAAGGTGCACATATGCATGAAATCCGCCCTAATTGCAAGCCAAAAATCGGTATGGTTTTCGTGCAAACAGCACGCGTTGAGTTGAGAACACGTGTGCACGAAACTCCATACCGAGGGCAATTTAGGGGCAATTTTTCCCCGAATGTTTTGGAGAACATGGGGGAAAAAGTACGGTCCACAATTTTGCAAAATTCGCCACTACTGCATGCCAAAAACAGGCATGGTTTTCGCGCAAATCGCACGCATTGAGTTGAGCACGCAGGGTGCACGTGCACGAAACTCCATACGGAGGGCAATTTAGTGGCACTTTTTGTGTGATTTTTGGGGGGAACGTGGGAAAATAGTACGGTGCAAAATTTCACAAAAGCCGCCACAATTGCACGCTAAAAACCAGCACGGTTTTAGTGCGAATCGCACCCGTCTAATTGAGAGCGCACGGTGTGCGCGTCCACTAAACTCCGTACGGAGGGAAATTTAGTGGCACATTTTGTGTGCATTTTTTGGAGGACATGGGGGAAATAGTACAGTGCACATTTGCGTAAAATTCGCCACAATTGCGAGCCATATACCGACAATGTTTTCGTGCGAGTCGTACGCGTTTAGTTGAGTGCACGCAGTGTATGTGTACACGAAACTCCGTACGGAGGGTAATTTAGTGGCACTTTTTAAACGCATTTTTTCGAGAATACTAGGAAAATAGTATGGTGTACAATTGCGTAAAATCCACCACCATTGCGAGCCAAAAATCGGAACAATTTTGGCTCGAATCGCACGCACTGAGTTGAGTGCACGAGGTACGTGCATGCACGAAACTCCATACATAGGGCAATTTAGTGGCACTTTTTGCATGCATTTTTAGGGAAATGTTGGGGAAATAGTACAGTGCACAATTGCATAAAATATGCCACAATTGCGTGCCAAAAATTGGCATGGTTTTCGCTCGAATCACAAGCGTTGAGTAGAGCACAAGCGGTGCGTGTGTGTACGAAACTCCCCACGGAGGGAAATTTAGTGGCACTTTTTAAGAGCATATTTGCGCGAACATGGGGGAAATAGTACGATACAAAATTGCGCAAGAGCTGCCACATTTGCACGTCAAAAACCATCACAATTTTCGCGTGAATCGCATGCGTTGAATTGAGCATGCGCGGTGCCCGAGTTCACGAAACTCCATATGGAGGACAATTTAGTTGCAATATTTGTGCGGATGTTTGGGACATATCAGGTGAAATATTAAGGTGCACATTTGCGCAAACTTCGCCCTAATTGTGGACCAAAAACCGGCACGGTTTTCGTGCAAATCGCACTTGTTGAGTTTAGCATGCTCGCGCACGAAACTCCATACGGAGGGCAATTTAGTGGGCACATTTTTGGTGTATTTTTTGGGGAACATGGGAGAAAATGGTACAATGAACAAATGCGCAAAATCCGCCATAATTGCGTGCCAAAAATCGACAAGGCTTTAGAGAAAATCGCACGTGTTGAAAATGGCACTTTTTTAGCGCATTTTTTGGAGAACATGGGGGAAATAGTAAGGTGAACAATTGTGCCAAAGCCGTCACAATTGCGTGCACGGTTTTCGTGCAAATCGCACGCAATGAGTTGAGCTCGTGCAGTGCACGAAACTCCGTACGGAAGCCAACTTCGTGACATGTTTTGCATGCATTTTTGGGGCAACGTAGGGAAAATAGTGGTGCACAATTGCACAAAATCCACTATAATTGCACGCCAAAAGCCGGCCCAGTTTTCGTGTGAATCACACACGTTGAGTAGAGCAAGCGTGATGTGCACGTTCATGAAACTAAGTACGGAGGGCAATTTAGTGGCACATTTTCCACTCATTTTTAGGGGAACATGAGGGAAATAGTACGGTGCACAATTGCGCAAAAGCTCCCACAGTTGCATGCCAAAAATCAGCACGATTTTCGTGCAAATTGCATACGTTGAGTTGAGAGGACACGGTGCGTGCCTGCATGAAACTCCGTATGGAGGGCAAATTAGAGGCACCTTTTGCATGAATTTTTGGGGGAACGCAGGGGAAATAGTATGTTGTACAATTGCGCAAAAGCTACCACAATTGGGGAACGTGGGGGAAATAGCACAGTAAACAATTGTGTAAAATCCGCCACAGTTGCGCACCAAAAATCGGCATGGTTTTCGCACGAATCACATGTGTTTAGTTGAGCATGTGCGGTGCACCTGTGCACGAAACCGCTTACGGAGGGCAATTTAGAGGCACTTTTTGCACACATTATTAGTAGAACATGGTGAAAATAGTACGGTGTCCAATTGCCAAAATTCTGCCACAGTTGCACACAAAAAATCGGCATGGTTTTCACGCGAATTGCACGCGCGTTCACAAAACTCTATACGGGGGCAATTTAGTGGCACTTTTTGCACTCTATTTTGGGAGAACGAGGGGGAATCGTATGGTGCACAAATGAGAAAAATCCACCACAATTACGTGCCAGATATCGGAACGATTTTCGCACGAATCGCACGCGTTGAGTTGAGCATGCACGGAACTCCGTACAAAGGGTAATTTAGTGGCGCTTTTTGCACGCACGGTTGGAGGAACACAAGGGAAATAGTATGGTGCACAATTATGCAATATCCGCCACAATTGCACTCTAAAAACTGGCACGGTTTTTACACGAATCGCACACGTTGAGTTGAGCGCGCGCAGTGCGCATGTACACAAAACTCCTTGCGGAGGGCAATTTAGTGAAACTTTTGGCATGCATTTTTTGGGGAACATGTGGGAGATGGTACAGTGCACAATTGCGAAAACGTTGCAACAATTGCACGCAAATAATCGACACAGTTTTCGCACGAATCGCACGTGTTGAGTTGAGCGTGTGGAGTGCATGTGTGGATGAAACTCCATACGGAGGGCTATTTAGTGGCACTTTTTCGACGCATTTTTGGGAGAACGTGGGGGAAATAGTATGGTGTACAATTGCATAAATACTTCCTCAATTGCGTGCCAAAAACCGGCACGGGTTTTGCGTGTGAGTGTGCACGGTGCGCGTGTGTACAAAACTCCCTATGGAGGGCAATTTAGTGGAACTTTTTGCGCCCATTTTTGGGGGAACATGGGCGAAATAGTACGGTGTACAATTGTACAAAAGCCGCCACAATTGCGCTCCAAACATCGGCATGGTTTTTGCGCGAATTGCACGTGTTGAGTTGAGTGCATGCGGTGCGTGCATCCACAGAACTCCCTACAGTGGGCAATTTCGTGGCACTTTGGGTGTGTATTTTAAAGGAACATGAATGAAATAGTATGGTACACAATTGTGCAAAAGCTGCCATAATTGCGCGCAAAAAATTGGCACAGTTTTCACATGAATTGCACATGTTGAGTTGCGTGCGTGCCGTGCGAGTGTGCACAAAACTCCGTACGAAGGACAATTTAGTGGCACTTTTTGTACAAAGTTTTGGGGGAAATAGTACAGTGCACAATTTCAAAAAATCCGCCACATTTGTGCTCCAAAAATCGGCTCGAATTTTGTGCGAATCGCATGCGTTGAGTTGAGCACGTGCGGTGCACGCATGCACGAAACTCCGTACGGAGGACAATTTAGTGGCACGTTTTGCGCACATATCTAGGTGAATGCATGGGAAATAATATTGTGCACAATTGTGCAAAAGCCACCACAATTGCACACCAAAAACAGGCACCGGTTTTGTGTGAATCGCACGTGTTCAGATGCGCGCGAGGCGTGCATGAAAATCCATACACAGGGCAATTTAGTGGCACTTTCTACACAGATTTTTTGGGAAAAGTGAGGGAAATAATATAGTGCACAATTGCACAAAAGCCGCCACAATTGCGTGCCAAAAACAGGCACGGTTTTAGCATAATTTGCATGCGTGAGTTGAGCATGCGTGGTGCCCGCGAGCACGAAACTCCATACGCAGAGCAATTTAGTGGCACTTTTGTTGCACATTTTATGGGGAGCATGGGGGAAATAGTACGGTGCACAATTAGATAAAATCCACCACAATTGTGCGTCAAAAACCGGCATGGTTTTCGTGCGAATTGCACGCATTGAGTTGAGAACATGCGATGCGCGTGTGCACAAAATTTTGTACGGAGGGAAATTTAGTGGCACTTTTTGTGCACATTTTTTGGAGAACATGGGGGAAAATAATATGATGCAAATTTGCGCAAAAGCTGCCACAATTGCACCAAAAATCGACACTGTCTTCGCGTGAATCGCACACGTTGAGTTTAGCACAAGTGTTGCGTGCGTGCACGAAACTCCATACGAGGGGCAATTTAGTGGAAATTTTTGCAAGATTTTTTGGGGGAAAGCGGGGGAAATACTACAGTGCACAATTAAGCAAAAGCCGTCGCAATTGCGTGTCAAAAACCGGCACAGTTTTCTCACGAATCGCACAGGTTGAGTTGAACTTGCATGGTGCGCGCGTGCAGGAAACTCCATACGGAGGGCAATTTAGTGGCATTTTTTGCGTGCATTTTTGGGGAAACGTGGGGGAAAACGTACGGTGCACAATTGCGTAAAATCTTCCACAATTACACGCAAAAAACTTGCATTTTTGGGGAAACATGGGGGAAATAGTGTGCTGCACAATTTCTCAAAAGCCACCACAATTGCATTCCATAAACCGACACGGTTTTCGTGCGAATCGCACCCGTTGAGTTGAACGTATGCTATGTGCACGTGCACAAAACTCCGTACGGAGGGAAATTTAGTGGCACTTTATGCTCGAATTTTGGGGGGAACATGTAGGAAATAGTATGGTTCACAATTGCGTAAAAGCTGCCACAATTGTGCACCAAAAACTGGCCCAGTTTTCACGCGAATTGCATGCATCGAGTTAAGCGCGCGCGCTGCGTGCGTGCACCAAACTCCGCACAAAGGGCAATTGAGTGGCACATTTTCACGCGCATATTTGGGGAAACAAGGGGGAAATTCTACGGCACACACTTGCGTAAATGCCACCACAATTGTGTGCAAAAAACAGGCAAGTTTTTGCATGAATCACACGCATTGAGTTCAACGCGTGCAGTGCGTGCGTGTGCGAAACTCCATACAGAGGGAAATTTAGTGGTACTTTTTGCGTGCATTTATGTAGGAACATGGGGGAAATAGAACTGTGCACAATTGCACAAAAGCGGCCACTATTGCGTGGTAAAAATAGGCACGGTTTTCGTGCGAATCGCATGCGTTGAGTTGAGCGAGGTGCACGCATGCATGAAACTCCACACGGAGGGCAATTTAATGGCACTTTTTGCATGCATTTTTGGAGAACGTGGGAGAAATAGTACCGTGCACAATTGCACAAAAGCCATCACAATTGCGTGCCAAAAACCGACATGGTTTTTGAGCAAATCGTACGCGTTGAGTTGAGTGCAAGCGTGTGCCCCGTGCATGAAACTCCGTACGGAGGGCAATTTTGTGGCACTTTTTAAGTGCATTTTTGGGAGAACGTAGAGGAAATAGTATGGTGTAGAATTGCGTAAACTCTACCACAATTTGTACGTCAAAAACTAGAACGGTTTTGACGTGAATCGCACGTGTTGAGTTGAGCGCGGACATGAAACTCCCTACAGAGGGCAATTTAGTAGAACTTTTGGGGCACATTTTTTGGGGAACATCAGGGAAATAGTACGGTGCACAAACGTGCAAAATCCACCACAATTGCAAGAACAAAACTGGCATGGTTTTCACGCGAATCGCACGTGTTGAGTTGAGCGCATGAGGTGTGCGATGTACACGAAACTCTGTACGGAGGGCAATTTAGTGGCGCATTTGGCATGATTTTTTGGAGGAACGTGGGGGAAATAGTATGATGCTCAATTGCGCAAAATCCATGACAATTTCATGTAAAAAACTGGCATTGTTTTCATGCGAATCACACGCGTTGAGTTGAGCACGTGCGGTGCACACGTGCACGAAACTCCGTACATAGGACAATTTAGTGGCACTTTTTGCGCGCATTTTTGGGGAACATGGGGGAAATGGTACGGTGCGAAATTGCATAAAAGCCACCACAATTGCGCGCCTAAAACAGGCACGATTTTCCTGTGAATCGCACGTGTTGAGTTGCGCGCATAAAAGCCACCACAATTGCGCGCCTAAAACAGGCACGATTTTCCCGTGAATCGCACGTGTTGAGTTGCGCACGTGCACGAAACTCCATACGGAGGGCAATTGAGCGGCACTTTTTGTGCCCATTTTTGAGGGAACATAGGAGAAATCGTACGGTGCACAACTGCGCAAAATCCACCATAATTGTCCACCATAATTGCGCGCAAATCACTGGCATGATTTTCGCGTGAATCGCACGCATTGAGTTGAGCGCACGCGATAGGCATGTGCACGAAATTCCGTACGGAGGGCAATTTAGTGTCACGTTTTACGCATAGCTTTGGGGGAACATAGGGAAAATAGTGTAGTGTACAATTGCTAAAAAGCCACCACAATTGCATGCAAAAACCTGGCACAGTCTTTGCGTGAATCGCACGCATTGAGTTGAGTGAGCGCCGTGGGCGCGTACATGAAACTCTTTATGGTGGGCAATTTAGTGGCACTTTTTGCACGCATTTTTGGGAAAATGTGGGTAAAATAGTACGGTGCACAATTGCGCAAAAGCCACCACAATTGCATGCCAAACAACAGCCCGGTTTTCGTGCGAATCGCAAGCGTTGTGTTGAGTGCGCGTGTGCACGAAACTCCCTACGATGGGCAATTTAGTGGCACTTTTTGGATGTATTTTTTGGGCAACGTGGGTGAAATTGTACGGTGCGCAATTGCGCAAAATCTGCCACTATTACACGCAAAAAATCGACAAGGTCTTCGCGCGAATTATACGTGTTGAGTTAAGCGTGCGCGGTGCCCGTGTGCACGAAACTCCTTACAGAGAGCAATTTAGTTGCAGTTTTTGCAAGAATTTTTTTGGGAACACGGGGGAAATAGTACAATGCACAATTGTGCAAAATCCGCCACAATTGTGCACAAAAACTTGGCACAGGTTTCACTCGAATCGCACTCGTTGAGTTGAGCACGTGCGGTGCACGCGTGCACAAAACTCCATACGGAGGGGAATTTAGTGGTACTTGTTGCACGTATTTTTGGGGGAACGTAGGGGAAATAGTACGGTGCACAATTGTGCAAGAGCCACCAAAAATTGGCATGGTTTTCGCGTGAATCCCTCACATTGAGTTGCATGCGTGCGGTGCGAGCATACTCGAAACTCCCTATGGAGGGAAATTTAGTGGCACTTTTTGCTCTCATTTTTGGGGGAAAATGGGGGAAATAGTATGATGAAAAATTGTGCAAAATCGGCTACAATTACGTGCCCAATATCAACACAGTTGTTGCGTGAATCACACGCATTGAGATGAGCACGCGTTGTGCGTGCTTGCACGAAACTCAGTACGGAGGGTAATTTAGTGGCACCTTTTGTGCGCTTTTTTGGCAGAATGTGAGGGAAATAGTACGGTGTACAATTGCCAAAAATCCACCTCAATTGCGCATAAAAAATCGGCACGGTTTTCACGTGAATCGCACTCGTTGAGTTGGGCGCTTGCGGTGCACGCATGCACAAAACTCCGTAATGAGGGCAATTTGTAGCACTTTTTTAGCACATTTTTGGGGAACGTGGGGGAAAATAGGAAGGTACACAATTGGGAAAAAGCTGCCACAATTGCAAACCAAAAATAGGCACAGTTTTTGCACGAATCGCACGCGTTGAGTTGAGCACGCACGGTACCCGCATTTGCACGGAACTCCATATGGATGGCAATTTTTGTGCACTTTTTGCACGTGGGAGGAAAGAGGGGTAAATAGTACGGTGCGCAATTGTGCAAAAGCCACCGCAATTGCGCGGCAATAACTGGCACCATTTTCGAGCGAATCGCACTCATTGATTTGAGCGGGCACGGTGAACGCATGAATGAAACTCCGTACGAAGGTAATTTAGTGGCACTTTTATCGCGCATTTTTTGGGGAACGTGGGGGAAATAGTACGGTGTACAATTGCACAAAAGCCACCACAATTGTGAGCAAAAAACTAACACGATTTGAGCGCAAATTACATGCATAGAGTTGAGGGCGCGTGGTGCATGCATGCACGAATCTCCTTACGGAGGGAAATTTAGTGGCACTTTTAGCGCGCATTTTGGGGGAAAGCAGGGGAAATAGTACAGTGCACTATTCCACAATTACGCTCTAAAAACCAACACAGTTTTCACGTGAATCACACGCATTGAGTTGAGCGCACGTGATGCGCACGTGCACAAAACTCCATACGGAGGGCAATTTAGTGGCACTTTTTAGATACATATTTGGGGGAACATGGGGGACATAGTACAATGCACGATTGCGCAAAAGCCACCACAATGGCTCGTAAAAAACCGGCACAATTTTCGCATGAATCGCACGCGCTGAGATGTGCGCGCACGGTGCGTGCGTGCACAAAACTCCGTACGGAGGGCTATTTAGCAGCACTTTTTGCGCGCATTTTTGTGAAAACGTGGGGGAAATAATACGTTGCACAATTACGCAAATGCTTTCACATTTGCATGCCAAAATCTGGCACGATTTTCTTGCGAAATGCACGCATTGAGTTGAGCATGCCCGGTGCGCAAGTCCACAAAACTCCATACGGAGGGCTATTTAGTGGCACTTTTCGCATGTATTTTTGGAAGAACGTGGGGGAAATAATACAATGCACAATTGCACAAAAGCTGCCACAATTGCGCACTTGGCACGGTGCACGCATTGAGTTGAGCGCGTGGTGCGTGCATCCATGAAACTCCGTACAGACGACAATTTAGTGGTACTTTTTGTTTGTATTTTTTGGGGAACGTGGGGGAAATACTACAGTGCACAATTACGCAAATGCCGTCACAATTGCACGTCAAAAACCAGCACGGTCACGCTAATCGCACGCGTTGAGTTGAGCACGTGCGATGCGCGCCCGCACGAAACTCTGTACAAAGGGCAACTTAGTGGCACTTTTTGCGTGTATTTTTTTGGGAAAGTAGGGGAAATAGTACGGTGCACAATAGCGTAAAATCCGCCACAATTGCATGCCAAAAACAGGCATGGTTTTCGCACGAATCGCACCTGTTGAGTTTAGAGCACGCGGTGCGTGAGTGCATTAAACTCCATACGGAGAGCAATTTAGTGGCACTTTTTGTGCGCATTTTTTGGGTAACGTAGGGGAAATAGTACGGTGCAAAATTATCCAAAAGCCACCACAATTACACTCCTAAAACCGACATGGTTTTCGCACGAATCGCATGCGTTGAGTTGAGCGCACAGTGCGTGCATGCACGAAACTCTGTACGAAAGGCAATTTAGTGGCACTTTTTGCACGCATTTTTGGGGGAACATGGGGGAAATAGTAAGGTGCACAATTGCATAAAAGCTGCCACAATTGCGTGCCAAACACCGACATGGTTTTAGCACGAATAGCACGCATTGAGTTGAGTGCGCGCGGTGCACACATGCAAAAAACTCCGTATAGAGGGCAATTTAGTGGCACTTTTTGCGTGCATTTTTAGTGGAACGCGGGGGAAACGTATGGTGCACAATCGTACAAAAGCCGCCACAATTGCATGACAAAAACAGGCCATACAGAGGGCAATATAGTGGCATTGTTTTCATGCATTTTTTGAGTAACACAGGGGAAATAGTATGGTGCAAAATTGCGCAAAGGCTGCCACAATTACACGCCTAAAACCGGCATGGTTTTTCGGCGAATCGCACGTGTTGAGTTGAGCGCACGTGGTGAATGCATGCACAAAACTCCATACAAAAGGCAATTTAGTGGCACTTTTTGCGCACATTTTTTGGGGAACATGGAAAAAATAGTAGGTTGCGCAATTGCGCAAAAACAGCCATAATTGCACACAAAAAACCGGCACGGTTTTAACACAAATCGCATGCGTTGAGTTGAGCTCGCACTCTGCGCGCGTGCTCGAAACTCCGTATGGAGGGAAATTTAGTGGCACTTTTTGCATGCATTTTTTGTGGAACGCAGGGGAAAAGGTACCGTGTACAATTATGTGAAACCGCCACAATTGCGAAACAAAATCGGCACCGTTTTCGCATAAATAGCAAGCATTGATTTGACTGCGCATGTGCACGAAACTCCATACATACGGCAATTTAGTGGCACTTTTTGTTCGCATTTTTTGGGAAACATGGGGGAAATAGTACGGTGCACAATTGTACAAAAGCCGCCACGATTTCACATCTGAAACATGCACGATTTTTATGCAAATCGCACTCGTTAAGTTGAGCGCACGTAGGTGCGTGTGCACGAAACTCCGAACAAAGGGCATTTTAGTGGCACTTTTTGCGCACACTATTGGGGGAACATAGGGGAAATCTTACGGTGCACAATTTCACAAAATCCACCACAATTGTGTGTATAAAATCGGCACAGTTTTCGCGCAAATCACACGTGTTGAATTGAGCACGCGTGGTGCACACGTGCATGAAACTCCATGCGGAGGAAAATTTAGTGGCACTTTTTGTGCGCATTTTTAGGGTAACATGGGGAAAATAGTACGGTGTATAATCACGCAAAATCTGCCACAATTGTGCGACAAAAACCGTCACGATTTTCACATGAATAGCACTCGTTGAGTTGAGCGTGTGCATGCACGAAACTCCATTCAGAGGGCAATTTAGTGGAACTTCTTACACATAATTTTTGGGGAACGTAGGAAAAGTAGCATGGTTTTCGCTCGAATTGCACATGTTATGTTTTTGGGGAACGTAGGAAAAGTAGCATGGTTTTCGCTCGAATTGCACATGTTATGTTGAGCGTGTCCGGTGCGCGCGTGCACGAAACTCCGTACGAAGGGCAATTTAGTGGCTTGTTTTGCACACATTTTTGGGGGAACATGGGGGAAATAGTATAGTACACAATTGCGCAGAAGCCGCCACAATTGTGTGCCCAAAACCGGTATGGTTTTCATGTGAATCGCACACGTTGAGTTGAATGCGTGCAGTGAGTACTTGCATGAAACTCTATACAGAAGGAAATTTTGTGGCAGTTTTTGCGCACATTTTTGGGGAACAAGGGGGAAATAGTATGGTGTACAATTTCACAAAAGCCGCCAAAAAATACCGGCACTGTTTTCGTGCGAATTGCACACATTAAATGGAGCACGCACCATGAGCATGTGCACGAAACTCCGTACGGAGAGAAATTTTGTGGTACTTTTGCAACAACGTTTTGGGAGAATACAAGGGATATTTTATGGTGCACAATTGCGCCAAATCCACCACAATTGCACTTCAAAAACAAGCTCGGATTTCGTGTGAATCGCACGAGTTGAGTTGTACGCGCCCGGTGCGAGCGTGCTCGAAACTCCATACAGAGGGCCATGTAGTTGCACTTTTTACGCTCATTTTAGGGGGAACGTGGGGGAAATAGTACGGTGCACAATTGTTCAAAAGCAGCCACAATTGCACGCCAAAAACTGCTACGGTTTTCACGCGAATCGCACTCATTGAGTTGTGCGCACGTGGTGTGCTCGTGTACGAAACTCTGTACGAAGGGCAATTTAGTGGCACTTTTTGCATGCATTTTACACAATTTTGCAAAATCCACCCCAATCGCGCCAAAAACAGGCACGGTTTTCATGCGAATAACACGCGTTAAATTGAGCAGAAGCGGGTGCGCCTGCACGAAACTCTGTAAGGAGGGCATTTTAGTGGCACTTTTTATGTGCATTTTTGAGAGAACGCGGGGGAAATAGTATGGTACACAATTGCACAAAATCCGCCACAATTGTGCACTTAAAACTGGCACAATTTTCGCTCGAATAGCACGTGTTGAGTTGAGCGTGCGGTGCGCACGCACATGGAACTCCTTACAGAGGGCAATTTAGTGGAACTTTTTGCAGGCATTTTAGAGGAACGCGGGGAAAATAGTACGGTGCACAATCGCGCAAAATTTTCCACAATTGCGCAAAATTTTCCACAATTGCATGATAAAAACTGGAACGATTTTCCCGCGAATAGCACGCATTGAGTTGAGCGCGTGCGGTGCGTGCGTGCGCGAAACTCCATTCGGAGGGCAATTTAGTGGAACTTTTTTAGCGCATTTTTGGCAGAACGCCAAAGGAAATAGTATGGTGCACAATTCCACCACAATTGCATGGTTTTCGCAAGAATCGCACGCGTTATGTTGAGCTCACTCGGTGCGCGCGTGCACGAAACTCTGTACAGAGGTAATTTAGTGGCACTTTTTACACTCATCTTTAGGGAAACATGGAGAAACTAGTACAGTCCACAATTGCATAAAAGCCACTGCAATTGCGCAAAAGTCGCCATAAAATTTCGGCACAATTTTTCTGCGAATCGCATACATTAAGTTGAGCACGCGCTAGGGGCACGTGCATGAAACTCCGATGGGAGGGGAATTTAGTGGCACTTTTTGCTCGCATTTTTGGGGGAATGTGGGGGAATAGTATGGTGCACAATTGCGCATAAAAAACTAGAACGATTTTCGCACGACTCACACGCGAAGAGCGCGCACGGTGCTCTTGTGCACGAAACTCCGTACGGAGGGCATCTAGTGGCACCTTTTGCCTGCATTTTTGTAGGAACACGGGGGAAATAGTATGGAGCACATAGCGCCAAAATCTGGCTTGATTTTCGCATGAACTGCACGTGTTGAGTTGAGCGAGGTGCGTGTGTGCATGAAACTATGTACGGAGGGCAATTTAGTGGAACTTTAATTTAGTGGAACTTTTTGCACATATTTTTTGGGGATCGTGGGGAAAAAAGAACTTTGCATAATTGCGCAAAAGCCGCAATAATTACGCACCAAAAAGCGACATGGTTTTCGCACTAATCGCACGCGTTGAGTTGAGCGCGCACAGTGCACACGTGCACAAAACTCCGTACATATGGCAATTTAGTGGCACTTTTTGCGTGCAATTTTAGGGATTGCGGGGAAAATAATACGGTTCACAATTGGGCAAAAGCCACCACAATTGCGT
Source organism: Amborella trichopoda (assembly GCF_054954075.1). Taxonomy (NCBI): domain Eukaryota; kingdom Viridiplantae; phylum Streptophyta; class Magnoliopsida; order Amborellales; family Amborellaceae; genus Amborella; species Amborella trichopoda. The sequence goes on from NC_142348.1 coordinate 34,873,977, forward strand.
GCCAAAAACCGGCATAGATTTCGTGCGAATCACAGGCGTTGAGTTGAGCATACACGGTGCGCATCTGCACGAAACTCCGTAAGGAGGGCAATTTAGTGGCACTTTTTGCATGCATTTTTTGGAGAACGTGGGGTAAATAGTACGGTGTACAATTGCACAAAATCTGCCACAATTACGCACCAAAAACTGGAACGGTTTTCATGCGACTCACACGCTTTGAGTTGAGCGTGCATGGTGTGCGCAAGCACGAAACTCTGTACGGAGGCCAATTTAATGGCAGTTTTTGCACACATTTTTGAGGGAACATGGGGGAAATAGTATGGTGCACAATTGCGCAAATGACGCCACAATTGCGTGTAAAAAACCGGCACAATATTCTCGTGAGTCGCACGTGTTGAGTTGAGCTAGCACGGTGCATACATGCACAAAACTGCATACAGAGGGCAATTTAGAGGCACTTTTTGTTCGCATTTTTGGGGGACCTCGAGGGAAATAGTACTGTGCACAATTACGCAAAAGTTGCCACAATTGCATGTCAAAAACCGGCACAGTTTTTGAGCGAATCGCAAGCGTCGAGTTGAGCACGAGCAGTGCATGCGGACATATAACTCCGTACGGAGGGCAATTTAGTGGCACTTTTTGCTCGCAATTTTGTAGGAACGCGGGGGAAATAGTACGGTGCACAATTGCGTAAAAGCCGCCACAATTACATGCAAAAAACCGACACGGTTTTTTCGTGAATCGCACGCATTGAGTTCAGCGTGCGGTACGCGCATGTACGAAACTCCATACGGGGGGTAATTTAAAGGCACTTTTTGCTCACATTTTGTAGGAACGCGGAGGAAATAGTAAGGAGAAAAATTAGGCATAAGCCGCCACAATTGCGTGCCAAAAACCGGCACAGTTTTCTGGTGAATCGCACGAGTTTAGTTGAGCGAGGTGCGCATGTGCACGAAACTCCGTACGGATGGCAATTTAGTGGCACTTTTTGCACGCCTATTTGGGGAAACACGAGGAAAATAGTATGATGCACATTTGCGCAAATGCTGCCACAATTGCACATAAAAAAGCAGCACTGTTTTCGCGTGAATTGCACGTGTTGAGTTGACAGCACGTGTTGCACGTATGCACGAAACTCCATTCGGATAGCAAATTAGTGGCAGTTTTTTAGCGCACTTTTTGGGGAACGCTGAAGAATAGTAAAGTGCACAATTGTGCAAAGCCGTCAAAGTTGCAAGCTAAAAATCGGCACGATTTTCGCTTGAATCACACATGTAGAGTTAAGCTCGCCCGGTTCGCGCGTGCACGAAACTTCGTACGGAGGGTAATTTAGTGGCACTTTTTGCGTGCATTTATTAGAGAACACCAGAGAAACAGTACAGTGCACAATTGCGCAAAAGCCACCACAATAGCACGCCAAAAACAGACACGATTTTCTCACGAATTACACGCGTTGAGTCGAGCGCGTGCACAGAACTTCTTATGGAGGGCAATTCAGTGAAAATTTTTACGAGCAATTTATTCGGAACATGGGGGAAATATTAAGGAGCACAATTGCGCAAAAGCCGCCACAATTGTGTGCCAAAAACTGGCAAGGTTTTCGCGCGAATTGCACGCGTTGAGTTGAGCGAGGTGTGTGCGTGCACGAAACTCCATACAAAGGGCAATTTAGTGGCAATTTTTGCATGCATTTTTGGGATAACGTGGGGTAAGTAGCACGGTGGACAATTGCATAAAAGCCGCCACAATTACGTGCCAGAAACCGGCACGGTTGTCACGGGAATCGTACACGTTGAGTTGAATGCCCACAGTGCACGTGTGCACGAAACTTCGTACGAATGGCAACTTAGTGGCACTTTTTCTGCACATTTTGGGGGGAACACAGGGCGAAATCGTACGGTGCAAAGTTGCACAAAAGCTGCTACAATTGCGCGCAAAAAACCGGCACGGTTTTTACGCTTTGCACGATTCGCACGCGTTGAGTTCAGCCCGCGTGGTTCGCACGTGCACGAAACTTCGTATGGAGGACAATTTAAATCAAATTATTGCATGCATTTTTGGGGGAACATGGGGGAAATAGTACGGTGCACAATTGCGCAAAAGCTGTCACAATTGCGTGACAAAATCGGCACGATTTTCACTCGAATCACACGCGTTGAGTTGAGCACGCGCGGTGTGTGCGTGCACGTGCACGAAACTCCATACGGAGGGTAATGTAGTGGCACTTTTTGGACGCATATTTGAGGGAACATGAGGGAAATAGTATGGTGAACAATTGTGCAAAAGCGACCACAATTGTGCGTTAAAAACAGGTACGATTTCGTGCGAATCGCAAGCATTGAGTTGAGTGACCACGGTATGCGCGTGCACGAAACTCCATATAAAGCGCAATTTAGAGGCACTTTTTGCACGCATTTTTGGGAGAACTCCGGGGGGAAATAGTACGGTGCACAATTTTGCAAAAGCCGCCACAATTGCGTGCCAAAAACCGGCTTAGTTTTCTCACGAATCGCACGCGTTGAGTTGAGCGCGAGCGGTGTGCTCGTGCACAAAATTCTGTACAGAGGAAAATTTAGTGACACTTTTTGCGTGCATTTTTGGGGGAACGTGAGGGAAATCGTACCATGCACAATTCGAGTGAATGGCACGCGTTGAGTTGAGAGCGCCCGTTGCACGTATGCACGAAACTCCGTACGGAGGGCAATTTAGTGGCACTTTTTACGTGCATTTTTTGGGGAACGTGGGGGAAATCGTATGGTGTACAATTGAGTAAAATCCGCCATAATTGTATGCCAAAAATCGGCACTGTTTTCGAGCAAACCGCACGTGTTGAGTTGAGCGCACGCGGTGCGCACTTGCATGGTACTCCGTACGGAGAGAAATTTAGTGGCACTTTTTGCACTCATTTTTGTATGAACGTGGAGGAAATAGTAAGGAGAACAATTTTGCATAAGCCGCCACAATTGCACGCCAAAAACCGACACAGTTTTCACTCAAATCGCATGCGTTTAGTTGAGCGAGGTGCGCACATGCACGAAACTCTATACAGATGGCAATTTAGTGGCACTTTTTGCATGCTTTTTTAGGAGAACACAAGGAAATAGTAAGGTGCACAATTGCACAAAAGCCGCCAGAATTGCGTGCCAAAAACCAGCACAGATTTCGCATGAATCGCACACGTTGAGTTGAAGACGCGCGGTGCGCGCATGCATGAAACTCTGTACGGATGGAAAATTAGTGGCACTTTTTGCATGCATTTTTAGGGGAACACGAGGGAAATAGTATGGTGCACAATTGCACAAAAGCTGCCAGATTTGCGCACCAAAAACAGGCATGGTTTTAGTGAAAATCGCACGCGAAGAGCTGAGTGCGAGCAGTGCGCGCATGCACAAAACTCCTTACGGAGGACAATTTAGTGGCACTTTTGACGCGTATTTTTTGGTGAACACCGGGGAAATAGTATGGTGCACAATTGCACAAACACCGTCACAATTGCATGCAAAAAATAGGCACGGTTTTCACGCGAATCGCACGCGTTGAGTTGAGTGCGCACGATGCACGTGTGCACGAAACTCCGTACGGAGGGCAATTTAGTGGCACTTTTTGCTCGTATTTTTTGGTGAACATCGGGAAAATAGTACGGTGCACAATTGCATAAAATCCACCACAATTGTGCACAAAAATCCACGCATTTTTTACGTGAATCGCATACGTTGAGTTGCGCGCGTGCACAAAACTCCGTATGGAGGGCAATTTAGTGGCACTTTAAAAGAAGATCACGGAAAGGGTAGAAGAAACTCAGTTCACCAAACAATTATATATATTTGTAGAGAGATATATATGTAGAGAGAGAAAGAGAGAGGCAAATGGTCACCATCCCAAATTGCAAGATCCTTTCCCTGCAGCACAATTGTTGGGGGCTCTGTATGGTGGGCTTGGCGAGGACTCGGTGATGGGCTTGGTCGGGACTCTACGAAGTGCACTCCCACGGGAGCACAACGTCCTCCTATGAGAACATGTATCTTTTAAGGAGTGTGTATGCTCTGCTCCTTCAGGTGAATTAAGTGCATCTACTCCCTTAGTAAGAAGACCTATTGGGGATGATTTCAATATGAAATTTCGAGATCACATGAGAGTTTGTAAATAGGTTATTTTTAAGAGAAATGACATTATAAGAGCCTTCCACACCCATGTGAGTAGGACGTTAAAGGATCATCATTAAATTTAACACATATCTTTAAAAAAGTTATCACATCAGTGTGAGACTTTCCTTTTTTTAGATATCGATGTCAAATTTGATGACGATCATTTGAAATCCTACTATGTCAAATTTGATGACGATCATTTGGAATCCTACTAACATAGATGTGAGAGGGTCTCATAGGAACATTACTCTATTTTCAAATAGAAATTTTGAATTATGAGTTTGCTAACACCTGGATGACACCTTCAAACCTCTAAAATATTGAGACGTCACTACTTTTAGGTAAAGTTGTATGAGTCTTTACTTTAAAAGTCTAAAACCTGCTTGGAGAAATATTTTAAGTACCGGGAACTTTTTGATAGCTCAAAAAATATTTTTTCCACTCCTAGTTAGGAAATTGAAATTTTTCAAAAGTGGTATACATCGAATAGGTTTATAAATATTTGAAGTTTTTTTAATACGGACAAATAACTTTTTACATGATGTACTAGTTTTTGAGCTTGAAGTTTTTTTCTTCGTATCCAAAAATCTTGAGGCGGAGATGAGCAATTGAAGGATTCTCCAATTTTAGAACATTGTCTTCTTAAGGATTTTTTAGGTGCACCTTACTTCAATAACATAATGTTGCAACCTTATATAAACTTTTTCCAATTACTAACGAAAAATTATTTCATGTAGCAGCGACCATATTTCTACGTTTTGGGGTCCCTGAGGTATAAAGCATCCATCTTAAAGATGGATGCAAATAGGTGGTCCACCTAAAAATAATTGCAAGTAACAGTCCAAATGTTTTCTTCATGAAACTATTATTTTACTTTTCAAAATCTATTTATTTTTTCATATTCATGATCACCATGTTAGAGATTACATGTCCCTAAAAATTAGGTCAAAAAATCCATGTCAAAAATAGATTTTTAAGAGGTGACTCATTTCTACATGGACTCATAGAAACCATATATATTACTAAAAGGACACGGTTAATATCTTTTTTAACTATAATTTGATCTTGAGTTTTAGAGAATATATAATATTTATCATAGAGATCATAAATATGATTTTTTTCATGACCAAAAATAATAATTATATTAAAAATCATCTAGACTGTTAGTTATAATTGTTTAGACGGACAACCTATTTACATCCATCTTTAAGATATGCTTTATACCTCTAGAATGCATATTATAGAAATGCAATCCAGCTCACATAAAACAAATTTCCTATCTAAAATGCCTCTTAATTTTAAAACCCTTTTAGGTACCAATAGGAAAGTCAAAAAATAACCTTCTAGCGTTAATGAGGTATAATGGGTCTCGGCTCTCGAGTACCAAAGAGAGCTTCACTTGAGTATAAATTGACTTCCAAAGGCTCTCCAAGGGTTCGTCTCTCTCTCATGTATGTATCATGTTGTTATGAGTATTTTTAGGAAAAATTACAAAAAGTCCTCAAGACCATATTTTCTATGTAATTTACCCCCAATATAACTCTTTATTTCATTTTTTTCTCTAAAACAAACTTTCTATAAAAATACCCCCAAGGGAAAAAGTTATTTTTTAGACGGAAATGCCCCTCTCGTACACAAAAATCATTTCGGCCAAATTTGACGTTGACCTAATAGCACATTTCCAAAGCGCACATCACAATGTCGGAGCGCACAAGCGCCGAATGCCTTTTACCTACTGCCGGAGTCTTGGAATCCTTAAACATCTACTGTCGGGCCATCCTTCGCAACTGTCGAACCGCACTTTAGATATTGCCCGGAGCCATACTGCCATATTACAATTTACATAGTGCCGAAGCGCTACTGTCGGACTGCAATTACACAGTGCTAAAGCCCCTATTTTAGTGGGCTAGAGGAGAAAGATGTGTCGATAAGGTAAAAGTAAGGGAGGGTAGTTTAAGCAAATATTTTATTTTATTTTTATTTTTTTTTGGGGTTATATGCATAGAAATTATATTTTAGATGAAAAAGTGAGACAAATTTAGGTTGGGGGTAAGTTGCATAGAACAAGTTGTCTTGGGGTTATATGAAATTTTGAAGCCCGAATTTTAGAGGTATGCATCTTAACAAAGCCTTTTGTTTCTTTCGTGTTATATTTCATCTCAACTCTTTCATCCTCTCGCAAATTTAATTTGAGAGGTATGCATCTTAACAAAGCCTTTTGTTTTTTTCTTGTTATATTTCATCTCAACTCTTTCATCCTCTCACAAATTTTTCAACCCTAATTTTTGAAACCCCAATTTAGAGCATTGCATCATCTATTTTTTTTTTTATGCCAATTTTTCAGTCTAAAACTTCTCATCCCATCCCAATTTTTTTTAAGACCAAGTTCTTTGTTGTCAAGCCCACATATGTAGAAATATGGGCCTATTAATAACTCTATTTTTAAGATGGATTTTTTGACTAAATTTTAAAGATATGTAATTTCTAACATAGAGATCATGAATATGAAAAAATAAGTAAATTATAAAAACAAAAACGAAAAATAATAATTTTTAGTAAGAAAACATGCGGACCATTAGTTTCCATTACTTTTAGATTAAATACCGACTTGCATCCCACTTTAAGATGGATGCTTTACACTTTTTGGACCGCATATGTAGTCAACCAGTCTAGCCCGCATGAAACAATTTTCTTTTGTTTTTTATCCTTAATTTACCACCGTATTTTTTAAAAAAACAAAGGTAACATTATGTTATTCAATTTTATTAAAAAAAAAGTATACAGCTGTAAATTAGGGATAAAAAAAGAGAAAATTACGTTAATGTCCATTATATTATACATTATTATATATCCACATTTCAGTTTCCGTTATTACTATCATGTCCATTTTTTTTCCTTTCATAATGAGATTTTTTTAAAAAGATGATTTTACCCATTTTCAGGTGTTGAACAACCGAATTCAAAAAACATTTGGTTGTCCAACAACCGAAAATGGGAATAAATGTTTTAACCTTCCCGCTCTAGTTTTGGTTGTTAAACAACCGAAATTGGAGTTTCGGGTGTCCAACAACCGAAAATCTAATTCCAGTTGTTCAACATCCGAAACGTAGAGTGCGGTTTCTCAACACTGAAATTATATTTTTGGTTGTTCAAAAACCGAAAACATGATTTCGATTTTTGAACAACCAAAATTTTCTGGAGTTCTGTTATTTATTAACAAAAAATGTTCGTGCCAATACTTCCCGCGTTTTTACCGTAAGAAATTTTTTTTATATATAAAGTTGGGAAAAAACAAGAAAAATATAGTATCATACGTCGATCCATACCTTTTTCACTTTCCCCTAATACAGTATCCCAAGAGATTGGCTCACGGTCGTGATTGGTACGGTTCTTACTCTTGCCTTATGTTATTGATAATTTTTTATTATTTTGTCACAATAAATAAAATAGAATATCATATTTTTATATTTGTAATTTTTATGTATTGTTGATTAATAAATAATAATTGTTAAAATATTGATGAACTTGATTCTTTGTATAGTTATTTGTTGTTTGTATAAATATATTTATTATTTGTTTTATGTTGATACATTGTATTTATTGTATTGGCTAAATATTGTTCAACTTGTTAGTTTGTGTTGATATTTGTTGTTTATTTGGTGTTTGTTTGAGTATTAGTTACTTTTGTTGTTTATTGATTATTTGTCCTTTTATAGTAATACACTATTTGAATTTGTTGTGTAATACTCACTTTTATGAACCCTAAAGTAATTAGAAATATCCAAATTATTTGTATTCTTTGTTGTATCAATTTATTGTGACACAAATTTTGCTATTCATTTAGTGGAACTGGTATTCCGATATAGGGCGTCCTTTGAGACGAATGCAGATGACGGTCATATCTTTTACAAAGGGGGAAAATTAAAGATTACGAAGTATAATAGAAATAGTTCTTTGGAGGAAATAAAAAGCCATTTTGGTAATTTAACAATGTGTGATCCAAATAAATTAGCTATTATGTACAACAACACAAGTCTTTCTAGTTGGCTTAATTTGATTGATGTACGTAATGATGTAGATGTATCTTTTATGTTGGGAGAGGAATATTCAAAAATTGTTGTATATATTTCGTCTACAACGGAGCCAGAACGAGAATCTATTCGTGAAGGTCCATCTTCAAGAAATAGGTATATCTATAATTTACTTTTTCATCTGTAATTTGCTTTATTTTATTCTTTTATGTATAGAAATTATTGCTTCATCTTACACTATATCTTTTGCCAATAGTCAGCGTAACACTTTACTTGATCAAGATCAAAATATTTAAGTAGCGTCTGACCCTAAGCTTGTACCAGAGAGTGATATGGAGGATATTGAACCACTAGAGAGCCCATTTAGAGGAGTTGGTAATGAGGTTCAATTGAATATAAGACAATATTTTGAAAGTGTCAATGAATGTCGGTATCATCTTGTGGATTTTGCAATTCACAATAATTTTATTCTGAAGTTTGACAAAAGTGAATTGGGACGGGTGTGAGCAAGTTGTAAGGCAGAGGGATGCACATAGCAAGTGCAGTACTTACGAGTTGGCAGTACGGCTTATTTCAAAGTGAAATCTATGATTAAGGAGCACACATGTAGTGGTCCAATGGGGAGGGTCCATCAGCCACTAGCTGTAGTGATTGGGTGGCAAAAAAAATTAAAGTCCGCCTTATTGACCAACCAAAAATTAAAGTTAAAGACATCGTAAAGGATGTTCAACGCGATCACGGTGTCAGACTTTCCTACATACAAGCTTGGTGGGGAAAGGAGGTTGCTGGAGAGATGATAGATGGATTACATGAACAACAATACAATAATCTCCCCTTTTATGCGGAGAAACTTCGAAGAACCAACCCAGGATCCGTAGTTCGCATCGACACAGATGAAGGCAAGTTCAAACTACTATTCATTGATTATCGTCCTTGCATCATGGGTTTTGTTAATGGATGCAAGCCACTAATTGGTATTGATGTGACAATCTTAAAAGGAAAGTATCAAGGCATATTATTGTGTGTCATTTCTAATAGTTGGAGCAGAAACCCAAGACTTACTAAACTTGCAAAGGACGAAGGCTAGATTTTTTCACACAGTTATATTCGTCATGGATACACAGCTTGAGATCCACTATCTTGGGAAGATGTACGTTACCTATTTAAGTCATTGGACATCAGCAGAATACCGTGTACTCATGCGATATACATTTTGATCCCACTGTGTACTTCTACCTTCAGTATTTCACAGTGGAAACATTTAATAGGGCCTTTCAAACTCCCTTTGGGCCTGTCCTTGATGATATCGAGTTGACAGGTATGTTCAACCGGACAGTGTTGCCACTAGCTTTCCTGGTAGACAAAAAAAGCAATGAAAAAAATCCGAGACTGAGCAACCCATCACCAGGCCTATGAAATGAAAATGATACGGCACATTGGGTCATAATAGGAGGACATGTAGAGAACCGATAGAGTGAATAGTTACTTGTTTTCAATCTTGTGTTTTTGTATGAAATAAACAATTTGATGAGTTAATAAAAATAAACAATTTGATGAGTTAATAAAATGAGTGACTTCGGTGTCGTCAATCTTGAGTTGTACTTGGTGTTAGTATGAATTGAAACAAAAAAACATTAGGACATTTGAACGTAAGTGTTGTACTTGGTGTTAGCATAATATAGTTCCATTAGAAGATAAAAGAGCAATAGAACATGAAAGAGCATTAAAAAAAAAATGTGTGCACTTAAGAAAATCCATGGTAATATAAGGTGCAATGGAAAACCACTGTAACATAAGATTTACAACAGAACATTTGAAGAAGGCAACATGTGTGCACATAAGAAATCCAGTGTAAATAATGAAACAAAAACAATTTCAGTTTTTCAACAGCCGAAATATATATTTCGGTTGTTCAACAACCGAAATCTTTCAAATTTCGGTTTTCCAACAACTGAATGTTTGACCGTGAAAATCCAAGAACTACTGGAATTCGCAGTCAAAATTTTTGGTTGTTGAACAAACAAATTTGGAACAATTTTGGTTGTTCAACAACCGAAATTTTGATTTTGGTTCTTCAACAACCGAAATTTCCAGAATTTCGTTTGTTGAGCTACTGGAATTCGCAGTCAAGATTTCAGTTGTTGAACAACAGAATTTAGGAAAATTTCGGTTGTTCAACAACCGAAATTGTGATTTCAGTTTAGAACAACTGAAATTGTCCTGACTGCGAAATTCCAGTAGGTCCTTGGATTTTCGCAGTTAGTGTTTTGGTTGTTCAACAACATAAATTCTCAAAATTTCGGTTGTTCAACAGCTGAATCATGACTATGAAAACTTCGCAGTCAGGATAATTTCGGTTGTTGCAAAACTGAAATCACAATTTCGGTTGTTGAACAACAGAAATTGTCCCAAATTCGGTTGTTCAACAACCGAAATCCTGATTTCGGTATTTGAACAGCCGAAATTATGGCTATTTCGGTCGTTCAACAACCGAAACTTTTTTTTTCTCTTTTTTCTTTCATTGTTTTATCAAAATTATGCCTCCTTCAAATGTTCTGTAATGAGATTGGAATCAAAATAGTTTAAGGTTTGTAAACAATTTTACAAATATGTTACAGTAGGCCATTGGGATCAAAATAGTTTTATAATGAGATTTCAAATGTATTTTTGTTGTAAATTTTTAAGGTTGCCTCCTTCTAAATTTTTTACGGTGGGCCATGTTTAAGGTTGCCTTCTTCTACATTTTTTACAGTGGGCCATTTTAAGGTTGTCTCCTTCTACATTCTTTTACAATGAGGGCTATTGGAGAGGATCAACATATATATATATATATATATATATATATATATATATATATATATATATATATATATATATATATATATATATATATATATATATATATATATATATAACACGACCAAGTAGAAATAATTCCCAAAAAAATGGAGTCATTTACAACATCCTTTAGAAACAATGTAATGTATTCAATGACGATTACATTGTCCTTTCATAATATTGCAACGGTCAAAATGACCATTACATTGCCAAAAAAAATACAATTATGGATGTCGCCTTCTCTTCGGCTGATATTGCTTCTGTCTCGTGTTATGTCTTCTACACTCCTCCACTGCATGTTATGTGGATGTAGCCAAGTCTTCTTTAGCAGCCCTACTACTCTCACCCACTACATTATGTCCGCCCTCTTCTTGTACAGCTTCATCATTAACTTCACATTATAAGATTTCCATCTTGGTTTCTATATCTTCCATGTCGACTGGCACAAACTTAGACAGCATTTCAAACGCGTTGTTACCACGATTATATTCTTCAATGTATCATTTCTGTCTAAGTGTAAGTGCCTCTGTTAACATGGTTGTACTAGCCTAAACTGCACTAACCTGCAAAAATATTTTGTAGGTTAATAAACATACAAATTGATCTGAAAATACAAAACTAAAACAGTTTGAAAGCTAAAATATACAAACCAACTGATCCTCATAACCTTCAGGTCTCATTATGTATTGAGGTTCGCGTGCAGGAACCACCTCTTCTACTTCCTGATCACGAGGTTGCAAAATGTCAATAGGTGGGTTAGCGACATTGTGTATGATAGGATGGGACACTCGGTTGTGCCAAGCCTTGTACTCCTCTGAGGGTAACCTATTCATAGTATCGACTTCAATGTCTATCATCATGTGATCATGGCGAGACAACCAATGATGAATCTTGTCAGTATCTCGCTACCCACCATGTCTGTTGGACCTCTTACCAACAGACATAAGATTTCTTGGAATGTCCTATTTAGCTCCAAATTGGCGGCAAACATGATTTGGCATGTATGGCTCCGCAATATCATCAAAGATAAGTGTCGTTACGCGCATTACAATTTGGAATGCTTGATGTCTATCATCAGAAATTACCTTATCAGGCTTGAAGTACGGATTCCATATTACCTGTTATATGATGTGCAACAAACATATGGCAGTCAATCAATAAAAAAATTTACAAATACTATAATATAATTGAACGTATTGAATATCAAAGTACAAACTGACATCATTTGGTTGGAGGTTATTTAACTCTTGTCTAATGGGAGGCATCAAATTATGTGGATTGCCATAATAATTCTTAGGTGGCTCCCACCGTTTTGCCCTTAGCATATTTGGAGATATATTATGTCGTATGGGTCTCATATGCATAATATGCTCATAAAACCAGCACTGCATTTCATCAAGATATGAGAAGTTAAAAAAAAATTCTAAGTAGTCTAAAGTATTATGCTTATATCTATACAAAAATTGAATTTACCTGCATAAGAGTTGCAGAATCACTAAAATGTCTTCACTTCGTCACTTGAAAGTACATGTTTTTTCAAGCAAACGATATAGATATATGAGGGTTGCATTTCCCCATGCATATCTACTAACTTGCTCAATATCTTCAAAGAATTGTAAGTACCTAGTTGGGACTGTTGCAACTGATGCATCAGCGAAAATGGTAACGCTGATGAGGAAGAGTAGATAGGCTCGAGTATATCTGACTATTTCCTCAAGGGATGCATCAGGTAGCAATTCCCTAAAATTAGCCTTCAACCATGAATGCTTGATGGTTGTCAAGTTGCCTTTAGTGGAGAATATACTCAAATTGTCCTCTATGAATATGTGGAAGTCACTAATAAGATGGCATGTAATAGGCTCGTCATCCACAGCTAATAATAAAATATCGCACACATCAAATAAAGTTAGTGTCATCTCACCAATTTGAATGTTAAAGTAGAAGGAATTGGTCTTTGAGCACCACCTCTCTGCATTGGCAGCAACCAAAAGATGATCAATTCAACCTGGTCGAATGATAGACAGAGCACCCAACCCAAACGCACTCACCATAACCACTTGCTCTTCGGTTAGATACCAATCGTTCAATTGAAATGTTTTCTCATCGATTCTAATTTCTTGTTTTTCCTAAAATAAAACAAATATGATACATACGAGTCACATTATATATACATATGTACTTCCCATATGCAATTAAAACAAACTACAATTTATTAAAAAATAACAAACTTATGGAAATAGTTGATGAATATATTCATATAACTTTCCTTCCCATATGTAATATGATGAATGCTCTGGATGAAGCTGTAGCAAGCTAGGTTCCTGATGACCTCCTGGGTATACCCCCTCTGGATAGACACGACTCATATTGACTAAAATCGAGACAACAATAACTCATCATGCAAATTAAAATTGCATCATGCATTTTCATGTACAATACTACTCTAAGACAAGAATGCAAGAATAAATCTACATATCGAACTATAAATGGAGTTACTAACACATCTGCAACTCTTATATAATCTATATATCAATAAATCATATATCACTAAGAATGGAATGGACTCTTATGTAATCCATATATCAGTAAATCATATAGCAATAACAATGAAATGGGCATGAAGTATAGACAGCAAAAATTTTGTTCTTATATGATAACCAAGACAATGGACCTATTCATCTCTGTACCTAGTAAAAATTTATGCTATAAGAAATTTTGAATTACAAAACCCACACCCATTCATTATAACTCCACTTCATACAACTAAAAGATTGGTTAAAAGGGGAAGAAATAAAAACAACTAATGTTTTTTGCTTTTAATTATAACTCGAATGTTACTTATAACAAAATACAAATAAGAACATACAACAACACAGAGAAACATATAAAAATTTGTATTAAGCTACTAAATTTGAAATTACAAGTCCAACATAGCATAAGTCATACATTTTCAATTATAACAGAGGGTGCTACATTAAGCAATATATTTCAAATTACAGATGGATTCATTTACATACAGTCACAAAACACAAACTCATTCAACTAATAAAACCCCCAAATTTGATATCGAGTTCTAATAAGACCCCCAAATTTGAAGTTCTCAATAACCCCAAATTTTTAAATTCTTAAACAATAAATAATAAACAAACATAACTCAATAATAGTTATAGATTTCAATTTATAGATGGATTCATTTACATACAGTCACAAAACACCAACCCATTCAACTACTGAATAACGCAATCCCCAAAATGAAAAATGATACAAACAACATCAAAAAACTTAAAAAAAGTAATTGTTTAAGTAATTGTTTTTAACAACATCCAGAAACTCAATAACCCCAAATTTGCATATTTCTTAAGTAACTGTTTTTAACACCCTCCATTCCCAACATTAATATGGGATCGAGGACTTAGGCATTATATTATCATATTGGATTTGTTGAAACACTTCTAATGACAACATAATGTCAAAGAGAATTTCAACGACACGATTGTTGTTTACATTGATACTTGGGTATGTAAATTTCAAAAAATTTAAACGTATTGTTCAACGGAATTAACTCCCAAATTACAATACTATGCATAAGTGTCAGAAACCTCAAATCTTAATCACAGCGGATTGTGATCCTATTTAGTAAAGAATCTGTTTTGTTCATATGTGAAACGTGCTTCCTAAAAATTTAGACATCCCTTTAGTTTATCATGTACGGACCTCGTTCCCCTACCACAAATCTTTGAGCCTACCTTGTTCCACCCTTCCACTTTTGCTCCTGAAGCTCGTTATCGCTCCCATTCCCTGTAACTATAATCAGCAATACACAGACCTCTGCTTCATTGGAGTCGCAGATCGCAATGGTGCCGGACTAAATTTTGTGCATGCAACCCCACCCTGGCCAATCTCAAGTTTCCTTTAACGCTTTCTTCAAAGTTAAGTTTTGATGTATACTGTTCTCGAAACCTCATACATGTTATTGACTAAGTCGTTGAAGGAATGACCTGAAAAATCCTTTCCCACATGCCATATAATTTTGCTAGAGGGAAACTTACAATTTTACATATCGGACCCTCCCCTGAAGTAAATGTCTTTCAAAGCCTACAAGTCATCTCAATTTTCTCATATTCCCTACAACAATGCCCTCCGTTCATCTTTTCTTGAAGTCGTTTGTTTTTTATCTTGAATCTTGACCAAGTCCCAAGCCCATCTAGATGTCTTTTTACCTATTTCTTTCTCTCCTCGCTCTTTCTCTATGTTCTCTCCCTTATTCCCCCTCTCCCCCCTTCTTTCCTCCTCTTTTCCCTTTTTATTTCTTCCTTGTGCGGTAGATGTTGTGTGAGCCTTTTTTGTATCCAGAAAAAGCTAAGAAAGGTGAGTATTTGGAGCTATATCCTTGTTTCTGGTTCAGAGGCTGAAGAAACAAAAGGAAGAGAAGAAAATCTTTCTATCAAGTGAACCTGGGTAGGTTTTGGGAAAAGAAGAAAAACAGGAAGAGAAAAAGTGAGGAGAGAAAAAAGATGGCAAAAAAGAAGTGGTAGAAAAACAAGAAGAGGCTGCTGTTTTTTGTTGCTTTAATCATAATTCCTTCTCCTTTTTCTGTCTTGCCCTGTTTTCTTTGCTTAGCAAACATAGCTCTACAATGATCATTGCTTTGTAGGGCATGGGAATTTAATCGTAACCCATATCTAAAGATTTTACTGAAAGTAGTGAATATTGTGTAGAGCTGAGATAGCATCTATAGAATAGTAGAGGGTTTGAGAGTCAAGGTTAAAGGCATTACTCATATTAGGCATGAATAGTTCTAGAGAAGTTTCTTCCAAATTCTGATAACAAAAATTATTTCATAGAGGCAATGGGGTTCCCTGTTCCAATTTTGGAAAACCGGTTGAAGATTTCAATAATGATATGCTTTTGTTAAGCTTACAAAAGGGATGGAGCCTAAAGAAACTGAAAATGAAGAGAGATGAACCTATCAGGAAGACTGAGGAGAAGGAACTGATTTTTTAAGTAGGAACCATGAAATCTCTAGTTTGAGGGAGAAGAAGATACTACTGGTGCTAGCATTTTCTGTGTAGTTTCACAGGAGATGGATATTTTGCAGAGAGGGAAATACAAATACTTTCAAAGAACTGAAGGAAGAAGAATGGGTTCAAAATGAAATTTATGTTATTAATTATTGAACTAGAGTAGACTTGTGAGCAGTATCAGCGCAGTTGATTCCCATGCAGAGATGCCAAATTCTACAAAAACCTCAGAAAATTCAAATTTGGGAGATGAAAAGCAGCCCTTAACCATGAAATTTGGTGAATTTTTAAAACCCTATTGGAACCAACGAAAGGGTTTTTCAAAGTCCAATAAAAATCGATTTTGTGGAAAATTGTACCGAGCGGCTCCGTTTTAGGGTAAATGAAAAAAATTGAGTGGCTCCGTTTTAGCATTTTCTGTGTAGTTTCACAGGAGATGGATATTTTGCAAAGAGGGAAACACAAATCCTTTCAAAGAACTAAAGGAAGAAGAATGGGTCCAATATGAAATTTATGATATTAATTATTGAACTAGAGTAGACTTGTGAGCAGTATCAGCGCCGTCGACTCCCATACACAGATGCCAAATTCTATAAAAACCTCAGAAAATTCAAATTTGGGAGATGAAAAGCGGCCCTTAACCTTAAAATTTTGCAAATTTCTAAAACCCTATTGGAATCAAACTAAAGGGCATTTTTTAGTCAAATAAAAATCGATTTTGTGGAAAATTGTACTGAGCGGCTCCGTTTTAGGGTAAATAAAAAATTGAGGCTGCTTGTAGGGCTTTAAAATTGGAGTTGGTTTTTGAGACCTTAGTTTCGGAGAGGGTTTGCTATGAGAAGTTTTTATTTATTCACCACTATCAATGAACAAATATGTGGTTATTCAAAGTTGTATTCGTCCCCTTTTAGGGCCACCCTTGTTTTAAGCAGAGTTATTCATCTCTAGTTATGCGTAGTATACAGTCTCACATGAATAGGTTAGGGAAAACCGAGCATCGAAGATCTATTTGCCCCCTTAACTTGATGGATATGTGATTAAGCACTATTCATCCAAGGAGATAGTTAGGGTTGAAAAAATTTATTAGCTTTTTTAATAAAGTTTCCTTCTCTATTATTTCGACGTCTCTCGTAGTTTTAATTTGAGCAGAATGGCGGACCAATATTCTTGTATCTGACCCGAATTAATTGGAAAATGGCTTTAAAGAAGATGACGATCATGTCTCTTAGTTTTAAATGCTTAACCTTGTACTGAATTTTTAGATATTTGTTTCTGAATTGCTAACATTTTTCACAAATATTCATATGTATTTTTTTTTTTGTGTGTGCGCATGTGCGTTTGTGTGTGCATGTTTGTTTGCATATGTGTGCGTGTCAATATGTAAATCCACACACTTCATATAAATTGATGATGCATGTTCAAGATTACTTGTGCAACCTGATTTCTCCCTCTCGGATGTATTCATTTTCTTTGTTGGATTAAATCATGGTTTCCATGTACCTTGAGTTTGCACAGTGCTTCTTTATTGTTATCTATTTTTTTCCCACTCTATTAATAATGGATAGACCTTGTTTTATTTGATGCTTTCTAATTCTAGGCATTAATGTGGAGAAGAATGTTATTGTGACCATTTCCTCTGATAAAGGTCTTTGTGGTGGTATCAACTCTACTGCTGTCAAGATCAGCAAGGGTTTCCGCAAATTGAATTCTGGTAAGATTTGGAACATCTCTTCTTAGAAGTAGAGATGAAGTGTTGGTTAAATTTGTTAATGAATAAATTGGAAGAGGTGCATTCAAGGCGGTTTAATGAATTGTTAGAAATTTTTGAATAAAGTAAATCTCCCCAGGAATTTTCTTGTGAAGTAATTGTAGGCTACTGTTTGATGTCAATATCAGCTTGATTTGTGGATTAAGAATTTGGTACTTTCAACAACTTAAAGTTGGTTCTATGGACATTTATTTCTCGAAACAACTCTGACATGACGTGTGTCAACACCAAATTATGCACCTGTTTTCTATTAATGGTTGGCCTAACAATCCATGAAATAGATAAGATGATCAGAACCAGTCATTGATGGTTAGAACTTAGGTTTGAAAATTCTGTGTTTCGGATCGAGAATCGTTGATGGCAATCTAGATCCCTCCATATATCGGGAACCAGTTGGATTCCTTTGAACTTGTCAGATATTTGACAAAACTGACCGGTTTTGGTCCAAACCGATTGGAATGAGGAAACTTGGTTAATGTATTTTTTGAATTTTTTTCCAGTGCATATTTAAAATTTTGTTTTAAAACGAGGGACAACAGCCCACATTTTTAATCTCAATTAGAGTTTATCTTTATGTGGGTCCTACCTCATGCATTAATGAGTGACTACTCATCGTAGCCCCACCTTTTAACTCACGCGTGCAATTGAGGATCGAGTTTGGCCTTTTATGAAGGGTTTGCATACTCTAAATTTTTATGGGGGACAAATCTTCATTCTCACCACGATGGGGTGACTAAATGGGGCATCTACGAGTGTTTAATAGGGTGGGTAGAGGAATAAATTTTTAAGTAAACATACAAGTGTTTAAATACAGTGGGTAGAAGAATAAATTTTGAGGTAAATAATGAAACACAGTAAGTTTGTCAAAAAATATTTTTGAGGTCAATAACATTCATTTAAGCATAAATTTATTTTTTTTTTTATCTTCATTAAAACATGATTACAAATTCATATTTGAGCCATAAGCAAACTGTATTTTTTATTAATTTATTATATTAAAATTTATAATGTATTATTTTTATTATAGTTGTACATAAGTTTTTTTAAAAAAAATTAGATGATATTATAAGACAAAGTTTAAATTTACCTCTAATTTGTATAGTAAAATAATTATAAAATATAATAATTGCAATTTTAGTATGTAGTCTTATAGTTGGTTAGGTCGTGATAATATATGAAAGTGTTTTTTAGTATTTTTTTGAAGCATGTTTAATTCAATATCATAATATTATATTATAATTAATTATTATATAAACATCCAAACAGGGGAACATTGTCTTAATATTCACTTATTTTTGTAAAATATTGAAGATACATAATATAACAACCCAAACGTTTTTCGAAAGAAATAAAAACACTATTTTTAGGGATTTTTTTAAGCCAAAACTAGCTGATTCTCCAGTCCGGGTTGTTGATCCGACATGGTTTTAAAGTGACCGATCCGGGTCACCAATCCATCGTTTAAACTTTGTTTTGAACTATGTCTATCCTATATTTACGTGAGAACGGCTACTTTGTGCATAACCCAAAGGTTAGGACTGTTTCCAACCCACCCCGCTTGAGACCTTGCTTAGGCGGGACCAGCATTGGATACGGCCCATTTTTTTAATTATATTTTTTTGGGGTGGGAGTTAGGGTGTATTTGATTTTAAGACTTATGTTCTATCCTAAGGGAAAAAGGTCACCTTTTGTGCAAGGGGAACCTTTTTTATCTTTAGGGGGGGTATTGAAATTTATAGGGAATATTTGTTCACTTGATATCAGCAAGTGGAACCTTTTCCCTTTAATTCCTTTTTTTTTGAAGAATGTTCACTTTATATATAAAAGAAAGTAATGAGTTACAGTAGAAAATAAAAGATGGCATCCCACAAATTGGATGCTCAGTACACAAAAGTAGTTACAAAGAAAGAAAAGGGGGAAGAGACAACAGAGAAAAGAAAGAAAAGGAAGGGAGAAAATGGTGGCTTCATAACATAGCCAAAAAAGAGAAAATTAAAAACAAATTCTTCAGAGTGCTAGAGTATTGTCATGGTGTGCTTTTGAGTCTTCTGACGTTGCTACTGAGGGCGAGCTAGGGCCAAAAGAGTGAAGGCTAAAGAGGAGAGAGACGTAGCATTGAGGATGAGAGAGAAATGAAATAGGGTTAGAAATAAAGGGAGAACATCATAGAGGAATAATTGAGAGAGAGATGAATGTAAAGGAGCATCAGGGAAAGATGATGACTATCAACATGTGACTAAAATATCCAAAAGAAACTTTTACGTTGTCAACTTCCTTATGTAATTTTCTAAAGAGATAGGACAGAGAGAGGGGACAAGAATGACGAATGAAGAGAGAGGATTAGAGAGAAATCAGTCTTCAAAACTGAGCCTGATAAGAAAAGAAGCTTTGATATGTGAGTTGAATTTGAAGATATCATTCTGATAGAGCTTCAATATCCTTAGTGGGCTTGCTGCAAGAGGTAATAATGTTGTTGGGGGTTAGGGGTTGGTGGGGGGGGTGTGGTGTGGAGGTAGGTATAGAGGGCTTTGTAGAGAGAAATAAAATTCCTCAAAGAAGGGTTTTGAAAACCAGAAAGAAAAGATAAAACAGAGTGGCAGGGTATGAAAACAACAAGAGCTACTATGTAGATATCAATTTCCTCAATTGTCAATATATATAATTTTTTTCCCTCTTTCTTTTCTTCTTTTTCTTTTTCAGTCTTTTCTTCCTTTGTTTTCTTTTCTTCTTACTTTTTTATTTCTTTGATATTTTTGCTATAGACATAAGGAATGAGAGAGGGACAAGAGGTAGAGGTAGGTAGACAGATAAGGGAGCTGGGGTTGAGAAGGGCGTAAGGGATATAAATAGAGAAAAAAAAGTTGGAAAAGGGGTACAAAGAGAGAGAGATAGAGAGAGAGAGAGAGAGATGATAAGATAGAAAGAGGGGGATTGAAAATTTCGGGTGTACCTGGACACAGAAAGCAGAGTGAGCTCAAAGGTTGGTGTTAAGAGAAAATGAGGGTGGGGAAGTGTTGCAGGCTTAATCCTTGGTAAGGCAATCAACAGCTTCATTGCCCCTCAAAGAATGTGGTTGAAGTGGTACCTCGCTGCAGATTAGGTGGATGTAATCGAAAGTGGAATTTAGTCGCCACGGTAGTATAGCGAGGTTGGATGCCCAGCTGATCAAATTGGTGGAGTCACTTTCGACTTGAATTTCTGAGTACAAAGAGTTGTAAAGGATCATCTTCTTGAGACCTTACAACAAGACCAGCGCCACAATGTTTGTGGAGTCAGAATCACTCAGTGGCCCAGAAAAGGAGAGGAAAATGCCATTGGAATTGGCAAAGAGTGCCTCCATATCCAGAAGGGCTAGGATTGCCGAAGGAAGCACCATCCGTGGTTAGTTTTAGGGTAGCCTATGGGGGGCGACACCAAGAGGCTCTAATGGTGGTGGAAGGGGACTGAGATAACAACAAGTTTTTCCAATTATCTCTGAGATAAGAGACGGGAGTACAGGAAAAAGAGGGCATAGAGGAAGCCTTGAAAGAGATGAGGGATTCATAAATGGATTGGGGGATTTGGCCACCTCGAAAAAAATCCTCGCCTTTCTCTCTAGCCATATGGACCAAAAGAGGGCAGCAATTGCAATGCGCCAAAGCTTAATACCATTGGAAGGATAAGGAGGGGAAGTAGAGACCAGAAGAAATCCTGGGACCGACTGAGGTGTGACTTTTAAAATGATGAAGGATTTTGGACCATCGAACAGGGATGAAGGGGCCATAAATAAAAGGATGTGGGGTATTTTCCTCCTCCTAGAGGTAAAGGATGCATCTATTGGAAAGAGAAATGCCTCTTGGTCAAGAGTTAGAACTCTGCCATGGCAAAAGGTCCACAGAAGGGCCTGGACCTTATGAGGTATGGGGAAGGACCACATTTTGTTACGAAGGGGAGATGAGTTCATAGGGGGGAAGGAGAGAACCATACAAGGAGACTGTAAAAATACATGAGGGGTTGGGGAACCAAATAAGGGAATCTTCTCTGAGGGAAAACAAGGTTTAGAAGATGAAGAAAGAGCTGAGAGTAGGCCATACAGAAACTTAGAGGTTTCTTCTGAATAAAGGGGTCTAGGATAGAGAAGTTCCTATGTGATCGACATAGTGGGCGATGAGCGCATATTGTTAGCAGCAAGAAGGAAAAGAGGGAAGAGTAAATCAAGAGTTTGATCACCTAGCCAGAGTTCTTTTTAGTATCTAATCCTAAGATCATTGCTTAGTTTGAATCTAGAGAAGCTCTTGAAAGCATATTTGACTGAATAGACGGATCTTCAAGCCCTAGAGGCTCAGAACAATGGGAAGCGGGGAAGCCACCCATTCTCTTCGATTCCATATCTAGCATGGATGATGGATTTCCACAAAAGAGGATGAGGGGAGGCATATTTTCACCACCATTTCCCTAAAAGGGAAAGGTTCATAGTCCTAAGTCTCTAAAACCTAAGACCACCAATTTGTTTTGAAGTGCAAATGATTTCTGAAGAAACCAAATGGAATTTATGATCCCTAGAAGTTCCACTCCAAAGGAAATCTCTCATGAGCTTCTCTAGCCAATTAGCAACCAAAACTGGAATAGTGAAAAGGGACATTTGGAACACAGAATTGTAGGCCAAAGTGCCATTGATGGGAGTAATTCTACCCCCAATAGAGAGGAACCTACCCTTTCAATTTGCAAATTTCCATAAGAATCTTTTGATAATAGTATACCACAGGTGTTTGCTAGGCTGTCTTAAACATAGCAGAAGACCCAATTTGGTAGAGGGGAAGGATTCAATAGCACACCCATGAGGGTCGCAGCCTCAGAGTCACTGACCCTAACACCTAACAATTTGGTCTTGATCATATTGACCTTCATCGCAGTGGCAAGCTGAAAACATCTAAGGAAACACCAGAGATTATTCAGCTGGGTGGGCTCGATATTGCAAAAGATGAGTGTCATCTGCATAAAGTAAGTGAGAAAGAATGGGACCTGAAGGAGAAGTGAGGAAGCCCCTAAGAATGCCCTATTCATATATCCTAGAGAGGGATCTAGTAAAGAGTTCCCCAATGGGGGTAAACAAAAAAGCCGAGAGGAGGTCTCCCTGCCTGAGACCACGAGAGTCAGAGAAGAAGCTCATAGGGGAGCCATTGATAAGGACAGAAAATTGGGGGCTGGAAATTCAAGCCTTGATTTAGGATCTCCACTTGATTTCAAACCCCTTATGCGACTGAATTTCATCTTAGGTACACCAATCAACACGATCGTAGGATTTTTCCCAATCAAGGTTGATAACTAACCATTTTTCCCTAGTGCCCCATTGAGGATTTGTCTATTAGCCACAAAGCTGATTGGGAAGGGAAATAATAGAGTGTAACACCTTTTGAAGGCAAGAAGCCAGGACCTTAGCAAGAACTTTGTAAGAGGAATTAAGAAGGCTAATAAGTTTGAAATCTCCGAGTATTTCAGCCCCGTCAATCTTAGGGATAAGGGCGATAAATGTACAAGTAAGGGCGGAGTTCAAACAACCTCTATGGAAGAAATCCGAGAAGAAAGCAAGAATGTTGGGTTTTAGGGTATCCCAAAAATCTTGAAATATGGTAACTGGAAAACTGCCAAACCAGTGGCTTTATCCTGACCAAGATCCAAAATGGCCTTATGGATCTCCTCAGAGAAAGGAAATGGCATCCTTACTAGGAAAGGAAAGGAAAGGGATACTACCTGGAGAAGGCTTAGGAGAGGATGGCAGGGAGAAGAGGTTTTTTAAAGTGTTTGACTGTAAGCCTATTGACCAGGTCAGGTTGGAGAAGATACAATTTCCTACACTAAGTTGAGTAATATTGTTTCCTCTCCTCCTGGCGCTAGCAATTTTAAGGAAAAAGGTTGTATCTTGGTCCCCGACCTTGAGCCATTTAATTCTAGACCTTTGAAACCAAAACGTCTCTTCTTGCTTACAAAGAAGAAACATATTTTCCCTAGTTAACACCTTGTCTAGAAGCTCCTGTGGAGAGAGATGTCTCGATTCTTCCAGAACATTGAGGAATTGGATCAAGGTCGATTGGGCTAGAATGAGGTCCATAAAATTGCCTGGAACGGATCAACTTCACTGTTTAATTGAGGCCTTCAAAAGTTTGAGTTTTTTGATGGTCAAAACCCTACCCACCCAAAAACATTAAAGGATGACCCCCAGTTCCTAAAGAGCTGGGGAAAGGCCGGTTCTTCTAACCAAATAATTTCAAATCTAAAAGTTTTATTAACATGAGCGATAGGGCTAGTATCAAGGATAATTGGTTTGTGGTTAGAGGTAATCTTAAGGAGGGCAAAAGAATGAGAACTTTAGAATTTGGTTTCCCAGGAATTAAAGATCATAAATCTTTATCGATTTTGGTCAAGATTGGTATGGCAGCATGGTTGGACTAGGTGTAAGCAGCCGGTACGGCAGCATGGTTGGACTAGGTGTAAGCAGCCCCATAAAGTGGAATGTCCAGCAAGAGGATACTGTCAATAAAATCTGAGAATGCTCTCATGGAGGCAGTGATGCTACTACTTGAGCTCTTCTCATGAACCCATCTAATGATATTAAAAATCACTCTCCAGGGGCTAGGGGACATCAGAGGTGGTCATTTCAGATAGGAGCTCAGGCCCAAAATCATGTCTAGCCGTCGGGCAATTGGGATCGTAGATAGTGGAGGCTTTAAGCAGAATATTGTCAAAGACTCTTTGAAAAAAAACATCAACCGAAAATCTACAAATGGAGGATTGGAGCAGAGTTGGGTTCCAAAGCACCCAAACTCCTCAAAACGCCCCCTAAAAATCTTTAGCGACCCAATTGCAGGGGTGTCCTACCCCAAATGTCCCTAATAAGAGGTAAATCTGGAGCAGGGAGCTTAGTTTCAACCAAACCAAGGATAAGAGGGAAATGGGAAGAGACTAAAGAGCGCATGGCTCTTGCTTGGTATGGCTACCAAGGCCTCTAATATTCCCACACCTAATCTTCATCGGGGGGAATTAGGATGGCGGTATGGGTTCCTCCTAGACCCATGCATTTTAGGGCTAGAGGGTAGGGAAGCCACAAGGGGAAAAAACTCGGAAGATGATGCAGACAAGCTATAGTTAATATTGGAAAACAAATTTGCTAACTCTCTACAACCTTTGGGATTGATGGAGGGAGCACTTACCTGAGCGACACCGGCATTTACTTGTGGGAGTCAATGATATCAGCTATGTTCCTGTCGAACAGTAACCCCAACGATTGAACCGTGGATATTTTTCCCCTTCATTTTACCATTTGAATATTATACTTTTTTCTTTGTAACATGTTGAAAACCTAGTTCAATTCTTTATATTGTTGCAATACAAATGGTCATTCTCATGCATGTAAATGCACTAATTACAGTCACATGGATAGTCTCCCAGATTGTACTTAGCATATGACTCTAACTTCACACGTGGCACATTTAACATATCAATTTCTTTTTGGCTTTTAAGGATACTGATGATGCATTTTTTTTTTTTTTTGTATTTATGGTAATCTGGAAATCAATTTTTTTTGTTGTCGGGCCCAGATAAGGAAATAAAACATGTCGTTGCGGGGGAAAAGGCAAAGGCTCAATTAGTGCGTGACTCCAAGAACGACATAGAGATTCATTATACACAGGTCATATAATTATTATTGCTTCGCATTTCTCAGAGTTATTCGTTAAAGGTGTCCATGACACTTTCTTTTCTCTATGGGCAATCAAGTGTTCCATTTTTCATGAAAACCTCTCTCACTCTCTCTCTCTCCTTTTTTTTTTTCAGAAAATAAAAAATTGAAATTAATAAAGAAAACGCTTTCCTTGCGGATGACATTTACAGCCAAGTATGTCAAAGGAAAAAGATAAAAAAAGAGAAACAAACAGTGAAATACTATTTTGGAAGTGGAATTTCGCTTGGGAAAATATTTCGACACATTTTCGAGAGGAATAAAAGTGAAAAAAAATGCAATCTAGCTTTATCTTAGAATGTAGCTTATTGGTATCATCCGTGGTGGTGAACTTCATGGTGTTATTTGCCCAACAGAACTAAGATGATTAAGTTTGTGTGCTTGATCTTTCAGTGTTTATGAGTGGATGTCAAGACTGTTCATACAATCATCCATGGATAAGACTGGATATTGTGGATAGCGCAATCTCGAGAATAGATTCCATTGAATTTGTGTTTCATCTCTTTTTGGTGCCTGATAAGGTCCTTTTATTCAATAGTACTTGGTGTTTGATTTTGGAAACTGCTTCTTGAAGTCTCTTGTGATGTGACACTTTGGATGAAATAGTTTGGATTTTTCACGGCAGTGAAAATTTGGAAATCCTGGAACCTTTTGGCAATGGTAATGGTAAATTCTTAAGACATGATAATTTTATCATTTTACAACATTTAAATATCACTAGTAAATTTATGTCTTAACAAATGCGAGAAATAGGCCTCTTTGCAGATGTGGTACTTTTCGTTGATATGATAAAGGGCAATTGAGCTCAATTTCTGCCTTAGCTGGGTAGCTTATGTAATATATTTACATTTATCGATTGGTCCCTTCCAACATTTCATCATTGGTTTGTAAAATTGAGATTTTTGGACTTTAGTTTGGCATTGTTGGCTTTGGACGGGATAAGCAGCCCCTTTGCCCAGTGCATCTCTTCCATAATTTCTTTTGGGAATTTGGTACAACTAAAAAAGAGCAAAGGACATGTTGCTAACTTGATACTGTGGGGTTGTTCTCGATTGGAAAAAAGAAGATGATTGCGGGACCCCTTGGGTTGACCTGAAATCAACTTTTAAGTCACTCATTATCCTTTTGGTTCAAATTCTAGGTTTTCTTAGTGAAAACGATATCACTTGCTTCCCTAGAAATAGCGCAAAATAACCAAGAGTTGTTGTTACAATTAACAGTTTCAAACAAAAAAAAAAAAAAAAAAACAAGATTTGTTGAAGACTTATCAATTATGGCAATTCTTCTATTGGAAACCAAAACCCTAAACAAACATCGAAGAGTTATGGGTGATTACCAGGGCACATTTGGTAATTGGAAGCTGGGGAATCCCTAAAACATGGAAGTTTGACTTCCCTAGAAGCTGAAAAATGTTGACAATTGGAAGTTTTGGAATACTTGTTTGATATCCTGTCTAGAAGTTCTTGAATGTAGAGATTAAGCTTTACAGTGAATTAGGAGAGAGAGAGAGAGAGAGAGGGGAGGGGGAGGGAGGGAGGTAAGTAGGTTAGAGATAGAGTGAAGGCACACAGTTGTAGAGAGAGGGCACGAGATAGAGAGAAGGCCCACAGTTTTAGAGAGAGGGCATATTTAGATAAAGGAGTTAGCGACAGAGGGCATAGTTAGAGAGACAAAAAGAGGGGTTTCAGAAAAAACTGTTAGAAAGGAGTGAGAGAGATAAAGGACAATTATGAGAGAGAATGGCATTAGAGAGACAAAAGGCACATTAGAGATAGGACATAGAGAGAGACAGGACACAGTTAGAAGAGGAAGGAGTTAGAGAGAGAAGGCACTGTTAGAGAGAGGGGTTAGGGAGAGAAAGGGCATGGTTAGAGAGAGGGGTTAGGGAGAGAAAGGGCATGGTTAGAGAGAAAATGGATCTAGAGAGGCTTTGAGAGGAGGGAAATGGCATGGTTAGAGAGAGAGAGTACATTTAGATAGAGAGGAGTTAGAGAGAGAAACCACACATTTAGAGAGAAAGGAGTCATGGGCATGTTTTGGGAGAGGAGTCGGAGTACAAAATGGATCTAGAGAGGCTTTGAGAGGAGGGAAATGGCATGGTTAGAGAGAGAGAGTACATTTAGATAGAGAGGAGTTAGAGAGAGAAACCACACATTTAGAGAGAAAGGAGTCATGGGCATGTTTTGGGAGAGGAGTCGGAGTACATTTAGAGAGAGTTAGAGAAAAATGACACGGTTAGAGAGAATTTAGATGAGGAGCATGGTTTATGGAGAGATGAGTTAGAGGGAGGGAGTTAGAGAGGACATGGGAAACCAAAAAAAAAAAGTAAAAAAGGCGAGAAACTAACTCCCTGACAAACACGATCAGCGAACTTCCATGAGGGGATAATGGAAGCTACAGGTTATCATTTTTGAGAACCTAGAACTTCCGAAAGCCAGTTCCCTTTAGCACTTCTTGTTAACAAATGAGGAAGTGCTACGGTATGTGTCCCCAAGGACTACTTGTAATGTAGGAGGCAAACAAGGAATCTCCTCCAAACAAGCTGGAAAGTCTTGTTTTCCATGATTTGTAACTTCTGCTGAGTCCTCCCCAAGTTGAGGGAACAATGATTAGAGCTAGCCACCCCTCCTGTCTAAATTCTAAAGAGCCCAAGAGCCAATCATCTTAGAAAATTGATGGTCTACGTCCCACTTTACAATCGCATTTCCTATTTTCGTAGACGACCACTTTCATGCATGCAATACACGCAAAATGAATGATTTATACTTCATGGTGTTCAGCTATTATCATTGACCAACATTCTTTTTTTTTTTAATTTCATATGTTTATATATCTAGTTGATTTTAACCAGTTTTGGAGTTTAAAATTTTATAATTAGAAATGAAAATAGATTTTAAGAAATCCTAAAGAATTTTACGCCTAATTTATATGTTATGATGAAATTTGAAGGTGCGCCTTAATTTGATTGTTTAACGTTGCAGCCTTATAGAAACCACACATTTCTTTTAAATAACAAAAATCTTAAATGATGGAGACCTAGAAGGTAAGTACATTTTTAGGAATGAATTCAAAGCATAGATAGTTAGGGTATGTAATATTTTGAGTTTCATTCATGCCATATGGGATACCTTCCTTGCTAATCTATCCGAAAAACGAACTGAGATAGAGATGGTAGATATTTCTACTATGATTGAGTTTTTAACAAAAGGGATAAGATTTATACTGTGATCCAACTTTTAGGAATCAATGTTTTCTACCAAGGTTTGAAAAAATGGCGAACCTGACTAGAATTGTTGGGGGTCAGTCCCGCTTCTCCAAAATATTGGGAACCGATTGATTGGGAACCGGGATGTCTATTCACTAACAGAACCGACTAATTCTATCAGAGAACTGATCCCATTTTTATTTTTAATATTTTCAAATTTTTATTTTCTAATCATTTTAAATTTTTATGAGCCAGTTCACTTAGTCGGATCGCAAATTCAGACTGGTTGTCTGGATGGCCGATCTAGGTCACATATCTATATTTTTAACCCTTATTTTCTACTGAGAGCGCAAACTTTTTAAAAGACAAATTTGCCCTCGCTAGAGGTTAAATGGCTTCTTCCAATTGTGTAGGGTACGGATTAACCAAAGAAATTGTAGGGAAACATAGAGATGCATAATTATATGTGGAAGGAGATGCAAGATCAGCTTTGATTTCCATGATTCAAGCTCTCCATCATGCCAAGACTGGCAAAGACGTCGTATCCCATACTCCAGTATAGTACACCGCACCCCCCTGTGCCTTATTGTTTATATTCAAGTCCAATAAGCATCTAAAGCACACAATAGAGAGAGAGATGCGTGTATACTTTGTTTCCTTGGGAGCAAAGTTTATTTCTACTCCATGGGTCTAAAGAGTTACTAGGGAGTAGTTTTTCAATCTGAAATTTTGAGAAGCACTTAAAAATTACTTAGTGATTATTTCAAATACAAAAATTAAAATGTGTTTTTCTAACACTTAGATCTCATCCCAAAAAATAGGATGGTCTCTATTCAATTTTGAGACATTATTTATTTTTTAGTGATAGAGAGTGCAAACAGAATTTAAAAAAAAAAAAAAAAATTGAGATTAATCCATAGATTGAAGATGTTACAGTCAAAACCTTAGGTTCCTAAAATTAATCCTAGGTGAGGATTTACCCAAGGGAGTAAGTGTGCATTTTACTCCCGAAGGAGTAGAATATCTTTTGGAAAAAAAAAGAACTCCATTTACCTGTATTGCAGATATATCCATGGTTGAATAATTGTGCCTAAGCACACATTGTAGAGAGAGAAAGAGAGATAGAGAGAGAGAGAGAGAGTATATACATTTGCTTAATGTTAAGATCTTAAGTTAAGGCCTATATGGATTTTGGACAGGGGAGGGCGCACTTTGCTAGACCAAATTGGCACAGAGTCTATTGCAACTTGGCAGAACGCCATGCTGGAAACATCGTCATCTTAGAGAGAGAGAGAGAGAGAGCATAAAGTGGGAGGAATTTTTATGGGTGATGAAGAATAATATACCCGCGGAACTTTGT
Organism: Amborella trichopoda; assembly: GCF_054954075.1. NCBI lineage: Eukaryota > Viridiplantae > Streptophyta > Magnoliopsida > Amborellales > Amborellaceae > Amborella > Amborella trichopoda. The sequence continues at coordinate 34,904,059 of NC_142348.1, forward strand.
TGCAGGAGTATTCTGTTGTGGACCTCAAAGTTTGGCAAAAGAGCTAGAGAGGTTGTGCAAAAAGTTTACAAATAAAACCAGCACAATATTTGTTTTCCACAAAGAGAATTATTGAATTTTTGCTTCTCAAGAAAGTAAAAAACTAATAAATTTGTTTACGCAATTTTTGTTTTCGTTTTCTTTTCAGGGGTTACGAAAGCCCCTAATTTGTAACTGAGCTATTTGCTTTCAATAACTTCATTTTGTGAGTTGCATTTTGTTTATCAATGCATATCTAATTTGTACAATAATGACTTAATTTGACAAAATACTAATAAAAAACTAGCAATCCGATATTTTGGGCACTGAAAAAAAAAAATGCAGTTCGAAGTGTGTAACAAGGGGAGCAAAACTAGAATTAAAGAAAAACCAGGAAAAAAAAAGATCCATGCATAAAATTTCAAAAATTTAAAACCATGCGGTAATTCCACAAATTAATTCTGATCCATATACGTACATAGCACGATGAGATGTAAACTATAGTGCCAAAGGATTTCCGACTCCCTCAGGAGTACACTATCTATTTACGCCTCCAGGTGTGACATAGGGTAGGAATATCATTTAGATCTCAAATTTTGAGGATGTAATCTTTACACCCATGAACTAATCTCAATTTAAAAAATTCTGAAATAAACCTATAACAAAAATAATGTCTCAAGATTGAATAGAGACCGTCCAATTTTTGAAGAGCTAGATCTAAGTGTACAAAACTCAAAATTAAAATTTTTTATCTTGAAAATAATCATCTATTATATGTGGTTCCCAAAATTTTAGACTAAATTAATCTTTTTGAATAGGTTTTTCGTACGAGGGAGCATATGCATAGTATGCTCCCACGGGACTATAGATACATGCTCAACTAAAATAAGATAGTTATTTGGCTATCTTAGTACTACGCTGGAGGCCTTATATGTCAACATGGGTTAGTTGAACTAAGGGAATTAGCATGGTAGTTCGTAGTGATACATGCACGTAATAAATAACTTATCGGCTAAACATATATGTATTTCATTTTACTTAGGCGCGTATAAGGTGCTCACCTTATGCCTTACAAGTAAGGTGCACTTTTAAATTTTGCCAAAAGATGTAGTTCTATTGTTGGTAACTTTATCATGGTTTGAAAATTTATGTTCAATCCTAATAAAAAAGGTTAAATTTCATAAATATGCAGATTGAGCAAATCTACAAACACATGAAAATCTTGAAAATAGACAGCCTAGATAACTCGTTGTAATATTTTAGAATTTGAAATTCTTTTATTATTTATATTATAGATCTCGAGGTCAAGATGAACTACTAGAAGATTTTCCAACTTTCAAAAACTATTTTCTATTGGAGTTTAGGTGCATCTAACTTCTATCGTATAAGGTTGCAACCTTAAAGATTTTACCAATTGTTGCCACTAGCAAGGTCTTGGGCCCATCCGGCTGGGCCTAGCCCAACAAAAATAAATAAAAGTTTAACAATAAATAAAAATACAAGATCGGACTGGTCCTGTCATGGCCTAGGCTTAGGCCTAGCCTAGCCCCAGCCTAGCCCCGTCCGGACTTGGCATAGCCCTCAAGTTGAATTTTGTAGCCCAGACCCTAATTTTTCAGGGCCCGCCCACCCTCTCATTGCTAGCCTTACATACAACCTAAGGATGCAGTTTTAGTGAGTGAGCAAACTCATCTATTTTGGTGAGTATTTATGTGGCGTCGAACGTCTATCTTTGAGATGAAATGCCAAAAAATGATGCCTTCACTAAAAGTCAAAATGTGGTAGAAAAATTCAAAAATAATAGTCCCCGACTGTGGAAAAGTGGGGACCACTTTTATTTTTTAGCCTGGGTGAATCTTTGAGGGGCTCGTCCGTGCTTCCATTGCTTTTCGGGTGTATTTGGTACCCAAATGTTGTTGTTGCTACCATGGCCTCTGTTATTTGTAAGCGGGGTACGGTGCACCGAAAATACATGCAAACATACCACGACACGCAAAGATGGGAACTCAATCTCAAGTGACAAACCGCCTTGCAACTGTAGATTAGAGAAAAAGAGGGTGGCATCAGTTGCACCCCTTGTGGCGGTTCTATAAGCTTACAAAACCTCATGTCATTTTTTATGCCAGTCGCTTTTGGCAGACTACCTTATTTAAGGCACTACACAAGGTCTTGTTGAAAGCCTCGGCTTGCGCATTGGCGTGAGGATAGTATACAATATACTATTTCCATGGCAAGTAAAACTCCTGATGTGACTTGGAGATGTCCTTACTTTTTGGAAGGAGGAATTGTTGTCTGAGTTTATAACATCAAGGATCCTGTATATGAAGATGATGTGGGTACAAACGCCACCTTTGTGGCGACCCTACCATCCATCCCCCACTTAGAAAATGGCCATGAGGGTATTGTCGGATAAAGGGATTCGGGCAAATTATGTATATAATTGTCACAAAACTCTCACACAATGTATTTCTTAGTGTGCCACAAGTTCTCTTATATCATTGCGGGCCAATAGTATCCAAGATGCCAAATCCTCTCATAGAGTTTGGGACCAGACTGATGTAAACCACAAATCCCCTTACGAGCCTCAATCTAGATTTTACGAACTTCTTCCTAAGGTAAGAACTAGAGTAACATGCCATTAAAACTTCTCTGATATAGGACTCCATGCAAGAGTGTGAACCAAATCTCCCTTCTCCAAATGGAATTTCTCTCATATTTGTCTTCAAGGAGAATTTCATATCTATGAAGTCCAAGTAAGGCTACCTCCAATTCACTAATTCGAGCTAAGACAGTGAATTACTTGTGTAGCTTCCCCAATGCTTCTATCGAGTACGGTATCAACTTACCAGATATAACTGGCTCAGGTAGAGTGAGAATCTTTTTCTCTTGAACCCATGCTTATAACTTCTTAGAGTTAAAGAGTTATTGATGCTCCCAACTTAGCCAGAGCACCGGCTTGACTGTTCTAACTTCATGACAAATGTGCGAAGGATATGCTTTTGAAATTGTGGATTAAACTTAAAGCTTATTGATGGTAATAGAGTAGCTCCTCCTTATGTACCACATAACTCACATCTATTTGACGACTTACCAGTTGTGAGTCGCCAAATACAAACAGCTTATCAATCCCTAATACGAGAACCATTCGTAGTTCTGTGATAAGAGCTTCGTACTCAGCTTGGTTTCCTAAACATTTCTTTTTGAGGGAAAAAGAATATGGAAGGAGTGTTAGAATCTCAGAATATGTAAAGAACTCTCTATGTATTGATTGAATATACAAGACCCGTAATAATATACGTCCATTAAAAATAAATACAACAGTTATGGATAGACAACACCCAATCTCATCAACAGTAACTACCAACAGTTATGGATAGACACCACCCAATCTCGTAAAAAGTAAATACCAACTGTTATAAATATACAAAACCTAATCTTATCAACAGATATTTGTACTAATACATATCAGTATGATACAGATCTATATCTATACATTAACATCCTCTCTCAAACTCAACATACTTTGACAAAAAGCAACTGGAGTTTCAACAATAAGTTGAATGAACAAACGAGTTGGGTCTTCAGGTGCATGGCGTGACCGATAGAGGCAGTAATCTCCATGCTCAGATTGCTTGAACAACAAGCACACAGATTGCTTGAACAACAAGCACAAAAAGCAGTGGTAGATCAACAAGCCTCAGGAACATACGGCCTCAAGAACAAAAAACAACCTCTAACAAAAAACTCCAGATCTTGACCAGAGACCTCAGGAACAATAGACGGCCTCAGGAACATACTTGAATTGAAAAAAAACTCCAGATCTTCAACAGAGACACGATTTCGATCTAGGATAGATTCAGCAGCTTGCATATCGGAGCAAACATGATCGAGTAACGGAAAACTCAATCAAAATAAGATCATTCCATAAGGGTGTTTTTGGGTCAACAGAGAGGGTCAATGACATGGCGAGATTTTGGATGGATCTAGACCATGAGATCAAGATCCAAAGGCAAATGTAGAGCGGTTTTTTGGTTTTTTGGTTTCTCGGATGGGGCAAATAGATCGTTTTCAGTGGCCATTTTTCAAAGGTAGATTTAAAGGCGGGTTTCAGATCCGGCTAATAAAGATCCGACATTAGAAGAGAGTCCGGTATAAAAAACGTTTCGTGCCAACGGAGAATGCGACAATGACATGCCTCAATCATCTTGTGCTTACCAATCTGTCGATCTTAAAATGCCTCGAAAACCTTCAGAATGCAACGACAATTATCAAGACAATGGGCAGGTGCCTTGAATAACTTCTATATGCAAACTTGTCAATGGTAGTGATCTGCTCCAGCACGAGCTATCCAAGAAGCTTGAACTCATCTAAAAGTGGTTGCACCACAAGGAGTTTTCACATTAAGAAAAGCTTTTACAACCACTAGGAAACAATCTCGCACTTTCTCTCTTAGAGCTGCACCGTCAAAAATTTTCAAGTTTTCATAGATTTGCTCAATCCACACTACTTTTTAAGCTGTAAATTTTATAATTGAACATAAAAATATATTTTAAGTCTATCACAAAGATTTTCAACATTTCATTTCTTGAAATTATCTAAAGGTGTGCTTTACTTTGATTGTTTATAGCCTAGGCTCTGTACAAACTCACCCTTGTAATAAATACCCCTTTTTCTTCTACTATTTCTCACTTTTCTCGTTTTTAGTTTTTGCCCTCCACCCTCTGCTTTGTGAGACAGAGAGCAACAAGCACACATATTGCTTGAACAACCGGCACAAAAAGCAATGGCAGATCAACAAGCCTCAAGAATAAACGGCCTCAAGAACAACAAACGGCCTTGGACAAAAAACTCCAGATCTTTAGCAGAGACCTCAGGAACAATAGACGGCCTCGGGAACAGACTTGATCTGACCAAAAACTCGAGATCTTCACCAGAAACATGATTTGGATCTAGGACAGATTCAACAACTCGCAGATCAGAACAAATATGATCTAGTACGAAAAACTCGATCAAAAGAAGATCATTCCAAATGGGTGTTTTCAGGTCAACAGAGAGGGTCAGTGATATGGTGAGATTTTGGATGGATCTAGACCTTGAGATCAAGATCTAGAGCCAAATATAGTGTGGTTTTTTGGTTTTTCGGTTCCTCAGATGGGGCAAAGATACGATTTTCAGTGGCCATTTTTCAGAGGTAGATTTAAAGGTGGGTTTTAGATCCGACTCAATAAAGATCCGGCATTAGAAGAGATTCTGGTAGCAAAATGGTTTCGTGCCAGCGGAGAATGCGACAATGACATGCCTCAATCATCTCGTGCTCACCGATCTACCGGTCGCAAAATGCCTCGGAAACCTTCAAAATGCAACAAAAATTATCAAGACAAGGGACATGTGCCTCGAATAAATAGTATATGCAAACTTTGCAACGGCAACGATCTACTCCTTCACGAGCTATCCAATAAGCTGGAACTCGTCCAAAAGTAGTTGCACCACAAGGAGTTTTCACATTAAGAAAAGCTTTTGCAACAACTGGGAAACAATCCCGCACTTCTCTCTCAGAGATGCACCATCAAAGAGTTTCATGTTTTCATAAATTTACTCGATCTACACTATTTTCTAAGCTTTAAATTTTATAATTGAAGATAAAAATATATTTTATGACTATCACAAAGATTTTCAACATATCAATTCTTGAAACTATCTGAAGGTGTGCTTTACTTTGATAGTTTAGAGCCTAGGCTCTATACAAATTGTACCCTTGCAATAAATACCCCTTTTCCTTCTACTATGTCTCTCTTTTCTCATTTTCAGTTGTCTCCCTCTACCCTCTGCTCTGTGAGACAGAGACCAAACTCTCTCTCTCTCTGACCAAGGACAACATGGAGAAAAAAGTGAGTTTTACATCCTTTTTTGTGCTTATTTCCATTTTTTCTGAATTTTTATGTTATTTCCCCATTTTCGGTAATTAAAGAGATCATGAAATTGAATTCAAATATTGGGAGTTTTAGTTTTTTATTTCATTTTTCTTTTGTTGTTTTTTCCTTCATATTTCCTTATGGTTTTCTTGAAATTTATGTCTTTCCTTGTATTTTTTTTTCTTTTTTTTATAGTTTGATATGCTATTCTAACATATTGCAAAATCTGGATGCAAACATGAATGTATATTGTAATCCCTATAATCATATATGTCGGGGAAACGATTATACATATCACTCGATCAAATCACTATGACTGTAATGTTCACGAGGTTTGCAAGCTTCTGTATTTTAAATATTTTTCAACAATCAATAAAAGTTTCCCTAAAGTGCATAAAATTTCATGTAAATTGCTTTTTCTCATCTCCAATATTGGCAAAAACACAGTGGACATTTAAATTTTAAAAAGAAAAAAATTGTTTTCTCTATATTCCTTTTTAGAATACCAAAATGAAAATTTTGCTAAATTTTGACATATTTGTGCTCTGTTTCGTGCATATTGAGAAAATTGTTGATGAAATTCACCGTTTTGTTGATTTATTGGAGCTCCATGTAGGCTGTGATTTATCCTGGAAAAGTTCTATCATTAAAATTGAGAAAGCCAGATGGATTTCATTATAGAAGCGGAATGTATATTTTCCTACAGTGTCATCAAATTTCTCCATATGAATGGTGAGCTTACATTTAATCCCAAAAGGTTTCTGAAAACCCTAAAAATTATATGCAAAACATACATATGCTTCCCTAGGTAAAATCCTAGCTACGAATATGGTAGACCCCAAAATTTTGGGATGTGATCTACTCAGACTTGCACTCATCTAGAAACTAGAAGACTCCAATTTGCATCCAAGGAATGCATGACATCCTAAGACTGCATATTGGATGTCCGGTTTTTTGGCATATCAGATCTGTAAAGAACATTGTACTTCTCTATATTAAATTATGTATAGGCACCCTTATTTATAGGGTTACAAAACAATATAGAAGAAATAACATTCCTAATATGAGTACAGAGAAAAAGGAAAAGATCCAAGTGTTTAGGTACTTAAAGTCGTGTTTTTGTTCTTTTGATAATATACTCTGATTGGTCAGTTACTTGAGTGAGCAAATGTAATTTTTTCTAATTTCTTGGGGATAGTTCAGTAATAAGAATCCAACTTGAGATGCAGCACTTATAAACGTCGACTACTAATCACTTAAGCCCAAGCCCAAGCCCAATTCTTATGTAAAATTTGCCCATGATGGAGTACAATAAACATGCTTTTGAAATAATAAAGAATTGACAGACAACAAGAATAAAGGGATTGTATACAATAAACCATTTACCTTTGAAACAAGGTGTTTACAATTACTTACAACCATCCGATGTGAAATATGATAGCTTGAATATGTCACAAAGTTCAAAAAAATTTCTTTTGAAGTTTGAGTTTGATTAATGAAAGAATAGCAACCACCCAATTTCACATCCAATAGCCAAGATTAATGTTACCACCTTACACCAAAGATAAATGGTTTCATTCTATACTTTCCCAAGAAAAAAATAGAAAAACAATGAAACTTGTAAAAAATTTATAACATGCTTTTTGGTGCCGAGTCCTATTGACACCCCAACATCTCAACCTTTTTTAATCATTTGAATCAACAAAGCATAGTCTGATAGTTTGATTAGAATTAAGTTTTGGATGCTACATTTTGTTCTCATCATCATTTTTCTGTTTCAATCTTTATATTATGTTTTGAAATGGCTAGGCATCCACTCTCATTGACATCAGCTCGAGATGACCCATATCTTGCTCTTCATATAAGAACCCTTGGTGATTGGACTCTTCAAATTTACAACGCTTTCCAAGAGGTAATTAGTCTACAAATATATATGTTTTTACCTAGCCAAATATGAGAAGGAATATGTTATTATATAAAATAATAAGAGTAATTTATTAAAATACGCTTAACATGAAAAGTTTTGACAAAATTTTATGTGGAAAAATATGGCTAACATATAAAATAACATTTTTTCCTTTTTCAACTATTTAAAGTCATGATCTTGTGTAAGTTTATGAGAAATTTATCAAAATACGCCTAACATGAAAAGTTTTGACAAAGTTTTATACACGCCTAACAGATAAAATGTTCATCATTTTCTCTTATTGCAACTATTTAAAGTCATGATCTTGTGTAATTTTATGGGTATTGTGAAATTAAATAAAGAGAAATGAGTAAAATGTTAAATGGTTCGCCTCTTAGGTGTACTTTGACAAATTTCCCTTGTATTATACAACTCTAAAAGCTAGGTAATATCATTGTGAAAAACAAGGAGCAATTTGTAGGAATCAACGATGAATATGCAAGCTAAAGTAACTGGGAAAATTGTTTCATGCGGGTGGACCGCATTTCTACAATCTGTGGTCCCAAGTTATAAAGCATCCATCTTAAAAATAGATGCAAATAGGTGGTCCATCTAAAAACAATTGAAACTAACAGTTCAAATTCTTTCTTAATAGAATTATTATTCTAATTCTCAAAATTTATTTATTTTTTATATTCATGAACTCCATATTAGAGATTACATGTCCTTAAACATCAGTCCAAAAATCCATCTCAAAAACAGGTTTTTAAGTGGTGACTCATTTCTACATGGACTCATAGAAATTGTGTCCAAGTTATTGAGTTAGTGATTTTTAATATTTAAATTTTAATATAAATAAAAATTAATGTCAATTTCATTGCAAAAATATGTTGCACATTTATGTTTATGAGTGTGTAGGATGGAATTTCATATGTACTGCTATTAATAAAAACATATTCATTTAATATTTTAAAGTCTTGATAATTATTTGATAAATTCCCAAAAAGCTATAAAGTTCCCAGTCAATAATATCGTGACAACGATAACTATTAGATAAGGTCAAAACAAACACACACACTTGTGACAGCAGGTGAGCACGCACAAACACACATTCATACATATACATACAGAAATGCGCAGTTAAAGTTTGTGGCATGCATTAACAGACATCAAATTCCCGCACTGTAAAGAACTCGAGATTATTGATCGATAGACCGTATGGATCGGCATCGCAAGATCACATAAACTACGACATCGTCCTCTCGTCGGCCTCGGCATTGGTGCAACACCTTTCATCAGCATCCTACACCACATTGTTCATGCTCTTGATAGACCAAGTCCAAACATTGTAAGTTTTTCTAGGCCATATTAACAAATTTTCCATTTTCTCATTATTAGAATGCAAAGAAAATGCCTCTTAGAATGAACCTCCCTTTCTTTTTTTAAAAAAAATTTACTTTGCATTTTCTTTTTTTAAAATTTCTTATTATTTGTCTTTATTTAGATAGAATAAAATAAAGTTAGAATAAAAAATCACAATTAGTATCATGATATTAATAGCAAATCCCTTTGACCCTCGTTTCTTTATTAAAAATCACAAAAATAAGTATAAAACCTATGTAAAAGTATTGCATTAAAATTAATATCAATATACTCCAACAAAATACATCTCATATTCACAAATTTTTGCAAACTATTTAAAATCCATAATTCACTACCCCACTTTTAAAAAATCTGAAAAAACAATATTTATAATGATTTTAACACTTTTTTGAAAAACCAATTAGGTCAAATCAGGCCCATCCGACCAATACACCAATCTAGATATTTGATCTGCCAATCCATACCAATTTTTGGATGGGCAATCTAGGTCACGGTTTTTAAAACATTGGTTTAGCGTTGGGAACTTGGGATAGAAATACAATAACCGATAAGTGGGCATCCGCTTCATCCCTCTTTGGGGCAAGGTCCCATGCTTGTCTTTTCACTGTTATATATATTAAAAATAAGAAATGATCCTATAGGACCCTCTCCTACCCATGTGTGTAGGACCCCAAAGGATCATTATTAAAGATGACAAAGATCTCTAAAAAAGTCAAGTCCCACACCCACGTGTTAAGTTTTCTAGAGATCCGTATCAACTTTAATGGTGATCCTTTGAGGTCTTACACACACAGGTGGGGGAGGGTCCTATAGGATCATCACTCATTAAAAATATATCCTAAGATTGAATCTCGACCATCTAAATTGTAGATTGACGGTGGAGAATTCAGCTCATCATCCCATCCCTCAAAAGTGTACTTTCATTGGGTTACAAGAGAACAAGGCTCTTTTGACTGGTTCCGACATATCATGAATGAGATCTCCAGCACCAATAGAAAGCAAGTAAAATGAGAGAGAGTTAAATATGTAAAAGGTTCAATTGTTTGGTTGTTGAAGCTTCAAATTTTACTGCAATGAGTGAAAATAGATTTTTAGGGCCTTTCAGTGGAGGAAAGCTTTCCATCTTTCCCTACTGTATGGAAGTTATATACTTTCCTATAATTGTGTGAAGTGTATTTTTCGATGGAGTTTTAAGGTGTTATTTTACGTTTGAATCACAACAGCTACATATATATATATATATATATATATATATATATATATATATATATATATATATATATATATATATATATAATAAGATTCATGATGGATTTTGGTAAAATTTTACATTGGCTGTTTACCTAATACAACCATGCTATTTTTTCTGAGCATGGGATAACTGCCTACCTAACCCTTCTTAGACCCATATATAATAAGAGTACTTAATTTTTATATTAAAAAGTCACAATCATCATTGACTATTATATTTAAAATCAGGTAGTTGAGGATGTGCCATTGTTTGGGCATAATATCCAAAATAAAATTTCTTGAATATTGCAACATGCTTTCATCTATTAGACTTCACATCCCATGGCTAAAGATAACTATACCAAATATTGTTCTCGTAGTATCCCTTTATATAATTACCTAATTTCTTTTAAAGAAAAAAGTTTACATAAGGTTGCAACCTTAAAATGTAAAATTATTGATGCACCTCAAAAATCCATCGAAAAAAGTTGTTTTAATGTTGAACAACCCTATAATTGATCATTTCGACATCGTGATGTATGAATATGGGAAAGAAAAAAAAAAGAATTTAAGTCTCGAAAATAGTGTATCTTGCAACACATTATCTAGAACGTCCATTTTTCGAGATTTTCATATGTTTATAGATCTACTTGATTTGAACCATTTTTTTATTTCAAAATGTTATATAGATGAAAATAGATTTTAAGAAAATCCTAAAGAATTTTTACACCAGAAATATATGTTACGATAAATTTGAAGGTGCACCTTAATTGGATTGTTTAATGTTGCGATCTTATAAAAACCGCACCCTTCTTTTAAATAACAAAGATCTTAAATGATGGCCACCTAGAAGGTATATATACATTTTAGGAACGCATTCAAGGCATAGATAGTTAAGGTATGCAATATTTTGAGTTTCATTCATACCATGGGTATGGGATCCCTTCCTTGTTAATCTACCCGAACAAACATGATTAAGTTTTTTACGTAGGGGAGGAGATTTATATTGCGATCCAACTTTTGAGAGAGAGAGAGAGAGGCGAATTAATGTTTTCTGCCAAGGTTTGAAAAAATGACGAACCTGACTGGAACTGGTGGGGTATGTCCCACTTCGCCAAAATATCGGGAACAGATCGATTGGGAACCGGCTGGTCTGTTCTCTAACAGAACCACTAGTTCTATCAGAGAATCGGTCTCATTTTTATTTTTAAATTTTTTATTTTCTAATTTTTTTGTAACTTTTTACTACCCTGTTCATTTAGTGGGATCACGAATCCATATGGGTTGTCTGGATGGGCAATCTAGGTCACAGATCCGTGTTTTTAAACCTTATTTTCTACTGAGAGCCCAAACTTTTTAAATGACAAGTTTGCCCTCACTAGAGGTAAGAGATGGCTTCTTCCAGTTGTGTAGTGTGTGGATTAACCAAAGAAATTGCAGGAAAAGATAGAGATGAATAATTATCTCACTAGCGTCTACGAGGAAGGGGATGCAAGATCAGCGTTGATTTCCATGATTCAAGCTCTCTATCATGCCAAGACTGGCATAGACACCATATCCCGTACTCCAGTACAGTACACCACACCCCCCTGCACCTTCTTGTTTATATTCTAGTCCAATAAGCATGTAAAGCACACAATAGGGAGAGAGAGAGAAGCCTGTATACTTTGTTTCCTTGGGAGCATAGTTTATTTCTACTCCATTGGGCTGAAGAGTTACTTGGGAGTAGTTTTCAATCTGAAATTTGAGAAGCACTTAAAATTTACTTAATGATTCTCAAATATAAAAATTAAAATGTGTTTTCTAACTCTTAGATGTCATCCCTAAAAATCGAATGGTCTCTATTCAATTTCGAAGCATTATTTCTTTTTTAGTGATAAAGGGTGCACTCAAAATGTTTTTTTTTAAAAAAAAATTGAGAATGATCTATTGAACGAAGATGTTACATCCCAAAAGTTACGTTCCTAAAATTAATCCGGATTTACCCAAGGGAGTAAGTGCGCATTTTACTCCCAAAAGAGTAGAGTATCTTTTGGCAAAAAAAAAACATAACTCCATTGACCTGTGTTGTAGACATATCCATGGATGAATAATTGTGCCTAAGCACACTTTGTAGAGAGAGAAAGAGAGAGAGAGAGAGATTTGTGTGTTGGGGTGGATGATGTGAATAGAGAGAGTGAGAGAGAGAGAGAGAGAGAGAGAGAGAGTATATACATTTGCTTCATGTTAACATCCTAAGTTAAGGCCTATTTGGATTTTGGACAGGTGAGGGCGCACTTTGCTTGACCAAATTGGCACAGAGTCTATTGCAACTTGGCAGAACGCCATGCTGGAGCCAAAATTGGTAAGAAACATCGTCATCTTAGAGAGAGAGAGAAAGAGAGAGCATAAAGTGGGTGGGATTTTTATGGGTGATCAGCAATAATTTACCCGCGGGACTTTGTTGCAGGAATATTCTGTTGTGGACCTCAAATTTTGGCAAAGCAGCTAGAGAGGTTTTACAAAAAGTTTAAAAATAAAACCAGCACAAGATTTGTTTTCCACAAAGAGAATTATTGAATTTTTGCTTCTCAAGAAAGTAAAAAGCTAATAAATTTGTTTACTCAATTTTTGTTTTCGTTTTCTTTTCAGGGGATAAGAAAGCCCCTAATTTGTAACTGAGCTATTTGCTTTCAATAAATCCATTTTGTGAGTTGCATTTTGTTTATCAATGCATATCTGATTTGTACAATAATGATTTAATTTGACAAAAAATAAATTAATAAGCTGTCCGATATTTGTGGGCACAGAAAAAAAAATGCACTTCGAAGTATGTAACATGGGGAGCAAAACTAGAATTAAAGAGCAACCAGGAAAACAAAAGATCCATGAATAAAATTTCAAAAATTTAAAATCATGTGGTAATTCCACAAATTAATTCTGATCCATATACAATAGTAAATAGCAGATGAGATGTAGACTACAGTGCCAAAGGATATCCTACTCCCTCAGGGGTATACTATCCATTTACGCCCCCGGTTGTGACATAGGGTAGGAATATCTTTTAGATCTCAAATTTTGAGGATGTAATCTTTACAACCCATGAACTAATCTCAATTAAAAAACTTCTGAAATAAACCTATAACGAAAATAATGCCTCTAGATTGAATAGAGGCCGTCCATTTTTTGAAAAATGGAGAGTTAGATCTAAGTGTCAAAAAACTCAAAAAAAAAGAAAATTTGTGGTTCCCAAAATTTTAGACTAAATTAATCTTTTTGAATAGGCTTTTAGCATGCGGAACATGTATAGTATGCTCCCACAGGACTATAGTATACACGCTCAACTAAAATGAGATGGTTCTTTGGCTATCCAAGTACTAACTACGCTGGAGGCCTTATGGTGTCTACATGGGTTATTTCAAGGGAATTAGCATGGTGGTTCATAGTGATACAGGCACGTAATAAACAACAATCATGTTATAGGCTAAACGTATATGTATTTCATTTTATTATTTCATTTTATTTAGGCGCGTATGAGGTGCCCACCTTATGCCTTACAAGTAAGGCGCGCCTTTAAATTTGCCAAAATATGTAGTTCTATTGTTGATAACCTTATCATGGCTTGAAAATTTATGTTGAACCCTAATCATAAAGTTCAAAATTTCATAAATATGCAGATTGAGCAGATCGATAAACACATGGAAATCTTGAAAATAGACGTTTTAGATAACTTGGTGCAAAATATACTATTTTTAGGATTTGAAATTCTTATATTATTTATATTATAGATCTCAAGGTCAAGATGAACTACTAGAAGATTTTCCAACTTCGGAACACTATTTTCTACTGGATTTTAAGTGCATCTTACTTCTATAGTATAAGGTTGCAACCTTAAATATTTTTCCACTTGTTTCCACTAGCAAGGTCTCGGTTGGGCCTAGCCTAACAAAAATAAATAAAAGTTTAACAATAAAGAAAAATGCAAGGCCAGACCGGTCCTGTGATGCCTTAGTCCCATGCCCGGCCTGCCCTATCCTCGAGCCATGATGGCTAGGACTTGGCCTAGCCCTCAAGCCAAATTTTGTGCCCTAGGCCCTAATTTTTTAAGGCCTGCCCACCCTACTCATTGCTAGCCCTACTTATAACCTAAGGATGCAGTTTTAGTGAGTCAGCAAACTCACCTATTTTCGTGAGTATTTGTGTGGCGTCGAACGTTTATTTTTGAGATGAAATGCCAAAAAACGGTGCCTTCACTAAAAGTCCAAATGTGGCAAAAAAAATTAAAAAATAATAGTCTCCGATTGTGGAAAAGTGGGGACTTCACTTTGTTTTTAGCTCGGGTGAATCTTTGAATGGGGCTCGCCCGTGCTTCCATGGCTTTTCGAGTGTATTTGGTACCCAAAGGTCGTCGTTGCTACCATGGCCTCTATCATTTGCACGAGGGGTATGGTGCACCGAAAATACATGCAACATACCACAACACGCAAAGATGGGAACTCAATTTCAAGCGACAAGCCACTTCACAACTATAGATTAGAGTAAAGGAGGGTGGAATCAGTTGCACCCCTTGTGGAGGTTCTATAAGCCTGCAAAACCTCACTTAGAATTAGCCACCGCCTTTCAGGTGATTCCCCTAAATGGGACATCTGTAGCCTACTTAGAGAAATAGTCGGTAGCAGCCAATATAAAGGCACGTCTACTTGCAAAGCAAGTCCAATGGGCATGATACCATCCATCCCCCACATAGAAAATGGCCATGAGGTTACCGTTGGATCAAGAGATTTGTGCAGGTTATGTATATAATTGTCATGAAACTATCACACAACATATTTCTTACAGTGTGCCACCAGAGCTGTCTTATATCATTGTGGGCCAATAGTAGTCAAGATGTCGAATCCTCTCATAGACTTTGGGACCAAACTAATGTAAACCGCAAATCCCCTCATTTCGATTTTACGAGCTTCTTCCTAAGTTAAGAACTGGTTTAGCATGCCATTGAAACTTTTCTGATATAAGAGTCCATTCAAGAGTGTGAACCAAATCTCCCTTCTCCAAATGGAATTTCTCTCATATTTATCGTCAAAGAGGACTTCATATCTATGAAGTCCAAATAAGGCTACCTCCAATCGACTAATTCGAGCTAAGACAATGGCTTCCCCAATGCTTCTATCGAGTACGATATCAACAACTCTCAGGTAGAGTCAGAATTCTTTTCTCTTGAACCCATACTTATAACTTCTTAGAGTTAGATAGATATTCATATGCCTAACTTAGCAGAGCATCGGCTTGATTGTTCTAGCATCGTGATAAATGTGTTAAGGATATGCTTTTGAAATTGTGGATTAAGCTTAAAGCTTATTGATGGTAATAGAGTAGCTCCTCCTTATGTACCTCATAACTCACATTCATCTGATGACTTAGCAGTTGTGAGTCACTAATTACAAACAGCTTATCGATCCCTAATGCAAGAGCCATTTGTAGTCCTATGATAAATACAAACAGCTTTTATTGATCCCTAATGCAAGAACCATTCGTAGTCCTGTGATGAATGCCAGAGCCATTCATGGTCTTGTGATGAGGGCTTTGCACTTAGCTTGGTTTCCTGAACTTTTCTTTTTAAGGGAAAAATAATATGGAAGTAGTGTTCGAATATGAGAAAATCCTCTTTATATTGATTGATAAAAAAAATATACATGACCCATATAAATATAAGGCCAATAACAGTTAAAGATAAATACAACAGTTATGGATAGACAACACCTAATCTTATCAAGAGTAAAGACCAACAGTTATGGATAGACACCACTTGAGATATTCATATTATTGCAGTATGATATCAGTGTTCACAAAACCGGCCAATCTAACCACCCGGTTAGATGGATCCGGCCAGCCACCGATTCCAGTTTTGGGCGGTTTTGGTGATCAATTGGTATTTTGAACTTTAAATAGAATTCTACTTTACACTTGCATCAATATATGTTCAAATGGATTATTGGTTAGTGTTGAGGGTCAAGGTTCAAATCTTGCCTGCAACGTTTTTTCTTTTGGTTCAAAAAAATTACCAACTATAAATTTTTTATAAATAAAATTTTTTTCTTTCAAAAAATTTACTTGCCCTCTAGAATTGAATTATAAACTTCTTTTGGTTCAAAAAAATTACCAACTATAAATTTTTTATAAATAAAAATTTTTTCTTTCAAAAAATTTACTTGCCTGCTAGAATTGAATTAGAAACTTTTCATAAAGAAGTCCTTTATTATTATACCCACCAACCAATATACCATTTACTAGTTAGTTAACAAAAAAAAAAGGCTTATAGTATATTTAACTTAACTTTTTCTTTATTTTCTTTTTAAAAAAAGAGTTTGTCAAGTCAATTTTTTAACATTATTTTAATATTCATTACATTATGGCAAAGAATAAAAAACAATTTGGTCATTGATAATCACTTTTATGTTTTTCTCATCTTTTATAGAAAATTTTAAAAATACCCCTGGGCACAAATCGATTCGTTAAAATCCATTTTTTCATTAATTTTCAAGTTCATTTTAGTGGTTTTGTTTTAATCACATTCTCTATATGATTTTATGAGAATTTTTTGTATGGTTTTTATTTTTTAACACCTTTTTTATTGTTTGGGACTTGTCCAGTTATGGCAGTTGAATCGGCCAGTTTATCGGTTAGACCGGTTAAATCGCTTCCGGGCCCATGTCTGGTTAACCATTCTGGTTTGATTTTGCGAACACTGTATGATATCCATATCTATGTACCTACAGTTATGGATAGATACTACCTAATCTTATCAAGCCTCAAGAACAACAAATGGCGGATCAACAAGCCTCAGGAACAAGAGGCCTCAAGAACAACAAATGGGCCTCAAGAACAAGCGGCCTCAAGAACAACAAATGGGCCTCAAGAACAAGCGGCCTCAAGAACAACAAATGGGCCTCAAGAACAAGCGGCCTCAAGAACAACAAATGGGCCTCAGGAACAAGCGGCCTCAAGATCAAAAAACGGCCCCGGGAACGGAATTGAGCCATCAGATAAATAACTCAAGATCTGCACTAGAGACACTGTTTCGATCCGAAACAGATTCAACAGCCCGCAGACCAGAGCAGGCATGATCAAGTAACGGAAACTCGATAAAAAGAAGATCATTCCAAAGGGGTATTTTCAGGTCAATGGAGAGGGTCAATGACAATATCAGATTAGAGTGGCTGGTGAGATTTTGAAAAGATCAGGACCTTGGGATCAAGATCAAATGAAGAGTGATTTTTTGATTTTTCGAATGGGGCAGATGGTAGATAGGCTATTTTCAGAGGCCATTTTCAGATCTAGCTCAATAAAGGTCCCGCATTAGAAGAGAGCCCGTAAACCTTGCAAATGCAACAACAATTATCAAGACAATGGCATGTGGCTCAAATAACTTCTATATGCGAACTTGTCAATGGTAGCGAGCTGCTCTAGCACAATCGACCCAAGAAGCTTGAACTCGTCAAAACGTAGTTGCACCAAAAGGAGTTTCAACATTAAGAAAAGCTTTTGCACCATTGGGAAACAATCTAGCACTTTCTCTCTCAGAGTTGCACCGTCAAAAGAGCTTTTGCGAAGCTTCCAAATTTGCAAAGCATTGGGTCCCCTTAACTGCTGAATACTAAGAGAGAGAAAGGACGGAGCAAATAGTGGTAACTTGTAAATAAATGGTGCGAAAAGATTTCAACGGAACGGAAACAAGAGAGAAAGAGAGAGAGGGCTTGTAGGATTGCAGCATCAAAAATTCAAAATGGAACGGAAACAGAAGCAAGGTAGTATGCAAAGCAAAATGGAAGAAAAACAAAATTTTCTTTTTTTTCATTTTTGTTTTTTTAACATGGGAAGCTTCCCCAAAGGACGGGTGGTTGTTTTGTGGAGAATCTAAACACGATTAGTTGATTATATGTTTACAAATTTACGACGAATCTTCGATGTGGATAGGCTGGGCAAAGAAGCTACAAAATCTAAGATAGGTTGATACGAGGTTAAGAAGTCTTGGCTCTGATACAATGTGAGAATATCTATGGATAGGCTGAGCAAAAAGGCTACCGAAACCTAGATAGGTTAACCTATCTGAGGTTGAGAAGTTTATGGCTCTTATACGATGTTAGAATATATGGCTCTGATACGATGTTAGAATGGAGTCTATGGCTCTAATACGATGCTAGAATCTCAAAATATGTAGAGACTTCTCTATATCTTGATTGACAAAGAATATACAAGACTTGTATAAATACATGGCCAATAACATATAAACATAAATAAGCAGCATCTAATCTTATTGAATACCAATTCTTAGGGATAAAGGCCACCTAATCTTATCAAGAGATATTCATACAGCACCCCACGAAATTGGCTAGTACATGTCTCTTCATAGCATGTAGAGCCACACACATGTTACAATACTTGCCTCAATGCCTTCAAAAATTCCGGCCCCAATGTCATCTTCTCACCTCCGCCCCTAGTGCCATCTTCTCATCTTCCGGCCCTAGTGCCATCTTCTCACCTCCGCCCTTAGTGCCATCTTCTCATCTTCCGGCCCCAGTGCCATCTTCTCATCTTCCGGCCCCAGTGCCACCTTCTTATCTCGAGCCTTAATGCTGCCTGCAAACAAACAAAAAAAAAAAAAAATCCGGCCTTCGGGCCAAACTTATCCCGAGCTTTATGTCGTCTTCTTATTCTTGGTTCAAAATAACTTACCATTTAGCAGTCCTCATAGTTGATCAAGTTCGCCCTAGATATGAGCTTAACCAAATACTCAACGAGATAGCGTGACGCAAATGAACATTCAAAAAAATAATTTTATTTTATTTAATAATTTTAAAATGGGTTATGTCTTTAGGAATTGGGTGGGGGTGGCATGAGTGTTTTTTGCTAGGGGGTTGGATATTATGATAACCTATCTCTTAGTCGCTTTGAGTGTTTGAAGCTTGTGTAAAAAAAAAAAAAAAAACGAGTGGTATTTTTTTTTAAGATGTGGGCTATTGTCTAGAAGCCCAATTTCATTGAAATTTTTTTTTGATATCATTGTACTAAAAAAAAAGTATTATGCAAGTTGGGTATTTCTTCACATCTACAACCAACTTGAGGGAGAGAACATAGGAGATATGGAGATGATATAAGTAGAGATGAAGTTAATATCTCTAATGTAACCGCTATGTGGACAAAAACATCAATTCTTACAGGTATTTGCGCATTTTTTAGTCGTCTCACACATTATTTGCTCCTAGCACCTCACCATATAGCAAAACTGCGTCACACCATTGATGTCAGGGGGAGCACATTCATGATTAGCGTATTTTTCAAGGTGAAGTTTTCACCAATCTTCAGTGTTCATTGCCACTTTGTCGTAGAGTTGTCTTCATTGCACCTTTGTAGCACTTTTAGTGGTTTTTAGACAAAGTTTGGTGATCACGTACCCCGGATCACATCTCTTCGCTCTTGCAGGCAATTCAAGCACGCACATCTCTTCACTCTTGCAGATTATTCAAGTACGCCAGTGAGAGCAGTGTAAGTTTTTTTGGCAACTTCTAGTCTCAAGACTCCAATTCCTGTTTCAGTTTGGCAAGTTTGGCACTTCGCTTCAAATCTCGGTGCACCTACTTGAAGGGAAGTCTTGAAGATAAGAAGAAACCAAGTCAAATTACTTGGTCATTACATTGGTTATTGGTGATAAGGCCTCTTACTATATACGTCTATCTCCAATTGTCCTCTATATATAGAGGCACATATTTATGTAATTTTTATCCAAAATAATGAAGATGTAGTCAATTGGGCTTTGGATTCATGGACGTAAGGCTTCGGCTGGAACCGTGTAAATCTTGTGTTACCTCTTTTATCTTCTTCTTTGTTCTCTTCTCTTCAATGCCGGCATGTTCGCTCTCACAAATCTTAACATATATGCCCACCTACGTTATGAAAGCAGTCAATTCCACCTCTGCCAAATCCATTTTTATTTGATTGTACCCAATGTACCCATCTATGAATGAAAACAATAAGCTTGAACGACAGAATCGATGAGAATTTTGGCATTTTATTTGGGGGAAATCGCCCCATCTATGAATGAAAATAGTCAGATTGAACAACAGAATCTATGAGAATTTTGCTACTTTATTTGAGGGAGATCGCCTTAAGGGTAGGCAGCATTAAGGTCCTCAAAGTCTATAACAAACACGGATTTGCCCATTTTTCTTATTTACAGGTTTGTTGTCCAAGCAGGTGTTCTACTTCCAGAATGGATTTCGCCTATCGTGGTCTCTTAGCTTTAGCTTCAATCTTGTGTAATAGGTTTGGCCTCCAGGCTAACAAAATAACTAATGAAAAGCTACAGAGGGATCTAGCCCAAGCATTTCTTAACAATCCAGTAAAAAAAACATCACTATTTTCCTAAAGGAAACACTTATCAGATCCTTTTCGTGAGTGGACGAGATAGCACTACTAAAAAAAAGCTTACAGAATATCCATCTCTCCAGCTCTAGGAGGGACATGTTTCATCTCGGGTCATTGCGGGGCATATGCTTAAAAAGTATAATCTGTAGGTTATCTATAATTTTTTTTATTTTAAAGGGCAAGTTTTCTATGCTTTCCCTACAACATAAAACTTATATTCTTCTTTTTATCCAACCGTCCACTTTGAATGGAGGGCTAAGATTGCCCCAATCACAATGTCACATCTCTACTCTATTTTTTTTTATAAACTATTTTGACACCAAAGTTTTAAGTCAAATCCTCTTTTAAACTCGTACTATCGAAGAATATAAAAAAATATTTCCAATAAAATAAAATGATCAAAATACGATATTTCAGTCATCATATTTTATCGAAAAATTATTTTTAATATTTTTTATAGGTGCACCCTAATGAGAAGATGACACATACTAAATTTTCTATTTATAAAAAAACAAAAAATAAAATACTTTGAGACATCGGATCTAAGATCAAATGATGAGTGGCTCTAATCAAAATTGGATGGATGGATGGTAGGGGAAGCATAGATCTTATATGATGTAGAGAAAATAAAAAAACCTTTTCCTATTTTAAATACAACATATTACAATGTATAAGAGTTTTTTTAACCTTTCTTTGAAGAAATAACATTTTATCACTCTCTCTCATGTACCCTGCTAAAACTAAAATCCGAAACACTTTTGTCCACCTCGATCATGCTTAACTCAACCAATATTCTCACTCCTCTCTCTCTCCTAGCATACTCTATCATCTTTTGGATCTTGTCTTCCCAAAGCTACTTATTCTTCTCTCTTTTATGAAATCCATTTGGATAATCCAAAACATTCTAAATAAAGAAGAAAATGAAAAAAAAAAAGAAAATTTTGAAGTACCGCCATGTCCAAGTTCTAACATTGCTTTAAAACCAATGGTTTAAAAAAAGGATCGGTGACCCGGATCGAGCTTCCAAAAAACCGATCTGGATTGGCGAATCGGCGATCCGGATCGGAAATCGGGTGAATCGGTCAGAATAAAGCTTAAAAAAAATTCGAAAAAATTATTAAAATTCATTATAAATATTATTTTTTAGGAATTCAATAAGAAATGAGGGTACTCCATTAAGAATTTTCATGTTTTTGAATGAATATGCGAATATTGATATGTTTTTTCCCTGCATGAACCGCCATTCAGTATTTAATTTACATCGCACAAAAGGATAAACATATAATTATCATGGAATAAGTATATCAGCATACATGGACTACAATAAAGCATAAAATTAGTAACATATGATCTAAAAACAAAATGATAGACGACGTTATTGTTCTTCTTGGTCACGTTGGTGCCATTGATTGAATTCGTTTAACAATTCATTGATTCGATCTAAAAACGAATCATCGATATTAGCAGGCGTCTGACTATTCCCAAATCCCTAAGTGTTAGTGTTTTGTTGTGTTCTCAATCTAAAATCCCCGAAGATTGTCCATCCTTCATGCTCACCTGCACTGTCGTGCTCATCCCTACACTGTTGCTGTTGGAACTCGATATGTGAATAATATGACTGGGATAGGGTGGCCTCAGAATCATCATCTCTCTCATTTTCTCTTTGAATAATATGGATTAAAAAAAAAAAAAAAACAAATTTTCAAAAAAATCGATCATGGATTTAAAAAAAAAATCACAATTTTTCAAAAAATTCTATCATGGATTACAAAAAAAAATTCGATCATGGATTAAAAAAAAAAAATCACAAATTTTCAAAAAATTCAATCATGGATTACAAAAAATTCGATCATGGATTACATAAAATTCTATCATGGATTACAAAAAAAACAAACAAAAAAAAACAAAAAATTTAATCGTGGATTACAAAAAAAGAAAAAAACAATTCGATCAAGATTACAAAAAATTCAATCATGGATTACAAAAAACTCTATCATGGGTTACAAAAAAAGCAAAAAACAAAAAATTCGATCATGGATTACAAAAAAAAAAACAAACATTTCGATCATAGATTACAAAAAAAAAACAAACATTTCGATCATGTATTACAAAACATTTGATCATGGATTACAAAAAATTCTATCAGATTACAAAAAATTCTATCATGGGTTACAAAAAAAAAAACAAAAAACAAAAAATTCGATCATGGATTACAAGAAAAAAAAACAAACATTTCGATCATGGATTACAAAAAATTCAATCATGGATTACAAAAAATTATATCATGGGTTACAAAAAAAAGAAAAAAACAAAAAATTCGATCTTGGATTACAAAAAAAAAAACAATTCGATCATGGATTATAAAAAAATCAATCAAGTATTACAAAAAAATCTATCATGGATTGCACACAAGATAAAAAAAAAAAAAAAATCCGTACGGAGCTCGCCGATTCACTATTTAAAACAAAACTTCCAACCCAACGGATGGAACTCAAAGTTGGAACCTTTTTTTTTTAACCCCCGCCCGATAACCCGGGCCCTACTTCGCAGACCAGAGAGAAGGAGTCCTCGGCCGCCATCTCTTCACAGAGGTGCGAGCTCTCTCTCCGCTATCTTTCGAGCTCGCAGTTCGCACACAGGTTCGAGCTCTCTTTCGGGTTCGCAGACAGCTCTCCGTCAGCCAACTCTCACACAAGTTATGCAACGTTTTTGCTTTCCTGATTATTGAAAATAGGGTTTTTCTTTGATTTACAGAGACAGACTGTTTTGGCAGAGAGAGAGAATCGTTTGTCCTATAGAGAGAGAAAGAGAATCGTAAGAGAGAGATTGTTTTGAGAGATAGATTGTTTTGGCTAAAGCCAAGACGAGAGACTCCTGGTTTTTCGATTATTTCTCTCTCTACACTTTTTCCCCTTTAATTTTCAGTTGTAGATGAGGAATGTTATATTCAAATTATAAGGGAAGTCTTAGAGCAAAGGTGTGGAAAGATGAGGCAGTTGATGGGTTTTTACAGGAGTTAGTATGGGGGTTTAAATGGAGAGGTGAGGTTCAAGTATTGGGAGTACTATTGGAAGTTTGGGAAAGGTGGGTTGGAGGAAGAGAGAGAAAGAGAGGGTTTAGAGGGAAGCAAAGGGGAAGAGAGAGAAAGGGATGGTTTTTTGGGGAAGAATGGGGAAGAGAGATGTAGGTTTCTGAGATTAAAAAAAAGAGAGGTTATTCATCACAATCACCTCTCTCTCGTTTTTTGCTTTATTTTTCACGTTTCTCGAAAAAGGTTTGAAATTTAGATTACTGGGTGAATGTTATAATATGAGCTTGAATTTTCGTATTATTATGGCGTATATTTTTGCTTATTTATTGAATTGGGAGAGTTAATTTTCACTGATATACTGACTTTGTTGTTCATCTGCTCCATTCTCTTCTTCAAGTCTGATTTTGAAAAAGCGGGTTTGTGATTGTTGTATTTATCTGGTTTTTGCAAAGGTTTCTTAGTCCAGTGATTGTTTTTCTCCTCCTTTATTTATTACCCAAAATTCATCTGCATTTCCTTTTCTCAAATCAAAATTTGGCAAATGCATTCTCTTGGCCATACTGCGGAGTCCTTTTTTCGATGTTATTATTATTTATGCATAAAGTTACACTCGTTTTAATTTTCCTCTCTTCATAATATCAACACCACACAAAAAGCTTTATGAAAGATGATAGGTAAGAATGACTGATAATGGAATCTGTTACTATAGCCAAGAACCAATTCACATTTCAATATGCATATAAGATATCTGGTATATTTGCTGAAAAGTTCTTGCCCTGACTAAAGTATCTTGCCTTTTGTATATTATTGCAAGTTCGATTTAGAGACCACCATGCATGCCTGTGAGCAATCCTATTAAAGTATTTATTTTCTTTAACACCTCATTTTGGACGGATTTATAACATGGGTAAAAGTGGTTATGACCTGATATTTCATGCATCAAAATGATATAGGACATTTTGCATGAAGCTGATTTTTAGAAAATATAAATTTATAAAACAATTATATGCCGGGTTTAAGGGATATTTGAATAGAAAATATTCTCAAACTTGTATTGGTTAATGCATGCTCTAAACTTGATCAGATGACAATTAGGTGTGATCCATTTAGATATTGGCTAGAGGAATGGGGATTCTATTCAGCTATCTGATGGCCTAGATAATCCAATACTATGGCCTAAATAATCCAATATTTGAGTGTGCGGAAGCAGTGTTAGGGCCCTCCCCCCGTAGGAGAAAAAATTCATAGTTGCTGATCACTGATAAGAATCATTCAGTCACTTTGAGCTCATGTTCGAGCCATATGGTCATCTTCAATAGTACGTAGTAAGGTAAGGTTGTTTCATTTCTATATTAGGCTCCATGTGAATTTCTCTATTTGGACAAAAGAGAATGGAGATACACCCACCCTGCTTCATAGCGGCCTTCTACTCTGTAGAACTATAGAACCTTGTTTTATAATCATTTGAGCTTGAAGATTTAGAAAAGCTTTAGTAGAATTAAACTTTGAATATTGCAATTGGTTGCCTCACCTTCAACTGATATACATCATGCTATCAAATGAGGAATTGAGTCTTGGAAAGAATGTACAACATTTTCCATATTGATTTTCTTGTTAAATCCTGGGTAATTTGGAAGCAAATTTCTATTACATGATCAGAATGTTGTAACATAGCATGATGACCTTATTGTTATGAAAAAATATGTTTGTGAATAATCTTGCCAAGAGAGAGGGAGCACACAACATATCTTGCCGAGAGAGAGAGAGAGCACACAAATGTTGTGTGCATGACTTGTGAATGACGTATAGTTTTTGAATTGTGAATGACCTGTACAGGTTATTGTTTAAACTATTACGGGTTATTGTTTAAACTTAATTAAATTATGGTAAGGACTATAGGCCGGTTTGGAAAACAAAATGCATTTTTATCATGTGGTGTTAGTGGTAGGCATATAAAAAATGTAAGTCTTGCCAATGGGATGAAAACCGGTCTTTCAATACAGATACTCAGTTCTTTTTTAACTTCTTAGGAGGTTATCAAACACAGAATCAAGAATTTCTTAACTTCTCTGGAGGTTATCAAATACAAGAACTTTTGAACTTCCCATAGATGTTATCCAACACAAAATCCAGGAACTTCTTAAGTTCACAAAACTTAAGAATTTCCAATTTACAGTTCTATGAACTTGTTTCCAATTATCTAACAGGCCCTTAATGTTGAGAGTACTACTATTTTTTCAACCTTATGAGCTTCTTTAAGGGAAAAGATGATATTTTAGAAAAATCCACTTCTCTAATAGCTCATTAGTGAAAAATGTGAGCGAGGAAGCCTATGGTATTGGTAAGAAAAGAGAAATGTGAGCGAGTTGTTTTTTATTGCAACCTTAAACTATTGACGTAAGTTGCACCTCAAAAATCCTCTCAATGAGAGTGTTTCGATGCTGGAGAACCCTCTAATAAATCATCTCGACCTCAAGATACGCTGATATGAAGAAAAAGAATTTCAACTCCTAGAAATGACACATCTTAAAAAAGATTTTATGTAGACTGTAGAGTTTCAAAATTTCCGCGTGTTGATCGATATGCTTGATTTGCACCATTTTTTGAAATTTTAAATTTTATAATTAAGGAAAAATATATTTTCAAGCCACCGTAAATTTTTTACATCGGAATTATATTTCCAAGTAAATTTTAGTAGTGAGTCTTACTCCTATAGTATAAAGAGTGCTTTTACAAGCCTCATCCAAAATTATATATATGTATATGGAAAATTGTGAGATTAGTCCACTAGCTCATATAAACATATGAGCCCAACGGTGCAGATTGAATCTGGGCCGATCTGACAGTCACAACATTATTTCAGATTTTAATTTTAATTTTTTTTACAAATCCAAATAACTTGAAATTTAAGGCGTCTATTCTTCTCATCAATGCACACCTAATAAAAATATTTTAAAAATAATCTATAGAGAAAAACTAAAATTTAAATACGAAATGAAGTTGTGATTATTAGATTGGTCAAGATTCAATCCGAGTCTTTGGACTCATATCAACACATATGTTCATATGAGCTAGTAGGTTAATCTCAACATTTTCTATATGGGAAAATATCTTGTTAGCTCGCGGGCTGACAACTTCAATATTAGCCAACGGTCCAGATTGAATTTGAGCTCAATCCAATAAGCACAATTTTATTTCATATTGAATTTCTATTTTTTTAATACAAATTCTGGGCATTTGAAATTTTAAGTATGTATTTTTAAACAATATTAGAGTCTAATAAAAATATCAAAACTCGAAAATATAAATTGATCAAAATACCCTCAAAATGTTTCGGGGGTATTTTGATCAATTTATATTTTAAGAATTATTATTTTTATTAGCCGTACTTTGATGAGTATAATGTACTCTTAAATTTTCAAGTGATTTTGATTTGTAAAAAATAAAAAAAAAATTCAAATACAAAATAAGGTCGTGACCGTCAAATCGGTTTTGATTCAATCTAGGCCATTGGTTGACATTGTAACAATATATATATATATATATATATATATATATATATATATATATATATATATATATATATATTGAGATTAGCCGACTACTTCATATGAATATATGAGTTTGTATGAGTCCATTGGCCCATATTGGATCTGGGTCGATCTGACGGTCATGTCCTCATTTTGTATTTAAATTTTATTTTATTTATATAAATTCAAATAACTTGAAATTTTAGGCATGTATTATTCAAAAATATGATAATCTGATAAAAATATCAAAAAATATTCACAATAAATAATTTGACCAAAATACGCCTGAAATGTTTTGAAGGTATTTTGGTTAATTTGGTTTTTACAAATTATTTTTAAATATTTTTATTAGGTGAGAAGAATGGAGGCCTAAAATTTCAAGTTATTTGAATTTGTAGAAAAAATATTAAAATTCAAACACGAAAAGGAGTCGTGACCGTTATATCGGCTCAGATTCAAGCTGGGTCGTTGAGATCATATGAGCTAGTGGGTTAATCTCGGTATTTTCCTCTATATATATGAAAGAGTGATTGAAGTAATTTATTACTGTGCTTAACAATTTTGGACATTTCTATACCCTTGTTTTGAATATTAAACATTTTTTTAATTAGAGCATTTACCAAAAACGTATTTACTAAAATAAAGGTCAATATACAAACAATAGTATATATAGGTCTAAACTTTGTCGTGTCAGCCTACGAACAGATGGCTATAGTATCAGCCAATGGCCCAGATTGAATATAGGTCGATCTGACTGTCACAACTTTATTTCGTATTTGAATTTTTATTGTTTTTTCAACAAATCTAAATCACTTGAAATTTTGGACGTAGATGTTATTCATCATGATGCACCAAATAAAAATATTTAAAAAATAATTCGAAATATATAAATTGGCTAAAATACCTTCGATAAATTTTGAAGGTATTTTAATATTTTTATATTTTTTTGAATTATTATTTTAATATTTTTATTAGATTCTAATATCTTCTAATATCAATCAACATGGGATTTGCGTGAGAGTGGTTTTTGGTTGTCGCAATATCCACTAAAAATCCTTGAACACATGCGTCCATTTATTTAGTGGAAATTTATCAAATTGCAAAGAGATGAGCTCTTTAATATTTTACCCATCTGTTTTGAATTATAGTTGATAAGCAAGGTATATTTTGGTAAACTTATCTTTATTTTAACAGGTACACTTAGGGCCTGTTTGGAAACTTGGATTTTGAAGTATGGATTTATAAAATCTTGGATACTAACCAAATCCACTGGATTATTTAAAGACCAAGATATCAAAAATCTAGAAAACCAAAATCATGGAAATGTGGCTTACTTTTCCATGAACCCATTTTCTTGAAAAAAAAAAATAAAAAATCTGGAAAACCAAAATCATAAAAATGTGGCTTACTTTTCCATGATCCCATTTCTTTGAAAAAAAAGGAGGTTGTAGTTTGTATAAAGCCGAGGCTCTAAACAATCAAATTTGAACCTACCTTCAAATAGCGTCAAGAAATGTGGTTTCAATATTAGAAATTTCTGATTAACCTTAAAATATAATTTTAACTTTAATTATAAAATTTAAAACTTCAAAAATAGTGTAAATTGAACATATCTATGAAAATTCGAATAACTTAAAAATTAATGGTCAAAAAATATAATACAAGATCCGCTTTTCTAAAAATTAAAATCTATTTTTTTCTCAAGTTCATACATCTTGATGTCGAGATGGTCAATTTGAAGATGTTTGAGCATCAAAACAACTTCTTCTAGTGAAATTTTTGAGGTAGGCTCTTATTTGATTGTTTAGAGCCTAGGCTCTATACAAACTTTCCCCAAAAAAAAAAGAAAAAACCTGATTTTTTTTTTGCATTTCCACGCTCACTTTTCCACGTCGTCACTCATTTTAATTTCATGACTATAAAACCTCTCTCTCTCTAGCCCACTCCACGCCGCAGCCCGTGCTCTCTCTCTCTAACCAGGTAACTTCTTGTGGCCCTTCTCTCTCTAAGCCTTCTCACATGCCACAGTCTCTTCTCACTCCCATTCTCTCTCTAACCACAATCTCTTCTACCTCCCATTTTCTCTCTAACCAGGCCACGGCCTCTGCTCTCTCTAAGCCCTTTCTCTCAACCACAAACTCTCTCTCTCTAAGCCTACAATCTCTTCTCTCTCTTACCAGATGCCTCCCTCTCTCTAAGCCCCATCTCTGTCATTCTGTAGGGTTTTACTTTTATCTCGCTTTTAGTTTTTACAGGGCTTTGTATATTTTTTGGACATATACAGGTTTGTTCAATCTCTACGCATACAAATAAGTTTGTAATTAGGGATTCATTGCATTTTCTTATCCTTTGAATTGTAATTTATACCCTATTTTAGTAGTTCTAGATCCATGCCTTTTGCCCTCATTTAGATCATCGTTTGATTGTGTTTTCTTGACATTGTAATTGATTATTGTTTGAATTAGATCATAAGGTCATATTGCCCAAATTTCATTGATGATTTCATTCAATATTTTGAGCATATGTTGCGGTTTTTGGATGATTTGGTTCAATATATTTGACGCATATGTTGCTGTTTTTCTATTATAGATTGGTTCATACTTTATAGTTTTAAGGAAATGAGAATTGGAAAAGACCAAAGTTAGAGAAATGTGTAACTCTCTCTCTAGATTTTTATTTGTGTTTGAGTGACAGAGAGAAAAACCCCTTTTCCTTCTCTCTAGATTTTGATTGATTGATTTTCATCCCTTCATTGATAGTAGATAAGAATTGAGAAATACCCATTTTTAGAAAGACAAAATTCAGTAATAATGGAAATAAAAATTGAGATAGACCCAAGCTAGGAAAGCAGAGAACAGAGGAGATAGAAAGGACTTTGATGAGGCTATCAACCTAGTGCCTTGAGTGAATTATTTAGCTATCATATTTTGCTTCTTTTAATTGTTTGGAGCTTCATGTTTCAAGGTCTCTCATGTTTTCTTTCCAAGTAAAGTAAGCATGAGATATCATTATTCTTATGAGGAATGATCTCACGTATTTTAGAACATGGTATTGCACTGATAAGAGCCTAAAACTGCAGGATTGAGAACCTACCTCAGTGTACAGAAGTGGATTCTACTGGATAACTGGTTCACCTGATTTCGTTTTAAGTATTCTTGGTTTGAGTTTTTTCACTTGTTTACTTCTTTTGATTTTTTATTTGTGGTAGGGAGAACTGGCCCCAAGTACACAAAAGATGGACTCCCTCCCATTTGATGGTTTGGGCGTTCTCTCTCTTTTTGAGGGAGGAAACATGGGATGGCCTTACATAATTGTGATGATGATAATCAAGGTTATAGTTTTTAGCCCCGTCATTTAGTTAAGGACTTGGTTTCTATGTGCCCACATATTGTAGAAATGCCGGCTTGACAGTAAAAATATTTTTTAAATATAATTTTGATCCTAATTTTTAGAGAATATATAATCTTTAACATGGATATCATGAATATGAAAAAATAAAAAAAAATTTAAAAAATTAAAAAGTAAAAATAATAACATTTGGGCCGTTAATTACAATTGTTTTTAGATGGACCACCCATTTGCATCCATCTTTAAGATGGATGCTTTATACCTTTGGACCACATATTATAGAAATGCTGTAGAAATACGGTCCAGCCCGCATGAAACTATTTTCCTTTAGTTAACCATTGACCCTGTGGCTGATTTTTATTGCCACTCGATTTAAATCCATCCTTGCATACTATAATACTAGAGCTAAGCTTCCTACTTTAGAGAGCTAGGTGTTTTAGAAAGTTCTCACCTTTTTATATTCTGAATCTTCTTAATCTCCTGATGCACTTCTTATAACATATGATATTTACTTATTTGGTTCTTTATACATTGGTGTCGTGAAAACTGAAGGTTGTGTCAGTTGTGTTAGTAATATAAGTCGCAGTTGGCAATCCATGTCCTGAAATTTTGTTTACACGATAGAATAATTTTAAATTCATTGAAGAGATATTTAGGTTTATTGAGAAAATACTTCCTTCTTTCCAATTGAAGTTGTAAGATGTCAGAGACATGTCCAAGGGGCTCATGGATCTGATATATAAGACTGATCAGATTGTACGCATGAGTGACAATGTGATAAAATATAGTTTTAGGAGCCACAAAATAAGTTATTGTGTTCCTGATCAATGTTAGAATGTAAGGATCCATTTTGTTTGATTTTCTTAAGCTCTAGGTTAGTAGATACTGCCCCATCATTGCGTTTAAAAAAATAAAAATAAAAAGAAAAGAAAGAAAAAAAGCTTGTCAATGTCAATTTCATTATTCATCTCATTTTTGCTTAAGACTTGGTAATTACAGAGCGGTTGCCATGATAATGGTGTTACAGGGATTAGGGTAACTGGTTGAGGTTCAAAGTAAATACTCTTTGTATCGCACAAACTCATTGGCTTTGAACTTTAATGTCCAAACACTTGGAAGGTTCTTAAGCTTCTTAGAAGGTTCTTAAGCTTCATAACTATTGAATTATGTTCATGATTTGCATGAGACATGGTGTATATTTGGATTAATTTCCTGATTTTTTTAAGGATAGCTGTAAAATTGGATGTAAATAACAATAGTTTCAATCAAAATGCTATGAGTTGTTGTGGAATGTATCCCTTCACTACATAAGGATTGCCTTGTTAACTCTTGTGAGAAGAAAAATGACTCCCCACCCCACCCCACCTCCCTTCTGTTTAGTTCCTGCTAGTGCCCCCCACCCCAAGGGCCCCTTTTCACATACACATAACACTGAAACCTGAAATGCCTTATTATTGTGACTGTTATTAATATTGTGCATCTCCGTTCCAATTTGGATGCATTTGGATTTTATTATAATGTCTTCTTTATTATTCGTACTTTATTGTTAAGTTTCCCATTTGATGTTTACCTTTGTTTCTTATCTTCTTGCGAGTTATTTAAGTTCTATGTAGCTTTTAAGAATGAATTGTCTAAAAATGTGGTTTAATGAGTGATAGATGTCTAACAACCATGGGGAAAATGTTTGCATTAATGAAATGGAAACATAAGAGGACGATGAACTTGATATGTTAACCATGCTTATGTTGGTAGTTGCAACTACATGTGCTGCAGCTGCGGCCTGGTATCATACAAGTTACATAGATAGAGAACCAAATGTGGATAAGGATCTAGGAAGAAACAAATGCATAAATGAAATCATTAACGCATCAGATGTACTTTAAGGTTGTGTATTTAAATACAACCTTGTCCTCATCTTAGTTTAAACACAACCTTTATTTGGACAACTACAACTTGCCCTGGTGAACCACATTAAAATTGGTGTTGTAGTTTGTCACTCTAATTTTCTCTCATGACTAAGTTTTTCCATCACTAGTTTATTTTCTTAAATTGTTGCACACGATCCTTGAGCTTATTGTTGGATTATCGATTTTACATGTTTGGTATTGAGTGTGTGATATTCGGTGATCGGTTGAATTGGAGTTTCGGGTATTCGGATCTTCAACAACATCACAAAAAGAAAAGTTCTCCCAAGCATTGTGTAGAGAGGCCTTACAAAATTATAATAAGTGTCATCCATGTTTTTTTAGTGTGTAAAAGCACAAAAATAAATGAATCTTTACTCACCCATTCGATTCAATAAAAACCCCCCAAAAACACCATCAACAACATCAAAACCCTAACACTGACAAAAAGCAGAAAATGGGCCAAAAAATCGAGTAAATTTTTCTCATACCTAGCAA
The DNA here is from genome assembly GCF_054954075.1 of Amborella trichopoda. Taxonomy (NCBI): domain Eukaryota; kingdom Viridiplantae; phylum Streptophyta; class Magnoliopsida; order Amborellales; family Amborellaceae; genus Amborella; species Amborella trichopoda. The sequence goes on from NC_142348.1 coordinate 34,937,220, forward strand.
GATTAATGGAGAGAAAGGGGGCTTCCGGCTCTGCAAAAAATGGGCCAACAATGAAGTCCAAAATGATGCAGTGAAGATTGAGGCTTGGTTTAATGCCTTCTGAGCTTCACTTGGTTGTGATGGCAAGGCAGAATGGAGAACAGAAGCTCGGTGACTTCTCCAATTATGACGGTCGAGAGAGAAGGGTATGAATCGTTTCATCAGTCGGGGATGCATTTCTACATTTGAGTCCCCCAAGTTATAAAGCAATGGATACAAATGGACGGTCTATCTAAAAACAGTAGAAACTGACGGTCCAAATATTTTCTTTATAAAACTATTATTTTAAAAATTGTAATTCTTTTTTGCCTCTAAATCAATTGTTTTTTACCATCAAGTGAACACATATTATGTGTGGTTTAAACAAATTTTAGATGGTTAAAATCTTAGATGTTTGGTAAAATTATCTAATTGGTTTTGTAATGTTTTAGTGCTTCTATCCTACCTCAAATGAAGCAATCTATCCTAACTTTAGTTGGTAAAATAAAGATAAAATACTGTAGGGCCCTTCGCACTTCCTCCTTCGATCTTAGTTTAAACACAACCTTATTTTAGTAGGGCCCTAAGTGTAGTTAAAATACATCTGATGCGTTAATGATTTCATTTATGTATTTGTTTCTTCCTAGGTCCCTATCCACATTTGGTTCTTTATCTATGTAACTTGTATGATAACATGAATGAAATCATTAACGCATCAGATGTATTTTAACAATTACACTTAGGGCCCTACTAAAATAAGGTTGTGTTTAAACTAAGATTGAAGGAGGGAGTGGAGAGGGCCCTACAATATTTTATCTTTATTTTAGCAACTACACTTAGGGTACATTGCTTCATTTGAGGTAGGATAGAAGCACTAAAACATTACAAAACCAATTAGATAATTTTACCAAACATCTAAGATTTTAACCATCTAAAATTTGTTTAAACCACACATAGTGTGTGTTCACTTGATGGTAAAAAACAATTGATTTAGAGGCAAAAAAGAATTACAATTTTTAAAATAATAGTTTTATAAAGAAAATATTTAGACCGTTAGTTTCTACTGTTTTTAGATAGACCGTCCATTTGTATCCATTGTTTTATAACTTGGAGGACTCTAATGTAGAAATGCATCCCCGACTGATGAAATGATTCATACCCTTTTCTCTCGACCGTCATAGTTGGAGAAATCACCGAGCTTCTGTTCTTTTGCCTTGCCATCACAACCAAGTGAAGCTTAGAAGGCATTAAACCAAACCTCAATCTTCACTGCATCATTTTGGGCTTCGTTGTTGGCCCATTTTTTGTAGAGCCGGAAGCCCCCTTTCTCTCGATTAATCTTGTCAAGTATGGGAAAAATTTAATCGATTTTTGGCCCATTTTCTGATGTTGTTGATGGTGTTTTTGGGGGTTTTTTATTGAATCGAATGGGTGAGTAAAGATTGGTTTATCTTTGTGCTTTTACACAATAAAAAAACATGAATGCCACTTATTATAATTTTGTGAGGCCTCTCTACACAATGCTTGGGAGAACTTTTCTTTTTGTGATGTTGTTGAAGATCCAAATACCCGAAACTCCAATTCAACTGATCACCGAATATCACATACTCAATACCAAATATGTAAAATCGATAATCCAACAATAAACTCAAGGATCGTGTACAACAATTTAAGAAAATAAACAAAAACTTAGTCATGAGAGAAAATTAGAGAGACAAATCACAACGCCAATTTTAACGTGGTTCACCCTGTAGGGCTACGTCCACAGGCAAGCCGGCAAGTATTCCACTATCAAAAAGAGAAATTTACAAGGGGATACAGAGTTACCTCAAAAGGAAAAAAATGATGAAAAAATATCTTGAAAAGACCTTCCTTGTGATCATCCAAAAGAACACGATTTACCCCACTTCACTTCAGATGACCCAAGAACATGAGCAATACAAGCTCTTACTATTTCTCCCAAAAATAGGACAAGAAAAACCATCTTCACCTCCTTCTCTTTCTCAACCTAACCCAAAGAAGCCCTAGCCCCTTTTAGAGAGAGAGAGGAACTCAAAAGAAGAACCGTGTTTTTCAAAAAAACCCCTTTGTTATGGCTTTTATACAAGTCACGTAATTACAGTGACCAAAAAAGCCCCAAAACAAATGATAAAAGACAAGCATACAAAAGGTTATTTTTATATCACAATTCAACATTTGTTTCCTTTAGTTGTTCTTGGTTATTGAATATAGAATGCTTGAGAAATCTTAAGTGAGATAATTTCCGTTTTAGTGGGGATAGCAAAATTTGTCTTAATGGATTGTAGCATGTTTTATGACTTATTTGATGATCCATAATTTCTTGGCTTTATATGGATACGTTTTCTTCGTTCTGGGACTATTAGAAGTTGAAAATTTTTCCTTGTTGATTTTTGATTAAATAGAATGGTTTTTAAATCCCTTCTTTTTGGTGCTGGCTTTACCATATGAATATTATCATTTGATTGGATTCCACGTAGGAATTCTCTTTGCAGTTTATTCAGAAAAAAAAGATGCTCTCTGTAGTGATGCTGGTCGCAACAGTTTTGATATCCAGGGATTGATGAATCATATGTATTTCTCAATAGTTTTTTTAATGCTTTATTTTTTTAAGTGCATTTTGGTTATTTGTATTCTACAGAATTCACAATAGAAAGAGCTATCAGGTCAAGTCAATGAGTCTTGCCATTTTTTCTTTCTAATTTTATAGTTTAGAAAACTCACATGCTGGTATACATATTAAACCTGTACAATTTGCACGTGCATAGGCTAATGACGCAGCTTCGAAGATATTCCACATTGTTCTATCTCCTATACACCTCATGGATCAAGTTTTCTTAGAGGACATAGAATAATACAACCTATGCAATAGTTTAATTTCATTATGATTATAAGACTGAAAAACAACCTATGCTAAGTGTACTTTGGACTTCATGGCAATTTTATATTTAACTTCTTAAGTCTCTAATGAGATGTAGTATGGATGTAGAGAGAGAGAGAGAGAGAGAGAGAGAGACAACGTGAGAGAGAGAATATCATAACTCGATTCTAAAATGATAAAACAGAAATGATCGAAACTATCTAATTTATTTCTCATATAGGTGATTACTTCTTACCAAAAAATCTTTTTGATTGGCCGTATATTACTTTGGAATCATCAACTTATGAAATGAACAACTGAACTGGTTTAATGGCAAACAACCATATCCTGATTTTCAACTTAGTGGAGCCAAACAGGGCATTTTTCAAATACTGGGCTCTCCCAATAGCCAGCCAAACAACATTGTTTTTAAAATCAGGTTTTGCATATACTAGAATATGCATAACCAGTTTTTGAGGCATATCCAGGATATGCATATCCAAGGACCCAAATGACCAATTAGATAATAAAAATAGAAAGGAGGGGTTTAGTGTCGTAATATTAAAATTTGAAAAAAGTTTATGTAGTGTTGAGGTTCCAAACAATCAAATTCAAGGCCACCTCAAAATTTTCACTAGAAAATGTTGTTTTGATACCCAAATATCTTCAAATTGTTCATCTTGACATCAAGATGCACGGACATGAGAAAAAAATGGATTTCAAGTTTTGGAAATAGTGCATCTTGTAATGCATTTTTGGATCGTTAATTTTCAAGATTTTCATAGATTTACTTGATCTACACAATTTTTGAAGCTTTAAATTTTATAATTAAAGATAGAAATCTATTTTAAGGCAATCAGAAAGATTTTCAATATTGAAACCACATTTCTTGAAACCATCTGAAGGTGTGTTTTACTTGTGTTTACAGCCTAGGCTCTATACAAACTACACCCTTGCAATAAATATCCCTTTTCCTTCCTCTATTTCTCACCTTTCTCGTTTTCACTTTTCACCCTCCACCCTCTGCTCTGTGAGACAGAGAGCAAGCGCTCCCTCCCCTCCCCCAACCCCAACCCAAGTGAACCCACAAAGTCGAATCTTTGTGAAGCTGTGACATCGTGAAGCCTGATAATCTTCAACCCTAATCTCTCTGTGAAGTCTGATCACTGTTGGTTTATATCTATCGGGTATGATTAAGCATTTTCGTGGTGTGTTCTTTCTTCTTTCTTTTTTCTTTTTCTGCTCTCTTCTGTGTGTAAATTTTCTCTCTTCTGCCCTCTCTCTTTCCCTTCCTCTCTCTAGGTCATGGTATACTCAAAATATATGTTATTTTAATCATCTATAGTATAAAACTATCATCTAAAGAGTAAGTAAATATCTTTTATCTCTCTCTAAGTCCCTGATATTCAGAATATGTGTTATTTCAATTATACATGGATCCCATAAATTGTCACCTAAAGAATCAGTAAATCTCTGTTTTAGTGTATTCAAGAGTGTAAAATATTGAATAACCTAAATAAAGAGTGTAAAATCTCAATGTCTTTTTTCCTGTGTGAAATCCTTGTATAAAAACAGAAAATTCTATGTTCATTATCAAGAAACAGGAAAGCTCGTGCGAAAAGAGTATAATCTTTGTGAAAACAGTAAACTAATCTAATTTTATAAAGAATAAATGAATCTTTGGTTTTTTAAAAACCACACTGTAAAATCTGTGTCTCTATCACTGGTTGAAATTGATGTGAAACTAGTAATATCCGTTGTTGATCAAATTCATTCATAAAATAGTAAATATCTGTTATATATGTCAATTTTGTTATTTTTTTTTTTCATATTTGTACACAAAACTGAGGAAAAAGAACTAAAGAAAGACTAAGTAAAGCACCAAAGGCATAGTCCCTTTTTCTCCACAAGTGCTGAATTATTGCTTGCTTTTTTCTTTCTCCTTGCATTTTTATTTTATTTTATTGCGTGATACGTCCAAGTTATCAGTGGGCACCATCTTCTAGCAAGAGATTTTACATAACATCCGAGGAGAACTCACTCCATGTATTATGATGAATTACATAGTTTTATTTCTAAGTAGGAGTTTAGTCATGATTTTGTGGAGTGGTTTGTTTGTGATTATTAACATCATTGATCATGGAAATTTAGAATCTAGAGAGATTTGCTTCAAGTTAAATGCTCATGGATGAGCATCACTCTGAAGTGCAAGAGTTACCTAGATGTTTGGCTTTTGTGCTCATTTTATTTGGGTTTGTGTTTTCTTATTCATTTCAGAGATGTGGTTGAATGGTTAGTATCTGTTCCCATCTGTGGTTATTCAATGTTGGGTTAGAAAAAATCTTTTGGCAAGCAATTAAAATAGTAGAGGACTAGCATAATGTTCTTGAATGTTAGAAATTCCGCTTAAGCTTAGAAGGGAAACATTATCACAGAAGTTTGATTAAGTCATAGTATGAAGTTGGTGCAACAGTTTTACCATATTCTCCATCGATCTATTATTGTTTCATTTTCTCTGATGCACTTGAGGTTAGCATTTTCAGTTTGGTAGCCATTCTGTTTCTTTCCACTTTGTGGTTCACATGGAAAGTTTCAACATACAAGTGAGAAAGGAGAAGAGTGAGAAGAAAAGAAATGGAAATCTTCTTCTATCCTATTTTATTTTACGAGTTCTCTTTTTGGTATGTATTGTATTGTCTTTTCCTCCTCTTCATTTTGATTGGTTGAGAAAATAAATTGAATGTTAATATGGACATGTTTTAATTCTATGTAATAAAAGTTTATTGAGTGTACTTACTTTCTCCTACTTATTATTAAAATGCAATCTCATGTGAAGCTCTGTTGATTTCTTTTTCCTTTTAATTTCTCACTATGGGTTCTCTATTTTAAGGGATTGTATATTATGAGACTATTTATTTGGGTACAAGGAGCTCACGATCACTTTTGGCCATTGGATGTGAAATCTAATAGATGAGCGTGTCACAACATTCAAGAAATTTTTTTTGGACTTTGTGCCCGCCCAAACAATGGCACATCCTCAATCATTGGATTTCATATCGAAAGCTTAATGATGATTGTGACCACCCTATATCAAAAGTAAATGGTCTCATTGTGAGCATGTCCTTTGAATTCATTGAATGTCTTATGATTGGAGGGTGAGAGGTGGAACTCAACAAAAAAGAGATGCTTCTTTAGTTTTGAGTTAAAATGAGTCATTTGTTGTTTTTTTCGTTTTATGTGTGTTTTTGAGAGAGAGAATTGAGACTTCTTCATTAATCAAAGAATACTTCTTCATTGTTGGGCTAAATTGGGAGGTGACTCTCTCTCTCTCTCCTCCCCCCTACCCCCATGCATGTGTGTGTGTGTGTGTGTGTGATCATGAACTTCTAATCGGGAGATGTAGTGAAAATCTAGCATAAGTTGAAATTTTGGATCTAATAATGGGGTTTTGAGACTTGAACGTGTAAGAAAATTGAGGTAGGGAGCGGATTTCTGCCTCCATTTTATTTTCTGTTGTAGTGAACAATACTTGGGTGACTATTGTAGCCCCTTGCCAAGTACTGTAGAACTTGGGGAGTCTCCCTGAATAGCACCGGAATGAGTTTGTACAGTACTCGGCATTCCACCAATTTGATTGGAAGTACTCGCCTTGGAACCCTGCCAAGGCCAAGTAACTCGGCCTCTGAGTTGGCTTGGCTAAGTTCTCGAGTACTACTATAAGGCCCTTTTGATGTCAATGATATATCATTGAAATAATTTCTGACATTTAATAAAAAGATAATTGAAATTCGGTTAGCTTGCTTTGATTATCATGATGTTCACTCATAACATGCCTGTTGATTAGTGGGATAGTGTGGAACTCTTGAATTTGTCTAAACTCATGCAAATGAATGGACTTCTTGTTAACATTGTTTAATTTTTGCCTCTCTCTCTATCCCATTACTTGCAGGAACAGTTCTGCTTGTGTGGGAAATTTTATTCTAGAAAATGGTGGAGCTACTCTTTGAGGACATCTTTACTTTGACAAAGTTGAACCCAGATGGAAAGAAGTTCGATAAAGGTATACATTTTTTGTCTTTCCACATTTACATATTCTACTGTATTGAATATTTCATGGTTTTTAGTAGGAAATATGCGATCTTCAAAGTATATATATTCCGCCCTATTGATTTTTTTATCTGGTTTAGTGGTAAACATGCTACCTCGAAAGTATAACTTTGAAATAAATAGTGTTCATGGAAAATCACCAAAAGCCATGTCAATTACATGCCTGTGGCTTTTGGTCTGGTGGTGTAACTTCTAGTTTGGGTGAGCAGGTATAATGTTTTTAGTTGTCCCTCACACACACCAAACTTGCATTCTCTAAAAAAATTGCTCTTATTTTAGTGAGTTTTATATTTGATTGATGTAAACTTTGTAATTAAATAGCCTGTGCATAGAAAGTAGAAATCAATGTATGAAGTGCTTGCAGTAAATTACATGACAGCAAGAATGCAAGTCAACCAAAAAAATGATGTAACCGGTGATAATTCCTATAGGCACCCTATTAGTGTGAATCATGCCTTATTTATCAACTTAAAATCACATGAATGGTCAAAGGTTCAATTTTTTTGCATCGAATCTATTCTTTTCATCTTTCAATTTTGCAGTTCTTGTGTGATGGTCATTGCTAGTAAAATATGATGCATTATTCAGAGGAAGACCGTCAAAACAATTGTTGAGACTGTTGATTGATATTATAGTTGCTATAACCTTGTTGGATTTGATAAAAAAATTGAAATCGGTAACTTTCAAAGGAGGTAGGGCTCAGGTTACTTCTTTCTGGTTTTTTGTTTTTTGTTTTTATTTTTATTTTATTTGGTGGTGTCGAGAGGTCTTGATGAAGTTAAAGTGAACTTTAGGGTTAATAATAAAGGGTTTAATGGATGCTAAAGTTATTGAACTTTAACAGTCCGGCAAGATACATGAATGAAGGGCTCTTAGGTTGGTTTTGAAATAGAAAAGATTGAGGATTGAAAATATATTGTTAGGTTCTGTTATGGGCTGAATTTCCTAGGGTTCGAAAGAACTTCTGGAATGATGGAGGTAGAGTTTTCATAGGGTTTTGGTGAAATGGTGGGATATGAATAGTAAGGAGAGAATGGTTAAAGGAAGAAGAAGGTTTTAACTTGTATAAGGAGTCAAAGACCTTATTCTACTTAGGAGGCATAGAATTGTATTGGCATCAACACTAACCAAAATGCTTTCAACTAAATCAATCATAAGCAAACCTTTTCTCAACTCAAGCTCTATCATCGTTGGCCTTGGGCTTACATCTTCATTTATAGATGTAGGAACCTCCTATCTTCCTTAACTTGGAATTTAGTCAGTAAAAAATCATGCCTTTCCTATATCAAGGAACTACATCCTTTATATTTTTGGGAGCTAGACCCTTTACAAAATTAGGAAGTTAATTTATGGAACACTTCTAACAACAAATGAGAAATAACTGACTTTCTAAAACAAAATCGAAGTTTCAAACTTTCTTATTTAATTCCAATATTCCTAATAAAAATTTCGGTTGCTTGTCAACAAAGATTTGAGGGCTGAAACATCAATATTGTTAAAAAGACCTAGAGATATAGCCATGGATCTCCGAGAGACCTTCAAATTTTAGATCCGAATCACCTGAAATGGGCATCCATGTGTAAAGTTATACCTTTAAAAAGGAGTTTGCGTCACGTTTATCAAGGTTTTGGGGCTTGGATGCCTAGTGGGCACCTTTTACTTGAGGATCCTCAAACCTTATAGGGCTGTAACCCTATGCTGGTCTCGCCAACGCAGGTTGCTGGGAGGGGTGAGCTGGAAACAGTCTTTACCTTTGGCTTTTATGCACAAAGTGGCCATTCTCAGGACTCGAACCTGCGCTCTTGTGCTGGCTACCCGAGCCTTTTACTGCCACACCAAGTGACGGCCTCTAGGGTCCCCAATCCTATCAATCAATCTATCTATCTATCTATCTATCTACCTATATATATATATATATATATATATATATATATATATATATATATATATATATATATATATATATATATATATATATATATATATATATATATATATTCATATGCTATACACAATTACATATAATGCATGTGATATCTAATAAATTATATGTTTTATATAACATGTGTATAAAAATTGAAGAACTGAATTATAGAATCCAAAGTTTGAGAATAATTAAGTAGATGTTGAAACACATTCAGTTGATTTATGATCCGAGATGTTTTGGATGAATTTTGAGTTTTAAATCAGCCCAAATATCTCCTTGTAACCTCCCTTGATATTCCAAATATACCCACCCAAGGGAATGCTAGTTGTCCCCCTTAACACTGAGAGCTTTGATTGTGTACCGTTTTTTAGTGTTATAGTGAGGAGACCTGTACATAGTGAGCTCGAGAGAGCTTGATATATTTAGTCAATAATCCACGAGAAAGGAGAAATTGAGGAAGGTGTTACTCATAAAATTAGAGCTTGGTGGACGAAATGGAGATGCATTTTTGGATTCTCATGTGATCGTCGCATACCAATGAAACTGAAAGGGGAAGTTTATAGGCCGGACGGTTGTAAGACCAGCCATAATTTATGGGATGGAATGTTGGGTTATCAAGAAACAACATATTATAGAATGAGTATAGTTGAGATCATTGTTCAAATAAATGGTCCACCCAACGCCTAGGCATTGAAAGGATCTTATGGTGCATGCCTAGGCCTCGATGGCCCTCCCTGAACGTCAATACCTTGGTGCCAGCCCTGGCGATCTAAGTGGGTGCACTGTGCCCAGTCCTTGGTAGGCACCTAGGTATTGGGCCCTTTTTTTTGAGATTAAAGTAATCCCAAGGGCACTTGGGTCATTTTGGCCAACTAATTTTACATAAATGACTATGGGGATATTCTTTTTTTTTTACCATCGTATGCCTCCACAGGGGCGACTATGGGGATATTCTAAACTGCCAAAGTGAAAAACATTTCAAATCTAAGCCCTCAAATTGATTGATTTTGAGATATCTTTGAATTGAAAAGGAATCTATGTTTGAAGAAGCATCCAAAAGCGTACTCTTCACTTTCGGAATTTCTTTTAGGTTATTGGTGAAGGTTTTTGAAGACTTTTGCGAGGTGAGTTCTAGCTTGAAAGATATATAAACATTGAAGAACAAAGACCGGGCAAAAAGTTGGTTTACAATCAATATTTGAGATTTCTTTTTTCAGATTTTAGATGGCTTCCTTGCGGTCTAATAGGAGTTGGGATTAGGGATGGAAGTATTATGTTAACCAGGATAAAAAAGACTACACAAAGTTATGTGCAATTTTTGTGTACTTTTTTGAATCCCGGGATAAATAAATTTAAGAAACATCTTGCCAGTATTAGAGGAAATATTGCCCCATGTGAAAAGTTCCCGATCTTGTAAAGAACAAGAATTTTGACTACATGGAAAACTGAAATAAAAGATTAACAAAGGAGAAGGATATAGAATAAATGCAGAATTGAGGGTTGGCGTTAATATTTTTGATGATGAAAAACATTGATGAGGATGATGAAGGGGGAGAGGAGGTGGGCTAGGTGGCAGTATCTCAGAGTTCTAAGAGGCATTAAATAAAAGGGCCCTTTGATTTTGTTTTTTACACCTAACTCGAAGACTGCAGTTGAGAAAGTGAAAGGGTAAGGGGAAGAAGCGACACTAGAAAAGAGATAAAGAAGGAAAATCGAGGCTAAGTAATTTAGTATATTGCTAGTTGGTTTTATCATGCTGTCATTTCTTTTAATAATGCTCGTTTAAGTGGCTTCCATACAATGTTAATGCAATTGGCCAATTTGGGCTAGGGTTGAATGGCCCAACCCCTTATGAGATTTCAAAGCCACTATTGAAGAAAGAGGTAGAACGCACTACAAATGGGTGGCTCACTTTGGGGTTTACATGAGGATGGGTGGGCGCAGTTTAGGGTTTCTAGAATGACTGATGCTTGCCCTTTGATTTTTTTTTTTTACACCAAACACGAAGTCTGCGGTTGAGAAAGTGAAAGGGTAAGGGGAAGAAGCGACACTAGAAAAGAGATATAAGAAGGAAAATTGAGGCTGGGTAATTTAGTATATTGCTAGTTGGTTTTATCATGCTGACATTTCTTTTAATAATGCTCGTTTAAGTGGCTTCGATACAATGTTGATGCAATTGGCCAATTTGGGCCAGGGTTGAATGGCCCAACCCCTTATGAGATTTTAGAGTCACTATTGAAGAAAGAGGTAGAACACACTAAGGATTGGTGGCTCACTTCGGGGTTTACATGAGGATGGGTGGGCGCAGTTCAGGGTTTCCATAATGATTGGTGCATGAAGTGATATGAGGGGGAATATCATGAACCTATTGGTGAATTGTCCCTTTGCTATAGTATTTTGACTTCCATTGAGGCTTTTGAAGAGGTTCAAATGTGTATTATATATTATCTTTAATTGATAAGGGCATTGAGGTTGGGGAGGAGCATATAATTCATTGGCGACTTGTCTAGTGTTAAAGGACACTTTCGAAGGCTAAGGAGGTCACAAAGTTCACATTCAGCCACACTATTACCCTTAACATGATATACAAGTTTACCAAAAAGGAGGAGCTAGTGAGGCCTGTGGTCATCAGTTTGCTACTACTCACCTGAGTGGCTGAGTCTTAAGAGCATATATAGCAAGAGGATCCCATTGAGATCTATGTTCACTTCATAGGATTGGAATGGTTTAGGTGGTCTAGAGAGTTTTTTGATTTGGGATGAACCACTCACTAGCAGTTTTCTACCCTTGGTCGAGGTCTTACTCTTGGCTGATGCTCACAAGCCCTCTATGGGCCTTATATATGATATATTAGAAGGAGCTAAGGAGGAGATGGCAGAGAATTTGGGCAACATGATGAGGCCAAGTATGGCCCAATTTGGGAAATTGTAAATGAAAGTGGAATGGGCAGCTTTATAGATCATTTGCATGTAGTTGGATACTATTTGAGCCCAAAGTTCTTTTATGCTGACCTAGATATGGAGAGGAAATATACAATCATGGATGGATTTAGTGAGTGCCTTGAGAGATTAGTTCTCAACACTGAAATCCAAGATAAAATGTCCATTTGAACTCATTTTGTATAAGTGTGCTTGAAGTCGTTCAGAAAAGAAATCGCAGTGAGACGAAGGACAAATTAGATCCAGGTAAAATATATTTCATTTGGAAATGTTTTTTTGAGTTCCTAATGACTAATGTTGTATCTTAAATTTGCTAAACTTCTATATGAATTATGACAATGTTAAATTAATTATGGAAATTGCACCCAAATTGCAGCCTGCATGGGAGTGGTGCTCCAAACATGTAGAGATTGCTATTTGGGTTTGAGTTTAATAACTAGCTCTGCTAGTTGTGAGAGGAATTGGAGTTTGTTTGAGATGTCATTTTAGTTCTTTTTTTGTTTAGTTCGTTTCTTTTTTAGTTGTTTTTGAAAAAGTTAGTTAGAATACACATAAATGAAAAAATACGAAATTAACACAAATATTTACATATATGTGCTTTTGAACAACACATATATGCAATTTTCTAAAGACTTTTCACCTCGGGGCGCCCGCCCAATGCCTAGTCGCTAGGCGTCGGGCCGACCGCCTTGCGTTTTATGAAACATTGACTGAGGATGAGGATGTTGAGATGGATGAGTGGCAAGTGAAGGCAGGATAAAATTAAAAAAGAATACATTTGAGGGTCCTTAAGGTTAGCTCCAATAGGCAAGAAAATGAGAGAAAGTAGATATAGCTGGTCTAGGCATGTGCAATGTTGACCTAGAACAACACCGGTTAGGAAGGATGATTTATTTTAGGTGGAAGACTCTAGGCAAGGGGAAGGCCCCAAAGGATATAGATAGAAGTATTGGAAAAACATATGTTGACTTATGATTTGACTGAGCGTATGGCTTTTTGATAACACGGAATGGTGGAACGGGTTTCGTGTGGCTGGTCCCAAATAGTTGGGATAAAGCTTAGATGATGATGATGACGACAGGAGAATTACATAGACCCTCCACCTTGCATTTTCTACACATAGATACCCGATACCCCCGATACTTTTTTATTCACACCATAAACCTTTTTATTTTGTCATTTTGGATGAAAATACCCTATTTAGTCAAATACATAAAATTTCAAGTTTAAGGCCAATTCATCCTTGGGGAAAGTTCTTGGAGCCGAGGTCAGTCAGGTCCTCCAAGGGTTGAACCTGCCTTAAATTTAAATTATTTTTATTTTTAATTTTTTGATCTTTAAATTTTTAATCTTTAATTTTTTAATTTTTTGTGTTTGACTGATAGGGGTATTTTTATCCAAAATTACCTAACAACTTCACCTTGGGCAGTCAATGCAAAAAGAGAATAGTAACAAGTTTTATGATTTGAATACAGGGGATTTTATGTGTAGGAAGTTTGTGGAAGGGTGATCCATGTAATTTTCTCTTAATATGATGGGTGGGGTGCCCGCTCAAACACCTCAATTGGTATGCAATTTAATGTGTGCATTTCTTAAGTGTAACTTCATACAGATCTGCCTTAATGATGAGTTAGTTTATCATCATATCTTACGCTTGGTATGCAATTTAATGTGTGCATTTCTTAAACTGTAACTTCATACAGATATGCCTTAATGATGCATTAGTTTATCATTATATTCTAATGTTGCATATGTTTTCTCTTGGATATGTATGCTAGGTATTTTATGTAACTTGATGCATGCTTAGTCAATATAGAATTTAGAGTTACACATTTGGTGTCTTAATATTATATTTGATACATTCACAATTTAATATATTATAAAAAAAAAAGTTTCCGTATATATGTGTTCATCTTTCTCTGCCTTTGATGCACTTATAAGTAAATGTTATTCGAGTATCGAATTTATTGTGCTAGTAGTTGAATGTCGTCTGCGAGTGTAGTCCCCATTTTGTGAAAATTGAGTTGGAGGTTGATTTTGGGAGATCTCAAAATTTGATTAGCATGCTAGTTTGTACAAGCAATTTTCTTTAACTAATATCTATCTTTTCTTTATCATGTTATGTTCCTCTCGTATATCTTATGAGCTGAGGCTTTTGAAAATACTGCCTTTCAGTTTCCCGAATTGAAGCACGCAGCGAGCAGTTTGATATGTTCATGCAGTTAGATGTTAATACAGAGGTATATCCTCTTAATGTGGGTGACAAATTTACAATGGTGCTGGCTCCAACTCTGAGCTTGGATGGGACACCTGATACTGGTTACTTTACTCAGGTATATGCATCTGCATTTCACCTTCTTTGATATGTCAATCCTTCGCTTGATATATTCCTCAACGCACAACTATATGCTCTAGTGGGCTTAACTATAGCTTGTATGTCGCTTGGGAAAGACGCGAGGGCAGCATCGACAGGGGGGCAGAATAGAGTCGACAGAGGAAAGGCCTACATCGGGTGACACCTGTACGGCGGTGGCTCGTCCACCAAAAGGTAATACAACCAAGGGGCTTGATTCCGGCGGGATCATCACGATCGCCGACGAAGCAGTAGGAGAGAGAGGGGGTCCTCAAGAAGCTCCTCCGTAGGAGGACACGCGTCCAGGGGGGCCGCCTCAGCAGGACACGCCATCGACAAGGGTTGTACCAAGGCAGTACAGGTGACGGTGGAGTTGGCATCCTTTGGGGCCTGTGATGGGTCACACCCTCCCGATGGCGCTGTCTTGACAGGGCACGCGTCCACCGAGTAGATAGCCACTCCTGCAGGGGCACACGTGTGAGACCCATCGACCTGGGTAGAGGGGTATGATGCCAACGGCTGGGAGAGAGCGAGATCAGTCGGGTCTTGGATGTAGCCCGAGACCCGACCACTGAGCTCGTCGATATTGGAATAAGATGGGCTCGGGTCGAGGGAGAGCCCAAAGGAAGACACACTTCCTTGCCCAACCTTTGCGTAGAGGCGAAGGATGCTACCGGGGGATGGGTCAAGGTACCTGGCTCACACGAATTCGGGTCGACGTTCAGACGTCTGTCGGTGGCCGTCGTCTTTTCTTGTGTTGACGACGTTTCCTGGTCACCTTCGTCTAGCCTTCCATCTGGGCTTTAGGGAAGAAACCTTGGGGGTTGTTGTGCAGGAAAAACCGGGAAGGGGGAGAAGAGTAGGACCAAGATAGATGGATGGGGTAGAAGTGGTTATGGACCTCTAACCAAATAATCTTGGGAAGGGCGAGGGGGTCTAAGAGTTCAACAAGATCTCGAATCACACCTTTGGGTAGAGTTTCAAGGGAGATCCAATGGATAGAAATCAAGAACCCACATTCGGAAGCCAGGCGCCTGAAAGTTTTTGGGCACCAGGCATGAAGAGGTATATGGCGAAAGGTGACCCAAACCTTTTGCTTCTTGACTGAGCCATCTAGCGGGGACCATTGTCGAAGGTGAGGGTGCACGGATCTTGAAGCGCTGCAGTAGCCTCATGGACGGTCAGGAACGAGAAGAGGATATCTCCACAGGATAGATTTTGCGAACACTGGTCGATTTTGCGAACACTGGTCTATATCCTTGCACAACATAAAAGGAATAGTGAGAGTTTGTGGTAGTGTAAGGTCAAATTTCAGTTAGCTCATACTTCACAAACTTTATTTGGGTTCTAGGTCCATTATGTAAAATTCCAATTGTTGCTCGCTTCTCACTTTATTCTTTACATCTTTGTATTTCACATTATTACACCTTTAGCCTGTGTCAACCTGCACCTTGTTTTTTGTGTGTGCCATCACTATGACCTGTATCAACATTTCTTGACTGTCCTTTGAAACATTATCCATTTCTTAAATACATGTTCATGTTTCAAAATGTTAGAACCTTGGTTCCATCCTAAAGTCCTATTGACATTTTTGACATTAAAGGTCCTTGGCATTTCTTTGAAACTGTTAAACATCTTGTAAGTCTGTCACTTTTCATGGAAAGTAGGAAGAGATGCTGTTTATACTTCCTATACATGTCAGACTTTCTGTTGGAACTTGGATAAATTAACTGGTGTTCCCATCTTTCTTTGAACTTTATGGATTTTTAATCTACACAAACTTTAATTTATTGATCTATTTTCCCAATTGGCCATTTTAGCTGTCATGTGGGACACCTGAACAGGTGTTTTGCTTCTTCTTTATCTTTTTCAATAGATCACTATTTCTTTAGATCCAGGAGGTTCATTAGTTCAATTTAGATGAGGAATATCGTTTTCAATAGATCACTTTGGAGTATAATGCAAGTCTTTACGCATTTTATGCACCATTTGTCCTCTTTCTGATTTGTATTTTGTAAAGTTCGGCTCCTCATTTGATTGGTAAATTTTGGAGTTGCGCTCTGAACATTATGTCCTGGACTAAGAGTTCCATATCAGTAGGCTGCTAGGTACTTCTTATGTGTACTTTTTTGTGATAATGCTCAAAAATACCTTTTTGAAGAGCCCCTTGGTACTTGTCAAAATACCTTTTTGAAGAGCCGCTTGGTACTTCTCAAAATACCTTTTTGAAGAGCCACTTAGTTTTCACACTTTTTTATTTCTTATTGGGGAAAAAATGTTTTCTCATTAAATATCTCCTGTCAAGGTTGGTATATTTTTACTTAAACATACAATTAAAGTTGTCTTTGATTTTCTCAAGCATAAACACGTGCACATAGTCGCATGATTAATTTCCTCTTCAGTGAAGATGAAGTATTTTTGGGATTAGTCCTGATTACATGTAACTGTTCTCATGAACTGTTCACCACAATTAACTAGGAAATAAGGTTATTTTTTATTTGTTCTCATGAACTGTTCACCACAATTAACTAGGAAATAAGGCTATTTTTTATTGTTCAAAATAAAATTTTAAACCTCTGCAAGAAATACATACTAGAAAACTGGATGACAAGATTAATAAGATTGTTAACCTTTTCTTCAAAAGAATATATTGATTAATGAGAAAGCACCGCAAAGAGAAGATTGTATGTTAAATGCTAACAAGGCTAAAGCAAGAACAACACCACAAGAAACTTAGGCAAAAAAAGACAAAATCCGAGTTGTGCACTTCAAGTCAATGTTGGTCAGTGCATAATGCTCTCGCAATGCCAATCCCATTGCGTCACATTGTAGTTGGCTCTGTAGTAGGTTCAATGATTCAAAAAGCGGACCGCCTAGTGCCTAGGCGGTCCAGAAGGCTTGGGCGCATCGCGCAGGCCTAGGCAGCCAATCTGGGCGGTAGTCCTTGGCGGGCGCTTGGCGCCCAGCCCAAGGTGGCCATCTAGAGCTTGCGCTCCGCCTAAGCGGTACGTAACCTGCCTGGGCAGCCGCCCTGCCTAGAGGCACAATTTTTTATTTATTTTCAAAGTTGATAAAAATTGATCAAAACATCACCCATTGATATTAGATTTAATTGATGTTTTATAAATTGATCAAAACATCACCTGTTGGGGGGTATTTTAGAAGATTTTGAGTCCTTTGAAGCATCTTTGACTGGATATCTTTTTTGGATTTGACTGGGCTGTTCAGGTTCTGGGCACCCGCCTAGGCGTTGGGCGGCCTGGACCTCCCATGCCGCCTAGGACCTGCTTAGCACTTTTTGAAACTATAAGTATGTTGCATACTTTTTATCTCTTGGGACTCTATTGCACTGCTGTTTGCATTTCTTCGCCAGAGGTACCATGCTTTTCATAGGATCTCAACCTTGTAGCCATTTCATCTTCACACTATTTGTCTCCCTCTCTCTATCTATATTTTTAAAAGGATTCAATAATTCATCGAATACTGTCTAATTTGTATCTGGTGCATTCAAAGGCATGCAGTTCTGTTGGATTGGATTATAGGCAAACATTTTGAGACAATGGTAGTGCATTCCATAGATCCTTTTTATGTGGTGTCCTTGGTGTTAATGCACAAGGAACCTTTTTTCTTGTACATATGTGCTAGATGAGCACTTTCTAGCTGCACCTGGACAAATCATTATCTTAGCCATAAAGTTTCTTTGTTATCTAAGTTATGTTTATCTATCTTAAATTTTAAAAATGACTATATTTCTCAAATTATGATTTCACAGACTAATAGATTTGCTTGTGATATTGTCCTAAGGCTAGATCGTAAATAGTGTGTGATGTTTCTGCTATCCAGGGAGGGCGTAAATCACTTGCAGACAAATTTGAGTATGTTATGCATGGAAAGCTGTATAAGATCTCCGAAGATTCTGGAACCAACGTCAAAGTGTAAGTCTTCTGAATATTTTTATATTAAAGCTATAAGATTGTTGCACTAGATTGTTACATTTAAAGTTTGAAATGTGTTGAGTGGTCTAGGAGTTTGGAATTTTCTGTTCTTGGCATAATCTTTAGCCTGCGTGCTGTTTCATTGGCAATTCATGCTAATTTTGAGTTGATTTCATGTGATTCAATTCATTGTGTTGTTATATTTATTATGTACAATAAGTAGGATATGTGAAGTTAAGAAGGGGGGTGGTTGATATATGGTTTGTATATTTGTTTTAACGATTTAGTCTTTACTGAGTGAGTATGTTGCGTTCTATCCGAATTCCCTTTCACTTGTTTTTCTCCTTATTTTGTGCTGTGAACTTATATGAAGTGAATGTATGAAAATACCTTTGGGAAGAATTAAAATAAACCATTGTTAATATTTTCCTTGATGTCAGAGCTTTTCTCTATGCTATTGAATTTCTGAGGCATCAGTACTATTAATTGTGCATATTGTGCTTTTGGACAGCTCAGAAGCATTGTACTTTTTTACTATATTTATATAATAATCATCAACTGATGAATGAATTGTGCAATTTGATCCTTAGAAACTAGTGCATAATATTTTTGAACTCAGAAATCTGTTCGGGCTTTGCTGAGATTCCAAGTTGAGTTTTGGATGATGTTACTCAGTTTGTTTACTGTTATGTGGAACTCAATTTATGGTCATGACTCATGAAACCCTCACTTGATATAAGGAACCAACTGGCCATGGTGTGCTCGCACGCCCACACCTATACTTGGCCAGTAGACAAAAATGGAACACTCATTATATTACAATGGAATGGCTCATGTATCATTCTAAATGATATTTAATATGTAAGCTATCGAGGCCACAAAAATTCGAGGGGCCTTAGCTTATATCCATGTGTAAATATTGTCAAGTTCTTTATGGAGGAGGTCGTCAATCTCAAGATAAATATGTTTTTGGAGTCTCTATGTGTTGTTTTGTGATTTGTGATAATAGTGATCTCAACATGCATAGATGTGATAAAGTAAAACCAAAAAAAAAAAGCCATGCGTATGTGATATAAATACACGCACACACACACACACTGCATAATAGATATGATATTTTGCCTTCTAAACTTTCACAACATCAATTCATCTGCAAAAATGCAAAGGCCTCTAAAGTTTGCTTTTGTGGATTTTAGTCATTTAGCGGAAGTCAGTAATGGGGGGAGACAATGTTATTTCAATTTCTGAGGGTATTGTTCGTAGTTCTTCATAACATAACAGAACTCACATTTTAGATATTTTCCCTTTTTAAAACACCTCTTATCTATTTTGTAAAATAATGTGGCAAAAGGGTATTTCCTAGCAGTGTTCGCAAAACCGGCCAATTTAACCGCTAACCGGCCGGTTAGATCGGAACTGGTCAGCGCTTGGTTTCGGTTTTGGCTGGTTTTTGTGGTCACCCAGTATTTTAAACTTGAAATATAATAATACATCATATTTATATCAAATACGTTGGAATGACGTATTGGTTAGCTTTGACGAGTGGTTTCTATATAAATCGGGGTTCAATTCCTACTGCCAGCATTTTAAAAACCCATGAATTAATTGCTTCAAAAACCATATGCGTTTTTCTTTAAAAAAACCTTGAATTGGTTAAAAAACCATATGCCATTTAGATCCCCATTTACTACTTAGTTGATAAAAATAAAGGTTTATATTATATATAACAT
Source organism: Amborella trichopoda (assembly GCF_054954075.1). NCBI lineage: Eukaryota > Viridiplantae > Streptophyta > Magnoliopsida > Amborellales > Amborellaceae > Amborella > Amborella trichopoda. The sequence continues at coordinate 34,957,107 of NC_142348.1, forward strand.
AATTTTTTCTTCATTTTCTTTTAAGAAAAAAATGGCATTTTTTTTTAGAAAATATCTTTTTCTTTTAAAAAAAAAGATAAGAAAATATCATTTTTTTAAAAAAAGAAAGATCATTTTCTTTAAAAATAAGTGTTGGTCAAGTCGATTTTTTTAACACTATTTTAATATTCTTTACATTATTGTAAAGATTAAAAAATATTTTGGTCATTGACACTCACTTTTATATTTTCCTATCTTTTTAGAAAATTTTAAAAATACCCTTAGGCACAAATCAACTAGTTAAAATCTATTTTTTCATTAAATTTCAACTTCATTTGAGTGTGTTTTGTTTTAAGCACATTCTTTTATGTTTTTCATATTTTAGTAGATTTTTTTGTGTCTTTTTTATGTTTTTAATTGTTCCGGACTTGCTTGGATAGAGCGGTTGAATTGGCAAGTTTATCGGTTAGGCCAGTTAAATCGCTTCCAGGCTTATGTCGGATTAACCGTTCCGATTCGATTTTGCGAACATTGCTTCCAAGTCATGGTTTAAATCATCGTACTCATTAAGAGTACACATCAGATATATCTATTTTTTTATGTATTTTTTTCTCTTTTGGATATCTTGGTCATTTCCGTAGTGCACTTGGCAATTGACCAACTTAAGTATTTTGGTCATTCCTTTATTATGTTTCTGGTACTATAAGTATTTTTTATTTTAGTAGATGGGTTGATGGTTGTACTAGTTCGTCACTAAGAAATTTCATTACACTGAAATAAACTCGATACTGTACTTTCTGCTCCTGAGCAGCAGAGACATCTGAATTTGTTGGGAATTTGCTGGCAAGTACATTATGAACTACTAGTTCTTTTCTAACTCTTATACATGTTTTCTGCTTTTACTCTCTCTCTCTCCCTCTGTGTGTGTGCGTGCGTGCACACGTGCGTGTCTGTTTGTGGATTGCTCAGTGAATTCAATGTGGTCACTAAATCGCAGTTAAAGATAGTTTTTGCTCCTTAGGGAGTTGCATTAAATGGTCAGATGAGCATGTTGAGATGGTCAACAAAACCTAGATGTTTTAAACTTGTTCCAAATGATCTCTGCCACTTTTATACTTTGAAGCAGTGGTTTTGATATTTATTTTTGCGATTGTGTAGTTGAATATATAGCAATTAGATCTCCTTTTGACTGAAGGCTCATTATGTTTAGCTTTTGTGCAGAGAGATCTATGCATCATTTGGTGGGCTTCTAATGTTATTGAGGGGTGATCCTTCTAATGCGGTTAATTTTGAGCTGGATCAGAGATTGTTTCTTCTGATGAGGAAAGTCTGAGTGGCATATTGTGTTAATATTACAAGCCTTTTGATGATCTTTTAAGATCTGATGGGAATTACTTAATCTTCGTGGGAAGATCTTACTGTATACTAAAGGCATTAGTAGCCTTATGAACTTCTACTATAAGATAGGAAATACTTGATTTTATTTGTACCCCAACTTCGTATCTGTGTTTGGGCGCATGCATGCGCAATTGTGGATGGGTGGTGCATGGTTATATATAGTACCATGTTGCCGCCCTTTAAATACATACTCGAGAAAGAGAAAGTAATGAAAGGAAATCGGGAAATTTGACTACTATTTAGATTTTACTTTTAATTATATAAACTGTAACGAGCATTTAACAAAGATATGAAACCAATTATGGTTCATACAATTTGGGAGAACCTTGTTCAAATTAAAATTTTGGTGACTTCAAATTTTTTATTTTTTTATTTTTCTCGTATTTCGTTTGGTTGATTGGTTTGTAACTATGGGAAATCAATGACTGCCAATGAAAGCATATTAAACAGGTTTGTTGTGCTGGTTAATTTTTTAAACGTTGTCAATAAATTGAGGGGAAATGTTGAATAACACCAATAAGCAGCGTGGCCATTATCCACCTGAAGAGCTTAACAAGTGATGATGAGTCGACTTTTAGTTAATTAGTTAATTTTTGACGGTATGATGCAAAGGTAATAAAAAGTTGGGAAATTATTAGAATATACATTAATTTTTGGCAAATTAGAAAATTGTATGCTTTTCTAAATCTCATGCGTACCTTTTTTTCTCATTTTTCGTGTTTTTTTTTTTTTTTTAGCAAAATAGTAATTGCATTAAAGTACTTTGATGAATTTAACATGTTTTACCGCCCTTAAAGTGCGGTGATTATATTAGACAAGATCTAAAATTAGAGAGTAGAAAAAACATGGAAAAAACAGTAGGAGCTTATGACAGCGAACTCCTGGCATGTGATTGAATCTCGATCTCATGTGCCTACGTGCTCAGAGAAAAAAGCTTCTCTCTCTCTCTCTAGACTTTTAGACTTCTCTTGCACTGGCTCTCTGCTCCTTTTGCAGGCCACAAAGTTTGCTTTTATTGCGACTTGAAGCTTTTCTCTTCTTTTAAGCTTTAGAAGTTTTTGATATAAGCCGTATACTGCAGGGGATCTCAAGCACGTTTATAGAGAAATCAAAAGAGATACCTTTCTCTCTCTAAAACACATGTATTAGCTTTCTCAATCATCTCACTTTTCTTCTCTTACTAACAACTGTAATCTTCTCACTCCATAAACACGATATGTAGATCTCTGAGTCTCTTCTCTCTTCCCTCTCCACCAAGTCGTGATCTCTCTCTCTCTAATTTGGAATGTTGTTAGGCATCTTTGTTTGCTTTCTCTCTAGCCACAGTATCTCTTTACAAGAATTGCTCTATCACGGTCTTTCGAGTGTCATAGTACTCCTAGTCCTCATGGCATTTTAAATGCCTTATAATCTGTGCTAGTCACCATGTACTTAAAGTATTGTGATGCCAATCTATAACCTCTAATTGTCATCACGACACTTTAATACCGTGATGCATAGGGCCTTCATGGTAATACGACTACCGTTGATGCTATTTTGGTCTAAAAATCATCAAAAATGAAAAAAAATATATGAACAAGGTTTGTGAAAGTACAGATTTTTTTTTTTTTTTTTTCTAATTCGTCAAAAGTTAAAGTATATTTTTGATAATTTCTCTAAAATGCTTAATTTAACAAATATGACATGACAGTGAGCTGTTTTTTGGGTTTGTCTTGGCATTCTCTTACACTGAATCTAATTGGTTTTTTTTTTTTTAATTGCTCTATTCCCAGCAAGGTTTGGATCCTTTTCCAACTTTTTAATGAGTTGATTGAGCTCATGGTTTGATGTTTTTCTCGTTAACCAATGAACTTGGGGAGGACCAAGGCCCTGTCCGGCCCTATGTTTCCTTTTCTTTTCTTTTCTTTTTGTTCTTCTTTTATTTTTTTTTCTTCGAGTGAATTAGGTCCAGCCTGAGCTAGGGTTGGGATGGCTTAGGGCGTTTGTCAGGCCCCGGCTGAGTTCGGGCTGGCCCTTTAAAGACTAGGGTTGAGCTGGCTTAGGGCTCTTGTCAGGGCAGGCCCCAGTTCGAGCCGGCCCTTTAGAGAACAGGTCCTGGGTAGGGGTAGGGTTTGCCCGGCTCGATTCGGTCCTAGCCAAAATGATGGGAGGAGGCACAAAGTAACATCATTTCCTTATGACTTCCCAGCACAAAATGGCTATTTTTACATTCCCTTGTTTTCCAAAAGGACTTAGCAAGCACTTTGGAATTAATGGACAAATCTCAAGCGGATGCCTTGAGTAAGAAGTGCAGAGAAGTGAAAAATAGAGAGAATAATGATGAAGATGAAAATATAATCCATATATATCAAAAGCACACAAGAAAAAAAAAAATGTTGGATGCTACTCTGTAGAATTATAGCGATGGATAATATCGACCACATGCGATACGCATCAACGGTGGGGAGTAAGGTCCTATATAAGTCCGACTACTCTTGCCCTAACGGTATTAGTAATAACAAGGAATTATTACGAGCTTCCATCATGGTTGGACTTTGTTTTGCCTCACTTGATATTTTGGACGCGTTAACCTCTTACCTCTTAGGCAAATTAGTTTTGGACTTTGCTAGGGGATTTTTAAAGATGGGATTGAACATTTTTCTTTTGTACATCGACATTACAATCATTTTCATGCATTAGATGTCAAATTGGATGGCTTGAGGTAAGTCACGAAGTCTGAATTAATTTTTTTTATGGAACTTTGTGTATACCTTTACAACTACCTTTTTTTTTTGTTTTGTTAATGTAATCTTGACCATTGGATGTGTAACTGGGTAGCAGTAATTATTTCATTGACCAAGCTCAAACTTCAAAAGAAATTTTTTCGAACTTTATGACACTTTCATGCTATCAAACATCACATCGGATGGTTGTAAGTAATTGTGATCATTTTGTATTAAAGGTAAATAATCTCTTTGTAGACAATCCCTTTAAATATAATGCAAGACAATGGAGCATGGATATTTATCTATGGCTTACACACATTTAATCCCATGAAGTAAATGTTACTCCATAAAATCACATTTTGATAAGTAAAATTGGTGTAAAAATAAGGAAAAATATAAAAAGAGACCCTTCATTTTTTATCCAAGGAGGTCACAATCACTCTCGTTCATTGGATTTCAAATTGGACTACAAGTTCACATTTTTTTTTCTCAAACTTCGTAACTAGCCTAAGCCTTCCAATTTGATATCCAACAGTATGAGTGATTGTGATCTCATTGTAAAAAAGATAAATGGTCTCATTGTATACAATCCCAAAAAATAATGAAAAAATATGCAGTTAGAATATTTACATTGGTTTGATACAAGAATATCATACTCACCCTTAAATGTTGAATATAAAGTCGTGCACCAGGAGTTATGTTATTGGTCAGGTGTACAACCCAAAAAGAATTTATTTGTACTTTGTGACATCCCAAGCTGTCAGATTTCATATCTAGCAGGCATGAGTAATTGTAACATAGCATAGGTCAATAGTTTTATTGTACACTATCCAAAAAAATTCATATGAAAAGAAGATTTTGCTCGAACTAGGACATCAAGGTCCAATTGAGCTATGAGCTTGAATTGAGGTTGGGAATTACGCTTTCGAACTGACATGTGTCTATCTCGAGTCGAGGTCAATTCGATCCTGACATTTATATGTGTGTACGGAAAAGGCTTCCGAACACCTATAGGCAAATAGTAACAGTAATTTCGCTTACCCCTTGTCCACTGTCAATTTAAATTGAAATAAATGAAAGGTCGTGAATGCCTCAAAAATCTTCAAACCTAATATATTTTAAACCAACACCCTCCTTCTAACACAAAACTCAGCGAACTTCTCTTTCTTTCGCTCGCCTTCTCCTCTGCTATGCAAAAGGTCGCCTCTCTCTCGTTCGCCATCTCTTTTGCTTTGCAAAGCTCACACCTCTATCGCTCGCTCTCTCCTCTTTGCACTCTCCTCACGATCGCCCTCTCGAATCTCAACAAAGCTTTTGGCAGCAACATACGCCACCCACAACAAGCAAAGTTATTTAGCATCAATCGGTGAGTGACCTCCATTGATGCTGAAGAACTTTGCTCTAGAAGCTTTGTTGAGAAAAGAGAGGGCGACCGTGAGGAGAATGTAAAGAGGACAGAGTGAGCGATAGAGATGCGAGCTTTGCAGTGCAAAAGAGTGGGCGAGCGAGAGAGAAGCGACCTTTTGCAGAGCAGAGGAGAAGGCGAACAAAAGAAAGAGAAGTTTGCTGAGCTTCGCGTAGGAGGGAGAGTACTGATTGAAAATATGTTAGGTTTGAAGTTTTTTGAGGCAATCACGACTTTTCATTTATTTCAATTTACATTGACAGTGCACATATGGTAGGCAAAATCACTATTACTATTCGCCTATAGGCCTCGTTCGGAAGCCTTTTCCATATATATATATATATATATATATATATATCCTCTCAACCCACTAGCTGATGGAATAACATAAGCTCAATGGCCCAGATTGAATCTGGGTCAATTTAATAATCACAAGAGTATTTCGTATTTATATTTTAATCTTTTTTAAAATCTAAATTACTTGAAATTTGGAGCATCCACTCTTAACATCAAGGCTCATCTAATGAAAATATTATTCACAAAAAGTAAATTAATAAAAATACCCTAGTAACTTTAAGGGTATTTTAGTTATTATAAATTATTTTCAATAATTTATTTGGTTCTTCTATTTTCCAAGAGGTTCCGCTCAAATTTCAAATGAATTAGATTTGTAAAACCAAATTTAAAATTTAAATACCAAATGCCGTTGTGACCCATAATCAGCCAAGATTCAATCTGGGCTGTTGAACACTTGGTGTAATTGTCAGATATATATATATATATATATATATATATATATATATATATATATATATATGAAAAATTCTTTCCAATGCCTATAGGTGAAAATGAACAATGTTTTCACCTACTCTCATCACCGTCTAAAATTCATCGCATGGTCATGTTTGTCCAGTAGTGTTTCATTTTTCATTTTTTTACAAATAAAAATGATCTGAAATTTAGAGCATGTGTACATCTTAGTGAGTTGCACCTAATAAAAATATAAAAAAAGTAATCCGTGAAAAACAATTGGCCAAAATACCCTCAAAACATTCTGAAGGTATTTTGGTCATTTTATTTCATGTAAAATATTTTTTTGATATTTTTCATAGATTCATTTAGTTTTTATAAACACGCACACTAAATTTTAGATCATTCCAATTTGTAGAAAACAAATGAAAAATAAAAAACTACCGGATAATTGTGACTGTGTGATGAACTTTGGACGATAATGAGGGTAGACGAAATTACTATTCATTTTCGTCTATAGACATTTTGTAATATCTTCTTATATATATATATATATATATATATATATATATATATATATATATATACTTAGAATCACTTAGAATCTCTATAGATAGACTGGGCAAAGAGGCTACTGAAACCTAGATAGGTTAACCTATCTGAAGTTGAGGAGTTTATGGCTCTTATACGATGTTAGAATGGTAGAATCTCATAATATGTAGAGACCTCTATATATATTGATTGACAAAGAATATACAAGACTTGTATAAATATACCGCCAATAACGTATAAACATAAATAGACACCACATAATCTTATTAAATACCAATTGTTATGGATAAAGGCCACCTAATCTTATCAAGAGATATTCGTACGGCAGCCACGAAATTGGCTAGTGCATGCCTCTTCATAGCATGCTAAGCCACACACATGTTACCATACTTCTGGCCTCAGTGCCTTCAAAAATTCCCGCCCCAGTGCCATCTTCTCATCTCTAGCCCTAGTGCTATCTTCTCATCTTCCGGCTCCAGTGCCATCTGCTCATCTTTCGGCCCCAGTGCCACCTTCTTATCCCGGGCCTTAGAACTGCCTGCAAAAAAAAAAAAAAAAAAATTCCGACATTCGTGCCAAACTTATCCCGGGCCTTTGTGTCGTCTTCTTATTCTTGGTTCAAAATAACTTCCCATTTAGTAGTCGTCATATTTGATCAAGTTAGCTCTAGATATGAGCATAACCAAATACTCAAGGAGATAGTGTGACGCAAATAAACATTCAAAAAATAATTTTATTTTATTTATTAATTTTAAAATGGGTTATCTCTTTAAGAATTGGGTGGGGGTGGCATGAGTGTTTTTTGTTAGGGGGTTGGATATTAGGATAAGAAATCTCTTAGTCGGTTTTAAAGAGATAAGTAGGTATTGTTGGATTATTCAGGATATACACTTAAGGAAACTTGAGCTTATCTAAAGATGTCCTATATTTATGATCTTATAATCTAGGAAGAGATTTTTATGGTGAATCCTTGTGGGTTGATAAAGGATATACACTTAGGCAGGGTTCTGAGAGGGGTGAGCTGGAAACGGTCTTTAACTTTAGCTTTATGCACAAAGTGGCTGCTCTTACGACTCAAACCCCCTCTTACACTGGCTACCTAAGCCTTTTACCATCACACAAAATGACGGCCCTTTTATAAAGTGACAATAAAAAAATACAAAATGCAAAACATAATAATAATAGGTGCAGTTTGCAAACGGACGCCTCCGTAGGTATAATGGTAAGGTACCCTTCAAAATTTAATCATGGTAATATTTTTTATGTAAAATTTTTTTACGATTATCTCAAAATCTATTTTTATATCTAATTATAAAATTTTAAATTTTAAAAATGGTTAAAATCAAGTAGATCTATAAACATATGAAAATCTTGAAAATGGACGGTGTAGATAATATGTTGTAAAATGTACTATTTTTGAGGCTTAAAATCTTTTTATTTTTCATGGTCATACGTCTTGATGTCGAGAATATCAATTGAAGGGTTTCTCAACATTAAAACTACCTTTTCCGATGGTTTTTTGAGGTGCATCCGTAGTTCTACATTACATCCTTATATAAACTTTTTCTTTATAAAAAAGAGCTGCGCATCAAAACAGATAGTAATATAATTTTTCGTAAAAAAAAATTATAACAAAGAGCCACGCATTAAAATATTATAAAAACGGATATTTATGCAATTTTTCCTAAAAAAAATATTATAAAAAAGAGCCACGCATTAAAATATTATAAAAAAAGAAGATGGTTATTTAAATATTTTTTAAAAAAATTATTATAGAAAAGAGCCGTGCATTAAAATATGGGAAAAGTTCATATAGAGCCGAGGCTCTAACAATCAAATTAGAGCCTATCACAAAAAAATCACTAGAAGAGGTTGTTTTGATGTCCAAATATCCTCAAATTGATCATCTTGACTCAAAATGCACGGACATAAGAAAAAAATGGATTTCAAGTTTTGGAAATAGTATATTTTGTAATGCATTTTTGGACTCCCAGTTTTTAGTTTTTAAAATTTTGAAGTTTTAATAGTTCTGTCTGTCTACATTATTTTTTAAGCTTTATACTTTATAAATAAAGATGAAAATATATTTAAAGGCTATCAAAAATATTAAATATTTCTAATATTGAAATCAAATTTCTCAACACTATTTGAAGGTGTAGGCACTAATCCTCAAATTGATCATCTTGACATAAAGAAGCATGGACATAAGAAAAAATGGATTTCAAGTTTTGAAAATAGTATATTTTGTAATGCATTTTTTAACCATCAATTTTTTAAATTTTCAAGTTTTAATATATTTGTCGATCTACATTATTTTTTAAGCTTTAAACTTTATAAATAAGATGAAAATATATTTTAAGGCTATCAGAAATATTAAATATTTATAATATTGGAATCAAATTTCTCGGCACTATTTGAAAGTAGGCTCTAATTTGATTGTTTAGAGCCTAGGCTCTATACAAACAGCACCTTTAAAATATTATAAAGAGGGAAAAAAATATAAACAAACCGCACCCTTAAAATATTATAGAAAAGGCAAAAAAATGTTAAAAAATATTTTAAAAGAAGCGCTAGAAGGAGGACTTAAAACCTCCGACCTTGTGGTTAACAGCCACACGCTGTAGCCAAGTGAGCTATTCCAGCAACTGTTTGTTATATTGAACCCAATAATTTAATATTAGTTTAGGTAGTTGAGCTCTCTCTCTAGAATCACCACCAATGGTTTACTAATTTCCTTTGTTTTTCTCTCTTAAATTATTTCTAACGAGCCATGTCTCTCCCTTTATAAATGATTGCTAATGAGCCATCTCTCTCTCTACATTTACAACCAATGGTTCAATATTATGCTTTCTCTCTCTTAATGATCCATGTCTCTTTCTATGTTTCACACCCTTCCCTTGAATCTCATCCTTTTGAAATCGATGTATGAGTTATTATTTCAGCATATAACTATTAAGGGAAAGTAATATAAATATTAAAGTTATTAATAGCGTAACGGAAAGTATGTAACGACATCATTTATCTTTTGCATAAGATGATCATAGTTAATTTTGACCATTGGATGTTAAATATATTAATTGACCAAGCTTAAAGTTTAAAAGAAATTTTTTTGAACTTTACTATAGATCTAAGAGCCGGATGTACCTAAAATTATAATCTTTTTAAATGATAACAAAATAAAGATTGAGATAGCAACGGGCAACCGTTTAGGTAACCTCATTGGATTTTATTCTCCATCAAAATAAATTATAATGCTATGTCAAATTTTTCCAAAAACTTGAGCGAAAAAAATTTGAGTTTGACTCAAATTTTTTTAGCTCAATTTTTTTTTTTCGCTTCCCTGGTCGCGCCTTTCCCCTTCCCTAGCTCAAAAGGTTTTCAGATATAGATGTTTTACAACGTCAAAACATTAATAGAGGAAAGTTTGTAAATGGCTCTCACCTCTTTTGCCTATCCATCAAAGTACTCTCTCTCGAATAATAATATTAAATCTTTTAATCCTTTCTCTTGTTTCATAGCTGCTAAATCCGAGAGAAATAATTCCAGAAAACCCAAATTAGGGTTTGTGAACTCAAAAGGGAATAAACTCCATAGAACGTATTTCCTCAATTCAATGGTTTCACCTACTAATTTTCGCAACCAATTTCTTTCTGTTTCATAGGCACATACCAAGTTTTCTCACTCTAGTTTGTAATTTCTCTCTCTAGGAGTTTTTTAGTTTTTGTTTGACGTGTTTCTGTTTTTTCAAGGTTCAATGGTTTTCTCTTCCTTTTAACTCGTGCTATGATAGAATTTATTGCAACACATCGAAACAAATAAATTTGGCAAATAAGATTTTTTTCTCATATTTTAATAGAGATCCAAATAGTTTACCATTATAATAAAATAAAACGATAAGGCTTTTCAATTGATGAGGGAAAAAAATGCATTTTTTTTAACTTGAATATTTTTTCTTTGACATCCAACTGGGCCTAAGCTATCAAATTTCATGTCGGATAGTTGTAAGTAATTGTAACCTGGTCTCATTGTATACAAGCCCATAACATAAAAAGATACTATGTAAGTTTTTTTATACGCGAAAAAAAGATAAAAAAATAAAAATAAATAAATAAATAAATAAATAAATATATATATATATATATATATATATATATATATATATATATATATATGAAAATACTTCGCAATGCCTATAGGCGAAAATGAACAGTGATTTCGCCTACCCCCATCACCGCCCAAAGTTCATCGTATGGTCACGATTGTCTGGTTGTGTTTCATTTTTCATTTTTTTTCTACAAATCAAAATTACTTGAAATTTGGAGCGTGTATTCATCAAAAAGTGGAGAATCTTAGAAAAATATAAAAACAATATTTTACATGAAAAAAATTGACCAAAATAATCAATGTTTTTTTCACGGATAATTTTTTTTATATTTTTATTAGATGCACCTCAGTAAGATGTACATACCCTCCAAATTTCAGGCCATTACGATTTATAAAAAAAATGAAAAATACTACTACCGGACAATCGTGACCGCGTGATGAAACTTGGACGGTGATGAGGGTAGGCGAAATCACTATTCATTTTCGCCTATAGGCATTAGGAAAACTATATATATATATATATATATATATAAAGATATTACAAAATGCTTATAGGTGAAAATGAACAGTACTTCCGCTTAAGCTCATCATCGTCCAACGTTCATCGTGCGGTCACGATTGTCTATAGGAATATATTACAAAATTCTTATAGGTGAAAATGAACAGTAATTCCGCTTACCCTCATCATCGTCCAACGTTCATCGCACGGTCACGATTGTCAGGTAGTGTTTTGTTTTTTATTTTTTTTTACAAATCAGAATGATCTGAAATTTAAAATGCGAGTTCATAAAACATAAATGAATCTATAAACAATATCAAAAAAATATTTTACACTAAATAAAATGACCAAAATACCCACAAACGTTTTGAGGGTATTTTGATCAATTATTTTTTACGAATTATTTTTTTATATTTTTATTAGGTGCGACTCAGTAAGATGTACACATGCTCCAAATTTCAGACTATTCCTATTTGTAAAAAAAATAATAAAAGAAGAAAACACTACCTGACAAACAGGACCGTGCGATGAACTTTGGTCGGTGATGAGAGTAGACGAAATCATTGTTCATTTTCACCTATAGGCATTGAGAAGAATGTTATATATATATATATATATATATATATATATATATATATATATATATATATATATATAACAATTACACCAAGCGTTCAACAACCCAGATTGAATCTGGGCTGATCTAAAGGTCACAACTGCATTTTGTATTTAAATTTTAAATTTGGTTTTACAAATCCAATTCATTTGAAATTTTGAGCTCAACCTCTTGGAAAATTGAAGAACCAAATCAAATTATTGAAATAATTTATAAAAGCTAAAATAACTAAAATACCCTTAAAGTTACTAGGGTATTTTTAATAATTTACTTTTTGCGAATAATTTTTTTAAATATTTTCATTAGATGATCATTGATGTGAAGAGTGGATGCTCCAAATTTCAAGTAATTTAGATTTAAAAAAAGATAAAAATTTAAATACTTAATACTCTTGTGATCATCAAATTGACCCAGATTCAATCTGAGCCATTGAGCTTATACTATTCCATCAGCTAGTGGGCTGAGAGGATATATATATATATATATATATATATATATAAGGCTTCCGAACGATGCTTATAGGTGAATAGTAACAGTGATTTCACCTACCATCTGTGCACTGTCAATTTAAATTGAAATAAATGAAAGGTCGTGATTGCTTCACAAAGCTTCAAACCTAACATATTTTCAGTCAGTACTCTCCCTCTCGCGTGAAGCTCATCAAACTTCTCTTTCTTTTGCTCGCTTTCTTCTCTGCTCTGCAAAAGGTCGCCTCGCTCTCTCGCTCGCCCTCTCTTTTGCACTGCAAAGCTCATATCTCTATTGCTCGTTCTCTCCTCTTTGTGCTCTCCTCACAGTCGCCCTCTCGTATCTCAACAAAGCTTTTGGCCACCCATACCAGGCAATGTTCTTCTGCATCAATAGAGGTCATTCACTCGATTGATGTTGAAGAACTTTGCTTGTTGTGGATGACGTACGTTGCTGCCGGAAGCTTTATTGAGATAAGAGAGGGCGACTATGAGGAGAGCGCAAAGGGGACAGCGAGCGATAGAGGTGTGAGCTTTGCAGAGCAAAAGAGAGGGCGAGCGAGAAAGAGGCAACCTTTTGCATAGCAGAGGAGAGGGTGAGCGAAAGAAAGAGAAGTTCGCTGAGATTTTATACTCTCTCTCTAATTTTAGGTCCCATCAAATATAATTACAGCACTTTAAGCGCCGTAAAACATATTAAGTTCATCAAAGGACTTTAATACAAATACTATTTTGCTAAAAAAAATACTAAAAATGAGAAAAAAAAGTATGTATGAAATTTTAAAAGCGTACAATTTGATTCTAATTTGTCGAAAATTAAAATATATTTCTAATAATTTCCCAACTTTTTATTACCTTTGCATTATGCCGTAAAAAATTAACTAAATTAACTAAAAGTCACATCATCTTCACTTATTAAGCTCTTCAGGTGGATAAAGGCCACGCTGCTTATTGGTGTTATTCAACATTTCCCCTCAATTTATTGACAATATTTAAAAAATTAACCACCACAACAAACCTGTATGACATGTTTTCATCGGCAGTCATTTATTTCCCATGTTTACAAACCAATCAACCAAAAGAAATACAAGGAGAAAATAAAAAAAGGCAAAAAAAAAAAAAAAAAAATTTTATTTACCAAAATTTCAATTTGAACAAGGATTTCCCATATTGTATGAACCATAATCGGTTTCATGTCTTTCTCAAATGCTCGTTTCATTTATATAACTAAAAGTAAAAGCTAAATGGTAGTCAAATTTCCCAATTTCCTTTCATTACTTCCTCGTTCTCGCGTATGAATTTAAAGGGTGGCCACATGGTGCTATATATAACCATGCACCACCCAACCACAATTGCGCGTGCACGCGCCCACATACATACACAGATACGAAGTTGGGGTCAAAACAAAATTAAGTATTTCCTATGTTATAGTAGTTCATAACAAGGCTACTAATGCTTTTAGTATATCATAAGATCTTCCCACCAAGATTAAGTAATTCCCATAAGATCTTAAAAGCTAATCAAAAGGTTTGTAATATTAACAGAATATGCCACTCAGACTTTCCTCATCAGAAGAAATAATCTCTGATCCAGCTCAAAATTAGCCGCATTAGAAGGATCACACCTCAATAACATTAGAAGCCCACCAAATGATGCATTGATCTCTCTGCACAAAAGCTAAACATAATGAGCCTTCAGTCGAAAGGAGATCTAATTGCTATATATCGACTATACCATCGCAAAAATAAATATCAAAACCATTGCTTCATAGTATAAAAGTGGCAGAGATCATTTGGAAGCAAGCTCAAATCATCAAGGTTTTGTTGACCAGCTCAACATGCTCATCTGACCGTTTAATGCACTCCCTATGGAGAAAATGAAATGACTTTATGATAAAGCACGGTGTATATATTTTTAAAAAAAATTTATTTCTACACCGGCACGATCATTTACAATGTCCAATTGCAATTAAACCACTCTTAAGCAAAACAAAAAAAAATCGGTTCTCAATTGCTACCTCTTCAAATACAATTCTTTTATTCAACAAACAAAACTAGACTTTTATTGCTTTATAGGAAAAGAAGATAAAAAGTAGATAAATATTTAAAAAGGTAAAATTGCCAGAGATTACCTCAACCGGGCTTAGTATACCCCACGCGGAGTCTCCTTCTTCTAATGGTGCTTGGGATATGTGATCGGTATGTTGATTTCCCTACTATGGCAAAAATTCACTTAATGATTTAATCTTGATCAAACCTCTTAGCTTGATTTTAGAGGGATGAGAGATGTATATCAAGAGAGAGGGAGAGATCTACTAGCAAAGAGTTCACCCTTTTGCCACCCATAAAAAAGTACCACCTAGGCTTAGGCGTACTACCCAAAGAGAATTTCCCAAAGAGAAAAAGACACCCAATACAACATAGAAAGATAGAGATAAAATTAGGGTGTGCCTTAAAATTGGGGCGTGCCTCTCTTTCGTAATCTTTCTAGAGAGAGCTAAATTTTGGAGTAGGGAGAGAGAAAATACATACGTAACTTGTTAAAGGGGGAGACTTTCTTTTATAGATTTTCTATGCCATAGATTTTGCCTCAATCCATAGGGTCAAATCTCAACCGTCGATTTAGGGAGACTTGTGGGGTGAGAGATTTGAGCCTTCCATCTCTTTGATCCACCATCAAGATTCAAAGATAAGAGCTAGAGCCTTATCCTCCATTTCCTAAATCTATTCCCATCAAATAAAGAAAGCTTCTATTTTAATATATCAAATATTTAATTATTGAATCAAGATTGTCATTAAATAAAAAAACTTATATTTTAATATATCCAATAATTAATAATTAGATCAATCAATATTGATTAAAAAATTTAGTAAATATATAAAATATTCAACTTTATTATGGATATATCCAAAAGATAAACCAATAAGAGATAAACATTCTTTCCAAGAAGAATACGTGAATGGGTAAGGCGTGCCACTCGTGTGGGCCCACCTAATCCACATGTATTTACAATTTATGCCCCATATTTTATGGAGGTCCCATATATTTTTAGAAAATATTTTATTTCATATTTAAATTTTTTTTTAAATCTTATATTTTATTTAAAATATTGAAAATTTAATTTCTCTTAATTTATAAATCCAAATGACAAAAATAAAATACCTTAAGATTCACAAAAATTCAAATAAACATTCTAAAAATCAGATAGCATACAATTAATTAAAATTAATTATTTTTTATGGGAATCAGATTCGTTAGATCTAGAAAATTATCAATACATAGGAGCACTCCATCTTCAACTGCGAATCATTATCCGCTTAGCTTTTTCAAATTGACCCAACAATTCCCATGACCCACAGTCCACTGCAGGGGTTCATGATTGGACCACCAAAGTCAACCAATAGACTAGGAGACACAATCCCAGTTTATGGATTTCAGGTTCTCCCCTAAAGGCAAAAATCATGATCCTCCAGACCATGATGCAATCATGACTCTATGGTGCATGGGGTAATCTCTTGCACATGTACACGCTTCATCCGCATTGGCGAATCTCAAAACGACTATCTATGTACATGTCGCGTGATGATATAACTATGAGGTTTTAACCCTGTCTCTAAAGGCTATTCATCACACGCAAGGGCCACACAGTCCTTTGGCTCTTATCTGAGCATACTCCGACCTCATCAAGGGATAACCTACTAAACCCTTCTTGGTAGATCCCTATGCCCAAGTATCTTGGGTTTTTCCAAACTTCGGCTGGCCTAGCTCGTCGAGCCGAATCCGAGTATCAGCAAATAACATTTGCCTAGTATGGTCCACAAAAGGATCACACTCCCACTGAGTTTATGTTTCATTTATTAAATATATTTTACAGTATCTCATAAAGCCTTTAAAGGCCACATAAGCCCAACAATAAAAACTATCTTCAACTACGATTTAGTGACCATATTGAATTCACTGAGCAGCCCACAAACAGACACACACATGCGCATGCACACACGCGTATGCGCATGCACACACACGCATAGAGCAAGAGAGAGAGAACGCAGAGAGCAAGAGAGAGAGAGAGCGCGAGAGAGTTAAAGCCGAAAACATACATAATAGTTAGAAAAGAACTAGTAGTTCATAATGTTCAGTACTTGCCAGCAAATACCCAACAAATTAAGATGTTTTACGCTGCTCAGGAACATAAAGTACAGTATCGAGTTTATTTCAACGTAATGACATTTCTTAGTGAAGAACTAGTAACTACAACCATCAACCCATCTACTAAAATGAAAAGTACTTAATAGTACGAGAAACAAAATAAAGGAATGTCCAAAATATTAAGTTGGTCAATTCCCAAGTACACTAAGGAGATGACCAAGATATCCAAAGGAGAAAAAAATACATAAATAAATACATATGACTTGGAAGCAGTGTTCGCAAAATCGAACGGGAAAGGTTAACATGGGCCCGGAAGCGATTTAACCGGCCTAATTGGTAAATCGGCCGATTCAACCACTCTAACCGGGCCAGTATGGAAAGATTAAAAAAATGTTAAAAAATAAAAAAGACAAAAAAATCTACTAAAACATGAAAAACATATAAATAATGTGATTAAAACAAAACACACTCAAATGAAGTTGAAAATTAATGAAAAAATAGATTGTAATGAGTCGATTTGTGCCTAGGGGTATTTTTAAAATATTATGAAAAGATAGGAAACTATAAAAGTGAGTATCAATGACCAAAATAGTGATAAAAAAATCGACTTGACCAACTTTTTTTTTAAAGAAAATGATCTTCCTTTTTTTAAAAAATGATATTTTTATCTTTTTTTTTAAAAGAAAAAGATCTTTTTTTTTAAAAAAAAGAACTTTTTTTTCTTAAAAGAAAATGAAGAAAAAATTATGTTATATATAATATAAACGTTTATTTTTATCAACTAAGTAGTAAATGGTGATCAAGTAATAAATGGCATATGGTTTTTTAACCAATTCATGGTTTTTTAAAAGAAAAAGCACATATGGTTTTTGAACCAATTAACCAATTCATGGTTTTTAAAAAGAAAAAGCACATATAGTTTTTGAATCCAATGGTCAAAGTTAACCAATATGCCATTCCAACGTATTTGATATAAATATGAAGTATTAATATATTAAAGTTTAAAATACTGGGTGACCACCAAAACCGACTAAAACCGAAACCGGTAGCTGGCTGGTTCCAATCTAACCGGCCATTTAGCTGTTAGATTAGCTAGTTTTGCGAACACTACTTGGAAGTACCCTTTTGCCGCATTATTTTATAAAATAGATAAGAGGTGTTTTAAAAAGGGAAAATATCCAAAATGTGAGTTGTGTTATGTTATGAAGAACTATCAACAATACCCTCATAAATTGAAATAACATTGTCTCCCCCCATTATTGACTTCCGCTAAATGACTGAAATCAACAAAAGCAGACTTTAGAGGCCTTTGCATTTTTGCAGATGAATTGATGCTGTGAATGTTTAGAAGGAAAAATATCACATCTCTTATGCAGTGTGTGTATTTATATCACATATGCGTGGTTTTTGTTTTTTTTGTTTTACTTTTATCACATTTATGCATGTTGAGATCACTATTATCACAAAACAACACAGAGAGACTCCAAAAACATACTTACCTTGAGATTGACGGCGACAATTTTTACTCATGGATATAAGCTAAGGCCCCTTGAATTTTTGTGGCCTTGATAGCCTACATATCAAATATCCTTCAGAATGATTCATAGGTAATTCCATTCTAATATAATGAGTTTCTCATTTTTGTCTGTTGGCCAAGTATAGGTGTGGGCGTGCCGACGAGCACACCATGGCCAGGTGGTTCGTTAATATCAAGTGAGGGGACCATAAATTGAGTTCCACATTATAGTAAACATACTGGGTAGCATCATCCAAAACTCAACTTGGAATCTCAGCAAAGCTCGAACGGATTTCTGAGTTCAAAAATATTGTGCACTAGTTTCTAAAGATCAAATTGCACAATTCATTCATCAGTGATGATTATTATAGTAAAATACTATAATGCTTCTGAGCTGTCCAAAAGATCAATATGAACAATTAATAGTACTGATGCCTCAGAAATTCAATAGCATAGAGAAAAGCTCTGACATCAAGGAAAATCTTAACAATGTTTTATTTTGATTCTTCACCAAGGCATTTAAATACATTCACTTCGTATAACTTCACAGCACAAAATAAGGAGAAAAACAAGTGAAAGGGAATTCGAACACAAAATGCTCACTCAGTAAAGACTAAATCGTTAAAACAAATATACAAACCAGTGTTTCAAAAGCACTAGGCGGGCCAGTGGAAATATTTTTTTTGAGTTTTCTCTCTCTAGGTTTTAGGTTTCAAATGAACCTAAAATTCACAATTTTGACTCTTAAGTATTAAAAAATGACCAAAAAATACTTTCAAGGAGCTGCAGTTCCGCCACCCCTAGGTGGGGGACAAGCCCTGGGCTCCCTAGGCGGGGTGAGGCGGGGCCCAAGGAAATCCGCCTAGGCAGCCGTGCCAAGCACTGGGCGGTCCGCTTTTTGAAGCAATGATACAAACCATATATCAACCACCCCATTCTTACCTTCACATATCCTACTTATTGTACATAGTAAATATAACAACACGGAGTTGAATCACGTAAAATCAACTCAAAATTAACATGAATTGCCAACAAAACAGCACGCAGGCTAAAGATTATCCAAAGAACAGAAAATTCCAGACTCCTAGACCACTCAACATATTTCGAACTTTAAATGTAACAATCTAGTGTAAAAATCTTAGCTTTAATATAAAAAAATTAAGAAGACTTACACTTTGACGTTGGTTCCAGAATCTTCGGAGATCTTATACAGCTTTCCATGCATAACATACTCAAATTTGTCTGCAAGTGATTTACGCCCTCCCTGGATAGCATAAACATCACACACTATTTTACGATCTAGCCCTAGGACAATATCACAAGTAAATCTACTGGTCTGTGAAATCATAATTTGAGAAATATAGCATTTTTTAAATTTAAGATAGATAAACATAATTTAGAGAACCAAGTAACTTTATGGCTAAGATAATAATTTGTCAAGGTGCAGCTAGAAAGTGTTCATCTAGCACATATGTAGAAGAAAAAAGGTTCCTTGTGCATTAACACCAAGGACACCACATAAAAAGGATCTATGGAATGCACTACCATTGTCTCAAAATGTTTGTCTATAATCCAATCCAACAGTACTGTATACCTTTGAATGCATCAGATACAAATTAGACAATATTCAACGAATTATTGAATCATCTTAAAAAAATAAACATAAAGGAAGACAAATAGTGTGAAGATGAAATGCCTACATGGTTGAGATCTTATGAAAAGCATGGTACCTCTGGCGACGAGATGTAGACAGCAATGAAATAGTGTCCCAAGAGATAAAAAATATGCAACCTACTCATAGTTTAAAAAAGCGCTAGGCGGGTCCAGGCCGCCCAGTGTTTAGGCGTGTGCTCAAGTGGGTGCCTAGAACCTGGGCAGCCTAGTCGAATCCAAAAAGGATGCCCAGTCAAAGATGCTTCTAAGGACTCAAAATCTTCTAAAAAAAACCCAATAGATTTATAAAACATCAAAAATTAAATCTAATATCAATGGGAGATATTTGATCAATTTTTGTCAACTTTGAACAAAAAAAAAATGTCGCTTTTGGGCAGGGCGAGGCGGCTGCTTAGGCAGGTTCCATACCGCCTAGGCGGGGCGCCGGCCCTGGGTTGGGAGCTGGGCTGCCGCCTAGGTGGTACAGACCACCCAGATTGGCCACCTAGGCCTGGGCAATGCCTCCAGGCCTTCTGAACTGCCTAGGCGACTGCCTAGGGGGTCCACTTTTTGAATCACTGAACCTACTATAGAACCAACTACAATGTGGCCCAAAGGGATTGGCATTACAAGAGCATCATGCACTGACGAACAATGACTTGAAGTGCACAACTTGGATTTTTTATTTTTTTGCCTAATTTTATTTTGTTGTTCTTGCTTTAGCCTTGCTAGCATTTAACATAGAGTCCTCTCTTCACGGTGCTTTCTCATTGATCAATATATTCTTTTGAAGAAAATGTTAACAATCTATTGTATCAAAAAGCGCTAGGTGGGTCCTAGGCAGCTTGGGGGTTAGGCCGCCTAATGCCTAGGTGGGGGCCCAGAACCTGGGCGGCTGCCTAGTTGAACATAGAAAAAAAAAGTAAAAAGTAAAACCATACCAAATTACCAATATACTATATTCTAAGTTGAAAAAAAAGAAAAAAAAGATACACGTTAAGAAGAGAATTTTGATAATCCATATTGTTAAAACAATAGACTGTAAAACCATACAAGTATAGGTACGATATAAAAGTCAACACTCAACACAACAGAAATATACAAAAACTCTGAAAACATATAATATAACAAAAGTTAACACTCATCACTTAACACAACAGTCAACATAATCAACACTCAACACACAGCAGTCAGCACCAAGAGGCAAGAGTCTTCAATCGTCATCGTCATTATCATCATCAGAACGAATATCAGTAGGGCAAGCCTCATCGTATGCATCAAAGTTGAGGCCATGATCATCAGAGTCATCTCCCTCTTCAATATATCGCTCGTCCTCCTCTGTTTCTTCTGAATCTACCTCTTCCTCCTCCTTTTCTTCTACCTTCCTCTTACTAGTCTATACAGATGAGGCCCTAGGAGTCTTAGCTGCTCTACCCTTTTATCTGTGCTTCTTTGAACTTAAATATTATATAATTTCCTCCTTGGTAGCCTCAGGAATATTTTTACACGGGGCAACATCCCCTTTAATACCGGCACGGTGTTTTTTAAACCGATAAATGCCCCCATTAGTATCCTTCCACAATAATTACATTTAATACAATTTTTATCACTTGGATTAGGGTTATAACCATACTTCCAACTCGGATCACCACTCCGTCTAGAACCTGACAAAGATACTTCCATAGAACAAGGCTTATTTTCATCTTTTTCTGGTTCTTCAAATTTCAGAAGATGTCTAATCTCATCCCGAGCTGCTTCAAAAACCTTTGTACAAGAAGCAACATTACCTCTAACACCAGCAAGGTGTTTTTTAAATCAGCTAATACCCCCATTGGTATCTTTTTTACAAAAATTACACCTTATACAATTTTTATTATTTGGTTTTGGGTTGTACCCATACTGCCAACCCGGATCACTTTTTTTAGGAGTAGGAGAAATAGATCTATGACAATGATTTTGTTCTTGTTTTTGTTTTACATAACTTATAATTGCTCATCTCTGATAGCTTCAGGAACAATTTTACAAGGAGCAACATCTCCTTTAATACCAGCAAGATGTTTCTTAAACCGGTTTATTCCTCATTTTGTATCGTTTTCACAAAAATTACATCTAATGTAATTTTCATCATTTGAATTCAGGTTGTATCCATACTTTCAACCCAGATCTCTACTCCAACTAGCTCCTAAAGAAGACATCTCAAAATGAAACAAGCAATCTAAAAAATGCACTTACTTTGGTTGCTCGAACTCCAATTTTTACGAAACACTTCGATGATTCAATCCAATGAAATATAGTTTTTTGGAGGTTTCTTTATCTGTAAAAGGGTTTCTTGTGGTTTATATTTCAAATGAACCTAAAACCCATCGTTCTAAAGTTTTATATCTTGAAAAACACGAGAAAAAAAAAAAAAAAAAAAAATCTCTTTCCCCGCTAGGCGGGCCGCAGGCCCTAGGCTGCCAGGGCGCTGTGCTCCTCCTAGAGACGAAAAAGATTTTTTTTTGTTTTTTGTTTTTATCAAGATATAAAACTTTAGAAAGATGGGTTTTAGGTCAATTTGAAACCTAAACCCACAAGAAACCCTTTTAGAGAGAAAGAAACCTCCAAAAAACTATATTTCATTGGATCGAATCATCGAAGTATTTCACAAAATTTGGAGTTCGAGCAACCAAAGTAAGTGCATTTTTTTTATTTGCTTATTTCATTTTGAGATGTCTTCTTTAAGTGCTAGTCGGAGTGGAGATCCGGGTTGGAAATATGGATACAACCCGAATCCAAATGGCAAAAATTGTGTTAGATGCAATTTTTGTAAAAAAGATACAAAAAGAAGCATACATAAAAAATACTCTTGAGAAAATCAAAGAAAAATGTGTGCAATTTTTGTATTTAAAAAAGGAAAATAATCATACGACTGTGGGCAAGTGTTTATCCTTGAGAAAATCAAGGACAACTTTAACTGTTTGTTTGAGTAAAAATATACCACCCTTGACTGGAGATATTAAATGAGTAGACATCTTTCCCCCAATAAGAAATAAAAAAGTTTGACAACTAAGCGACTCTTCGAAAAGGTGTTTTGAGAAGTACCAAGCGACTCTTCAAAAAGGTTTTTTGAGAAGTACCAAGAGGCTCTTCAAAAGGGTATTTCTGAGCATTGTCACAAAAAGTACACATAAGAAGTACCTAGCAGCCTACTGATTTGGAACTCTTAGTCTAGGACATAATGTTCAGAGCTCAACTCCAAAATTTACGAATCAAATGAGGAGACGTACTTTACAAAATACAAATCAGAAAGAGGACAAATGGTGCATAAAATGCGTAAAGACTTGCATTGTACTCCAAAGTGATCTACTGAAAACAATATTCCTTATCTAAATTGAAATAATGAACCTTCCGGATCTAAAGAAATAGTGATCTATTGAAAAAGATAAAGCAGCAGCAAAACACCTGTTCAGGTGTCCCACAAGGCAGCCAATATGGCCAATTGGGAAAATAGATCAATAAATTAAAGTTTTTGTGGAGTAAAAATCCAATAAAGTTCAAAAAAAGATGGGAACACTAGTTAATTTTTCCAAGTTCCAACAGAAAGTTTGACATATATAGGAAGTATAAACAACATCTCTTCCTACTTTCCATGAAAAGTTACAGACTTAAAAGATGTTTAGCAATTTCAAAGAAATGCCAAGGACCTTTAATGTCAAAAATATCAATAGGACTTTAGGATGGAACCAAGGTTGTAACGTTTAAAACATGAACACGTATTTAAGAAATGGATAGTGTTTCAAAGGGCAGTCAAGAAATGTTGATGCAGGTCACAGTATCAATATGTATCAATAGATGGCAAACACAAAAAACAGGGTCCAGGTTAAAACAGGTTAAAGGTGAAATAAAAAGAAGAAAAGAATAAAGTGATAAGTGAGCAACAATTGGAATTTTATTTTTACTCCCACATAATGGACCTAGAACCCAAATAAATTTTGTGCAGTATGAGCAAACTGAAATTTGACCTTACACTACCACAAACTCTCACTATTCCTTTTCTGCTGTGCAAGGATATAGACTATCACAATTAAGAAACTGAAATTGTAAATGAGCAGGAAAAACCCAAGATAACAAGAAAAAAATAAAGCAACGTCTGGAAAATTTAGATCTTCAAAGACAGTGGTAATCCCTTTTTATTGAATGGAAGTCCTTTTGTAATATGATTTCAAAATGGATGGTTACTATATTAATAAGAAGGTGACATTGTACATTTATTCGGCACATTGTATTCGATATAGATAAGGCCCTGTAGGATAATTCCACCATGGCCAGGCAAGCCGGTCATGCCGATCCCAAGACCGGTTAAAAGAGGAGGATTATGTTAGGTAGGGAAGCCAGCGTAAATCGTTGCCATATCTTTTTATGAAGGCGACCCCAAGTAGTTGGGATATGGCTCAAATGATGATGATGGAAGATAAGACACTGTCATCCTCTAAATGGAACTGAATCACACCAGAGCATGGCATACATTAGAATATGATGATAAACTAATGCATCATGAAGGCAGATCTATATGAAGTTACAGTTTAAGAAATACACACATTAAATTGCATACCAAGTGTACGATATGATGATAAACTAACCCATCATTAAGGCAGATCTGTATGAAATTACACTTAAGAAATGCACACATTAAATTGCATACCAAGTGAGGAGTTTGAGCGGGCACCCCACCCATCGTATTAAGAGAAAATTACATGGATCACCCTTCCACAAACTTCCCATACATAAATCCCTTGTATTTTTTTATTCAAATAATAGAACTTGTTACTATTCTCTTTTTGCATTGACCGCCCAATGTGAAGTTGTTAGGTAATTTTGGATGAAAATACCCCTATCAGTCAAACACAGAAAATAAAAAAATTAAAGATTAAAAATTAAAAATAAAAATAATTTAAGTTTAAGGCGGGTTCAACCCTTGGAGGACCTGACTGACCTCAGCTCCAAGAACTTTCCCCAAGGATGAATTGGCCTTAAACTTGAAATTTTATGTATTTGACTAAGTAGGTATTTTCATCCAAAATGACAAAAAAAAAAAAGGTTTATGGTGTGGATAAAAACGTACCGGGGGTATCTATGTGTAGAAAATGCAAGGTGGGGAGTCTATGTAATTCTCTCGTTATCATCATCATCTATGCCATATCCCAACTATTTGGGACCTGCTATCAAAGGCCATACGCTCAGTCAGATCATAAGTCAACATATTTTTTCCCGCTACTTCCATCTATATCCTTTGGGGCCTCCCCTTGCCTAGAGTCTTTCACCTAAAATAAATCAACCTTCCTAATCGGTGTTGTTCTAGGTCAACATTGCACATGCCTAGACCAGCTATATCTACTTTCTCTCATTTTCTTGCCTAATGGAGCTAACCTTAAGCCCCCTCAAATGTATTATTTATGAATTTTATCTTACCTTCTCGTGCCACTCCTACATCTCAACATCCTGATCCCCAATCAATGTTTCATAAAACGCTAGGTGTACGGCCCGACGCCTGGAGACTAGGCATTCGGAGGGTGCCCTGAGGTGAAAAGTTTTAGAAAATCGTATTATTGTGTTGTTCAAAAGCACATATATGCAAATATTTGTGTTAATTTCGTATTTTTTGCATTTATGTGTATTCTAACTAACTTTTTTAAGAAACAACTAAACAAGAAAAGAACTAAACAAAAAAAGAACTAAAAATGACATCTCAAACAAGCTCCAATTCCTATCATAACCGGAAGAGCTAGTTATTAAACTCAAACCCAAATAGCAATCTTCTACATGTTTGGAGCACCACTCTCATGCTGGCTGCAATTTGGGTGCAATTTCCATAATTAATTTAACATTGTCATAATTAATTCATATATTACTTGGATCTGATTTGTCCTTCGTCTCACTGCGAACGACTTATACAAAATGAGTTCATTAAATCCATCCATGATTGTCTATTTTCTCCCTATATCTAGGTAAGTATAAAAGAACTTTGGTTCAAATAGTATCCAACTACATGCAAATGATCTATAAAGCTGCCTATCCCACTTTCATTTACAATATCCCAAATTGGGCCATACTTGGCCTCATTATATTGCCCAAATTCTCTGCCATCTCCTCCTTAGTTCCTTCTAGTGGATCATTTTAAGGCCCATAGAAGGCATGTCATCATCACTTCAGAGCACGACCTCGACCAAGGGTAGAAAAATTGCTAGTGAGTGCTTCATCCCAAACCATTCCAATCCTATGAAGTGAACATAGATCTCAATGGGATCCTCTTGCTATATATGCTCTTAAGACTCAGCCACTTAGGTAAGTAGTAGCAAACTGATGACCACAAGCCTCACTAGAAACTCCTTTTTGGTAAACTTGTATATAATGTTAAGGGTAATAGTGTGGCTGGATATGAACTTTTTGACCTCCTTAGCCTTCGAAAGTGTCCCTTTAATATTAGACAAGTCGTCAATGAATTATATGCTCCTCCCCAACCTCCTCAATGCCCTTATCAATTAAAGATAATATATAATACGCATATGAACCTCTGCAAAAGCATCAATGGAAGTCAAAGGACTATGGTAAAGGGACAATTCACCAATAGTTCATGATATTCCCCCTCGTATCACTTCATGCAGCAGTCATTATGGAAACTCATCTTCATGTAAACCCCAAAGTGAGCCACCCATCCTTAGTGTGTTCTACCTCTTTCTTCAATAGTGGCTCTGAAAACTTGTAAGGGGTTGGGCCATTCAACCCTGGCCCAAATTGGCCAATTGCGTCAACATCGTATAGAAGCCACTTAAACGAGCATTACTAAAAGAAATGTCAGCATGATAAAATGAACTAGCAATATACCAAATTACCTGACCTCAATTTTCCTTCTTATATCTCTTTTCTAGTGTCGCTTCTTCCCCTTACCCTTGCACTTTCTCAACCGCAGTCTTCGGGTTAGGTGTAAAAAAATAATAATCAAAGGGCATGCATCGGTCATTATGGAAACCCTGAACTAAGCCCACCCATCCTCATATAAACCCCAAAGTGAGCCACCCATCCTTAATGTGTTCTACCTCTTTTTCAATAGTGGCTTTGAAATCTCATAAGAAGTTGGGCCATTCAACCCTGGTCCAAATTGGCCAATTGCGTCAACATTGTATGGAAGCCACTTAAACGAGCATTATTAAAAGAAATGCCAGCATGATAAAACCAACGTACAATATACTAAATTACTCAGCCTCAATTTTCCTTCTTATATCTCTTTTCTAGTGTCGCTTCTTCCCCTTACCCTTTCACTTTCTCAACTGCAGTCTTCAGGTTAGGCGTAAATAAAAAATAAAAAATAAAAATAAATAAATAAATAAATAAATAAATCAAAGGGCCCTTTTATTCAAGGCCACTTAGAACTCTGAGATACTGCCACCTAGCCCACCTCCTCTCGCATTTCATCATCCTCATCACTGTTTTCATCATACAAAATATTAATGCCAGCCCTTCATTCTGGATTTCTTCTATATCCTTCTCCTCTATTAATCTTTTATTTTAGCTTTCCATGTAGTCAAAATTCTGGTTCTTTACAAGATCGGGAACTTTTCACATGGGGCAATATTTCCTCTAATACTGACAAGATGTTTCTTAAATTTATTTATCTCGGGATTCAAAAAAGTCCACAAAAATTGCACATTAGTTTGTGTAGTCCTTTTTATCTTGTTTAACATAATACTTCCATCCCTAATCCCAATTCCTATTAGACCGTAAGGAAGCTGTCTAAAATATGAAAAAATAAATCTCAAATATTGATTGTAAACCAACTTTTTGCCTTGTTCTTCAATGTTTTTATATCTTTTGAGCTATATAATTCACTGTTTGAACATATTTTGCAGCACCCCGATAGAAAAGTCAACAAAGCCTGATTATCAAGGGATAGTTTTGACAGTCCTTGGAGGCTCTAGGATGAGTTAAGATCTTCGTCAGGACACCATAAAGCCTCTTGCGAAGTTTCGTCGTATCTCGGCATGTCTAAGGCAGACGAAGAAACTGTTTCGGCAGAATCAACCTCTGACACCCTAAAACAGACCCCTATAACTGAAACTATACTTTCAGAGCGTCAAATAACTATGGGATTACCGCCATCTGATCCGACGCGGACGAAAACCCCTAGGGGTCAAATTTCAGCTCAAACCGACACTCCAGAAAGAAGTTATGGGCAGAACACTGAAGTAGATGAGGCCGCGCACTATTCCCATAAGGCCACCCTGCAACCAAGCTCCATTAAAACACAAGTCATAAACAATGACTTGAGATCCCCATATCTCCCTCATCCGAGGTCGGATCGCGCTCAAACTGGTTGGAGCATGTTCGTCTCGTCGAGAGGAACATTTTGATATGTGGCCATGGTGTTGCCCAAGCAGGTCGAAAAGCTAGAGAGAAGTTCATGATTCGAAGTTGAACCCTGCAGTTTTCCAGCAAAACCTCCGGTCACTCAAGCAGCCAAATCACAGTGCCCGAGAGCTCGATCAATGTGAGACCAATCCCCTCGCATGTGTAAGGACTGTGGTTATTACCAGTCTGAATGCCATGCGAGATGAATGGTCGGATTTCTCCCAAGGACCCGTCGAAGGTGCTGCTGATTCCGGCAATGAAATTCTTAATTCCAGCACCGGAATTCCTAATTCTGGCCAAAAGTTTGAAGTTGCCAAATCCTCATTCGAGCACCAAATCGAGTCCCGTTTGTTGCAGCGTGATCATGGTGAGATGTTCAGTGCAGTTCAGGGAAGAAGTCATAGAAAAATCTGAAGATGAAGATGCACAGTCGATCACAAGTTTTCAAGTTTTACTTAAATTTTCAAGTTCATGGTTATACTGATTAAGTGTGATTCATGGTTCAAGTTTGTTATCAAAATGATCGTGACATCAAGCCCTACGCAATGGCAGTCATCCTTCATTCATTCAGCAGCCGGATCATCCATGGATCGTTCGAGGAAGATCGAAGAACGTCCCAAGGTTCAGCAGGGGCAGTTTTAAAATTCTCCAATTGTCAGGCAGGGGCAAAACGATCACTTTTCACTCTGATTTTCTATTTTTCTTTAATTTGGAAAATCATGTAATTATCCCAAAGTTGGGTAATCTACACTTATCATGTCTTTTTGGGCCAAGAATTAGGTTTATTCTACTCGTTTTGGTCAAGTCTTAGAGTAATCCCTCACACGGTTGAGGAAGTCTATATAAGCATGTAATCTCTCATGAGATAGCATAGATAGAGATAGAGAGAAAGACACTCGATCATATACAAGGAAGCACAGAGAGTAACAGAGAGCTAGTATCAACATTTTCTTTTAATAAAAGAGTTTATCTTTTCTCCTTTATCTGAGTGTGCTTGAGAAGGTGAGTGAAGAGTGAGAGCTTTGGTAAGGTGTTTTTTGACGAACGTAATCCATTCTCTTTTTCTCCTTTTTTTTTTTCATCTGGGCGAGCTTTACTCTCTTTTCTGTTGAAGTTTTCTCAGAGGACATGCACGGCAGTGGCAGTGTCGTACATGCCTCTTTTCTTTCCTCTTTGTATCTTCTCTTCTCTCCCCATCTCTCCTATCACTCACAATCGAAGCAATGGAGGCAGGAGGGACGTGGGTAGCACTGATCGAGTACTCCTACTCTTTCCTTTCTACCACACTTCACGTGTACATGGCGGTAGTAATGTCGAGAGACAGGGGTGCTTCCTATTTTCGCCCGTCGAGCCCCGTTATTGTCCAGTGGTTGCGAGACGGCGGTACGAGTAGTTGATGCCCGAGCACCTGGCGCGAGACGGTGATCCCTCTCGTTGTCTATGAAAGATCTCCTTTCTTTGGCAAAAGGGAAAATCGCCGTCTGGGAGTATTTTCACATTTTTCTTTCTCTTTGTTGTTTCTGATATCCCACTCATGACATGCACCCTATGCACATTTATCCCAAGACAAGGGCGGGTCCCTTGGCTCCCTTTGTCTTCCAAATTAAGCAGTGATATATATTTGCAAATAGGTGAAGAAATAGCTAATCAAGGGAGGTATGTAAGGACCCACACTTTTTCCGGTGTGAGGGTTGCGCGGCGATAGTGCTCACGAAAGAGAGAAGGTGCGCCACGATAGAGCGTGCGACAGTATAAGGGCCAAAACATTCCCGACGGTGGTAGCACGCGGCGGTGAGAGGGAGGTGCCATTGCGAGTATAGGGATACAATAAATTTAGACCACCAGGATGGGTGATATAGGGTGGTCTTTGAAGGACTACCTCTTTTCTTTTTTCCCCTTTTTCCTTTCCCTTTCTATGTGTCATCCCTTGTGGACACATCACCCTTATACGTGCCACTTGGAGGTGGCTTGTTGCCACCTCTCCTCTCATCCTCTCCCTACCTTTTAAACCCCCCCCGCCCTCATCTCTCTCTTCTCTCCCTTTCATTCTCACGTCCTCATCTCTCACCCCTCCATTCGTCTCTCTCTCTCTCTAAGGCATTTGGAGAGCTTAGAAGAAACCCCTTTAGTTCACTGTTAGGACAGTGGAAGGGGGTTTTGGAGGCACATTACACCCTAGGTAAGTGGATTACTGCCTTGTACTTCCCTAAATGTAAGTTAATCATGAACTAGCATGCAAAAGGAGATGAATAGTTGTATAAGTGATGGAGGTTCCTGCCACTGTTAATTTCCAGCAATATAACTTGTTTTTGCATGATTACAATGAGCATAGGATTGCTTTGTTCTTCATGAAAAATCTGTGATTTGGAATTCTTAAGTATCTATTTGAAAATGGGAGGTTTATGTTAATAATTTGCACTTGTAAAGGCCATTTGGGTATTGTATTATGTGGTAATGTGTCCGTGCTGTGAATTTCCAGGAAGCTTTCATATTTTTGCAATTCACTTTTGACCTATCAAACGAGGTCCAATTGGCTTCAAATCACTACCTTTAGAAAGATATACGAGTCTAGTATAATCTTTGTGTTTACCTACTGTTAAGATTTTTTATAAAAAAATGAAGTTATGTTTTAAAATACACATGTAGGTCACTGTTTGACTATTTTCCTGGATTTTGCATTAACCCTGCTGTGGTCACTAGTTTTTACTAACTAAATGAAGCCTATCTCCTGTAAAACCAAATCCATTTGAAAGATATTTTAGTGGGCTAAATGTTGCATGTAGAAATTATTTTGAAATTCTTCTTATTTGGAAATTATTTAGAGCCGCCACCATTGCGCACCAAAAACCGGCACAGCTTCGAGCGAATCACACGCATTGAGTTGAGAGCTCGCGATGCGAGCGTGCACAAAACTCCGTATGCAGGGCAATTTAGTGGAACTTTTTGAGTGCATTTTTGGGGAAACGAGGGGGAATAGTACGGTGTACAATTGCACAAAAGCCCCCACAATTGTGTGCCAAAAACTGGCACGATTTTCATGCAAATCACACACGTTGAGTTGAGCGTGTGCGGTGGTGCACAAGTGCACGAAACACCGTACGGAGGAAAATTTAGTGGAATATTTTGGGTGAACTTTTTTGTGAACATGGGGGAAATAGTACGGAGCACAATTGCGCCAAAGCCGCCACAATTGCGTGCCAAAAAATCGGCACGGTTTTCATGCGAATCGCACGCGTTGAGTTGAGCTCGAATGGTGCGCATGTGCACGAAACTCCGTATGAGGGGCAATTTAGTGGCACTTTTTTCCAGTAGTTTCTGGGGAATGTGGGGGAGTAAGTGTTGTGCACAATTGCACAAAAGCCGCCACAATTGCGCGCAAAAAACCAACACGGTTTTTGTGCGAATCGCACGCATTGAGTTTAGCGTACGCGAAACTCCGTACAAAGGGCAATTTAGTGGCACTTTTTGCTCGCATTTTTTGGGAAACGTGGGGGAAATAGTACGGTGCACAATTGCAAACAAGCCGCTACAATTGTGTGCCAAAAACCGTCACTGTTTTCATGCTAATCGCGTACATTAAATTGTGCGCGAGCGGTGTGCGTGTGCACGAGACTCCATACGGAGGGCAATTTAGTAGCACTGTTTGGGCGTATTTTTTGGGGAAAGTGGGGGAAATAGTACGGCGCACAATTGCGTACAGCCGCCACAATTGAGCGAAAAAAAACCGGCACGATTTTCATGCGAATCACACTCGTTGAGTTGAGCGCACTCATTGCGCGCGTGCATGAAACTCCGTACGGAGGGAAATTTAATGGCACCTTTTATGTGCATTTTGGGGGAACATGGGGGAAATAGTATGGTACACAATTGTGCAAAAGCCGTAGCAATTGAGTGCAAAAAACTGGCACAACAAAACGCACGTATTGAGTTGAGCGTGCGGGTATGCACGTGCATGAAACTCCGTATGGTGGGCAATTTAGTGGCACTTTTTGGGCGCATTTTTGGGGAAACGTGGGGGAAATAGTACGGTTCACAATTGCACCAAAGCCGCCACAAATGCACGTCAAAACTGGCATGATTTTCGTGCGAATCGCATGCGTTGTGTTTAGTACACTAAATTTTGTACGAGGGCAATTTAGTGGCATTTTTTGCACGTATTTTTGGGGGAAAGTGGGGGAAATAGTACACTGTAAAATTGGACAATAGCCGCCACAATCGCGTGTAAAAAACCGGCATAGCTTTTGAGCGAATCGCACATGTTGATTTGAGCACGTGTGGTACGAAACTTCATACAGAGAGCAATTTAGTGGCAATTTTTCTGCATATTTTTTGGGGAACATGGGGAAAATAGTATGGTGCACAATTGCACCTCAGCATCCCCAATTGCTCGCCAAAAACTGGCACGATTTTCGCATGATTCGCATCTGTTGAGCGCGCGCATTGCACACGTGCACGAAACTCCATACGGAGGACAATTTAGTAGCACTTTTTACGTGCATTTTTGGGGGAATACAGGGGAAATAGTACGGTGCACAATTGTCCAAAATCTATCGCAATTGCCCGCAAAAAACCGGCATGGTTTTCGCGTAAAACGCACGCGTTGAGTTGAGTGCACGCGTTGCTCGCGTGCACGGAACTCTGCACAGAGGGCAATTTGGGGGCACTTTTTGCATGCAGTTTTGGGGGACGGCTGGGGAAGTAGTATGGTGCAGAATTACGCAAAACCTGCCACCATTGCGAGCCAAAAATGTCATAGTTTCCATGCGAATCACATGCGCTGAGTTGAACTCAAGCGGTGTGCGCGTGCACAAAATGCGGGGAAATAGTCCGTGCAAAATTGCACAAAATCCGCCACAATTGCATGTCAAAAATTGGCACGGTTTTCATGCGAATCGCATGCGTTGAGTTGTACGCATGGTGTGCGTGTGTACACGAAACTCCGTACATAGGGCAATTTAGTGGCACTTTTTACACATATTTTTTGAGAAACAGAGGGGAAATAGTATGGTGCACAATTGTGCAAAAGGCGCCATTATTGGTGCAAAAATCTAACACGATTTTCGCACGAATCTGACACGGTTTTCGTACGGGTTGAGTTGAGTGCATGTGATGCGAACGTGCATGAAACTTCGTACGGAGGTTAATTTAGTGGCACCTTTTGCGTGCATTTTTTGGGGAACGTCGAGATAATAGTACGATACGCAATTGCGCGATAAAAACTAGCACGATTTTCATGCGAATCACATGCGTTGACTTGAGCGCACGTAGTTTGCGCGTACACGAATTCTGTACAAAGGGCAATTTAGTGGCACTATTTGCGTGCATTTTTTGGGGAACATGGGAAATAGTCTGGTGCACAATTGTGCAAAATCCGGCACAATTGTGCGCCAAAAACCATAGCAGTTTTCTCGCGAATCGCACGCGTTGAGTTGAGCGTGCGCAGTGCATAGAGGCACGAAACTCCATACGGAGAGCAATTTAGTGGCACTTTTTACGCACATTTTTTGGGGAACATGGGGGAGATAGTACGGTGCACAATTGTGCAAAAGCCGCCACAATTGCGCGCAAAAAACCGGCATGGTTTTCGCGTGAATTGCACGTGTTGAGTTGTTTGCACGCGGTGCATGGGTGCACGAAACTCCGTACAGAGGGCAATTTAGTGGCACTTTTTTTGCGTATATTTGGGGGAACGTGAAGAATAGTATGGTGTATAATTGTGCAGAAGCCACCACAATTGAGCGTCAAAAACCGAAATGGTTTTCGCGTGCGTCGCATGTATTGGGTTGAGCACGTGCAATGCACGTGTGCACGAAACTATCTATGGAGGGAAATTTAGTGGCACTTTTTGTGTGGATTTTTGGGGGAATGTGAGTGAAATA
Source organism: Amborella trichopoda (assembly GCF_054954075.1). Taxonomy (NCBI): domain Eukaryota; kingdom Viridiplantae; phylum Streptophyta; class Magnoliopsida; order Amborellales; family Amborellaceae; genus Amborella; species Amborella trichopoda. The sequence continues at coordinate 34,991,158 of NC_142348.1, forward strand.
GTATGGTGCACAATTATGCAAAAGCCATCATAATTGTGCACCAAAAGCCGTCACGATTTTCGAGCAAGTCGCATAGCTTCTCTAACCGCCAAAGCCTATAACATTTGTGCAGATAGAGGTTCCTATTGTTGGAAGATATTTTTCATCAACATGGGGCCCTTGCTCAATAAAAGCCTAGCATAGATTGAAAAGTCTAATAGTCTCAAAATATCCCCAGAACTAGTCAAGATATTCATGTGGACTCTCAAGAGTCTACTGTCAAGTTTCGTTGTATTCCGATATGTATAAGGCAATGTAGATTGAGAAACAGTTCCGACAAAATCGGCCTCTTAAACTCTGAAACGGACCCTATAACTAGAGTTACATTTTCAATGTCTCAATTTGCTGCAGGACCACTTCCATTGGATCCGGCACAGTTGAAAACCCCAAGGGGTCAAATTTCAGCTTAAACAGACACTCCAGGAAGAAGTTCTAAGTGAAAGAGTGAAACAGGAAGAGCCGCACGCTATTCCCATGCGGCCACCCTGCAACTCCACACCATTGAAGGGACAATCACGAATAGTGACTTTTGACCCTCATATCTCGCCTGTCCCAAGTCTGATCGCGCTCAAATTTGATGAAGACGTTCGTCTCGTCAAGACGAGCGTTTCAATATGTGGCATGCCTCGCGATGACACCCGAGTGCGAAGAAAAGCCAGAGAGAAGTTGCTGATCCGTGAAAAAAGTGCATGAAATTCAACAGCAATGTGCCTCGCTCGAGCGGCCAAATCACATCGCCCGCAAGCCCAATTGACATAAGACCAATTCCATCGTGTGCTTAAGGTCTCAGGATATCTCTAACCCGAACTTTGTATATGATGAACAGTCGGATTCTGCACATGAAGCCAATGAAATGACTATAAATTTTGTCGCCGAAATTTCATATTTTGGCCAAAAATCCAAAGTTGCAAAATCTTCGTTCGGGCATGGATTTGAGCTGCGTTTGTTGCCCTGCCATCGTAACAACATGCTTAGTGTGATCCAACAAAGAAATCATCGAACAACATCAAGGAACGAGCACACTATCGATTCGAAGTTTCAAGATTCATTCAAATTTTAAATCACATGGTCGTGAACTTAAAACACGATCCATGACTCAAAGTTGGTATCAAATCGATCGCCATGTCGAGCCCTACAAGAAAACAATCATCTTTCGATCAACTAGGCATCAAAATGACCTCGGATCATCCATGAAAAATCATGCACGTTCTAGGGAAACACAGAGACTGTTCTGAAATGCCACAAATTGTTAGGAAAGGGCAAATCTGTCATTTGCACCCTGTTTTAGAATTTCTTTCAATTCCATTTAAACTTAATTTCCAACGATTCGGGTTACTTTTGATCATCAACCCATGTTTGAAGCAAATTCTATATATACCACATACCATCATTGTTCGCAAAAAAAAAAAAAAAACACACACACAGGATTCAACTGTTTACAAAGAGAGAGTTTTTACTTAATAAAGTTTATCTTTCTTCTCATTGTTGGGTCATATTTGGAGAGAGATGGTAAGGTGAGAGAAACTTTTGGATCGGTACCCTTAGGCTCGAGGTAAATCTTCTCTCTTCTTTTTCTTTTCTTCTCTCTTTTCCTCTCTTTCTTCTTCCTCTTCTCCGTCTGAGTTCCTCTCAGAGGCCATGCAAAGCAGTGGCAGTGTCGTGCATGCCTCTTCGGTGGTCTCACAGGTCACACATGATGATGGCAGCGTCATGCGCGAGCTTCTTTCCCCTTCTGTTTCCTCTCTACCTCCTAGCGAGGCTTGCAGACGGCGCTTCTCATCGCAGTCCATAACCGTATCCTCGACGTCTCATCGAGGAACACGAGTAGCGAAGTCTATTACCGTCCGCAAGGTCTTCACCCTGTCGTGTGACTATTGTAGGTGGCGATGTCCATCGCTGTGGATCGCGATAATACCTGTCGCAGTGCGTAGGCTCCTTCCACGCCTCTTTGCGTTCATCGCCATGAACTCCCGTGGGGTACTCGCCGCGCTACTCATGAGACGTTATCACCGAGAACCTTGTCAAGAGTTATCGTCGTCCGCAAGGGACATGTTGCCTCATCACATTACCAATGGTGATGCTTAATTTCGCCCACGGGCTTCTCTCGTGCTCCACAACTACCACCGTGTGTCTCATGGGGAGCTATCGTCGTGAGCCTCATCAAAAGCCATCGCCGCCCGCAAAGGACGCGACGTCTTCTCATGATGGCAGTGGCGATGCTTATTGCCATCTGGGTTCTTCTTCTCTCTGTCGTCTCTCTCTCTTTCTTTTCATCCCCTTTTTGTCTCTTCATTGTTTTCTCTTCTCACTTGACTGAGGGTAAACTTAGCCTGGCACTGCCATATTGGCTTCGGTTTCGAATAGTATTGCCCTCGTGCTGGTCCTGAGAACCATGCCCGTCTTGCTACCACTCCGAGTTGGTAATTTTTTGGCCGTCATGTTAGTCTCGCTCCTCCGTCAAGTTCTCTTCTTTCCTGTCTTTATTTAAACCTTCCACTTCATCACTCTCATATGAACGTACAATGCCCTAAGATAATGGTGGGTCTCTTTGACCCACTTGTCTGGCAAATTAACCGTAGAAATGTTGTGCAGAAAACAAGAGGATTGCAGGTCAAGGGAGGAGATTCCGAACCAGATAAAGCAGCGAGGGGGCTTTCTTTGTGATCTAATAGGTTGCCCACACGAGCCAGCCCGAGTAAATCCTGAACCCACCTTAAATTCCTCTCTCATCGGTTGGTATACCTGCCCTTGCTCTTGAATAAGGTTCCTAGAGAGCGATCTCAAATCTCAGATTCACTAGAAACTCAAGATACGCGCTGCCAGATCATCTAGATCCGGAGGGCGAGATCGAGGTGCCTAATCAGCTTGGCGACTCCACTGGGGACTTACTACTCCTTAGTCGGTTTGCTTTTGTTTGACCAGTATCTCCGTTTACTTTATGCATTAATTTCTATGACATATGGGTTGTTCAACTCATTTATCCGAATAGAGGACTTCCTTATCCCCACACTCGTGATGCTTCCATGGAAGTGAACTACTCAAGCTTCCTTCCCTACTCTCTGGCTCCCAGGTTTTTTCTTGGGTTAGTGCGAGAGGGGACTTGAAGGACCCTGACTCCCTGCTTACTCGCCTTGGTGGCCCTCCACCAAGCTTGCATTGGTAACACGTCTGCTACCGCACACCGCATACAGCCAAGGGATCATGGTCCATCCACTCGAGTCGCACCTCAAGGCAACCTTCATGTCGCCTTAAGCTTGCATTCAGGGCTAGGCCTTCTCAGGCCCAACCCTACATGCGCCATGCATTTGCTTTCCACAAGTCAGGGCAGCGCTAGCTATATGCCACCTCGAGCACATGAGGGTCGATCGTGCCAGCGGCGATGCCCATTACCGTCTGAGTTCTTCTTGTCTCTGCCGTCTCTCTCTCTTTCTCTTCGTCCCCTTTTCGTCTCTTCATTCTTTTCTCTTCTCACTTAACTGAGGGTAGACATAGCCTGACACCGCCATATCGACTTCGGTTTCGAATAGTATTGCCCTTGTGCTGGTCCTGAAAACCATGCCCTTCTTGCTACCACTCCGAGTCGGTAATTTCTGGCCGTCATGTTAGTCTCGCTTCTCCGTCAAGTTCTCTTCTCTTTCCTGTCTTTATTTAAACCTTCTGCTTCATCACTCTCATATGAACATACAATGCCCTATGATAATGGTAGGTCTCTTTGACCCACTTGTCTTGCAAATTAATCGTAGAAGTGTTGTGCAGAAAACAAGAGGGTTGCAGGTCAAGGGAGGCGATTTCGAACCAACTAAGCAGTTGGGAGGTTTTCTTCATGATCTAAGACCACCCGAGCCAGTCCGAGTAAGTCCCGAACCTACCTTAAATTCCTCTCTCATCAGTTGGTATACCTGCCTTTACTCTTGAGCTAGGTTCGGAGAGTGCGATCTCAAATCTCGGGTTCACTAGAAACCTGAGAAACGTGCTGCCAGATCATCTAGATTCGAAGGGCGAGATCGAGGTACCTAACCAGCTTGACGACTCCATTGGGGACTTACTACCCCTTAGTCGGTTTGCTCTTGTTTGACCAATATCCTTTTTAACTTTCTGCATTAATTTCTATGGCATTTGGGTTGTTCAACCCGTGTATCCGAGTCAGGGACTTCCTTATCCCCGCACTCATGATACTTCCAGGGAAGCGATCTGCTCAAGCTTCCTTCCCTACTCTCTTGCTGAGTAGCGACTCACAGTCCTGCTCTCAGGTTCTTTCTTGGGTTAGTGCGAGAGGGGACTTAAAGGTCCCTAACTCCCTGCTTACCCAAGGCTCATGGTCCATCCACTCGAGCCGCACCTCAAGGCAACCTTCACGTCGCCTTAAGCTTGCATTCAGGGCTAGGCCTTCTCGTGCTGCACCCTGCATGCGCCATGCATTTGCTTTCCACAACTCGGGCAGCGCTACCTATATGCCACCTCGAGCACATGAAGGTCGACCGCTCCATCCTCCCTCTCAACACACACAGCTTCACCCTGTGAGTGCCCAGTCTCTCACAGACGCAAGCTCGCAGGTCTCGGCCTCCTCAGGTCAAACCCATTGACCGAGCTCGGGCTGACCCCCAAGTTACCCGGATGGCTAACCCTAAGGGTGCACACACACCATCTTTGTAAGTTCCTCCCTGGTCCAGACTCAGGCGGCATCATGAACCAGCTACCTCCTTTATCGCTCTCCTGACACCAAGCAAGCACCTCCAGCCCTGATACTCAAAGGTCTTCCCTAAGAGTACCATCTTGAGTCAGCCTCAAGTCAACTGCGCACTCGGGCCTCACAAAGGAATTTGGGGCAACGGCCTAATGTCAGACAGAGGCCTCCAGTCTCCAAGGCAGAAACCCAGGGTGCGTTCTGTCCTTGGACCCCACTCCCTGCTCCAACTCATAGACACGGCCCTCGCATGCTCAAAGAAAGCGGGGCAGTCTAAGTCTCAGGCTCGGTTCTAGAATGAGGTCCACAACCGCCTCAGGATTAAGCAGAAGAAGGGCCTACAGATCCTGACCAAAGAAGCCTCCAAGGTAGTTGAGGTCACCATCCTTGGTGACCTCCTGCCTCATAATCCCTTCTAACCCCTCCAAACTCTAGAACCTAAGTAGTTCCAAGAGTATTGCTTGGTCATCACTGCTCATAAGCCATGATACCAAGACCGTCAAGAACCAGTCCTCACAACATCAGCATATAAAGCTCAAGTGCAGTCAGGGCAAGTTGAGCCCCTCTACACTGACATGCCACCCACGACTCGCCAACCACGACAGTCCACTGCGCTCTGACCCTCCAAAAGAGACGGTTAGTCTCATGGTGATAGAAGATCCGGATGACACTCAAGAAGAGCGGATGAACAAGTTTGAGGTAATGATGCAATCCATCCTTGAAAAGATGGAATGCCTAAAGTCCTCCAGGTCCCCTTCTTCGACAGATTCCCCGACCGGTGAGGACACGGTTCCCAGAAAAACTCCCCCACTAGCCTCCCAAGAGAGTTATGCCTCCCGCGGGGTCTCCCAAATCGACATAGATGTTATGGTGGCCCATAGTCTCAAGAACACGATCCCAGGCATGCAGGAGGTGTCGCTCTACCAGAAGTCGTACCCTTCATACATTGACAAGGTGTTGTTTCCCCCAAACTACCAAAGAGGAAAACTCCCCCTATTCAACGGTACTACGTCCCCTCACCAGTATACTGCCCACTTCCAAGCAGTGTGTCGAGAGGTGGTGACTGATGGACTCCTCCTCCTCCATCAGTTCGTCGAGACTCTTGAAGGGCCAGCCTTCCAGTAGTATGCTTGCCTGCCTCCAAACTCGATAAGAAATGGAGTAGTTGTTTTACCAATGCTTCTACGAAGTCCAAAGGAATGTGGAAACCATCGAGCTTCTTACTCTGATGCAAGACCCTGGTGAGCCAGTTGACAAGTTCATCGCCTGATGGAGAGAGCGGGCAACCTTTCAAGCCACTCCCATGACTGAGAAGGAAGCAGTCCAGACCTTCATACGGAACATGCTTCCCGAGATCGCCTTGCATGTCGAGGCAACCAATCCACCGTCCATGTCATATCTCATCTCTAAGGCAGTTCGTATTGAGGGATTGTTCAAGCACCATGGCAGCTCTCGTCAGCAACCCTCCACCTCAAATTCTCGCTCCAACAGTCGGGGCGACCAAAACACAGTGATCAGCGTGGCCGTCATCATGATTGACATTAAGAGCATGGCTCCTCAAACCCTAAACCTCTCCAAGGCACAGACACCTCAGGCTCGGGGCAAGCAGCAATCCTACAATGAGGTCCCCCCTCCTAAAAATTATAAGCAAAATGACTTCCATGGCCAGCACCAAAATAAAGTTTACCCCTTTACCAAGGCGTGGACTCTTGCATTGCTCTGACTGCTACTAGAATAGAACATGATCTAGTTGCCGGAGGTCAACACCCCAGAGCTGGCCGGGCAGAAGACAAATGAGAGGTATTGCGCCTATCATAGGAAAGTAGGACACCCCACTCATGACTAATATAAGCTCAATGACACTATCGAACCCTTACTAATAAGGGTCCGATAAAGCTCGAAGAGTAAAAGAAAGCATTTGGGGCAATTGAGGCTTCTCACATAGTAACAATTCAAGAGGGTGACGACGCCCCTGCTATCCTCCATGCATTTTTCGCCATAATACTCGAAGAAGGACTCGTCACCCCAAAGCCGACAAGGCGACCCAAATTCCTGCCTCTAGGAACTGAGAATCTCAGGTGCACGTATCACCAGATACGAGGCCATGACATCAACGAATGCACCAGCTTCCACAAGCTCTTGGTAAAGAAGATGCAGCAATGTCAAGAAGCTCATGGTAACCCAAGAGGACACCCTCAAGTCCCTCTTCCGCCAGTGCAAGAAGACCTCCCGACGTACGCCCAGGGAAACACGAAGCAAGACCCTCTGCAGGCACTCTTAGAGGCAATGCTCCAGCAGAGCCTTGTCACTCCTAAGCCCGCCAAGCAGCTTAAGCGCCTTGCCCAAGGTATGGAAAACCTCTGGTGCCCATATCACCAAGTATGGGGCTACGAGCTGAAGGAATGCTCTGGTTTCGAATCTATAGCCACGAAGAAAGTCCAGGAAGGTCACATTGTTTGTGCCATCCTCCCATAACGCTTCTAGGTTGTCGCTCCTGTTCAAGAGAAAGCCACACTACAAGCCCTCATGAGCATAGACCGGAACCTTCGGAGCCCTCGACTTCTCAACCCTGTGAAGTTTATCATGGATGAAGCAGGCCCAAGTCCTTGAAGCGTGAGGCAGTCCACCAAGCTAGGGCTACTCACCAATCTGATAAGACTGTACAAACACCTCCTCAGGGATCCAGAAGGAGACAACGAGCACCCAGATTGGCTCAGCGAAGAAATCATCTTCCTCAGCCACCAGTCTAGGAAGAATTTCTCAGGCCTCTCCCCCTACTACCCACCTTACAAGATTTCATCCCAGGCGCAGCTCACCTTATCCTTACTCCAATCAAGCGGACATCCCTGAGTCACCAGCAGCTCGAGATTCCTCTAATATGGGTGACGACGCTAAAAGCACCCCACAATAGTTAAAGTCGGGGCAAGACCTAAAATAGCCCCTGCAAACGTCCAATTCCAGCAATGACGTATAATGTTGTCAGGAACATTCTAACTCTTCTTCTCCTCCCTCCTCTTATATTTCTCCTATAGGTGCAGCTCGGCAATGCTCAGACTTCAACTCTCTAATCAGAGAGCTTGGAAGTACCAGCCTCAGTGAGTCACAGCAAAAGCGCCTCAGAGAAATGCTGGCCCAAGTAGCTGGATTTTCGACAATCACTAACACCTTGGCAGCCCGAGCCAAAAACGAGTCATCTCTAGGCTCATGTTCCAAAGAGGCCTCCCATATGGTGCAGATCTTGGAAGTACCAGCCAGCACGGGGAAAATGGATCTAAGATTGGGAAGAAGCTAGAGCCCACACCTCAAAGCTCAAGGTCCTCAAGTTTCTTGATCCCTCACTTTTCTCTAAGCTATAACCTCAAACCTCTACATCCCTAATACAAGTCCCTATTACTTGCCCATCAACTTAGACCACACCGACTGAACAACAAAGTAAGCCAGTGTCACAAACCAAAACCCAACCAAAACTTGTTCCTAAGCCTAACTTACCACCTACACCAGTGACTGAATCACGAGCACAGAAGACTAATGAGGATAAAGTGAAATATGACGTAATTAGGCACCTAAGAAAGCGTACAACCCTTCTAAGTATTTATGACGCCCTCTTACTGTCTAGGGACTATCGTATGGCTCTGGTTCAAGCTCTTTCTAACCCAGAGGTGTACGAGATGAAAGTGGAGCCTATTGAGGTTGACCCAACCATCTTGAGTGGGTGCTAGGCAATCTCTTTTTTCCAAGACGACCTTCAGTTGGGAGGAAAATTCCACAATCGCTCCCTCTTTGTGAATGGTGAACTCCATGCCTGCCCTATCAACCAGATCATACTGGATGAAGGTTAGCAGTCAACCTGATCCCAAGAAGGATCCTCACCAGATTGGGATTAGGGTCTGACGATCTCACTCCTACCCACATCACCGTGCAAGGATTCAACCAATCAGGAGAGAAGCCAGCTGGCACGATGCGCCTTCGTCTCAAGATCGGTGACCTCAACCTTTACACCCAGTTCTACGTAATCGACACCAATACCTCCTACAACGTCCAGCTTGATCGCCCTTGGCTTCACCATTAGGGGGTGGTTCCTTACATTTCCGTCATTATCTTCCCTCATCACTAGCTGGACAGGGTCACTGACAAAGGTGATACTCAAGGGCAACCTCGGTTCACACAAGCTTTCAGTGAGCTAGACTGGCTCGCCTCTCACCAATTTGTCGTCGGTTAATTCATCAGTACCAAGCTCCCCTGCTCACAAGAGGTTCTTCACGTTTGGAATGACACCTGAAGACTGGGCCATTAGATAAGAAGTTTCACTGATAAAGGACGACAAGCTGCCGCAGAAGAACTGTGCTCAAAAAAGTGTATCGCCGATTGATCACTCAAGGCATAATGCTAGGCAGGCTACCGTCGTCTCGCAACCAACGGAGGACTATCGTCTTCCCACGACCAAGGTGGATTAGATGCTTGTACTCCAGCTGTCAACACACGCCACACGTGCATTCCTCAAAGTCTGGGCTCACCGCCTGACAATCTCAATGTGGCATGTCACCGTATGTGCGGAGGGCGACCGTTCGCCGTCCCACAACCTTTCGTCTCTTCAATCGTTATGGCCTCGCAACCCTTCGGGTTCCCACCGGCGTTTCCCCTTCTCATCGGGAACTAACTCCTGTTCACCGAAAAACCCTTCCCTAGCCTTCTACTTGTTACTAAAGTTAGCGGAAACCACCGAAAATCCTCAAACAGCTTCCCTGACCTTGCGAGTTTCCCTCCTCCCTGGTTTTCCCACTTCAATAGTTCACCACAAAACTCCCTGATCGAGTTCCCGATGAGCCCACTGCTGCTCCTTCTTCTTCTCCTCCAATAGCCAGAGGACCGACAGAGCCCTTTGAACTCTCTGCAACCTCCCTTCAGCCACAAGACTGTCGAAGAAACACTTGAACTCCAGCAAAGCACCTTTGCAAAACCTGTTAAGGCTCTGAGAAGCTCAAAGAGAGCCTCGATACTCTTCGAAAATGTTCGCGATCACGGTACAAAGCTTCGCGACCTGCTGAAGCTCGTCAGAAATGCTCCTAACCGCTCATCTCTGTAAATTTTATCCAAGAAGTTCTCGTCAGAAATCTCTTGCCAAAAGCTCTACATCTCTCTTTCTCTCTAAAACTCTTCAACTATTTTACCCTTCAGTAAAATAGTAAAATAGGGTTTTCCCCCTTTTATACTCAGCAGTGTCGCAAACTACCCTCGACAAATATGAAATGACGCTCCAGTGCCCAGCTCCTAATGGCAATAAGACCAGGTCAGGGCGGGTCAAGCCTGAGACCCTAAAGGGTCATCTTCACCTAAAGGCTATCGCCTCGCTCTTCGTCAGGGGGCAATCGTCGCACGCCTCACGCTTTGTCAAGAGGCTATCGCCGTGCGCCTCATCAAGACTATCGTCGAGTAATCGTCAAGGGGCTATCGCCACGTGCTTCGTTAGGGGCTACTGCTGAGCGCTTCACTAATGCCATGCACGCATCATCTAGGCCTAATGTCGTGTGCGCCATACAAGAAGTTCATTCACTATACCACAATCTCTCTCCTCAGGGAGTCCAGTTCCCAGTGACGGCTCTGTTCCCCATAGAGCCGAGGTCTAGTTGCAAGGCCTTAAAATGCTTAATCCTCCTCGCATGACTCTAAACTACACGACCATGGTCCAGCTGTGTGTCCTTAAACCATAGTGCACGTCCTGACCGCATGACGTTAAAAGGTTTAGCGCCATGGTCCAAACTACATGACCTTAAACTGTAGCGAAGGTCTAGTTGCACGACCTTAAATTGCATTGTCCATGCTGCATGACTTTAAACTGCACAGCCATAGTCCTAACTGCATGACTTTAAACTGCATAGCTATGGTCCATACTGCATGACCTTAAAATGCACAGCCATAGTCCAAACTATATGACCTTAAACTGTAGCGGAGGTCTAGTTACACGACCTTAAATTGCTTAGTCCTCGTCGCATGACTCTAAACTGCACGACCATGGTCCAGTTGTGTGACCTTAAACCATAGTGCACGTTCTGACCGTATGACGTTAAAAGGCTTAGCGCATGGTCCAAACTACATGACGTTAAACTGTAGCGAAAGTCTAGTTGTACGACCTTAAACTGCATGGTCCTAGTTGTACGACCTTAAACTGCATGGTCCTAGTCACATGACTTTAAACTGCATCGCCATGGTCTGAGCTACAAGACCTTAAAACTGTAATACCTGGCCTGAGAGATGAACCACCTCTTCGCTAAGGTGTATTTCATCAACATCCCCAGTGGAGTTAGATGTATGCAAAGGTCATACCTACCCCTTTAATCCCCAATGGATTTGTTTCGCACCAACATCCCAGTGAGAGTCACATCCTATTGCGACCCGCTATCTCCTGGGAGTTAGGGTCATTCTTATCCCTTCAACCCTCAGTGAGGTCCATCTGTGTACTAGCCTGTCATTCTCAGTAGAGTTACATGCATACCACTACTCACTGTCCCCGTGGAGTCACACTGGCCCTCCTAATCCCCAGTGAAGTCTCTTCCGCTTGTACCATCTTCATTTAAATCTATCTGCTTGTATATAGCCTTAACTATATTTATCACTAAGGAGTCAGATGGCTATCCATAGACTTATCCCCCATGTAGCTTCACCTCCATGGTGACCCGGTCCGTGCTGCATGACCTTAAACTGCACAGCTCTAGTCCGTACTGCATGACTTTAAACTGTACAGCCATAATCCTAACTACATGACTTTAAACTGCACAGCTATGGTCCATGCTGCATGACCTTAAACTGCACAAGCTACGGTCCAAACTATATGGCCTTAAACTGTAGTGGAGATCTAGTTGCACGACCTTAAACTGCACGGTCCTAGTTGCATGACTTTAAACTACATAACCACGGTCCAAGCTATATGACCTTAAACCATAGTGCACGTTCTGGTCAAATGACGTTAAACTGCTTTGCATAGGCCCAGGAGGCATGACCTTAAAAGACGCCCTCATATACATGCACACCCCCTTTACGTGCATCTCCACACATGCTCTCCCTAATCGACCCATTCGTATTCGCACACCACCTTCATTACCTCCCCAGTGTGTCCACGTACGCACACACGCCCTTTACGTGCATCTTCACGCACGCCTTCCCTAACCGACCCGTTCGTGTGCGCACACCATCCATCATTCCCCAGTGAGTCTTACCCATACTCACGAAACGACGAACCATTTCACAATCCATATTCGTCGTCAACTACTGGGTCACCATTCTTCACCTACCATTCTCCCTCCATAGGTAGCCTTGTGCCATCTTCCCAACATGAGTCGTAACTACCACCATACTCACTCCATGGCCTTTACAGACTGCTATTCATCACAGTCATGGTCCAGCTGTATGGCCCTAAACTATAGTGCACGTCCTAGCCTAATGACGTTAAAAGGCTTTGCACAGGTCTCGAAGGCATGACCCTAAACACGCCTTCACAAAAGAAAGGGCATGGTGTACACCTGGACAAGGGAACGCCATGAGTAAAAGTGACAGACGGGCATGGTCATGAAACCATGCGTAAAAGAGTTCCATGAAAACAAAAACCCAGGCACGGTGAAAACCCCAAAAGGGCACCATGAGTAAAAACGGATGAAAGGGGTGGACAAGACCGTGAAGTCATGGGTAAAAGAGCCCAAAAATAACAGAAGTTGGTGAAAACTGTCTTTACGGTACTACTTCCCTTGTTCAAGTGAAAACCCGCAAAAGGGCGGTTGGACCACAAAACAAGTTGACGCACTACTGTCGCCTCACCCGACACTCAATTTCCAAACAGTTACAATCCTGACTAATGACGTCTACCTAAAATCCTCAAATGAAAGCATTCAATCACAACACAAATTGGCTCATCAGGGAGTGAGATCCACATAAGATCTCTCACTTTTTAACATCAACAACAACAATAGTCCTTGAGGGTGAGGACGATGACCAAAAGATCCCTTCGAAACGCTGACGATCATCATGAAGGAAAGAAACTAACGAAGCGAGGGGCCAACCTACTAGAGACTTCAAGGTATCTCTCGCCATGAGATCGCCTCACCTAAAACCATCCTTGGTCGACATGCTCAGACCTTCTGGACCAGACAGGATGGGGCCCACGAGGTCGCCTTGCCAAAAGCTCCTCTAACCGACAGGCCCACAGCTTCGAGACATGCCCACGACTGGACTCTGCTAGATGGCACCTACAGAGATACCCTAAACATAAAAATAAAACTTGGTGTAGCAGCGAACAATGCCAACCAAGGTTCATAGCATTTGGCCTCCAAATAGGCCTGATTCTATCCGAGGAGGTCCCTACAAAAGCGTCACCCTTTAGAATCACAAATAGTCTCTTGAGGGTGAGGACTTCGACAGGATCCCTCAAAAGTTTTTTCTCCCCATATAAGTCTCCATGAATGGACCCGTACATTGCCTTCAAACGTCCGAGCATCCTGGTCAACTCCTCAACGTTCATGTAGTCCTTAGCTAGCCTGAGAGAAAATTTCATGAATGATTGCACTTCTCTATTCTATCAAAGCACAAAATTTGGCGGGGCATGTTGTTGGAAGATGTTGTCATCAACATGTGCCCCACTCAATAAAGTCCTAGCAAACAGTGGAAATTTTGACAGTCTCATAACAGCCCTAGAACTGGTCAAGATCTTCATATGGACTCTCAAGAGTCTCCTGCCAAGATTCATCATATTCTGACATGTCTAAGGCAGTGAAGACTGAGAAACAGTTCCTGCAAAATCGGCATCTAACACTTTGAAACGGACCCTATAACTAGTGCTACTTTTTCAGTGTCTCAATTTACTGTGGGACTATCGCCATTAGATCCGGCACGATTGAAAACACCTAAGGATCAAATTTCAGCTTAAATGGACATTCCAAGAAGAAGCTATAGGCAAAAGCGTGAAACAGGAGGAGCCACACGCTATACCCGTGCGGCCACCCTGCAGCTCCACACCATTGAAGGGACAGTCATGAACAATGAATTTCGATGCTTATATCTCTTCCATCTCAAGTCGGATCATACTTAAATTTGGTGATCGTGTTCATCTCATCAAGACGAGCGTTTCGATATGTGGCACGCCTTGCGATGACACTCGAGCGCAAAGAAAAGCTAGAGAGAAGTTGTTGATCCTTGAATAAAGTACAGAAAATTCAGCAGCGTCGTACCTCACTCGAGTGGACAAATCACGTCACTCGTGAGTCTGATCGATGTGAGACCAATTCCATCACGTGCGTAAGGTCTCGAGCCATCTCTGACCCGAACCTCATACGTGATGAACGGTCAGATTTTGTACACAAAGCCGATGAAGTGACTGCAAATTTCGTCATTGAAATTCCAAATTCCAGCCAAAATTCCAAAGTTACAAAATTTTCGTTCGGGCACAGAATCGGGCTGTGTTTGTTGCCCCGCGATCGTAACAGCATGCTAAGTGTGATCTAGCGAAGAACTCACCAAGAAACATTAAAGAACGAGCACACTATTGATCCGAATTTTCAAGAACCATTCAAATTTCAATCTCATGATCATCCACCTAAAACATGATCCATGACTCGAAGTTGGTATCAAATCAATCGTCATGCCGAACCCTACAAGAAGACAATCATCTTTCGATCAACCGAGCATTAGAACGACCCCGGATCATTCATGAAAAATCATGCACGTTCTAGAGCAACTCAGGGACTGTTCTAGAATTCTACAAATTGTTAGGAAGGGGCAAATATGTCATTTTGTACCCTATTTTTTAATTTCTTTTAATTCAATTTAATCTTAATTTTCAACAATTAGGGTTACTTTTGATAATCCACCTATGTTTGGGGTAAATTCTATATATACCCTTAGGCTCGAGGTAATCTTCTTGCTCTTCTTTTTCTTTTCTTCTCTCTCTTCCTCTCTTTCTTCTTCCTCTTTTCCATCTAAGTTCCTCTCAGTGGCCATGCATGGTAGTAGAAATGTCGTGCATACCTCTTAGGTGGTTTCACAGGTCGCACATGATGATGACAGTGCTATGCATGAGCTTCTTTTCCCTTCTGTTTTCATCTCTACTTCCTAGCGAGGTTTGCAGACGACGCTACTTTTCGCCGTCTGCAGACGTATCCTCGACGTCTCAACAAGGAATGCGGGTGACGAAGCCTATTGTCGTCCTCAAGGGCTTCACCCTGTCGCGTGACTATTGCAGGCAGTGATGTCCATCGCCGTCTGTGGGTTGTGGCAATATGTATCGCCGCACGTGGGCTCTTTCTGCGCCTCTCTGCATCCATCACCGTGTGCTCCACGAGGGGTACTCGCCGCTTGACTTTTGAGAAGTTATCGTCGTGCGCCTCGTCAGGAATTATCGTTGTCCACAAGGGACGTGTTGCCTCCTCGCATTACCAACGGCAACTCTTATTACAGCCTGCAGGCTTCTCTCGTGTTCCACGATTACTACCATGTGTCTCAAGGGGAGCTATCGTCGTGAGCCTCACCAGAAGCCATCGCCGCTCACAAGGGACGCGACATCTTCTCATTATGCCAACGGCAATGCTCATTGTTGTCTGGGTTCTTCTTCTCTCTGCCGTCTCTCTCTCTTTCTCTTCATCCCCTTTTCGTCTTTTCATTATTTTTCTCTTCTCACTTGACTGAGGGTAGACTTAGCCTGGCGCCACCATATCGGCTTCAGTTTCGAATAGTATTGTTGCCGTGCTAGTCCTGAGAACCGTACATTTCTTGCTACCATTCCGAGTCAATAATTTTTCGGGTGTCATGTTAGTCTCACCCCTTCGTCAAGTTCTCTTCTCTTTCTTGTCTTTATTTAAACCTTTCGTTTCATCACTCTCATATGAACGTACAATGCCTTAAGACAAGGGGGGGTCTCTTTGACCCACTTGTCTTGCAAATTAACCGTAGAAGTGTTGTGCAGAAAACAAGAGGATTGCAAGTCAAGGGAGGTGATTTCGAACCAGCTAAAGTAGCTGGGGGGCTTTCTTTATGATCTAAGAGGGCGCCCACGCAAGCAAGCCTGAGTTAGTTCCAAACCCATCTTAAATTGCTCTCTCATCAGTTGGTATACCTGCCTTGCCCTTGACCAACGTTCCGAGAGAGCGATCTCAAATCCCGAGTTCACTAGAAACCCAAGATACGTGCCAGATCATCTAGATCTGGAGGGTGAGATCTAGGCACCTAACCACCTGTCTTTGCTTCTCCCCACCTTCTTTCCTTTACCAGTCAGTCCTTGTTCGAGTGAACAAATACAGAGGGGTATTTTCAAGTGCACATTGCAAGTCTTGGAGAAACAACATAAAAAAGAGACGAGACGACGCATTAAAGTTTGAGGAGAGTTCGTGTCCAAACCATACTGGTAGACAATCGAAGGGCTTCGTGATTGTTCTTAGAGGGCGTCTGCCCAGGTGTATCCACAAATCTGCAAACAACGAGGTAAGCACCTAAAACATGTCTTCATTGAAAAATCTCCCTTGTTGCTGGTTCATATCCGCATAAAGAAGAGTGCACACGTACACCTAAAACACATCCCGTGTGCACACCACTCGCGATTGTTTGAGAGAGGGTTTCTCTCATCAAGAAAACCAGGCCCCGACCAACATGATCTCCTAGTCGGTGCTCAGGCTCCTCTTGAACTGGTACACATACTAGTCAACGAAAAGGCCTTCTCGAGAATCCCCAATGGGAAAACGCTTGAATTTGAGAAAGTCATCTTCCCAGAATAGTCGCCTTGCTTGAATAGGCAAGTGGGAGACTACCCTGCCCGCCATCAAGTAGAGCAAATAAGGGAAGGTGTCGGCTTTGATATCTGGGGAATACTTGTAGGTGCCTGAAAAATAGGCATACTTGTAGGTTTCTGAAAAATAGGTACGCAGCCATCCGTAGACATAATGAATGGGGAAAGAGGTCCTGGAACTTCCCAAAGTCTTGTTAGCATCCGTTGCTGCCATTAGTCCATTGTAAATACTACACAACATGGGCTAGGCTAAAGTATACTTATGGCCTTAGACCAAATTATAGGCAGCATAAAGACATTTTGGTTTGACCACATGGACCTTGGAGTCCGGAAGTGCAAAATGACATAAGAACAAAGCAATGTAGGATGCCAGATAGACCGACGGGTCCCAGGTAGCAGGACGTGGGGGCATCACCACAGTAAGAGCAGGAGGCGTTTCAGGCCCATTAAAAAGAGGATTCTTCTGCTCATTTCTAGCCTTCTACATATCAAAGAAATGATTAATCCATACTTGGAAAGGGATGTCCTTGCTTGCACGCAGTGGCCAGTTCCACGTATTCCCTGAACAGGTCCTCCAAACAATCGGCCCTCCGAAGCCCATGAAAAGAACCATTTCCGAAAATGATTTCATTCTCAGGGGTAAACTCTTTATAGAGCTCCTCTAGGAGGGAGAGGCCTTCAGTGAAATGCAATTCCAGGTGGGACAATCCACTCTCTCCATGGCCGAAGAAATTGATGTTTGTCTCAGCACACCAAGTTTCCAAATAAGCCCGGAAGACATTGGAACAACGAGCTTACAGGAAGGCCGAGCATTCGTGTGCACTAAGAAGCCCTGCGTGTTCGAGTCTATCTTGGAAACGCCCACATATGTCTCGGGTCCAAGTGTAGTAACCTGAGATATACCCACTCTCACCCTCGCATCTAAAGCCCGAATTTTCTCATGAGGCATTACATTCACGAATTTCATGCCCCAAAATTGGAAGAACCTCAAATTGGACAATATTTGTATGCGCGAAATGAAGGAGAAGGGTCCATCAGTGAAGGCCATGGAAAAAATGGGGGGTAAATTCCCCACATTCAACTTGATCCATCAAGAAATTAATATTCGAAGGCCATGTAAGGTGGTTGAGATATGGGTCGTCATGCCGGCACACAGGCGAATGCCGAGACACTGAAATACCAGTACACTCTCTCCTCCAATTTTCACCTTCCTTTGAGAAGGTTTAGAATGCATGATGACTGAAAGAAGCATGGAAGTTGTATGATTAAAATCCCAACATATATGGCTCAAGGCTTCCAACTTATGCCCGATGTTTTTGTGTATCAGGACGAGGTCCGAATCTTGGTCTCATAACTCTTTCATATGGCTCAAGATTTCCAACCTATGCTCAATGCCTCCGTGGCTCAAGAAGAGGTCCGACCCTTGGTACCATATCTCTTTCATACGGCCTAAGGTTTCCAACCTATGTCAGATGCCTTCGTGGCTTAGGACGAGGTCCAACCCTTATTCCCATATCTCATACAGCCTAAGGTTTCCAACTTATGCCTGATGCCTTCGCAGCTCAAGACGAGGTCTGATCCTTGGTCCCATATCTCTTTCATTTGGCCCAAGGTTTCCAACCTACGCCCGATGCCTTCGTGGCTCAGGACAAAGTCTGACCCTTGGTCCCATATCTCTTTCATATGGCTCAAGATTTCTAACCTACGCTTGATGCCTTCGTGGCTCAAGACGAGGTCTGACCCTTTGTTTCATATCTATTTCATATGGCCCAAGGTTTCCAACTACGCTCGATGCCTTCATGGCACAGGATGAGGTCCGACCCCTGGTCCCATATCTCTTTCGTACGACTCAAGGTTTCCAACCTACGCCTAATGCCTTCATGGCTCAAGACAAGCTGACCCTTGGTCCCATATCTCTTTCATGTGAGCATGGATTGAGTTGAACAGCGGATGTAGTTGCAGTCTACTGACAATAGTGACGAATCCTTGATTTTGTTCACACATGATTATGAGATTCAAATATTTGAAATTCAAGACAAATATCAGTTGTTATCATCAAGAAAGGTCTGTGTGAACAACCCAACAATGCGATTAGCAGCGTGATAAACATAAGAGGTAAACAGTGTTATGGAGATAAGAATTACGCCCTACAGATACTGCGATTCAAACAAAAGGATAAGTCCATACTGTGAAGAGATTCCTGGATGCTTCGAAATTGTTACTGGCTAGAAGGTGAGTTTACATAAGACTCAATTAATGGAGTAGCTTGTGAGGAGGAATCTGTGAAGGACATTGCATTACAAATGGAGTGTGGTATAGGTACTTTTTCTATAAGATATTTAGGATTGCATTTATTGGATTATTCTAGAATGGCGATTTTATGGGATCCAGTAATTCACCGAGTGCAATATAAATTGGATTCTTGGAAATACAGATTATTGACTTTGGGGGGATGATTGGCCTTGACAAAAGCTTCCTTAGCAAATTTACCTCTCTACTTCATGCCACTCTTTAAAATGCCTAGTTGTATAGCTCGAAAGTTGGAAAGTCTCATGAGCAAATTTTGGTGGGATGAATGTGGTGATAAGAACAAAAATTCAATCTTTTCAAATGGAATAAGGTTTGTACACCTATTTCTGATGGGAGTATGAGAATTAGAAGTTTGAAAATCATGAATAGCTCCATGTTGACGAAATGGTGGTGGAGATATGTTAAGGAAGAAAATCAATCATGGAGATGTATTATAGGAAAGCAAAAGAAGATAAAGAACTTGGTATTGTGACAAAGGGTATAAATAAGAAAGGGATCTTGATTATGTGGAAGAGGATTGTGGCCCATAGAAGGTTCTTTTTAAGTTACTCTTAGAATGATGGTTCGAAATAGGAAAAATGTGAGATTTTGGCAACAAAAGTGAATTGATGATAGTGTTAGAAAATATCCCCAATTTGTGGTCTAACTATAATCATATATGGATAATATTATCTACAATTTAAGTGAGTTGATTATCCAATATTAAGATAAAGATTAGTGATAATCATCTCCCCCACTCTCTCTTAACGATAACTACTTATGATGGGTTAGGATAAAGGAAATAAACATAATAAAGAAAGGATATAAGGTGACATCCAAACTCTTGCTCATTCCCATCAAGCTTGGAGGAGAAAAGAGCGAAAGGCCGATCCATCCCTTTAGACATCAGAACACGAAGTCGTTTTCTTTTATTGTTGGATTATGGAAGGCATTTTTACATCTATTGTTTTATTCTTGTGTTTTGCTAATTGTAAACAATGATCCAAAGAGATTTAAATGTTTTTCAAGTTCTTAAATCTATAAATCTGTAGTATATTTTTTTACATGTGGTATCAGAGCAATGATTGGCCTGTTCATGAATACTGAAAATAAATTTTCATATGCAATTTTTAATGGCGTAAGAGATTCCGACCATCTCATGCAAGCCTCGGTCAAGCCCCATTCTTAACTTAGAAAGTCCGTGCATGACCCTGCATTTTTCTAAATCTAACGTTTTATATCTCTTTTTTTGAAACGGATTTCCCCTCCTTTTTATCTCTCTAAGGATTTGAGTTTTGATCCTTCCCTTATTTTGGCTTTTTGTGCACCTTCTTTTAAAAAACAATTCAAAAAAAATATGTGGTGTTGTCATCTGTTTCTTTTCTTTTTTCTTTCCTCTTGAGATCCTCTTCCTCTCTCTGTCTCTAAACTTTTCTCCCACTTGGGTAGGAGATCTTGCACCCTCTAGACGTCTGCACTAAGGGCATCACGTTGGGCCTTTAGGTGTTAGTGTGAGGAGCGTGATGGAGAGAAACTGTAGAGAGGAACAGCATATTGGGCCTTAGGGTGTTAGCGTGATGGAGAGAAATTATAGAGAATAAACATAATGAGTTGTTTAAAGAGTAGTACATATTCATTTTTTTTAGTAAAATAAGATAATGATAATAATAGTTTCTCACCTTAAATTTGGTGTGTGCATATGTGCACATGATCTCTGGTGTGTACATGTTTTATTCATGTGTTCTTGATTGCACACATAGTGCTTGTTTTTAGGGCAAATTTTTTGATTGCGCACATAATGTAATAAATTTTTTTTTTTATTGCGCATATTTGTTGATTGTATTGTTCATATTGTGTTGAGGAACCACTAGTCCATGGTTAATAACATGCAACAATAACATCCTCCTGTAGTAGGTTAGTTTATCAATTGTGTTGAAGTATTAGTATTTCTCTCCAGTATTAGCTTTTTGCTCTCTTTTAAAGGATTCATGTGTAAAATATGATTTTCTTATATGGTTTCCTCAGGTATGAGATATCAATTATTATTTGGGCGGTACTGATATAAGGTGCCTTATTTGGTATCTTAATATTAGATAATGTGAATTTTCATTTCAAAATGGATTGCAAATTTATGTTTGTTATTATTTATTGTGCAATCTCTTATCGTTTAGACACAGTCATCACCATTGAGTGGCTGTAATCTTCAGTTCCTTCTTCTTCTTTTGTTGGTGTGGTTTGTATATCCACATCTTCTTCTAATGTTAAAAGCAGCTTTATTTTAAGATCTTCTTTTGATAATTTGGGATTGTTTTGTTGCATTATTGTGACGTATTCTGTTATATTCATTTTTTGAACTTGGCGAGAAGGATGGTATTATCTTTTTATGAAGTTTTTCTAGGTCCAGGGAGTTAGGTTTGTAACTGTCTCACCATATTACTAATATTTGTTGGCGTAATTTAGGGATATAATCCCACCGATCCATATCATCTTCAAAGAATTGATATGTCCATTTTAGTATCCAAGAAACCTGATATAAGGCTATGAAGTATAAATGATAGTCTCTTTTTAGACAATGTTTATTGTAGTCAAATAATTTTCTCTGTGATATCTGCATTTTTTGAGGAAGTATCTGGATGCATGATTCCCATAATAGGAACCAACTTTTTAACCAATTAGGGAATTCCATGAGTTCAGTTATTTTAAACCGTATGCAAAGTTTTGGTATTTTGGTAGGCAAAGACTTCATCCCAAGCCTTCATATATTTGAAATAACGGTAGGATTTAATTTTAAATACTCTAGTATTTAATATCCTTGGTTTTAAAGGATCTAATCCCCAATCTCTATAGGAGATGATTTTATGAATTTGGAATTTTGAGTATGCAATCTCTGTGTCATTCTTTCTATAGTGGTGTACTATTGTCATAGATCATGTTTCCATGAGTATGGCTTCGTACCATTCTCTACATTTTTCTGCCATATTGGGATGAAGGTGATTTGGTAAATATATTACTGCTATTTCGATAGGGTCTTTTCCCCTATGATCATTCTCAATAATTATAAGTGGTACATATGTTGTTTCTAGAAACAAAATTCTATTAGCACTCGAGTTATTAGTGCTTAAAGGGGATTGTTGGGGAGATATATCAATCTCTTGCTTTCTTATTAAAGCTCTTGGAGTTAATGGTGAAGCCTGGACTTTTCCTGAGCAGAGAACTATATTCGTTGGATGACTATGTGGAGCCAGGCTTTTACCCTGGCTGAGAACTATATCCATCGAATGATTTTGCCTTTTCTTGTTATTTTTACTATTAATGTATTCAATTGTAAATTCAAATTATTTTTCCTCAAGGAGATGGTTATTTTTACTATTAATGTATTCAATTGTAAATTCAAATGATGAAAGGATACCTTGTCATCGAGAAAAAATTAGTTTTTGATACCAGATTTTTTACATCTTTTTCAAGAAGATATTTGGTTGTCTTACAATCAGTACGAATAAGAAAATTTTGGTTTATTAAGTCACTTTGGAGTTTAGCCAGATAATGAACGATAACCAATGTTTCTTTTTTGACCGTGGAATAGTTCTGTTGGGCAAGATTCCAAGTTTTGGAAGTAAAACGCACCAATTGTTCTTGCTCCTGAAATATTTGTTTGAGTATGCCACCTAGTCCGTGTTCTGAAGTGTCAGTTTCAAAATTTTTTAACGCTGTAGGATTAGATAATGCTAAGCATGGGAGTTCTTTGGCTTTCAATTTTAATTTTTTTACTGTCATGGTATGCTCGTTAGTCCAATCATGAAGGTTCTTTTTTAACCTTTGAAAAAAAAGCTTAGCGTCTAAAGCAAGGTTTTAAAAAAATCAACGATATAATTCAGGCAACCGAGAAATCGTTGAAGTTCGGTTTTGTCTTTAATAATATTTGGGAATTATGATGCAAATTCAGTCACCCTATCAAAAGGAATTATTCTCCCTTGATAAATATTATGTGCAAGAAAACTTATTTTTGTTTTAAAAAGATTTATCTTTTTTGCTGATACAACTAACCCAGCATTTTTAACAGCTTTAAAAAATGTATTTAGATGTTTCCAGTGTTGATCTATAGTTTCGGAATAAATAAGAATATCATCAATGTATACAATCATAAATTTGGTATAAGGATTAAATATGTCATTCATGATGTTTTGCAATTCAGAATGAGCATTTTTTAAACCAAAAGGCATAACATTCCATTCATAATATCCGAAGAGAACAATGAAGGCGGTTTTATATTTGTCATTTTCTATTATTTGTATTTGCCAATATCCAGATTTTAAATCAAATTTTGGTAATATGCAGGCATTAACCAATCTATCTAAGAGGTCTCTTTTGTTTGGAATGGGATATCGAATCCATCTTACAACCTTATTTAAATGTTTGTAGTTGATAACCAGTCTAAGGGCTGCTCTTTCTATTTCAGAAGCCTTTTCAACATACAAAGCTGAACAGCTCCAAGGTGAGGAACTTTTTCTGATAAGTCTTTTATCCAGCAAATCTTGTATTTCAGTTTTGCAAATTTCAATGAGCCTACTATTCATTTGAATAGGCCTAGCTTTTGTAGGAAAGTTTTGCTCATCAAACCCTAATTCGTAAGGAAGTTCAACAATATGTTGTTTCCTATTTCAAAAGGCGTTAGGGACATCAGAGCATATTTCTTTTTCGATAATAGATTTCAAACTATTAATTTTACTTTATATTTGAGGAGATAGTATTTTTTCCCCAATGGTTTTAAATTTGATTTCTTCTTTAAGATGAACAAGGAATTTTTCCTTGGTAGAGATTTTATCTTTGATAGTATTTATTTCATGAACTCTGAGTTTATCTATGAAGGTAAACTTTACCTCATGTCCCTCTATGTTAGCCTCAATACCAGTATTTTCAATTTTTATAGGGTAAAGAATATTTAGGAAGGGAGTTCCAAGAATAACCGGTTGACTTAATCATCTAACCATAATAAAAGGAAAGTTGAAGCAAGCGTTGTTATTGCAAACAGCCGCATCAGAAATCTTGGAGTTTATTATTATCTTACTTCCATCAGCAATATTTACAACCTGTATAGTTTTACTAAAATATTTTGTTGGGACTAAGCCCTCATTTATATAGTTCGAATCAGCTCTTGAATCAATAAGGGTCGTGGTTTGGAAAGAATATTCTTTTTGGACAATGATTTTGACGATACTAAACCATCTTTGAGTTATGACTTTGTCCAACAAATTAATATATTCACAGTTTTGAATTTTCTCTAACGTATTACATTTGGTCGAGTTTTCTAGGTCATCATTTTCCAGTATCTTTATCATAGTGTCTTCAATTTCAGGAGGCAAAAGATTATGGCTATAATCTTTTATCAAGTTACTGAATTCTTCTTTGGTATTTTCATCATTGTTACCTTCTCTTTTAAAAGTAGTATCAACCATTTCTAGGATTTGTACTCTATTTTTTAAAATTTATTAGTTCATTGCGAACTTCATTTATTTCACCTTTTAACTAAGGAATAGAAGGTTTCCAATTAGTTTGAGTTTTGTTTTGTACTCTTTTAAGAATGTCGTGAAAACAATAATCTTCTCTGGAAGGTAAGAGAGAAGATTTAGGAGTAGTCTAGAAGGCTCTTTAGCTATGTTGATATATTGCATCAAGGCTTCTTTTTCAACCTCAAGGTCGCTAATTTTATCAATCAGTTCTATGATAAGATTTTCTTCTTTTGTCAAAGTATTTATATTTAAACCATTCATATCAATGATGGTCTTTAAAAAATTACATTGGCAGTTATCTTCATGAGCATTCTCGGAGTCTGAATCAGAGTCCAAGCTAGTGAAGATCAAATTCTCGTCACTAATTTCTCCAATTAATATTTCATTATCCGAGTTAGAAGATTCGTCTGAGTCATCTCTTTTTATTCATAGAATATCAAATAATTGTTTTTTGATATCTAAGTTTATTTCGAGTGCATTAATTTTCTTTTTAATTCTGCATTTATTTTTGTAATGACCCACCTTTCCGCAGTTGTAGCAAATTGGTATCTTTTTTTTTTCCCTTTGTTTGAAAGAGTGATCTTGTAAATTTTTTTTGGGAAAAGTATTTTTCTTTTCATGTGAATGTCTAGATTTTGATTTCCGCAAATTTTTGTATTTTTCTTTGTGAGTAGGTTTAAAATTGAGAAAAGTATTATATTAAAATTGTTCACAGAAATCTCCAAGCTCTTTTTTCCCTGTCATTCTCTGTTTTTCTAATTATCTTCGCAGTTTTAGGTCTGTGTATAAGGCAAGTCCTTCAGCGCAGATTTTCACTGATAGTTCACCAAAAGTATAAAAGAAATAGAGAATAATTCCACCATGTTTATTTTTAAGTTTTGTTTTGACATTTTCAGCAAAAAGATGGGGAAGTCCATCTATAATTTTTCTTTCCAGTGATCTGCCTTACTATCTTCACTAGATAATAATCTGGAATAAAAAACATATTTATACTATTTAAAGTGAGAGAGAGTTGGACAACGTAAATTTGAAAGCAGGTTCTCAGATCTAGCTAATAAGAGAGTCGTATCCCACGAAGTGGAGTGTGATTGTATAGATTAGTGTATTTACTGCATCTCCTTCATCAACTATATTTTCTTGGACCTGTCCAAGTTCGATTTCAGTTTAATAATCCATTACTTGATAGCATTTTAGATTTGATCTTTTGCAGCTTCATCTATATGAAAGTCCCACCATCCTCTAAGCCATCATGTAAAACCGTATATGATAGCTTTGGCAATTTCATTATCCTTATTTTCACTTGCTTTGCAAACGGTGGCATACATTGTCATGTGTTTCATAAGGTCAAGAATCTGATTTTTAGACATACCATCTATATTTCAATTTACTATTGATCTTCTTGAATAGGATACATAACTAGCAATAAGGTCTTCTTCTATTTGAATATTTACAGGAGTAGGTTTAGAATATTACATTCTAGTTGGAGCCACATGCCTGATTTTCCTCCCATAATCTATTCTGCTAATATCTAAGCTCTCGGTTTTAAAAGCTTTTTTTATTTAAGATATTTCTTGACTTGTATAATTTAGATCTTCCTGAAGAACTTGTAGTTCACTGACTGTTAATTTTCCCTAATCATCAATATTCAATTTTGCAAGCTTCTTGATTAGCTTATCTACCAATTCTCTATTATCTTCTTTCTTCTTGATCCCTCGTAGGCTGAATTTTCTTGTTTCTATACTTGGTGGTGGTTTGAATAAAACTGCTCCTTATCATTTTCTTCCTTTTCCTATAGTTGTGGAGGTTTCAAGTTATTTAACACATTTTCAAGTATTGTTGTTTGTTTTCCTATTATTTGTAGGAAGAGATTTATGTAATTATTCTGTTATATAATGTGTGGTATTCCATCAAGTTTGGCCATTTGGTTTTCTGACTCTTTAGGTTCCAACTTAAAAGGTGAAGCTTTTATTTCATGTTTTTCTCCTTTTAACTATAAACATGATTCAAGGGGGTGGATAGATTCTATTTTTTCACCTTTGATTGTATGAAAGGTTTGGAAGGCATTTTGAGCCATATTTATTTCAAATTTGAGAAGTTGGATCCCATCTTTTTAAATGATGTATTTAAGCCATTTAAAGAATTTTACATTTCTTTTGTGTTTTATCATAAATTTATTAAATTTTATATGAAAAGTATTTATTAATTCTTCTTTAAATTCTTGAAAAAACCATTCTCTTATTTGTTTATTTTCGTTTGAAAGGAAATCTTCTCGAATCCATTTTTTATCAATGATAAATTCGTCTATTTTTTGGATTGTTAATATTTCGAAATCAAATTCAGATAGGGTTAGTTTTTCAAGTTCAATTTGGGAAGAACCGGGAGTGTCAATCTTATATATTGGATGTTGGACTTGATTTGGAGCATTTCTAAGTCCTTCAAGAACTATTCTCTCATTATGGGCCTTTTTGTAATCAGATTGAGGAATAGAGGAGTTTGAAGTTCTTGGTGGATTTCTAGGAAGTGTATTTGAAATACTGAGCCTAGTCCTTCTAGAGGATGGGAATTGTATTTCTATCTCTCCATCTGGAGATTCAATTATTTGTTCAGGTTCTCTATTTTCTGGGATCATGGTTTGAGTCTCAGACTAGAGAAACCATTTTTCTGATAATTTAACCTGTTTCCAAGATGCAGACTTTGGTATGACTAAATTAGATTTATCCATATTAGTCTGAAAGAAAATAGTTTGTCCCTTAATATCCATTTGCCTATCATTAGGGCACAAAGTGTTCATTACTTTATAACAGATCTATAAACAAAAGCTAAGTTTTGAAATCCAAGGTCCATATCAAAACCTTGAGTTTTAATGTTTAAAGTTAGAACTTTTAATAGATTAGGATCCGATTAGGCTACAGAAAAATTTGAAAAACAGTCAAAATATTTAGGTCCATTGCAAAGGGTTGACTCAACAATTCCTAATAAAGAATTGGTAAATCTTCTATGTCTGTTATCCCTTAAGCAAAGCAAAACAGAGTTATTTAACCATGTCCTTGTTAGGGGTTTAACGGCTATTTAGACAAGACCAATATGAAGATAGTTGAAGTCTTTCTTTTTATGTTCTTCAACCATCCTTGATGATAGGAGTTAGAAACTATCTTGAGTTTCGACGACAGAAATAGTTTTCTCATTAGTTTTAATTGAAAAACTACTTCTAAAATCAAAAGTCCCTTTTTTATAAACATATGTTGTAGGTACTTTTGGGATGTTCCAATTTTGGATTTGTTTTTCAATATTATTGATAATAATTTCTTCTTTATTATTAACATGTAGTGTACTGGTATAAGCAATTCTATTCGATAATGTTCTGAATAAATTTGTCATTTTGATTTTTGTCTTAATCTGAGTCAACTGGAAATAGTCCCTACACCTTTTCTGCCCTTCTAGCTTGACGGTGATCTTTGGGTCACAGCAACTTTAGGTTTTTGACAAAAATCTAAATATGCAAAGTTTTTCAGTTCACCACTGAATATAACTTGGCTCTAATACCATCAAGAAAAGATTATAGTTTTGAACTCGAGGATTATTCAAGAAAAGATTATAGAGAAAAAGAAAGAAAATGATAAGGAAGTAGTTTTATTCAAACCACTACCACGTATAGAAATAGGAAAATTCAGCCCTCAAGGGATCAAGAAGAAAGAAGATAATAGAAAATTGGTAGATGAGCTAATCAAAATGCTTGCAAAATTGAATATTGATGATAAGGGAAAATTAACAGTCGGTGAATTGCAAGTTCTTCAAGAAGATCCAAATTATACAAGCCAAGACATATCTAAAATAGAAAAATCTTTTAAAACCGAGAGCTTAGATATTAGCAGAATAGATTATGGGAGGAAAACCAGGCTTGTTGCTCCAACTAAAATATATTATCCTAGACCTACTCATGTAGATCTTCAAATAGAAGAAGACCTTATTGCTAGTTATGTGTCCTATTCAGGAATATCAATAGTAAATTGAAATATAGATGGCATGTCTGAAAATCAAATTTTTGACCGTATGAAACACATGACCGCTTGCAAAGCAAGTAGAAATAAGGATCATGAAATTGTCAAAGCTATCATATGCGGATTTACAAGATGGCTTAGAGGATGGTGGGACTTTCATATGGATGAAACTACAAAAGATCAAATCTTAAATGTTACAAAGCAATGGATTATTAAAACAGAAATCGGACCTGGACAGATTCAAGAAAATATAGTTGATGCAGGAGATGCAGTAAATACACTAATCTATATAATCACAATCCACTTCGTGGGAAGTACAACTCTCTTATCAGCTAGATCTGAGGACCTGCTTTCAAATTTACCTGGTCCAACTCTCTCTCACTTTAAATGGTATAAATATGTTTTTTATTCCAGATTATTATTTAGGGAAGATAGTAAGGCTAATCACTGGAAAGAAAAATTTATAGATGGACTTCCCCATCTTTTTGCTAAAAAAATGAAAACAAGACTTAAAAATAAACAAGGTGGAATTATTCACTATTTCATTTATACCCTTGGTGAACTATCAGCAGAAATCTACTCTAAAGGACTTGCCTCATGCACAAACCTAAAACTGCGAAGACAACTAGAAAAACAGAGAATGACAGGGAAAAAAGAGCTTGGAGATTTCTGTAAACAATTTGAGTATAATACTTTACTAACTTTTAAACCTACTCACAAAGAAAAATACAAAAATTTGTGGAAATCAAAATCTTGACATTCACATGAAAAGAAAATTACTTTTCCTAGGAAAAATTTACAAGATCACTCTTTCAAACAAATGGGAAAAAGAAATATACTAGTTTGCTACAACTGCGGAAAGGTGGGTCATAAACAAAAATAAATGCATAGTTAAAAAGAAAATTAATGCACGCGAAATAGACTTAAATATCAAAAAAAAATTATTTGATATTCTATTAATAAAAAGAGATGACTCAGACGAATCTTCTAACTCTGATAATAAATTATTTGATCTTCACTAGCTCGGACTCTGATTCAGACTCCAAGAATGCTCCGGAAGATAACTGCCAATGTAATTTTTTAAAGGTCATCATTCATATGAATGGTTTAAATATAAATAATTTGACAAAAGAAGAAAATCTTATCACATAACTGATTGATAAAATAAGTGACCCTAAGGCTAAAAAAGAAGCCTTGATGCAATATATCAACATAGCTAAAGAGCCTTCTAGACCCACTACTCCTAAACCTTCTCTCATACCTTCAAGAGAAGATTATAGTTTTAACGACATACTTAAAAGAGTTCAAAACAAAACTCAAACTAGTAGGAAACCTTCGATTCCTGAGCTAAAAGGTGGACTAAATGAAGTTCGCAATGAACTAATAAATTTAAAAAATAGAGTACAAATCCTAGAAATGGTTGATACTGCTTTCAAAAAAGAAGATAACAATGATGAAAATACTAAAGAAGAATTCAATAACTTGATAAAAGATTATAGCCATAATCTTCTACCTCCTGAAATTGAAGACACTATGCCAACGGTTCTGGAAAATAATGACCCTGAAAACTCGACCAAATGTAATACGTTAGAGAAAATTCAAAACTGTGAATATATTAATCTGTTGGACAAAGTCATAACTCAAAGATGGTTTAGTATCGTCAAAATCGTTGTCCAAAAAGAATATACTTTCCAAACCATGACCGTCATTGATTCAGGAGCTTATTTGAACGGTATAAATGAGGGCTTAGTCCCAACAAAATATTTTAGTAAAACTACACAGGCTCTAAATACCGCTGATGGAAGTAAGATGATAATAAACTACAAGCTTTCTGATGCGACTGTTTGCAATAACGATGTTTGCTTCAAATTTTTTTTTATCATGGTTAAAGGATTAAGTCAATCGGTTATTCTTGGAACTCCTTTCCTAAATATTCTTTACCCTATAAAAATTGATAATACTGGTATTGAGGCTAACATAGAGAGACATGAGGTAAAGTTTACCTTCATAGGTAAACCCAGAGTTCATGAAATAAATAATATCAAAGATAAAATCTCTACCACGGAAAAATTCCTTTTTCATCTTAAAGAAGAAATCAAATTTAAAACCATTGGGGAAAAAATACTATCTTCTTAAATACAAAGTAAAATTAATAGTTTCAAAACTATTCTTGAAAAATAAAATATGCTCTAATGTCCCTAACGCCTTTTGGAATTAGAAACAACATATTGTTGAACCTCCTTACGAACCAAGGTTTGATGAGCAAAACATTCCTACAAAAGCTAGGCATATTCAAATGAATAGTAGGCTCCTTGAAATTTACAAAACTGAAATACAAAATTTGCTTGATCAAAGGCTTATCAAAAAAAGTCTTCACCCTGAAGCTGTTCAATTTTTTATGTTGAAAAGGTTTCTGAAATAGAAAGAGGAACCTCTAGACTGGTTATAAAGTACAAACCTTTAAATAAGGTTTTAAGATGGATTCGATATCTCATTCCAAACAAATGAGGCCTCTTAGATAGATTGGTTAATGCCTTCATATTTTCAAATTTTGATTTAAAATCTGGATATTGGCAAATACAAATAATAGAAAATGACAGATATAAAACCGCCTTCAATGTTCCCTTCGGACATTATGAATGGAATGTATTGCCTTTTGGTTTAAAAAATGCTCCTTCTGAATTTAAAAACATCATGAATGACATATTTAATCCTTATACCAAATTTATGATTGTATACATTGATGATATTCTTATTTATTCCGAAACTATAGAACAACACTGGAAACTTCTAAACACATTTTTTAAAGCTATTAAAAATGCTGGGTTAGTTGTATCAGCAAAAAAGATAAATCTTTTTAAAACAAAAATAAGGTTTCTTGAACATAATATTTATCAAGGGAGAATAATTCCTATTAATAGGGGCGATTGAATTTGCATCAAAATTCTCAGATATTATTAAAGACAAAACCGAACTTCAAAGATTTCTCGGTTGCCTGAATTATATCGTTGATTTTTATAAAAACCTTGCTTTAGACGCTATACCTTTGTTTCAAAGGTTAAAAAAGAACTCTCCTTATTGGACTAACGAGCATACCATGGCAGTCAAAAAATTGAAATTGAAAGCCAAAGAATTGCCTAGCGTAGTATTATCTAATCCTATAGCGTTTAAAATTGTTGAAACTGACACTTCAGAACAAGGGCTAGGTGGCATACTCAAACAAAAATTTCAGGAGCAAGAACAATTGGTGCGTTTTACTTCTAAAACCTGGAATCTTGCCCAATAGAACTACTCCATAGTCAAAAAAGAAATATTGGCTGTCGTTCATTGTGTGACTAAATTCCAGAGTGACTTACTAAACCAAAATTTTCTTATTCGTACTAATTTTAAGGCAACCAAAGATATTATTGAAAAAGAAGTAAAACATCTTGTCTCAAAACAAATTTTTGCTCAATGGCAAGGTATTCTTTCATCGTTTGAATTTACAATTGAACACGTTAATGATAAAAATAACCATGTCCCTAACTTTTTGACCCGAGAATTTTTACGAGGACAAGAAAAGGCAAAATCATCCAATTGATATAGTTTTCATCCCGGGTAAAAAGCTTGGCTCCGCATAGTCATCCAACGAATATAGTTCGCAACTCAAGAAAAGGCCTGGCTTCACCATCAACTCCAAGAGCTTTAATAAGAAAGTAAGAGATTGATATATCTCCCCAACAATCCCGTTTAAGTACTAATAACCCGAGTGCTTCCATTTCTGGAAACAACATATATACCACGCATAAATTGTGGAGAACGATCACAGGGGAAAAGACCCTACCGAGATAGCAGCAATATATTTACAAAATCACCTTCATCCCAATATGGGAGAAAAATGTAGAGAATAGCATGAAGCCATACTCATGGAAACAAGATCTGTGACAATAGTACACCACTATAAAAATAATGACACAAAGATTGCATACTCAAAATTCCAAATTCATAAAATCATCTCCTATAGAGATTGGGGATTAGATCATTTAAAACCAATGATGTTAAATACTAGAGGATTTAAAAGTAAATCCTACCATTATTTCGAATATATCAAGGCTTGGGATGAAGTCTTTTCGTACCAAAATACCAAAACTTCGTATAGTTGGTATGTACAATTTAAAATAATTGAACTCATCGAATTCTCTAACTGGTTAAAAAGTTGGTTCCTGTTATGAGGATCATGCAGCCAGATACTTCCTCAAAAAATGCAAATATCACAAAGAAAATTCTCTGACTACAATAAACATTATCTACAAAGAGACTATTATTTATACTTCATGGCCTTATATCAGGTCCCTTGGATACTAAAATGGATATATCAACTCTCCGAAGATGATATGGACCAGTGGGATTATATCCCCGAATTACGCCAACAAATATCACCAAAATGGTGGGGCAGTTAAAAAAATAACTCCATGGACCTAGAACAAATTTATATGAAGATAATACCATCCTCCTCGCCAAGTTCAAACATCGATATAACATAATACATCACAATAATGCAACAAAAGAATCCCAAATTATCAAAAGCAGAGATTAAAAGAAAGTTATTTTTAGCACTAGAAGAAGATGTGGATATACAGACCACACCAACAAAAGAAGAAGAAGAAACCGAAGATGACAATCCACCATTGGTTATGACTGTGCATGGATAAATTTTTCCCCGATGAATTAAAAGAAAAATTAATAGGGACGGTAAGATTCAAAATTCACCCAGGACACGTGTCCCTAAAGCTAGCAGTAAAATATAAGAGCATTATTACTACTAACGAATTTCCAGCAAAAAGAAGAGCATTGTTGCAATCGACAAAACTGTGTAATGCAGGGAATGTTGCTTTTCCCAAAAGGTGTCAGGTTCACTGTAGGGAATTTTACTTTTTCCCAAAAAGATGTCGGTGGGGACTTAAAAGATTTTGACGTCAGACTCCTTCCCCTATATAAAAGAAGTAAAGAAGAAGATGAAGGCTTCCGAAAACAGGCAGAGTGTTTTCTTGATTTCTTGGTTTGTTTGAGTGTTTGTTTGTAAGAGTTTGTCTGAGTGCTTGGTTTGAATTTGTCTTTTTATTAATAGAATATCAAATAATTGTTTTTTGATATCTGACTCAAATAACAATTATTTGAAAGAAAATAGTTTTTTGATAAACTAGGCAAATCGGTTTATACAGTATATATATGTTTTGAAGTATATGCCTAGTTCATACAGTTGTTTTGTTAGTATTAAGTATACCCCGTTGAACTAAAAAACTTTTGCATATTTAGATTTTTGTCAAAAACCTAAAGTTGCTATAACCCAAAGATCACCGTTAAGCCAGAAGGGCAGAAAAGGTGTAGGGACTGTTTCCAGTTGACTCAGATTAAGATAAAAATCAAAATGACAAATTTATCCAGAACATTATCGATGTCAGTGCGGACTTAAAACATTTTGAAGTCCGACTCCTTCCCCTAGATAAGAGAAGCAGAGAAGAAGATGAAGGCATTCGAAAACAGACGGAGAGTTTTCTTGAGTGTTTGGTTTGTTTAAGTGTTTTAAGAGTTTTGTTTGAGTGCTTGGTTTGAGTCTGTCTGAGTGCTTGGTTTGAGCAGAAGTAAACCATACCTGTTGGTACATCAAGCTTACCCTATCTGTATCAAACCTACCATGTAAGCTTCCTATTGTTTATTTTAAAATATTTGTTGTTATTGTTATTTAATTGAAAGTGTTCTATTATTAGTTTAAGTTATTTGTTGCTATTGTTTCTTTTAATAGTCATCACCTTGGAGCTATTCAGCTTTTTATGTTGAAAAGGCTTCTGAAATAGAAAAAGGAGCCCCTAAAATGATAGCAGAATTAAGATGATCAGATATATAACAATGAGATTAAATATCAACAATAACAAAATACCTTCAATTAAATAACAATAGCAACAAATATCTTAAACTAATGGATCTCTAAGCATGAAATCTGATTGATGACATTTGCATAATGGATGCGATACAAATAAGAATCCCACATATGACTATGGAAACTGCATTGCCTTTTTAATTGTTAAATGACAAAATAAAACAAGGTAATTAGAGTCTTTATGTGATTTTAGTGGTTTTTCTGTTGCCTTTTTAATTGCTAAATGACAAAATAAAACATTGTAATTGGAGTGGTTTTTCTAGTGCCTTTTTAATAGCTAAATGACAAAATAAAACAATGTAATTGGAGCCTCTCTGATTTTAGTGGTTTTTCGTTCTTTCTTTTGGCTTGGAATATTAAAATTACATATATTTTTTTCGTTTTCGCTTCGCAAGCTGGGAAAGAAGTCTGGAGTGTGCTTTAACTTTGTTGACTAAGGAATTTGGTAATGCCTAATTTGGATTATTCTTTGGTGTTATTATTCTCTATGTTTATCTGCTATGGCCTGACCATCAAATTTGACCTATTTTGGACATCGATATGATAATTCACAATTGTTTATTTATCATGGAACTTTGAATTTGCTCGAGAAGTTTGAATTAAAACCAATATTCTGTACTTAAAGCTGGACTGCTCCCATGGGGCAGTACATTATTGGAGTTTTGCTTGGATTCCTTATAGGGTTATCGCATTAATTACTACTTAACCGTCTGGAGCTAAGTTTTAAATGTCTACAATTATTGTTTACATTTCATGCTTTCTAATTTTGATTGACTCACAGGTTATTCTGTCAAGTATAGAGGGAAGCCCAGGTGCTGATGCCGGCATACATGAAGGAGAAGAGCTTATTGAAATTGATGGTAGGTTTTCTGGTTATGCCTGTAGATTGAAATTGAAGGTAGGTTTTCTGCTTTTGCCTGTAAGGTTTTCTTGTTTCTTTCCTGCTATTTTTATTATTTGAACAGTATCACGAGTCAGAGAGTAGTAAAAAGGGTCCTGATACTTTGTTTTATAAATAACATATTCCTATTTTTGCTGGAGCAGTAGGTTGATGGAGCTACGATTTCGACTAATCTCCTTAAGATTTGCAATCCCGTCTCTAACAAAGGCATCTACAATTGTTGCTTTTCCTCATTTTTCTCTATGTGGAGGCATGGTTGTTGATCTAGGGCAAAAAAGCAGATCCCATATTACCGTTTGTACAGCGATATTATACCATGCTACAGTACTATTCAGTGAACAATGCTGTACTGTGCTATATTATTGTACAAACAATACTAGAGTACCGTAGAGATCGTGGGGCTCTTATACCAACTTGGCGCATACCTAGTAGCTTGGAGCTAGGTTTTAGTGAACAGATGACAAGAAGATCTAAAATTCGAAAACGATGCAAAAACCAGAGATAAAAGAAAGAGCTGCTTTATTATGCTTGAGTACATCTCTTATATAAGAAAGCCCCAAGCAAGACTTAATCTTGGTCATCCATCTAATTTAATCATAGCCATTTATTATAAAAGATTTTAAAGTGAATAAAAGACATAAAAGATTAAAAATTACTACTTATATACTCCTAAGTAAATAAAATGATTCAAAAAATAAGAAAAAGACATAAAAAGATATATTCAATGGCTATTTTGCCTTTCTACGGTTCTTCTTGTAAACTTTAAGCTTCTCTTTTTTATTTAGATACTCAAGAGTAGGATTCTGGGCTACATCACCATACTTTATTTGTATCATGACTCCATGTTCAATATAGCCATTAACGCTTGTTAAAGTTCCACACCCTTTAATACTCATTCTATGCTTTCATTGCAAGTATTTTATGTACTGAATGTGTAGGAATTGCAGCATCTGGGGTCGTATTCTTTACTGATTATTTATTATTGTAGTTCTGGTTCGTTGATTTGCTTTAT
This sequence comes from Amborella trichopoda, assembly GCF_054954075.1. NCBI lineage: Eukaryota > Viridiplantae > Streptophyta > Magnoliopsida > Amborellales > Amborellaceae > Amborella > Amborella trichopoda. The sequence continues at coordinate 35,027,263 of NC_142348.1, forward strand.
TTGGAGAAGGTTGAGAGTGAACCCAATTCATGCTTCTATTTCTTTGTTTCCCTTTTTTTTTTCTCTAAAAATATGCTTCTGTCTCTTTGTTTTCCCAATGAGAAATACACCCCGCCAATTATGACTGTATGCACTTAAAAATCTTGGGGATGCTAAGTTCTTGAAGCTGAATGAAGTCATTCTATTGTTTCTTGGTGACTCTCACATTTCATATGCTCACTAAAATAGAATATTACTTATGAATGGGAAAAGAACATCGTGTTCAAATTTTGAGTAACTTTATCTATCATTGATCAAAGCTGATCTATCCTTTTCTGAATTTGTTCTTTTATAGGGCGCCTGACCTCTAAAAGTGATGTGTGTAGCTTCGGCGTTGTGTTACTAGAGATTCTAACAGGTCGACGATCCATAGATAAGAATCGTCCTGGTGGGGAGCAAAATTTGGTAGCTTGGGCCCTCCCCCGTTTGGCAGACAAGAGGAAGCTTCACCAACTAGTAGACCCTCGTTTGGAACTGAATTACTCAATCAAAGGAGTGCAAAGGTTGCACAGTTAGCATACTATTGCCTAAGCAGGGATCCCGAATTTCGGTCTTCAATGGATGAAGTGGTGAAGGGCTTAACGCCATTGTTGCATCTTGATGATCTAGCCCACTTGTCATTCCATAGTCGACCATCACACCAGGCTCGTAAGGGGTAGCAGGTAAGAAAGATGGAAGATGAAATGGTCATTGGAATGTCCAAGATTGTTTTCTCTGCCCCATTTGGCTTGATTGGTTGAGTTTTCTTCAATACTTGGGTTCGTGCAGAAACTTTGGAAGTGAAAGAGAGTTTCTTAAAAGTTCCATGTTCTTGTGAAACTCTTCATGCTTTGAATTCAGTGGGAAAGGTTTAGCAATGGCAATGAGGATTGCTTGCCTTATGGCTTTTTCTTCTGGAATGGCCCAACCAAACAGTGGCAGCAATCACTTTGGAATCTGGAAAAGCTCTTTCCAGAAATACCATGGACAGGCAATCTCGTATTAAGTATGGAAACATCAAGAACTTGCTATCGATTTGCCTGGCACTGCACTTATGGTAAGTTGTGTATAAGTAAGTAAAATATCTCCTGCTGGATGGGGACCAAAAGTTTATCATCCTTGATGCTGTTATGAGAAATCCTGATATTGTAATCAAAATGGATAGAAGACAAAGATATTGCCGCAAACCTCACATTCCTGAAATTAATGTTTCATTATGTTTCTTTTGCACTTTGGTGCTTCCATCTGTTATATGTTGAACTTTTTTAAGATTGTGAGAGGAATTTGTCATCACCTTAGGGATGAAAGGGGCATTCGACATGCGTAAGTCCTCGATGATGTCTTGGAAGGTTATGTGCATGACACACAGTCTCTCGTGTCTATTTCCCTTTGCTTATCAATCATGGAATGCGACCAAGAAGGAATTTGGAATTTCTATGATGATTGTGGAGAAAATACAGAATAATCAGCATTGATCAGGAGTTTCAATTGAAAATATAATATGGTCGTATAGTAAGATACTATGAGAATGTGTACACACACATGTATGTGTAGGTATAAAGGTTGAAGGATTTTTACGTAACTATAAAAAATTCACTATGCCGCAATTTCAATGTTTAAAGTCATGGAGGACTTGGGTGGTGAGGCTTTTGCATGGGCGGGATACTAGTCTTAGAAGTTGGATGCTTCCAGCGGTCGCAATTCCTCTAATTAATAAAGCAGAACTTTTCAAATATCTCATGGGTACTTTTTGCATACAGATAAATGTCGCCTTCTATTGCAGGACTGGGGAGTCCTTTGCACTCTGTGTTGAGAGATTGTTTGTGAGGAGCACCCAATATTAATATCGGCAATCCAACTGTGACTTGTTTAGCTGGTACTCCAATGTTCCATTCCCCATCCTCTTTGACTCTTTTCCTGAAAGTGGAGGCAACCCGACCAGCATAGCTAAGAACTCTACCTCCTCCTCTGAGTGACTCTGCCGCCCCTTATCTCTAGCATCCTTCTCATGTTTGCTTTCTCTTCTGACTTCATGACTGTTCTGCAATTCAGTGTTCTTTTTCCTTTGGGCCTGTGTGAAACTTAACACATCTCTCTCCAAGGAAATCCCTTCAGCTTCGGGATCAAGCATCTCTGTCTCAGTTACGGATGAGTTGCAAGTTTTCTTGCGAAGTTCTTTGAAATTATCATCTTTCTGAAGCTCAAAGAAATCTATGGGTCTATCTCTTTCCCTCTCCAATTCTCCACTTTCTAAGGAATCATCGTCCTCTCCCTCATTTATTCCTTCTGGGATCCTAGGAAGCCAACCAGTAAACGACAACCCTCCACCCCAATGACCACGATCCAGAAAGCCTTGTGCCGTGAAGGAAGATACACTGTCCTGCATGGGCAATTGCCTACCGCTATCTTCATGTACTTTGTTATCATCCTTCTTGATCTGTTCGACTTGGTTTTCTACCTCGGTGTCTTTGATTGACAGAGTTCTCAGACCATCCACCTGACTAATTTCTCCTTGGGGTGGTAATGTGTCCTCAAACTCTTCTTCACTTGAGCCACAGATAACTTCATTTTGTTTCAGATCTCCGATATTGAAGAATTGGATCTCTTCATCCCAGCTATTCAAAGGGGTTAGTTTCTTGGTTCGCAAAGGAGAGGGGTGAGCATCAGCTGCTACCTCTGATCTGTAATAACCGTTTTCCTCTCTGATTTCTCCCTTCTCCTGCCACCCATCTTTAGTTATCTCTGGTTCAGAGTGTTGTATCTGTTGGAGTTCAGGAAGTCTCATCAATTTTGATGCTATCTGCTCCAACTTTTCAATATAATCATCAATATTTTCCACATGTTGTTTGACTTCGTGTATGAAATTCTTCTCTCTTCTATCTATTGTATTGGCTAAATGGAGAACTTTATTGAAAAATTGACCCATCTTAACATTTGCTTCAACTGCCTTGTTTCTCTCTCTAACCAGTAAGCTTGTCAGCCTTTCTGCTTTGTCTCGCTCATATGCCAGTTCTTCTTCAGCTGTCATTCTTTTCTCATCTTTAGACAATATCTCTTCTTGAAGTTTTGAAATAAAGGTTTCCATGTAAGAGATTTTAGCTTTGAGCCCTGTTACTGATCTCTGGTCACCTGGGCCGCCAGGCTTCTGTGTGATAGGTGATCCTGGCAATCTCACTATTGATTTTGCTTTAGAACCATATTCAAAAGTTGCAATTGTCTTTTGAATATTCTTGGGCTCAGCACTCGCACAAAGAATCATGAGAAGTCTTGATTTTTCATCTTGGAAAGAGTCCTTTGAGACAAAAGAGATTGAAGTATGTTAACCTAAGAGTGAGTAAGAAAATACTATAACATGGCTTGCCAGAATTTCCTTTTACCTGAAGAAGCATTGTGAGCTTGCTGTCCCTGTAGGGTACATGGCTACCTCCATTTGCTATGGACTCCACAACCCTTTTAAGTGCTGCATTTCCTTGATTGATTTTCCCTGTCTGTTTTCCATTTTGAATAAGAAAACTGAGTAAACCCATTTTATTTTGTTAATCCAATTACAATTTGTTTGAACCAGAATTAGAAAGTAAAACTCGACCTGCATTTTATTCTGTGCACCTTGGGCATGTCCTGCCTGTTCTATATTCTCCGAACCAGCCATGTCCACTAATGTTAACCTTCCTCCGACTTGAGGCACATCGATTATTATCTGTTCTATATGAAACTTCATCAAGGATGGGTGATTTGAAGCAGAATGAGAAAGATTCGAAGCAGCTTCAGAGAGAGAGATGTTTTATGAAATTTCAGAAAGTAAACATGATTCAAAGCAGCTTGAGAGAGAGAGAGAGACTGTTTTATATGAAACTTCATAATGTCTGCGAGATTCGAAGCACCTTGAGAGAGAGAGAGAGAGAGAGAGAGAGGAAGGGAATGATTTTACCATGCAGTGGCTCCGAGAGCTCCTTGCATTACAATTTGTACTTCTAGTGCTACGTTTTTTCTCCACTTTCTCAATCTCTTCCACAACTCTTTGAGCATCGCTCCCATGAATCGAGCAAGCATTAGCGACTTTTGTCATTCTACCCTGCAACCTCACCTTCAAACGAGTCATATTGAAGAAAAAACAGGACAACCATATTTAACATGATATCCAAATTCAAACTTCTTTTTTACAATCCACATAATTGGATTATACACATTTCTTTTGGGGATTATGCAGAAATTATGCGAGCCATGTATGGAAACCAGATTATATGATATTGCATTTGTTTAGATTCTTTGAATTTCCCTGAAAAGGCAAGGGACTGAAAGCTGCTTGGAATTTGGTTTTACTCGGGGAATATCTCGAGATAAGTGTTCAATAAGAAAGAATAAACTAAACCGCTGGTTGTGGGCGACAAAAATGAGTAACTTTCAAAACCAGATAAAAAAAAAAAAATGGGATTTCTTGTTGGTAAATATTTGTTCACGAAATCTTTTAAACTATATGATAATCTATATTGAAATTTCAAGCATAAAATCATCTTTCGAAATAATTAACAGAGAAAAATAAGATGCAAGTTGAAAAGATGTCAAACCACTTCAAAAATTAATGATGGTTAATTGAACTAATTTACCAACATAGAATTATATTTAAATTTTGTTTCACTTGGGCACCTTACTCTACTAAAAAGGGAAACGTTTATTTAAATGTGAGGCTCTAAACAATCAAATTAAAGCGCATCTCAAAAATTTCACTAGAAGTTATTTTGATGCCCAAATATCCTCAAATTGATAATCTTGACCTCAACATGCATGGACATGAGAAAAAAATCGATTTCAAGTTTTGGAAATAATGCATTTTGTAATGCATTTTTGGATTGTCAAATTTCAAGAATTTCAAGTTTTTTTAAATTTGCTTGACCTGTACTATTTTTTAAGTTTTAAAGTTTATAATTAGAGATGAAAATATATTTTAAGGCTATCACAATGCTTTCCAACATTGAAACCACATTTCTTGACCCAATTTGAAGGTATGTTTTACTTTGATTGGTTAGAGCATTGGCTCTATACAAACCACACCCTACTAAGGAATTTTACAAATTGCCCCTATTTTGTAGTACAAATCGCCTCAGCAGGGGAGGGCATTTTGGAATTTGAGGCACTTTAGTTTTTTGAGCTAAGTGACGTAATTATCCTTGCCTGTTTTCCGTTACCAACCTAAATATATTTTTTCATAAAAAAGTCATGTTCTGGGTTCGGAATCAAGAACAAGCAGGCGTACTCATGCCTTTTGGCTTGGTTGGATTATGTGGGGCTCAATTGATAAAATGCCTCCTCTTATCGTGGAATAAGATCTCTCGGTAGAAAACAATTTTCGGATTTGGAACCTGGAACAAGAAGATGTAATATTAAGGTCATTTGGCTCGAGTGACTTGAATGCATCAAATTACCAAATCCCCTCCTTTGCACGGGGCACAAACCTAGAACAAGGGAATTTGAGTTTTTTTAGCCGAAGTTCTTGAGAAGGTACTAAATTTAAGGAATTTTAAAAACTAACTATAAAATTATTGATTTTAACTAACTCATTTATTTTTTGAGGTGGTTTGACCATTTTAATAATATTTCACAATAAAAGTATATGCCAAAAACATCATGATAATAAGAGAAATATTTCTATTTAAAATTATTAATTATTTTATCTAAGCCAAAAGATTTTGTGCTCCCTTGGGAGCATGATATTTATTTACTCCCTTGGGTAATACTCAATCTAGGAGTATTTTTAGGACCCAATCAATTGGGGCTATGACTTCTCGAACCTAATAATTGATATAAAAAAAAGCACTAGAAAAAAACATCCTGAGTTTGAACTGAGACCATCTAATTTGCAAAAGATGAAATCCAAATTTTGAAGAACTCAAAATCTTTTTTTTTTTTCTTATTAGGATTAATCATCTAATATCCATTAAATAAATTTTTAATAATTATTAATGGACCCGATTTCTATGCGACCAAGCCTGCATATGTAAAAATACGGGCCTATTAATAAATCTATTTTTGAGATGGAACTTTTGACTTAATTTTTAAGGACATTTAATCTCTAACATGGAGATCATGAATATGAAAAAATAATAAATTTTAAGAACTAAAAATAATAATTCTAGTAAGAAAATACTTGGACCATTAGTTTCCATTGTTTTTAGATGGAACATCTACTTGCATCGATCTTTTTAAGATCGATGCTATACAATTTTTGGACCGCAAATGTAGTCATGCAGTCCAGCGCGCATGGGACAATTTTCCATTATTAATTGGATGCGGAAATTTCAGATTGAAAAAATCCTTCCAACTAGCTCTTACACTCGAGGGAGTAAGTCTACAGAATATGCTCTTGGGGGAGCATAGCGTGCATGCTCATTATCTAATGAGTTGGGATAGAAGGGTAAAACACAAGAAATAAGATCAAGAACTAAACTCATCGGTAGTACCCGATTCAAGTGTGCAGCCCTTGAAACTTCCCCATGTCTATTAGGCATAGAAGGCGCAAGGAGGTCATATATTTCCTCATTATAAATCTCAACCACTTTGATCCTCACTTCCAAATCTTGTGTTATCAGATTGAGGGCAAGGAAAGCAATCCCTGGGTCTTCTACAGCTTCCGACCCGAACATCGTATAACTCTTTCCGGACCCTGTTGCACCATACATCAAAATTGTGGATTTGCCTCCACCTTTGACTGAAAGTACACCGTCTTTAACATATTTCTGATAAAATATGCATAAATTCTCATCTGATGAAAACGAGACCCCGTCAAGATGGAATTCTCGGCAAAATTCCTCGGTCTGAATTCGGAGGATTTTCATTGAAGGGTCAGAGGAGATCATCTCAGTGTGGCTGCCATTTGGGTTGGATGCTTCGCGCCTCATGCGAGCAATTACATGAATTGCGGAATCATCTGTGATGGGATTCAATTTTACTCTTGAGTTGGAGGACTTTGAAGGAGATTTGGTTCTCATGGTCATGAAATCAGGTCCAGGCAAGTACTGAGAATTGACCTAAAATATGGGTTTTCTTTGGGTTAGAGAGAGATTATTTCCTGCTCTTTTGGAATTTGAAAGAGAGAGTTTGTTTCCTGCTCATTTGGAATTTGGATGTGCTACCCATTGTTGCCATGGAGAGAGAGACAAATAGAAGGGAAGGGCGCTTGAACAGTTTGAAGTAAAACAAAATAGCCGTTACCTATTTGAGGAGGGGCGTAGTGGACCTTACTACTTTATTCATTCCACACCCGGACTCCTCATCCTTTATTGTTACAATACTTTGTAAGGTAAAAAGTAAAAAGGTGTAGTGTGGGGTTGAACTTCAAATGTTTGTGGCGGCCATTATCATTTGTTTTCATGGGGTTCTATTGTAACCATTACTACTAATAAATAAAAAAAGTAACTAAAATATTAACTAATCAATATTTAATCCGACAGTTTATTTAATCTACGGTTTTAACAATTGATTATATATATATATATATATATATATATATATATATATATATATATATATATATATATATATATATATATATATATATATATATATATATATATATATATATATATATATATATATATATATATATATATATATATGGTTTGTCTAGAGTTAACAACCCCTTAAAATACAAAGGTTCAAGTTAGAAGGGGTTGTGATGGATATATTTATCAAAACAATGATTACTTTTTTATTAAATTTTTTTTTAAATAGGTAACTTTACCATTAATCAAAAGCAAATTTGAAATTTTCACAAAAATACGATGGCATGTTGGAGGTTAGTATCCTGGAACTTTATTTGTAGAGTGCCTTTATCCTTTAGTTAAATTTTCAATTTTAATCCTTATAGAGAGGACAAAAATACCTTTTGTCTTATAATAAGATTCACAAAATTACCTTACAAAAGTAACTTTTTTAAAAAAATAGATTGTAAAATTACCTTACAACTCTCTCTATCTTTAACCTTTGTAATTTGAAGGGTTGTGAAGTTTAAATTATCCTGTATATAACTTTTGTAATTTTAAGGGTTGTGAAGTTTAAATTATCCTCTATATATATATATATATATATATATATCATAGTTGTATAGTAATATAATGTATATATATCACAGTTGTATAGTAATATAATGCAACCACACTTATAAAAAACCTTGTTTGTAACTTTTGTATCACCCAAAAAATTACACATACCCTCTCTTCATCCCAATAGTCAATAGTAAAAAAAAAAAAAGAAATTAAATTTGCATCATATATATAGTTAAAATGGTCCCCTCCAACATTGAATCTAGACCATCCATTTGGTCAATTTCAATATCTAGACCTTTAAAAACTCAAAAACATTTTTTTCCTTTTTCAATATTGTTCTCTAATGATAACAAGTCATTACTTTTTTAAAAAAAGTTATTTTAATTGGTAACTTAATCGCTACATAAGGCCAAATTAGAAATTTTAACAAAAGTACAATGGTATTTTGGAAATGAGTATTTTAGAACTTTATTTGTCGAGTATCTACATCATTTAGTAAGAATTTCAATTTTACCACTTACGAATATGACAAAAGTATTCATTGTTTTTTAGTAATATTTACACAAACATCCTTACTTGATTAACAAGATATCACAAAAGATAATTTTTTTAAAAAAAAATACATCTCATATTTAATAAATCCACCATTCACAACTCACTCTAGCATTAATATTTGTAATTTAAAAGGTCGTGAATTATAGATTATCCCATATATATAAACACTTTCCAACGCCTATAAGCGAAGTGAATAGTATTTTAGCTCCCAGAATGGACATAATAAGTCTGTGGTAGTCGATTATTCCCTACTACCCAAAAAATTGAGACACTTGCGAGCCTGTAGATAAAAATACTGCTCATTTTTTCCTATAGAAGTTACGCAATGCTTTATAATATATATATATATATATATATATATATATATATATATATATATATATATATATATATATATATATATATATATATATATGTGGGAAAATATCTTGTTAGCCCAAGGGCATACTGCTACAGTAAATGGCAACGCTCTAGATTAAATCTAGGCCGATCTGACGATCCCAAATGTCCGGTAGTGTTTGAATTTTAATTTTTTTTTATAAATCAGATTGATATAAAATTTGGATCGTGTGTACATAAAAAATAGATGAATCTTCGAAAAAAAATATATATATATTTTACATGAAAAAATTGACCAAAATATCCTTGTAAAATTTTGGGGGTATTTTGGTCAATTGTTTTCTTACAGATTATTTTTTTTATATTTTTATTAGGTGCGCCTTGATGAGAAGAATATATACCTAAACTTTCAAGTGATTTGGATGTATAGAAAAAAACATTAAAATTAAAACACAAAAAGATGTCGTGACTGTCAGATCGGCCCAGATTCAATCTGGGCCATTGGCGTTTACTGTAGCGGTCAGCTAGTGGGTGTACAAAATTCACTCCATATATATATATATATATATATATATATATATATATATATATAAACTATTCTCAATGCCCATAGGCGAAAATAAACAGTGATTTCGCCTGCCCTCATCACCACCCAAATTTCATCATACGGTCACAGTTGTCCGGTAATATTTCCATTTGTTATTTGTTTTTACTAATCAAAATTATTTAAATTTTGGAAAATATGTACATCTTAGTGAGGCGCACATAATAAAAATATGAAAAAGATAATTCACAAAATATAAATTGACCAAAATACCGCTATAAAATTTGGGGGGTATTTTGATCAATTTATATTTTACAAATTATTTTGTTTATATTTTTATTAGGTGTGCCTCACTAAGATGTACACACACTCCAAATTTCAAGTAATTTGGATTTGTAGAAAAAAAAATGAAATACTATCGGACAACTGTGATCGTGCGATGAAGTTTGAATGGTGATGAGAGTAAACGAAATCATTGTTCATTTTCGCCTATAGGCATTGGGAAGATTTTTCATATATATATATATATATATATATATATATATATATATATATATATATATATATATATATATATATATATATATATATATATATATATATATATATATATATATATATAGTTTTTCTAGAGTTAACAACCCCTCAAAATACAAAAGTTAAACTTTGAAGGGGTTGTGATGGGTGTATATATCAAAAAGATGATTATTTTTTGTTTAAAAAATTATTTTAATAGGTACTTAACTATTAAGCAAGGGAAAATTTGAATTTTTACAAAAGTACAATAGCATTTTGAAAGTTGATGTCCAGAAATTTTATTTGTAGGGTGTCCTTGTTTTTTAGTAAAAACTTCAACTTTACCCTTTATGGAGATGACAAAAGTACTTTTTGTCCCAAAGTAATATTTACAAAAATGCCCTTACTGAATGGTGAAGATATCACAAAAAGTAAATTTCTTTAAAAAATAGACCACAAAATTAATAAATCCACCCGTCACAACTCTCTCTATTTTTAACGTTTGTAATTTGAAGGGTTGTGAAGTTTAGATTATCCCATATATATATATATATATATATATATATATATATATATATATATATATATATATATATATATATATATCGGGCAAATATTTGTTTAGAAATCAAATTTTATATATATATATATATATATATATATATATATATATACATATATCGGGCAAATATTTGTTTAGAAATCAAATTTTTAACATCTTTTTGCAGAATATCTTTGGCTGCTTTGCAGTCTGTTCGTATAAGAAAAGGTTGGTTTAAAACATCGCTTTGAAATTTTGTGACACAATGAACAATGGCTAATAATTCTTTTTTGACCATTGAGTAATTCAATTGGGTGGAATTCCAAGCCTTGGATGTATAACGTAATAATTGTTCTTTGGAATCTAGTTGTTGTTTTAATATTCCACCAAGTCCTTTATCCGATGCATCACATTCAATTATTTTGAAAGCATTGGGATGAGGAAGAGAAAGGCATTCAAGGGTTTTGACCTTACTCTTTATTACCTTTATTGCTTGAGTATGGATGTCAGACCAAGGAGGAGGATTCTTCTTGAGTCTATCATATAATGGTTTGGAATCCAAAGCAAGGTTAGGATAGAAATCACTTACGTAATTGAGACATCCTAAAAACCTTTGTAATTCAGTTTTATCAAGAATCTTATCAGGAAATTTATCAGCAAAAGCTATAGATCTATCTATTGGGATAATAGTACCATGGTGTATCATATGTCCTAAAAACCTAATATTGGTTTTGAAAAGTGTAATCTTTTTGGCAGAAACCACTAAACCTGCTTGGCTTACAGCATGGATAAATGAATTGATATGTTTTATGTGTTGATCAATAGATTCAGAAAATATTAATACATCATCAATATAGACTATCATGAAATGGTACAAATTACAACAGTAAGAACTATTCCACAGTGGAACTGTGCAAACAGTTATAACTGTAGAATTTGTACAACTGTTCTTTCTACTTCATAAGTAAAGATAAAGATACATTTTACTATAAGAAATTAAGTGAGATTGACCACCAAGAAAGTTGGTCCGAGAGTTAAGACAAGAGACAAGTGAACGCCGATGCGAAAAGTACCGCCAAGGCAAGGAGAGCCGCTTAGGGAAAAAAGCTAAGGCCACTGAATGTCCAGATTGTCATTATCCGCAACCTACGGATGGCAAATCTCATAAGAAATCTTACTAGTAAAACTGTACCTTCATCTTCTAAACTTAGAGTTAAAAATAAAGAACAGATAATCATAAATGATATTGAGGAAAATATACAAAATTGGAATATCCCCAAGGTACCAATACATGATGTTTATAAAAAAGGACCATTCAAACTTAAGATGGGTTATGCCATCAAGACTGTAGAAGAAAGTCTATCAGTCACGCAAAATCAAGAAGACTTTCACATACTATCTAAAAAAGTAATAGAAAAACATAGAAAAAATAATTACAAATATTTACACATTGGCCTCATTCAAATAGCCGTAAAACCTTTAACCCGACCAGGGTTGAACACTTCTGTGCTTGTATGCCTAAGAGATACAAGACACAATATATTCACAGACTCTCTACTAGGCATGGTGGAATCCAGCCTCTGTAGCGGTCCAATTTATTTTAACTGTTTTCCTAATTTTTCTGTTTCGTTAAACGATCCCAATATCTTAGATATATTGACGATAAATCTTAAAACACATGGATTCAATATGGTCCATGGATCACAAAATCTTGCTATAGTCTATAGAATATACTATAAGGTTATGAATACATTAAGTCCCAATACCTTGAAACTTGATCAAAAAGATCAGACAATTTTGTTCCAAACAAATATAGAAAAATCTAATATGATAGTTCCAAAAACTATAAAATGGTCAGATATAATTCTACCTCAATCATGGGCATTGCAAAATGTCAATCAACCACGAGAAATTCCTCAACATCATATTCCCAATCATATAATAGAACATACCGATGGAAATGTAGAAATACAATTTCAAAATATAAATTCACGAATACAGGATGATATTGATATAAACAGGAAGAGAAATAATAAACAAAATATACCAAGTAGAAAATCAATTTCTCATAACCCAAATGTTATTATATTACCTCCTCCTCCTAGTCACAGTCATCCATCTTCATCCAATAATCAAATAAGTTCATCTAATTCAGATATACAATTTCAAGGAACACATAGAACCAGAGATAATATTGTAATCCCAACATATACATCATCTCATCCGACAACTTCTAATACTGAACCCAGTATAGAAGAATTACATGATTTTCAAGTTTGTACATTACAACTTGAAGAAGATGATCCTACTCAATATTCAGAAGAATATATAGCATCCTATCTAGCCGCCAAGCTAGAAAGGAAACAAAGAAAAATAAATAAAGCTTTTATTAAAAAAGATTATTTATCAGAAGAAAATAAAAATATTCGAGAATGGTATCTACAAAGGTTTCAACCACCTAGATTAATGGAATTACTACATAAGAAATATAATAAATTCTTACGCAAAGAAAGATTAAATATTGGATTTTTTCATTGGCTAAGAGACCTATGCTTAGAGAAGAATATTATTATTCCCTCGTTTGATAAAATTCAAAAAATTCAAACAATAGAAGAAAAAACGTATATAAGTACTGATGGTACTACAACTGCTAGTATCCATCCACCGGAGAAAAGCATTATACTTAAAGCAGGCATTCCAAAGAAAAATGAGCCTGTACACTCCTCATCCTTCTATGATATAGTTGCTACACCATATAAAGCCATACCTAAGGAGATCAATAAAAAACAAGAGTACATACCTCATATTGTAGAACAAAATAATTATACAAACCTATATCTACAATCCCTTGGAAAGCAAACTGAAAGAATAGAAAGAATAGTATCCAAGGAAATACCTACTGTATCTCTCATTCCTAAATCAGTATTATTTAAACCCCCTCCTGAGTTAAATAAGAAGAAATTCCACATTGGAGAAAATAATAAATCCCTTATGGATCAATTAATTTCCAAACTATCCCAACTAGATCTGAAAGGAGTACCTTCACCTCAAATCAATATTCCTCCACCTACTATACCTGAGTCATCTGACAAAGGAAAAGCTGTCATACCTGAGCATGAAACAATGATGCTCGCAGAGGAAGAACCCATAATAGAGGATACAATCCAAAATCAGGAAAAAGCATTTATGGATACTACACCTCTAATGGATACCATCAATAAAATAGCTTATGGGAAATATTGGAAACCCATAACAGCCTTACCCTATCATAAGAGACCTACTCCTGTTGACATTCAGATGGAAGAAGATTCAATACAACAGGCAGTATCTTATTCAGGAAGATCTATAGTCAATTGGCAAATAGATGGTTTATCTGAATTAAAAATATTAGATGTCATGAGACATATGACCATGTATGCCTCTGCAAATAAAATGGCAGGCAACCATGATCAAGAAGTTGCCAAAGCAATAGTAAATGGATTCACAGGATGGTTAAGAGGGTGGTGGAATTTTTATGTGGATGATGATACCAAACAAAGAATTTTAAACAATACTAGGCAATGGACTGGAAGAAATGAACAAAATCAAGAAGTGATATATACAGAAAGTGATGCTGTTAATACCTTGATATACACAATCACCTTACATTTTGTAGGCAGTACTTCATTACTAGCAACAAGATCAGAAGACTTGCTATCTAATTTACGCTGTCCTACTCTTTCTCATTATAAATGGTATAAAGATGTATTCTTTTCAAGGCTTTTAATATGTGAAGATTGCCAGCTAGACCATTGGAAAGAAAAATTCATAGCCGGTCTTCCGTATCTATTTGCAGAAAAAGTCAAGGAAAGACTTCGCAAAAAACATAATGGAAAAATAGTATATTCATCATATACCCTCTCCGCAGAAATTTGTGCAGAAGGCTTAGCCCTCTGTACTGATATGAAATTAAAAAGGCAAATAGATAAACAAAAGCTCACCAAGAAAAAAGAACTTGGAGACTTCTGTGAGCAATTTGGCTATTACTTAGATAGAAAAAATATGCCTGACTACGTCAAAAAGAAAAAGAAAAAATACAAAAAAGAAAAATATAGTACAGCCAAAAAGAAGAATAAGGATAAAGAATATTATAAAAAGTCAAAAAGAAAATTAATCAATAAATTTTCTCCAAATACAAAGAAAAAGAAAAAACTCCCAGTATGCTATAAGTGTGGTAAAATAGGACATTATAAACACCAATGCAAATTAAAAAAGAAAATAGATTCATTAAATTTAGATGACTCAACCAAAGCAAAATTAAAAAATATAATATCATATGATTCTTCTCCCTCTTCTTCAAGTGATTCTTATACTGAAGAAATAGACAGTAATGATATTGATCTTATAGGTTCAGATAGTTCTTATACTGAGACTACTACAGAATCATCAGAAGACTGTAGTTGTCCATTACCTCAACATAATGTTCATACACTCACTCAGGAAGATAATTTTATACTGGACATTATAGATAAAATAAATGATCCTGAGGAGAAAAGAGCTATCATTACCCAATTTATCAATATTACCAAAAATAAATCAAAATCACCTATTATCAAAAATCCAGATGAATATAATTTCTCTGCGATCATTAAACGAGTAAGTGATCAACACACTTCTCAAAAAGAACCTACAATCTCTGATCTCAAAAAAGAGATTAAAGAAATAAAATCCGAAATAGTACAATTGAAAGGAAGAATTCAAATATTAGAATTACAACAAATGTCTCAACAAGATTCTGAGACAGATGAAATAGAATTCAATGACTTGATAACAGATAACCCAATAGAAACCACTGGTCCAATAGAGACTAGTGAAATACCAACAATACCAAATCCTTCAGTTAATTTGATAAATAAGATAGTTGTACAAAAATGGTTTGTCCAAGTCAAAATCATTGTTGCTAGAAATTATAGTTTTGAAACATCAGCCCTTATAGATTCAGGAGCTGATCTCAATTGCATAAACGAAGGACTTGTACCTACAAAATATTTTGATAAAACTACGCAAATATTAAATACAGCAGATGGCAGTAGGTTATTTATCAAATATAAATTATCCAACGCCTCTGTATGTAATAATCACCAATGTATTGATACACCATTTATTATGGTTAAAGGATTAAGCCAATCAGTAATTTTGGGAGTCCCATTCCTAACATTGCTTTATCCTCTAACTATTGATGAAAAAGGAATTTCATCAACAATTCAAAATATTCCAATACATTTCAATTTCATACATAAACCTAAACTAAAAGAATTAAATAATGTCAAAAGCCAATTACAGGACAAAGAAAAATTTCTTTGCACCCTTAAACAAGAAATTAAATACAAAGTACTTGAAGAGCAATTACAAATGCCTTCAATACAACAAAAAATTCAATCAATACAAAAGCAAATAGAAACGTCAATATGTAGCGAACATCCTAATGCTTTTTGGGATAGGAAAAAACATAGTATCAGCTTACCATATGAATCAACTTTCACTGAAAGCCAAATCCCTACTAAAGCTAGACCAATACAAATGAATACTGTTTTATTGGAAATGTGTAGAAAAGAAATAGCAGAACTCCTACAGAGAAAGCTCATTAGACCAAGTTCTTCACCTTGGAGCTGTGCAGCTTTTTATGTCAACAAAAATGCTGAAAAAGAAAGAGGAGTTCCTAGACTGGTCATAAATTATAAACCATTAAATAAAGTTTTAAAATGGATCAGATATCCAATTCTTAATAAAAAAGATTTATTAGACAGAGTTGCTCAAGCTTGTATATTTTCAAAATTTGATATGAAATCAAGATACTGGCAAATTCAGATCCAGGAACAAGATAAATACAATACCGCATTTAATGTTCCTTTTGGACAATACGAATGGAATGTAATGCCTTTCGGTTTAAAAAATGCACCATCAGAATTTCAAAAAATAATGAATGACGTATTCAACTCTTATTACCATTTCATGATAGTCTATATTGATGATGTATTAATATTTTCTGAATCTATTGATCAACACATAAAACATATCAAGTCATTTATCCATGCTGTAAGCCAAGCAGGTTTAGTGGTTTCTACCAAAAAGATTACACTTTTCAAAACCAATATTAGGTTTTTAGGACATATGATACACCATGGTACTATTATCCCAATAGATAGATCTATAGCTTTTGCTGATAAATTTCCTGATAAGATTCTTGATAAAACTGAATTACAAAGGTTTTTAGGATTTCTCAATTACGTAAGTGATTTCTATCCTAACCTTGCTTTGGATTCCAAACCATTATATGATAGACTCAAGAAGAATCCTCCTCCTTGGTCTGACATCCATACTCAAGCAATAAAGGTAATAAAGAGTAAGGTCAAAACCCTTGAATGCCTTTCTCTTCCTCATCCCACTGCTTTCAAAATAATTGAATGTGATGCATCAGATAAAGGACTTGGTGGAATATTAAAACAACAACTAGATTCCAAAGAACAATTATTACGTTATACATCCAAAGCTTGGAATTCCACCCAATTGAATTACTCAATGGTCAGAATTATTAGCCATTTTTCATTGTGTCACAAAATTTCAAAGCGATGTTTTAAACCAACCTTTTCTTATACGAACAGACTGCAAAGCAGCCAAAGATATTCTGCAAAAAGATGTTAAAAATTTGATTTCTAAACAAATATTTGCCCGATGGCAGGCTATTCTTTCTGCCTTTGATTTCTCCATTGAACATCTTCCCGGGTCTTCTAATTCTTTACCCGATTTTCTGACCCGTGAATTTTTGCAGGGGGGGCAACACTGACGCCAACGACGAATCACCACTTTCACTTGCACTTCAATTATTCCAAGATAATCTTTCTGATAAGGATCTTTCATCCTTAAATATGGGCTCCCGAGGTAATACTCGCCGGGGAAAACAACCCATGAACTCTTTAGTTCCATATGAAGGGGAACCCTCACCCCTGAATATTCGTTCACCATCTCAATCACCAGTCCATCAAATTACATACCCAGAAGCTCGTACTTCAACTCCTACTTCTTCACCTGCCCAATCCAAGTCCACTCTTCCTACCAATACTCCCAGATCTGAATACATTGAAAGTGCCTTTTTAATAGACATTTCCATTGAGGACCATCAGGTTCACATGGATCCAAGCAAGCTTGCACCATTATACCTATTAAATCATCTTAATCCTATCAATGGGGTTAAGACCAGAGAATACTATGAAGCAATTCTAATGGAAACAGGATCCATCTCTGTTGTCCATCATTTCCAACAAAATACCAGAATCATAGCCTATTCAAAGGTACAGATAAAAAAGCTCCTTCCTTATACTGAGTGGGGTTCTAATCCCGCACAAGGGAAGAAATTACAAAATTCTGAATTTTCTTACAAATATTTCAAATACGCTGAGTACATAGAAGCTTGGCATAAATTTTTCTATTATCAAAACCCCAACAATACTCATAGCTGGTATTTACAGTTCCGGCTACCAATTTTTGAAAGATTCTCCACTTGGTTTCAAAACTGGTTTTTCGTGTGGGGATCAACTGCTATGATTTTACCTCCTGCTTTTAAGGAGTTGCAGGAGCAATTTATACAATACAATAATACCAATAATACAGTTGACACTCACCTTTACTTTATGGCTTTATACCAAATCCCTTGGATTATGAAATGGGATTATACCATCTCACCCAATACTTCCAACGATTATACATACATCCCTCGTTTGGGAAAAACCATCTCTGTAAAATGGTGGGATATCTTCCAAATGGATCTCACCAAAGCCACTCCAAAAAGAATACCGCCCAAAGAACCTATATACCAGGAAAACCCAAATACTCCAAACACTTCATTCGATTTTCCTACCTACTTGAGAAATATGCTTCAAACCAACCCACATGCCTCTAAGGACGAACTTGAAAAACAAATGAAAGAGATCTTTGCTGAAGCGGGAAGAAAACCCACATCTTCAGAAGAAACAGTTCAGTCCTCTCCATTACACACCAATAGGTATCTCCAGCTTAGTCAGAAGGATCCAGAAGAAACAGACGAAACAGATTCAGAAGAAGAAGATCCAGACGAATTCAGCCAGAGACCATGACTAATCATCATCACTGTTCAAGAGAAAAGACAGTATATGGGTCCTACCACCAAGGCAAACACTCATATTGTAATAGGGCCAATAGAGCCAATGCACATAGATACTTTGTATTTTTTGTCAAAAAGCATCTTCCTATGCTTGTGTACACTAGCACTTTTCTCTCTCTCCCTTGTCGTTTTCCACCGACATATTTCTCTCTCCACACTGTTTCTTTCTTTTGTCCTTTATTGATAATGGAGGACACCTTTCTTTTGTCTTTATCCACCGACAAAGGCATCTCATGCCAGCTGTTCCACCCTCTTTTGTCTTCATCCACCGACAAAGGCATCTCATGCCAGCTGTTCCACCTTCTCTTGTCTTCATTTGCCGACAACGGCATCTTTTTCCCTTTTGTCCTCTTCCAATAATGGTCGCCAGCTGGACGAAGAGATTCTCTTCGACCTCTATAAGAAGGAAGCCCTTCCCTCTTCTTCAGCAGGGCCTCACTCCTCTTCCCTCCTACTAAGAGCCAACTCCTCTCCTCTCTTCCCAAAAGCTGAAGCCTTCTCTGAGCCTCTACCTCTGAGCTTCTATCAGAAACCTCTGAGCCTCTACTTCTGAGCCTCTACCTCTGAGCCTCTACCAGAAACCTCTGAGCCTCTACCTCTGAGCTTCTACCAGAAACCTCTGAGCCTCTACTTCTGAGCCTCTACCTCTGAGCCTCTACCAGAAACCTCTGAGCCTCTACCTCTGAACCTCTACCAGAAAACCTCTGAGCCTCGACCAGAAAACTTCTGTACCACCTGACCTCTGCAGTACACCTCTGCTACCTGTAACCTCAAACCTCTACTATCTGTAACCCCTGTTACCGAAAACCTTTACCTACTCTGCATCCCTGAAACCCAGTTCTAACGGAACCTGTGCACCAGTTCCTCCTCACCGTCCTATCTGCAGCTATCATTGCCCTCATAGCTGAACCAGGTTCTCTCTCACCCTACTTTTAATTATGTGTGATTGCAATATCAATAACTTGCCCTCTTATTGTCCTCACCACTGGAAACTCTTTTCCAGTTACTGTGTATGCACCCAGCAAGTCTCTTACTTTCTTCCTAAGTTTTTCTTTCTAAGTTTTTCTTTACTCTTCTCTCTGCTTTATTATTTCGCTGCAATATTACCCTGTAATATTCTCTGTAAACAAATGTGGATAATAATAAGATGCTAGTGTGATTCTATACCTGCCTGTTATGCAGTTTAAAATTTTGTTTAATATTAAAATAGGAAACACCAGTTATGCTCAGTGGATCGTACTTGATATCTCAATAATTCCATTCATAGGAAACTTATTATTCTGCTTGAATTATTACAGAATTTTACAATCATTAATCCAATATAACAGCTTGCTGTTTACATATTTGTTATAACACTGATCATCCTGATCATTGTTATCCGCAATAGTCTTGAACCTGAAAAGCAATCAATCAAAAAATAAAGATAAAAACTAATTAAAAGACAGTGCTGTAGATCCTGGCGCAAAGTGGTATCAGAGCCATACAGTGATACACTGTCTGACAAATTACAACAGTAAGAACTATTCCACAGTGGAACTGTGCAAACAGTTATAACTGTAGAATTTGTACAACTGTTCTTTCTACTTCATAAGTAAAGATAAAGATACATTTTACTATAAGAAATTAAGTGAGATTGACCACCAAGAAAGTTGGTCCGAGAGTTAAGACAAGAGACAAGTGAACGCCGATGCGAAAAGTACCGCCAAGGCCAGGAGAGCCGCTTAGGGAAAAAAGCTAAGGCCACTGAATGTCCAGATTGTCATTATCCGCAACCTACGGATGGCAAATCTCATAAGAAATCTTACTAGTAAAACTGTACCTTCATCTTCCAAACTTAGAGTTAAAAATAAAGAACAGATAATCATAAATGATATTGAGGAAAATATACAAAATTGGAATATCCCCAAGGTACCAATACATGATGTTTATAATAAAGGATCATTCAAACTTAAGATGGGTTATGCCATCAAGACTGTAGAAGAAAGTCTATCAGTCAGGCAAAATCAAGAAGACTTTCACCTACTCTCTAAAAAAGTAATAGAAAAACATAGAGAAAATAATTACAAATATTTACACATTGGCCTCATTCAAATAGCCGTAAAACCTTTGACCCGACCAGGGTTGAACACTTCTGTGCTTGTATGCCTAAGAGATACAAGACACAATATATTCACAGACTCTCTACTAGGCATGGTGGAATCCAGCCTCTGTAGCGGTCCAATTTATTTTAACTGTTTTCCTAATTTTTCTGTTTCGTTAAACGATCCCAATATCTTAGATATATTGACGATAAATCTTAAAACACATGGATTCAATATGGTCCATGGATCACAAAATCTTGCTATAGTCTATAGAATATACTATAAGGTTATGAATACATTAAGTCCCAATACCTTGAAACTTGATCAAAAAGATCAGACAATTTTGTTCCAAACAAATATAGAAAAATCTAATATGATAGTTCCAAAAACTATAAAATGGTCAGATATAATTCTACCTCAATCATGGGCATTGCAAAATGTCAATCAACCACGAGAAATTCCTCAACATCATATTCCCAATCATATAATAGAACATACCGATGGAAATGTAGAAATACAATTTCAAAATATAAATCCACGAATACAGGATGATATTGATATAAACAGGAAGAGAAATAATAAACAAAATATACCAAGTAGAAAATCAATTTCTCATAACCCAAATGTTATTATATTACCTCCTCCTCCTAGTCACAGTCATCCATCTTCATCCAATAATCAAATAAGTTCATCTAATTCAGATATACAATTTCAAGGAACACATAGAACCAGAGATAATATTGTAATCCCAACATATACATCATCTCATCCGACAACTTCTAATACTGAACCCAGTATAGAAGAATTACATGATTTTCAAGTTTGTACATTACAACTTGAAGAAGATGATCCTACTCAATATTCAGAAGAATATATAGCATCCTATCTAGCCGCCAAGCTAGAAAGGAAACAAAGAAAAATAAATAAAGCTTTTATTAAAAAAGATTATTTATCAGAAGAAAATAAAAATATTCGAGAATGGTATCTACAAAGGTTTCAACCACCTAGATTAATGGAATTACTACATAAGAAATATAATAAATTCTTACGCAAAGAAAGATTAAATATAGGATTTTTTCATTGGCTAAGAGACCTATGCTTAGAGAAGAATATTATTATTCCCTCGTTTGATAAAATTCAAAAAATTCAAACAATAGAAGAAAAAACATATATAAGAATTCAAATATTAGAATTACAACAAATGTCTCAACAAGATTCTGAGACAGATGAAATAGAATTCAATGACTTGATAACAGATAACCCAATAGAAACCACTGGTCCAATAGAGACTAGTGAAATACCAACAATACCAAATCCTTCAGTTAATTTGATAAATAAGATAGTTGTACAAAAATGGTTTGTCCAAGTCAAAATCATTGTTGCTAGAAATTATAGTTTTGAAACATCAGCCCTTATAGATTCAGGAGCTGATCTCAATTGCATAAACGAAGGACTTGTACCTTCAAAATATTTTGATAAAACTACTCAAATATTAAATACAGCAGATGGCAGTAGGTTATTTATCAAATATAAATTATCCAACGCCTCTGTATGTAATAATCACCAATGTATTGATACACCATTTATTATGGTTAAAGGATTAAGCCAATCAGTAATTTTGGGAGTCCCATTCCTAACATTGCTTTATCCTCTAACTATTGATGAAAAAGGAATTTCATCAACAATTCAAAATATTCCAATACATTTCAATTTCATACATAAACCTAAACTAAAAGAATTAAATAATGTCAAAAGCCAATTACAGGACAAAGAAAAATTTCTTTGCACCCTTAAACA
Source organism: Amborella trichopoda (assembly GCF_054954075.1). Taxonomy (NCBI): domain Eukaryota; kingdom Viridiplantae; phylum Streptophyta; class Magnoliopsida; order Amborellales; family Amborellaceae; genus Amborella; species Amborella trichopoda. The sequence continues at coordinate 35,049,869 of NC_142348.1, forward strand.
AGAAATTAAATACAAAGTACTTGAAGAGCAATTACAAATGCCTTCAATACAACAAAAAATTCAATCAATACAAAAGCAAATAGAAACGTCAATATGTAGCGAACATCCTAATGCTTTTTGGGATAGGAAAAAACATAGTATCAGCTTACCATATGAATCAACTTTCACTGAAAGCCAAATCCCTACTAAAGCTAGACCAATACAAATGAATACTGTTTTATTGGAAATGTGTAGAAAAGAAATAGCAGAACTCCTACAGAGAAAGCTCATTAGACCAAGTTCTTCACCTTGGAGCTGTGCAGCTTTTTATGTCAACAAAAATGCTGAAAAAGAAAGAGGAGTTCCTAGACTGGTCATAAATTATAAACCATTAAATAAAGTTTTAAAATGGATCAGATATCCAATTCCTAATAAAAAAAGATTTATTAGACAGAGTTGCTCAAGCTTGTATATTTTCAAAATTTGATATGAAATCAGGATACTGGCAAATTCAGATCCAGGAACAAGATAAATACAAGACCGCATTTAATGTTCCTTTTGGACAATACGAATGGAATGTAATGCCTTTCGGTTTAAAAAATACACCATCAGAATTTCAAAAAATAATGAATGACGTATTCAACTCTTATTACCATTTCATGATAGTCTATATTGATGATGTATTAATATTTTCTGAATCTATTGATCAACACATAAAACATATCAAGTCATTTATCCATGCTGTAAGCCAAGCAGGTTTAGTGGTTTCTGCCAAAAAGATTACACTTTTCAAAACCAATATTAGGTTTTTAGGACATATGATACACCATGGTACTATTATCCCAATAGATAGATCTATAGCTTTTGCTGATAAATTTCCTGATAAGATTCTTGATAAAACTGAATTACAAAGGTTTTTAGGATGTCTCAATTACGTAAGTGATTTCTATCCTAACCTTGCTTTGGATTCCAAACCATTATATGATAGACTCAAGAAGAATCCTCCTCCTTGGTCTGACATCCATACTCAAGCAATAAAGGTAATAAAGAGTAAGGTCAAAACCCTTGAATGCCTTTCTCTTCCTCATCCCAATGCTTTCAAAATAATTGAATGTGATGCATCGGATAAAGGACTTGGTGGAATATTAAAACAACAACTAGATTCCAAAGAACAATTATTACGTTATACATCCAAGGCTTGGAATTCCACCCAATTGAATTACTCAATGGTCAAAAAAGAATTATTAGCCATTGTTCATTGTGTCACAAAATTTCAAAGCGATGTTTTAAACCAACCTTTTCTTATACGAACAGACTGCAAAGCAGCCAAAGATATTCTGCAAAAAGATGTTAAAAATTTGATTTCTAAAGTGTGTTGATCACTTACTCGTTTAATGATCGCAGAGAAATTATATTCATCTGGATTTTTGATAATAGGTGATTTTGATTTATTTTTGGTAATATTGATAAATTGGGTAATGATAGCTCTTTTCTCCTCGGGATCATTTATTTTATCTATAATGTCCAGTATAAAATTATCTTCCTGAGTGAGTGTATGAACATTATGTTGAGGTAATGGACAACTACAGTCTTCTGATGATTCTGTAGTAGTCTCAGTATAAGAACTATCTGAACCTATAAGATCAATATCATTACTGTCTATTTCTTCAGTATAAGAATCACTTGAAGAAGAGGGAGAAGAATCATATGATATTATATTTTTTAATTTTGCTTTGGTTGAGTCATTTAAATTTAATGAATCTATTTTCTTTTTTAATTTACATTGGTGTTTATAATGTCCTATTTTACCACACTTATAGCATACTGGGAGTTTTTTCTTTTTCTTTGTATTTGGAGAAAATTTATTGATTAATTTTCTTTTTGACTTTTTATAATATTCTTTATCCTTATTCTTCTTTTTGGCTGTACTATATTTTTCTTTTTTGTATTTTTTCTTTTTCTTTTTGACGTAGTCAGGCATATTTTTTCTATCTAAGTAATAGCCAAATTGCTCACAGAAGTCTCCAAGTTCTTTTTTCTTGGTGAGCTTTTGTTTATCTATTTGCCTTTTTAATTTCATATCAGTACAGAGGGCTAAGCCTTCTGCACAAATTTCTGCGGAGAGTTCTCCGAGGGTATATGATGAATATACTATTATTCCATTATGTTTTTTGCGAAGTCTTTCCTTGACTTTTTCTGCAAATAGATATGGAAGACCGGCTATGAATTTTTCTTTCCAATGGTCTAGCTGGCAATCTTCACGTATTAAAAGCTTTGAAAAGAATACATCTTTATACCATTTATAATGAGAAAGAGTAGGACAGCGTAAATTAGATAGCAAGTCTTCTGATCTTGCTGCTAGTAATGAAGTACTGCCTACAAAATGTAAGGTGATTGTGTATATCAAGGTATTAACAGCATCACTTTCTGTATATATCACTTCTTGATTTTGTTCATTTCTTCCAGTCCATTGTCTAGTATTGTTTAAAATTCTTTGTTTGGTATCATCATCCACATAAAAATCCCACCACCCTCTTAACCATCCTGTGAATCCATTTACTATTGCTTTGGCAACTTCTTGATCATGGTTGCCTGCCATTTTATTTGCAGAGGCATACATGGTCATATGTCTCATGACATCTAATATTTTTAATTCAGATAAACCATCTATTTGCCAATTGACTATAGATCTTCCTGAATAAGATACTGCCTGTTGTATTGAATCTTCTTCCATCTGAATGTCAACAGGAGTAGGTCTCTTATGATAGGGTAAGGCTGTTATGGGTTTCCAATATTTCCCATAAGCTATTTTATTGATGGTATCCATTAGAGGTGTAGTATCCATAAATGCTTTTTCCTGATTTTGGATTGTATCCTCTATTATGGGTTCTTCCTCTGCGAGCATCATTGTTTCATGCTCAGGTATGACAGCTTTTCCTTTGTCAGATGACTCAGGTATAGTAGGTGGAGGAATATTGATTTGAGGTGAAGGTACTCCTTTCAGATCTAGTTGGGATAGTTTGGAAATTAATTGATCCATAAGGGATTTATTATTTTCTCCAATGTGGAATTTATTCTTATTTAACTCAGGAGGGGGTTTAAATAATACTGATTTAGGAATGGGAGATACAGTAGGTATTTCCTTGGATACTATTCTTTCTATTCTTTCAGTTTGCTTTCCAAGGGATTGTAGATATAGGTTTGTATAATTATTTTGTTCTACAATATGAGGTATGTACTCTTATTTTTTATTGATCTCCTTAGGTATGGCTTTATATGGTGTAGCCACTATATCATAGAAGGATGAGGAGTGTACAGGCTCATTTTTCTTTGGAATGCTTGCTTTAAGTATAATGCTTTTCTCCGGTGGATGGATACTAGCAGTTGTAGTACCATCAGTACTTATATATGTTTTTTCTTCTATTGTTTGAATTTTTTGAATTTTATCAAACGAGGGAATAATAATATTCTTCTCTAAGCATAGGTCTCTTAGCCAATGAAAAAATCCTATATTTAATCTTTCTTTGCGTAAGAATTTATTATATTTCTTATGTAGTAATTCCATTAATCTAGGTGGTTGAAACCTTTGTAGATACCATTCTCGAATATTTTTATTTTCTTCTGATAAATAATCTTTTTTAATAAAAGCTTTATTTATTTTTCTTTGTTTCCTTTCTAGCTTGGCGGCTAGATAGGATGCTATATATTCTTCTGAATATTGAGTAGGATCATCTTCTTCAAGTTGTAATGTACAAACTTGAAAATCATGTAATTCTTCTATACTGGGTTCAGTATTAGAAGTTGTCGGATGAGATGATGTATATGTTGGGATTACAATATTATCTCTGGTTCTATGTGTTCCTTGAAATTGTATATCTGAATTAGATGAACTTATTTGATTATTGGATGAAGATGGATGACTGAGACTAGGAGGAGGAGGTAATATAATAACATTTGGGTTATGAGAAATTGATTTTCTACTTGGTATATTTTGTTTATTATTTCTCTTCCTGTTTATATCAATATCATCCTGTATTCGTGAATTTATATTTTGAAATTGTATTTCTACATTTCCATCGGTATGTTCTATTATATGATTGGGAATATGATGTTGAGGAATTTCTCGTGGTTGATTGACATTTTGCAATGCCCATGATTGAGGTAGAATTATATCTGACCATTTTATAGTTTTTGGAACTATCATATTAGATTTTTCTATATTTGTTTGGAACAAAATTGTCTGATCTTTTTGATCAAGTTTCAAGGTATTGGGACTTAATGTATTCATAACCTTATAGTATATTCTATAGACTATAGCAAGATTTTGTGATCCATGGACCATATTGAATCCATGTGTTTTAAGATTTATCGTCAATATATCTAAGATATTGGGATCGTTTAACGAAACAGAAAAATTAGGAAAACAGTTAAAATAAATTGGACCGCTACAGAGGCTGGATTCCACCATGCCTAGTAGAGAGTCTGTGAATATATTGTGTCTTGTATCTCTTAGGCATACAAGCACAGAAGTGTTCAACCCTGGTCGGGTCAAAGGTTTTACGGCTATTTGAATGAGGCCAATGTGTAAATATTTGTAATTATTTTCTCTATGTTTTTCTATTACTTTTTTAGAGAGTAGGTGAAAGTCTTCTTGATTTTACGTGACTGATAGACTTTCTTCTACAGTCTTGATGGCATAACCCATCTTAAGTTTGAATGATTCTTTATTATAAACATCATGTATTGGTACCTTGGGGATATTCCAATTTTGTATATTTTCCTCAATATCATTTATGATTATCTGTTCTTTATTTTTACTTCATAAGTAAAGATAAAGATTTATTTTACTATAAGAAATTAAGTGAAATTGACCACCAAGAAAGTTGGTCCGAGAGTTAAGACAAGAGACAAGTGAACGCCGATGCGAAAAGTACCGCCAAGGCCAGGAGAGCCGCTTAGGGAAAAAAGCTAAGGCCACTGAATGTCCAGATTGTCATTATCCGCAACCTACGGATGGCAAATCTCATAAGAAATCTTACTAGTAAAACTGTACCTTATATATATATATATATATATATATATATATATATATAAAAGATGAGATTAGCCCACTAACTCATGAATAAATGAGTTCAACAGCTTAGATTGAATTTGGGTCGATCTGATAATCACAGATGTCCAATAATGTTTGAATTTTAGTTTTATTTTTACAAATCCAAATCACTTTAAATTTTAGGCGCGTGTTCTTCTTATCAAGCGCACTTAATAAAAATATAAAAAAATTTATCGACAAAAAAAAAAAAACCAAAATACCCCTTGAAACATTTTAGGGGTATTTTGATCTTTATTTCATGTAAAATATTTGTTTGATATTTTTCGAAGATTCACCTATTTTTTATGAACACACAACTAAAATTTCAAGTAATTTATATTTGTATAAAAAAAACTAAAATTCAAATACTACTGGACATTCATGATCGTTAAATCGGCCCATAATCAATTGAGATGTTGGGCTTATATGTTCATATGAGCAAGTGGGCTAATCCCATCTTTTTCGATATATATATATATATATATATATATATATATGAGACGTTGGGCTCATATGTTCATATGAGCAAGTGGGCTAATCCCATCTTTTTCGATATATATATATATATATATATATATATATATATATATATATATATATATATATATATATATGAGACGTTGGGCTCATATGTTCATATGAGCAAGTGGGCTAATCCCATCTTTTCCGATATATATATATATATATATATATATATATATATATATAAAGTACGGTTTTTATAGAGCTGAAGCTCTAAGCAATCATTTGAGAGCCCACCTTCAAATAATGTTGAAAAATATAGCTTCAATACTAGAAAGTTTTGTGATAGCCTTAACTTATATTTTCATCTTTAGTTATAAAATTTAAATCTTCAAAAATAGTGTACATTGAGCAGATCTATGAGAACTTGAAAATATTGAAAGTTGATGGTCCAAAAATGCGTTACAATATGCACTATTTCCAAAATTAGAAATCCAATTTTTCCTTATGTCCATTTATCTTGATGTCAAGATGATCAATTTAGTGATATTTGGGCATCAAAACAACCTCTTCTAGTGAAAATTTTTAGGTAGGCTTTATTTTGATTATTTAGAGCCTAGGCTCTATATAAACTTTTCCTCATATGTATATATATATATATATATATATATATATATATATATATATATATATATATATATATATATATATATATATATGGAAAAAGCTTGGGTGAGCCCACTAGCTCACAGAATAGTATAAGCTCAATGCCCTAGATTGAATCTAGGCCAATCTGACGGTCGAGAGTGTTTAAATTTTAATTATTTTTTATAAATCCAAATCACTTAAAATTTTACGTTAATATTCTTCTTATCAAGCCGCACCTAATAAAAATATACAAAAAAATAATCCGTAAAATTAAAAATTACCAAAATACCCCTAAAAATTTACTGGGGTATTTTGATCATTTGTTTTCATGTAAAATATTTTTTTAATATTTTAAGAATATTCACCTATTTTTATCAATACACGTTTAACATTTCAAGTGATTTGGAGTTTTTTTTTTAAAAAAAATAAATTCATACACTATTAGGCATCCGTGATTGTTAGATCGGCCCAGATTCAATATGGGCCGTTGGGCTCATTTTTTCCTGTGAGCTAGTGGGCTTACCCTAGCATCTTTCTATATATATATATATATATATATATAAAATGCTGAGACTAGCTCATATGAACATATGAGCCCAACGGTCCGGACTGAATCTGGGCCAACTTGATGGGCACAACCTCATTTCGTTTTTGAATTTTAATGTTTTTTTACAAATTCAAATAACTTGAAATTTTATGCATGTCCATTCTTCTCATCAAGGCGCACTTGATAAAAATATTGAAAAAATAATTTGCAAACAAATATATTGATCAAAATACCCTCGAAACATTTTAGGGGTATTCTGGTCAATTTATTTCTTACAAATTAGTTTTTTTATATTTTTATTAGATTCTTATATTTTTGAAGAACACACGTCTAAAATTTCAAGTATTTTGGATACATAGAAAATAAAATAAAATTTAAACACGAAATGAAGTTTGTTAGATCAGCCCATATTCAATTTGAGTCATTGGGCTCATATGTTCGTATGAGCTAGTGGGTTAATCACAACACTTTCCTATATATATATATATATATATATATATATATATATATATATATATATATATATATATATATATATATATATATATAGATATATAAGTCTATATAGAGCTGAGGCTCTATTTTGATGCCCAAATATCCTCAAATTCATCATCTTGGCATCAAGATGCATGGACATGAGAAAAAATGGATTTCAAAATTTTAAAATAGTGTATTTTGTAATGCACTTTTGGACCGTCAATTTTCAAGATTTTCAAGTTTTCATAGATCTCTCGATCTACACTATTTTTTAAGCTTTAAACTTTATAAATAAAGATGAAAATATATTTTAAGGCTATCAAAAAGATTTCTAGTATTGAAACCATATTTCTCGATACTATTTGAAGGTATGCTTTAATTTGATTGTTTAGAGCCCAGGCTCTATACAAATCGCACCCATATATATATATGAGAAATGATTTAATGCAACGGTGGTATCCTAGTATTATGCAACTACACTTCTAATATGAAAAATGATCTAATGCAACGGTTGTATCATAGTATTTTGCAACTATACTTCTAGAAAACCATGTTTGTGGTAATTATATGACTTAAAATTTTGCACACACACTTTCTTTATCTCAATAATGCATCCAAAAAAAAAAAAAAGTTCAATTTGAATCCTAGATATGGTTTAAATGAGTCCCCTTTAACAACGAATCTAGACCATTCATTTGGTGAATTTCTAGATCTTAGCCTTTACAAATTTAAAATCATTTTTTTCTTTTTTAACATTGTTCATCTAATGATAATAAAGTCATCTAAAAAAATTGGAAACGAAAAAATATTTCTAAGGCCTAGATCTAAGCATCTTATCAAAATAGATGACATATGTTAATGGAGCTAAAATAATACTTTCTAGGTTGCGTTTTCAAATTTTTATTTTTTATGATTGTTCATTAGAATGAAAAGAGTGTATATTTTAAAATTTGGATCAAACAAATAGCTTTAACATAGTTTTTGAAGGTTGTTGCATCATATTACTATGTAACCATTGCATGAAATCACTGCACTATATATATATATATATATATATATATATATATATATATATATATAGTGGGCTCATGTGAGTCAGTAGGCTTACAAAAAAAAATGAGCCCAATAGCCCATTTTGAATCTGGACCGATATGACGATCACTGATGTATAATAGTGTTTGAATTTTAATTTTCTTTTTAAAAATCCAAATCATTTGAAATTTTAGACGTATATTCTTCTCAAAAAGCCGCACCTAATAAAAATATTCAAAAAAAATAATCCGTAAAACAAATAACCAAAATACCCTCAAAATTTTACAGGGGTATTTTGGTCAATGTTTTCATATAAAATATTTTTTTGATATTGTTTGAAGATTCACCTATTTTGTATGAGCACAATCCTAAAATTTCAAGTAATTTGGATTTGTAGAAAAATAATTAAAATTCAAACATTATTAGACATCCGTAATCGTCAGATCGGCCCAGATTCAATCTGGGCCGTTTGGCTATTTTTACTTGTGAGCCTACTGGTTCACAAGATCATTTTCCTCTATATATATATATATATATATATATATATATATATATATATATATATATATATATATATATATATATATATATATATATATATATATATATATATATATATATATATATATATATATATATACACACACAGAGAGAGCCATTCTTGCATAGAAAAGGATAAGTAATGGGATATACCTCATTCTGTGGGTATTTTATGCTCTATATATGATTCATATACTATAAAACTTTAAGTATATATGGTTATGCTTGCAATAGGATAATTAACTTTGTAGGTTAATGGTTGGGTTTAGAAAGCATGGATAGCAGTTTCAAGATGTAGCACTTCGTGTTTCACCTATAACGCTTGTGGCTTGATTGCATGGAGGATAGTGGTTCTTGTATAAGTCAAACCCCTCTACCAAGTCACATTGGTTCAAGTCTCTTCCATTTTATCATAGTTCATTGCTTAAATGTGTCAGGCATGGATATATTCAGGATGGATATACAGATATGATGCACTCGTCCATACACACACACATCCAACATGCTTGCATGCATGCATATGCCCCTGCACATATACACATTTATGCGTTCACACAAACACCCACATACAGACGCACGTCCACACATGCTTGATGCATCCTCATGTATGTACTTAGGTACACACACAACCAAGGGCTTGGAGAAATAATGTCATTGCTCTATATTCCCTAACATTTTTGGGCAATGGTAGCTTTCATCCTGCATAATGGCAAAAATATAGCACAAGCTAAGGACGGCATCAACATTAGGCTGCCTACACTCATTTCATGCCCTCATATGATATGTCAAGCCTAATGTTAATACAAAGTTAACGTTTGCTTTAGAGAATATTTCTTCCATTGCGTTTGTAAAATGTGGAAACCACCCTAGTCCTAAAATGCCTTGCATTACAGAGTAAGGACATTACTTTGTTCAAAAATATTACGTAGGCCTGCTTAGTTCACAAGCCCCAGAAAACATCAGCAAGTCTATATCATGTCATGATAATTTATCACTGAACACAAATCCATAATAAAGCAGCACAAAAGTGAGAAGAGAATAAAGGAGTCTGGAAAAAGATAGAATATTCAGTGGTTATGTTCTTCTTTCGACTGATCAAATTATCACATTTAAACCTTCAAAAACATAGACTAGGAGTATTCATCATGTTTTAACATTAAAAGAAGGGTAGAGGTTCGAGGTGGCAAAATGGAGCACAAGGAGCCCCTTGTCAATAATTGACAATATAATTTAAAACTTAGCAACGGCTTTCGTGCTAATTATTTTGTCTTGCTTTCAAGCCAGTGAAGACAAGCAAGAAAATGGATGCACATTAGCGCACCGGGTTTCCATCATATCACAGCCGGTACATTGGGTATATTAGCAGGTCTATTCCATCTCTACAAAGGGACTGGAGTAAGCTATCATAAGACAAAAGATATTCTTTCTAAAGTGATTCGGAACTTTTATATATCCAAGGTCCAATATTAAAAACATTTCAGAGGTTTTCCCGGACTTTGTCCAGGGAAAGGGCCCTTATGAAACAAGGCTAATAGAATCTACATAAGGGGAAAACAATTTTGTCATGTTGTTCGTCTAGCGCAGCAGCCGGCCCACTAACATCTCGAGACCCCAAGCTGGAGATTTATATAGTTCACTTTTCGTAGTCTATAAGGATCAGACACAAATATTCTAGGAACATAAAAACCTGTGACATGAAATGCACTAAACCTAAAGTAAGTGGAAAGGATTGGAAAGATAATTTTATTATTTTCTTACCAAGAACAAGACCTATCCCAACAATATTTTTTTTAGTGGGGCGATACCTCTAGAAAGATAAATTACCTATCTTTTCTTCCATCTTGAGATAAATACGATCATAATGAGCTAAGTCAAATCCTTGTCCAGAAGTACCTGCTACGGAACTACCGAGTAGGGGCAAAATGATTATAAGTAGATACATCAGATCGAGTATGGAGACAATAAAAAATCTGGCAGCGACAGAGCAGCCTGTGTCAGCAAAACAAAAGGAACAACCCACCTGCCATAAGGCTAGGCACCCCTCCTCCGTGTCAAGTCATGTCATGTCATTTTTTGTACCTAAATTACTGACACCCTCTCTTATTCATTATATAAAAGACCGAGAAGTAAACACATATATTCTTTACCTCCTTATGCATTCATAGCACAAGACTTTACTATTCAAGCTGCATTATATACTCATCACCAATACATCACAAGCTTCATCATGATAGGGTCCTTTGATCATGGAGCTATATTCTGCATTAGATATTACAATCTGGAACATAATGAAAGCATGATAGAAAAGACTTGGACTTGCATCTCCGTTTGAGATTTTGCATATGGGGGAGGCTTTTTTTGTCCTGGCTATCGAGGAAAGATTATATAGGAAGTGGTGATAAACAAGATAATACTCAATATTCGAGCCATAGACTTTCTCAATTCTGACACAAGGTACTTAATTATTTATTGGATCTAATAGAATGACTATAACCAGAATAATATCAATCCAATATATAGGCCATATCCATTTCTTTATATCTTGGCTCCTATGAAGTCTCTTTCTTTGCTATACTTGATAAAAATTGTTACTTTTATTTTGGCAACCTAATCACTCTTCTGGTTTTGGAATGAATCTTCTTTTTCAGTACACTGTTCTATACCCACTTTGTTGCCTCTCATGATCCTGAGTGAGACAATCTGTCAGGTTTTTTCATGGTCGTTGGTCCCCGACCAACTTTGACAAAGAAATGACTAAATCTAGCTCTCGGTTGTGAGTAGTTAGGGCTACCTAGCATTTAGATCCAAGTGCTTATCTTACTTTATTGGCATATGCATAATAAGCTTTGGTGCTCGAGAAGACCGCCAGAGAGTCATCATTGACCCTCCGTCCTCGAGGGCTTTAGTCCAACATATAATACCTCACAAAGATCAATTGAGTACTTATTGATGTATATTGCTTACTCTCTCAACATAGCAACATGAGGGACTTTTCCGCCGTCCGGGGCCAGCTCTAGACGAGAGTGCAATGCGGATCAGCTATGATAGGACCTCTTGGATCACATGAAATAGCCCCATAGCCCAAAGAGAGTGATATGTCCTGCACACACCAAATGAAGGAATACAACACATTCGCAGTTTGCAAACCTCTTTTGTCACCTTTCGACATCCCTTCGTCGATTCATTTGCATTTGCCACTGGGACCAAGACATAACTTTTGCGAAAGAAAAGTTGATTGTGATCTTTTTGTTCAAATAACAATTAAGGTGAAGCATAACCATGAACTACGAATCTCTTTATGACAAACAAATCCATTTTGCGAGCTCGTTATTACAGGTAGTTCCTACAAAGGATCAAACTAATGACGTATACAATACTTGAATTATCGATGTAGATGCTACATAGTTGGTTCTCATCTTCAGAGACTATGAATATAATAAGAGCATCCGTCGACAAAAAGATCGCCCTAAGATGATCATCCCATGCTATTGAGAACGAATCAAAACAGATGGTTCTATTTCTCAATACTAGTTAGAGTGTCTTGGAGGGTTTGCTTGTCATTAATCAAAATGAACACCTTTTGTGGTAAGAAAGGGGACAAGGACGACCTACCCTTTATATGCGATTTACATAGAAAGATAGAAAGAGGTGAGGTTTTTGCGATATGTGTGATGCGCTATGAGGTGAAATGTGGCGCATATATGGGTGTGTCCCGCCAAAGCGCATATGCACTCTTTTGCAATGCGCCTCCTAGCGCATACCACAAGATACAGTCGCATTTTAATACAATGATTAGACATGTTGCATTTATTATATGCCGGAAACAAATTGGCCATCCACTTTTTTCCCTCATCAGGGATGGTGGAGATGACCTCATATTTTACTTTTAACTCTATTATGGTCTGTAAGTCGAACAATGGTTCATCTCAATTGTTCGTAGATGATGACAACAATGGAGGGCTAGTCTATATTGCATATATTATACACATGTATAGTATGTGGATTGTTTCCAAAGACGAAAATTTAATTTGTGCTGCAATTATTTTGTGAGAGAGAGAGATCACTTGACTCATTTTTTTATGCAACCACTGTCTTGTAAATTATACTTCTCAAGTAACAACATGTTTTTTCCCTTGGATCTTTTAAACGAAACTGTGTTTTTCCTTCCATAAAAAGAAAATTGAGGCGCGGAAGTTCAAGGTAAATGTTACTGAGAAACCCCTACAAGTTGTTGATAAAACTCCAAGCCAAGGAGTTCAACTTCATTGATAGCCCACACAAAGTCTGTCACGATCCCGTTCCATACCGTCCCCGTCGGACCTATGGGCCCTTCGGAGAATCATAGGGCGTGGGGTCACGACCATTGGGACCTACGCTTGTCCTCTTTTGGTTGAAAAAATGAATAACTCTATGAAATCGTGAAAATGCTAGCATTTATTTTAAATGAACATTTTGCAAATGCAGTCAGTTTTGACGATTAAAAATATTCAATAGAAACTGAAATAAATTTCTTTCAAATAAAGTTGTAAATGTGCTGGCGTTCCTTTTGAATGAATATCTCCAAATATTTTTCCTAATATTATGAACTTTTCACCGTGAATAATTTCACTCGCAAACTTAGGCCTACTTGCTAACAACAAAAGGAAAAATTTAGGAATCTTCAATTCAATTTGAGTAAAAAGAAGTATCCTATGACCCTTCAATATTTGGATCGGTGATAACACATATTGGTTTAGTAGTCGTTATATCCGTTTGGGTGAAGGAATAACTGTATAATGCGCTTCCGCGGGAGTACGCTATACAGGCTCAAAAAATAAAACAAAAATCACCACGTTCCCGCTCTCGAGGCGTCCCGGTGAAGGAATTCATTTCCCGCCTTCTATTTTTCCTTTTTTTCACTTATTCAAAACGTTTTTCTCTCTGTCTCTCCACCTCCGGTACATCCCGTTTCGGTTCCCATCACTGGTTTGGTTATCTGCCTTCACAAAGGTATAAATTATCCCATAACAAAGACAATGGTTATCGATTTCATAATTGGACGTTGAATCTATTTCATATGATGGGAGTTGCTGGAGTGGAGTATAGGTGCTGCTCTGCTATGCGCTATTCATGGTGCTACCGTATCAAAGACTTGATTTGAAGATGGACAAAGACCTCTCTCTCTCTCTCTCCGGCTCCACAACTTCCATTAAAAAACCCTTAGCCCCTTGTTAAACTTAAAACCATGGCTGGAAAATTCATCCTCCAAACCCTAGCTCCCTCTCTAACTTTATACAGAAACCTTATCGATGCATTTCGCTTTTGAAGTTATTATCAAACCTTTTCTCTTCAGTTTCCCTTGTATTGAAACCCTAAAAAGATGTTTTATTCTCACTACATTCTCGCCCGAAAGGGCCCTCTTGGAGCCGTATGGATGGCTGCGCATCTCCAGCACAAGCTTCGCAAGTCTCAAGTTGCGGAGACCAACATCTCTTCTTCTGTTGGTATATACTCTTCTGATTCTTGCTTATCTCATGGTTTTTGATGAATTAACTAATTTTGAATGATATCATGATGAAGCATCTGATGCTGTATATTTGCTTTTTGAATTGAAATTGTTGCTTGATGAATATGGTATCTGAAATGTGTGCATCCATTATTTTTTGCAAGACTAGATTGTAAGAAACATGTGTGATGCTACTTGTTTTTAGTCATGCACCCTAGAGACTTGTTTGATACCAGAATTTCAGTTGAAATCTTCCCAGTTCATAAAAAAAAAAGGGTTAAATTTTGGGAATTGGTTTAATAATTATTTTGAATACAGGTAGGACAAACAAAAATACATAGACAAACAATCTGAAATTTGGAATATGTATAGGCCATGTATCAGAAGTATGGTAAAAATTTATGCTAAAAATTCCACATTTTTTTCAATTTCTAACCCCTATAATGAAAAGAAAGAATTTTTAACAAATTTTGGTTGGTTTCTGGTTGGAATCCTGTGAGGGTTATGGGTATCAGAATCACTTGCCTATTGCATGAAAATATTGGGATAGAATACCATTTAGAGCTGTTCTATTGATGGTTTCTATCTTATTCTTTTTCTCGGAATTAACATGCATTTCAGGTAAAATTCACGAATCCTTTGTCTAATAATTGGATGGCTTTACCCCTTTATTTTTGACATTGGTTTGTATATGTTGGTGTTTTTAGTTATTTTTTATGAGTTTGTTAATGTTGCCATGTTGTGTTCAGCATCAGACCTTAGTTTTTCCCATTTATCTCACTTTAAATATTCTTCCTTTTTCCCTACTTAACTCTATTTCCTTTTTTTTTTTCTTTTTATAATTTTTTCTTTTTGGTTTTTCAGATTCAATCATGTTGTCTGAAGTCCCCATTGCACTAAGGTTATCAGGGCACCTCCTACTGGGTGTTGTTCGGATATATTCAAAGAAAGTTGACTATCTTTACCATGACTGCAATGAGGCCTTATCTAAATTACGAAGTACCATTGCCTCAATACATGTTGACCTTCCTGCATATGCATCGTGTGCAGCATTCAGCTCTGTCACTTTGCCTAACACATTTCAACTTGATGCTTTGGATATGGATTACCACACAGCAGAGTGAGATTTCCTTCTACCTGGATTTCATGAGAAGAAAATTGTTCACCGCTTGAAATATCCACACCAACATGAATGTTGGGCTTTAAGTTTATAAATGTTATGGATGGAATTCTTTCCAGACTTTGCATATTTATTCTTTCACACTAGCTTGTAATTGTTTTTTTGTCATATGTTATGTATTTATTCTGGAACATTAGTTTATTTATGTGTTGTCATTTGTCAGGGCACCAGATAATCATCTCAAACCTCATGATCAGATCACTATATCAGGTTTTTTTTTTTTTTTTGGCTCAGACTATGCAGATTGGTTTGTCAATTCATGGTTTTCTCTGCAAGACTATGTTGGTCATCATATAATTTTTTTTTTTCTTGGCCCTATTCAGATCAGGTTCCTGGTGAAGGAAGTCCATACACAAAATTTTTTGTGAATGAGGTATTTCAAATTATTGAACAACAATCCATCTCTGTATCATTTATGACTTATTTCAAATCTAATCTGGTATATGATACTCCATTGCTGCATCCAGCATACATTCTCATTGGTGGTTGGTTGCAAATTAATTTCATATGGTTCCATAGTTATCTCCAATCACCTATGATTGGGAATGTAGAATCGATATAACTTGATACCAAGTCCCTTGAATGATGACGTACTGACCCATGATAAAAAAGAATCTACCTAGAATAATGTGATGATGCCCATTGTTACTTGTGAACTATGTAATGATGCCTGAATTCGGATATGGACATGGCCACAACATCAGTTTATTGTGAAATCCATATGTTTTTTAAGTGTCCAACATGGATACAACAGCCATTTTGACGCACATTGTGCACCATAGTTTGTGAAGATCTCCACATTAAAGTATTCTTATAATGTCATGAATGTGTTTGGCACTTGCATGAAGCATGCACATCCTATTATTTTCATGGATCTAAATGCGTGAATTTTCAGGATTTTCGAGGTATGAGTTCCCAATTTGGGTTCCAAGATTTCGGGATGACGATAATTGAAGAAGAGTATGTCTACCCATTCCTGCGATCCTTTTATTCATCTTTTTCAATGTGTTCTTTTTCTAAAGTCTAGCATATGGTTCTCTAAAGGGGCAGCGACCCTCTTGTTCTTAATAAAGGATGGTAGATATTACATATACCTGGTTGCATTTTGTGATGTACCTAACTATGATTAATCTCTAATTTAACTGATGGTGGATGGTCCATCAATGAATTATGTATCATCACTTAATGAATGTATGGTATAGTCACCCACAAAAGAAATAATATCATTTCACGGACCGAATCTCCAAGTCACATTTATTTGTACAAATATTAATATGGTTTGTTTCATGACAGTGTTCTTCGTCCTTCAATAAATACTAGTGTGGGCATGGCTGGAATTGATCCTCAACAAAGTCTTGAAGATACTAATAATAGAATTTTGGAAGATCAGTTTTTCCATGAAACCCCAGAACTTCAGCGTGATGTGGTCCAACCATTGCCCTCCAACCCTGTAATGAATGACCTTGCTGGATTTTCTGTACCACAAAATAAACATGTTGATCATGTCATAGATGAGGCATATGTGCCAGACATAGTTGAAGCTCCTGTTCTTGAAGCCGGGCTATTTCATCCCGGTTCTGGTTTGGCTACATTTTCAGGTTGGCTACTATCCATTTTTTGCTTTGGAATTTCATGCAAATTCTATATTTTCAACATCAAAACCATGTTTTTCTCTAAGGAATTTACACTTGGGTTTCAACAAATTCTGATGCCCATGTATTGAGTCATCAGTGTATCATCTTCTGAGTGACGTTGGTTGTTTTTCTTGACTTTGTTTTTGTTTTTTTTTTTGGGGGCGGGGGGGAAGGGGGTGTGATCTGTGGGGTCTAATACCTCTTTGAAGGTTTCCTATTAATATTTTTTTTTGTTTTTGTATTTTTTGAGTTTCTTTATGTTTTATATCTTTAACTTCAAAGCCACATCTATTTAGTTTACATTGGGTTCTCTTTTAGAGCAACTTATGATTCCTGTGTGATAGTTATTAGTATGTCTTCTCTATATTAAAGTTACTTTTTATGATATAGGGGCAAAGATACGTACACCAGAGATTCTTCCAAGCCCTCCTTCAGGTTGGCTCACTATCCTACACTTTTGTCTTTTTTGGGGTAATTTATTATTGTGAACATCAAAACCATGTTTTTCCTCTGAAATTTATATTTGATTCTCTTAACAACTTCGTGATTCCCGTGTGATACTCATGCGTGTCTTCTATTGATCGAAGTTACTTTTTACGTTTCAGGGGCCAAGATACCAACACCAGAGATTCTTCCAAGTGCTCCTTCAGGTTGGCTAACTATCCTATGTTTTGTTTTCTTTTGGGCATAAATTTTAATTTTGTAAACATCAAAACAATTTATTTCCTTTATGAATTTACACTTGATCTCTTTGTAGCAAATTATGATGCTTGTGTAAGAGTCTATCATGCATCTTCTTCTCTCCATTGAAGTTGCTTGTTATGATTCAGGGGCAATATGGAAATTATTTTTTCTTGAAATTAACTTTTTTTATTTTTTAAAATATATTATTGTTCTATTGTTGATGATTTTTTTTATTTTAATTTGTAAATTCAATATTGTGAACATCAAAATCATGTTTATCCTTTATAGAATTTGCATTTATTTTCTCTTTTACAAATTATTATGCTCATGTAAAAGTTGTGGACATATTTTATGTTGATTTAAGTTGCTTTTTATGATTCAGAGGGCACAATTAAGATGGCTTCAAGTCCTCCTGTTCAGAACATAAATCGGAGATCAAGGAAGAGGAAGCAGTTTGATGAAGTCATTGTATTGTCTAATGAGTAAGTTATGGAGAGGAACCTGATCTCTATTTTTTCTTTCTCTAATCAACTAAGCATTGTCCACTTTGTGAGACATATGCAGCATATTCTAAGTGTCTATGTACTAATTCTAATTCATTTTTTGCTTCTCTGTTTGCAACATAAATAACAAAGTTCTCATTTTCTATTTTACCCTAATGGATTTATGATATGATGCTCTCCTTGGAATTTGCAGGGACATGAAAATGCAACTGCAAGATGCAAGCAAACTTGTGCGTAAACGTAAGAAATGCCCAGTTTCAATTCTAGATGTTCGGGAGGCCTACAAGAGCTCTCACATGGATCAGATTTTCCTTGAGCCCTCAATACCTGGCATGTTTCTTTGGCACTATATACATTATTTCTCTTTTATCATGTTCTCAATAATAAGAGCTGCCCTAACCAATGATTAGTTGAAGTTACTAATTAAACAAAAAGTTTGATTCTTAAATGAATATTAAAACCAATATATCAATGGAGAGACCAATCAATTGATGCTATATGAAATGTTTATTTCAGACTTGTGCATGCCTCTCCAAGAAGCATTCAAAAAAGTGTTGCTTGCTCCCAAGGTTGCAGGGCCTTCTGTGGAGGATCCACAAGGTCCCAAAAGAGTTCAATCTCCTGATGGCCCTTCTTCTATACCAAATGAAGAAATTGAGGAGGCTTTTGTGGAGGATCGACAAGAGATCACAAGAGCTCCATCGCCTGCTGGTCGATCAACTAGGGCTGTGCCAAATGAAGAAACTAGACAGGTTCCTATTGAGGACCCACAAGAAGGCATAAGAGCTCCATCTTGTGCTCACACACCATCTACTCCCAGTGAAGAAATTGATAGCTTCCCCCAACTGCCATATCCTTTTCCAAGAATAGGGGACTCCACTTATGAAATTCCTCACACTGTGGGATCAACGTTACCTAGCGGAATGACTTTGGAAACTGAGAATATGGAGTGGGAACCTCCATCTGCTGACCTGCTTGAAGCATCAGCTGCTGATCAAGAGGAGCAGCTACGTGTTATTGAGACACCAGAGGTGAGGTTTGATCCATTGGAAATGGAAGTCTGCTGACCACTTTTCTGTCATGATTTGTTAAATAAAAGAAATATAACTGCCATAATATGACTATTGCTAATGGTCAAAAGATTTCATTATGAAACTTTTGACATTCATATTCAGGCCATTTCAGTGGGTTGTATTTTTTAGAGCATCATACTCTTAAGGAGCTAAAACCCTTCTAAAACAATGAAGCCACCTCTCTTTGGTAACAGAAATGAAATTTCAATTTAACTGCTCCTCGTATATGAACCCTTAAACAAAAAGACTCCTTTCCACGTTATTACTTCAACTGCTAACATTTCTAAAGTTGGGCATAGTTTCCATAAATGGATTGTTGTAAAAAGACAGGAGAGAAACTGCCATTTTTGAATACCCTTTCGAGTGTTTTTCCATACATGCCATCACACATTGTCGTGTGTGCCCTTGAAGTTTCTGGCTCTATGTGTGTTTGTGTGGGCTGGTGTGTGAGTGCATGTGCACATGTATGTGTGCATAGGTGTGTGCGTGTGTGTGTTTTTATTTGTCTTTGGTACTTGGGCCCTTGAATTGGAATAGAAAACTGAAAAGAAATCTGCAAAATTGATAACAAAGAGCATGCCTATGTGAACGGTGAGGAACTGTTTTTTTTTGCTCGCTGTGAGTTCTATTGCTCTATGGAATAATGTTCTTGGGATCTGCTGGACTCTAAATTATACTACTCTTTTGTAGGACCTAAGCTTTTTGAAGGCAGATGCTGGTCAATCAGGTAAATGCAAATGCACTGCCTCTGAAAGTGATTTCAGATGAATGGCTTATTATGAAGGGGAAATTTATCATTGTCCAATGGACTATGGCTTACCATAGTCCAGTGGGATCATGAACCTCCTATGGAATGTATGGCAATGGAGACAGAGTGGGTCCTACCACAAAATGAGTACATGATCGCAGGTGGTGAGTCCCACCTTACATGCATTTCACTGGATGGTTATGACCCCAATGCCCTATGATTTTCCATACTCACTTGGACAAAAGTATATTGAGAAATCACATGGCGTGTGATGATTGCCATTTAGTTTAGCGTTAAATCTTGGTGTGTATTGCAATCAGTTTGGGAGGACATGGGGGCCATATTTTAAATTCGGATTTATCAATCTAACTTGATTTGTGGCTTTGTTCTCTTGTAGAGGGACCTAGAGAAGATGGTGTGCATACCTGGTCTGTGAGGACCAGGTAAGTATTTCCTTTTGTACAAGTTTTGTTTTGGGATGTTTCCTATTTTTGATGTAAACCTGATAGCTGCTTGGTATTGGCACAGGGCAGTTGCACAATATCTACAGAAAGCCTTTCAATCCGAGAGTTCAAAAAGACCTTTAAGAAATCTAAGCTTGAACAGAATTATTGAAGGAAGAACAAGAAATGAGTGTGCCAAACTGTTCTTTGAAACTTTGGTAATCTTCATATGCTTTGTTTTGAGTTCTTCTCAAGTAACCTTCAACCTATTCCATTTCATTATCTCAAACAATTTCATTGTACGTGTGTATCTATTTGGTTATTGGACCTTATACAACCTTAATTCTTATAAAATAGGAAGGTTAAAGGTATTGTTAGTTTACATCCAATTGCTCTTTCTACATGCATAAATGCAATTTCTTTTCTACTTCAGCTAGTGGTGTTCTTGGTAAGTTTGGGCCTGCCTTAGTGTGCAAGATTTTGGATCAAAGCACAGATTCCTAACCTTTAGAAAGTTGCAGGTTTTGAAGAGCAATGCATTTATTGAAGTGCAACAAGAAGAACCTTATGGTGATATAAACCTTTCAATGGCTCCTAGACTGGCAAAGGGAAAGTTTTGAATCCTTTGCCTTGTCAATTATGCATAATGACCCTCCATATCAGGTGAAATTGCGACTCAGCTTTTTTCAAAAATCCTCTTTCAACAATTCACCTCTTAGATTTAGTCATGTTGAAACTCAAAGTTGTTTATTTCCCTTCATTGTTATTCTAAAATATTAATAAATTATTTTCTTCATTGTTATTCTAGAATATTAATATTTAAACATGGAATGCAGCTAAACTCTAGCAACTGGTGCCCAAAATTGAGGTGTGCTCTTGGTAGGTGGAAAATTGGCTCAACTAACAGCTTGATTGCCAAGCATTTCCATGCCAAGAGTTCTTATGTTTAAAGAAAGGTTGTTAGGTTGTGCTAGATGGTGTAAATTACTCTCTTTTTCAAAATTGGCTATCTATCTATGATTTATCTATTTAATGTAAATTCTCACTCTCTTTCTCTCTCTCTCTCTCATGTGATTTTGTAAGATGTTCCATTGCTAGGAAAGTACTTTTTGGTGCTGAGATAATTTTCATTTAAGAAAGCATGGAGGCAAGAGTTGCTCCATTGGGTGTCACATTTAAGCTTTTATGTTTCTCTACTCTGGTTCCTAACAGTATGTGGGAGAGAGAGAGAAAGAGAGAGAGGGGGAAATATCCTTTCCCACGTGAAGCCGGGTAGTTAGGGCTATGCATTTGATTGTAGCACTTGTTATGGTCAATCTATTAAGAGAAAAGTTTGAATACGGTTGCATCCTTATCATAACACCTAAGGATGCACCCTTATCAATCGTCCAATAAATTAGACGGTTGAGATGTTGACCCAAACCTCAAGAAAGTATTTAATCAACCGGCAACCTCTGGTTCCTTTTTTTTATCTTCAGTTCCCTCCATTTCTCTCTCTACAAACCATTTCCCTCCGTACAGTTTTCTCTCTCACGCTCTCTTTACCCTCTTATCCCAAGCTGTGCCTGCTATTTTTACCATCGTCCCCTTTCTCTCTCTCTACCCCCTCATCCCGAGTTTGGTGGCTTCAGTCATTTCCACCATGTCTCTCTCCTGATTCCTTTGCCAGCTCCTCCACTTTGCGCTCATCACTTTTCTTAACATTGTCTTCCTCCTTGGTAACGTCTGTTGCCTTGACATATTCATCCACTTTGGGCAAATCACTTATCACCAAGTTCCTGAGACTAGTTGTTACGTCCTCCTATTGTTGCTGGAGAGTGTTCCTCAATTCTTGAAATTCCGATCTAAGTTGCTCAACTTCAAGATTAAGTGTTTTCTTCAACTCAGAGAGTTCATCATGGTAAGTCTTAACTTGTGAGTCCAATTTTGATCTCCACTCTTGCATATCCTGTTTCAGCCCTTGAATTCGTGTCAACAACTCTGTCTTGGACTTGTTCAGATTCGCTATTTTTGAACTTTTAGGAACCAAATTCTCTTTTTTCTGAGAAAAGGAAGGGGAAGAAGACTTTGAATCTGCCATTAATGTCTGACGGAGATCTTGAAGTAGAAGGCTTGAGGCTTTTGGAAGCTCTCTCTATCCCTCATGTTAAGTTGTGGCAGGGGAAGCCATCTGGGTGGATTGCTTGGTTGTTTGGAGGTGTTACATGGCCTACAACAGAACAGTTCTATGCATTGATGGGTCTTGAAGGATTGATGGGTCTTGAAGTGGACGATGTAGGAAAAATTACGGTAAAATATTTTACTGATTTGTGAAGCAGGGTTTTGGGAAGTACTCTGGTTGTGTAGTTTCAGGTGCTATGGATCCACCCAAATTTGCTTTCAGATGGATAACCATTGAAATATCTTTAAGATCATTCATCTATGAAACCATGGATTTCAGATTACTTGTTTGTGATTTTTGCCATTGAAGTATTTGACATTTAGTTTGGCATCTCCTTGATCTCTAAATTGGGAGATGTGTCTGTCTCTTTCCCCTTATCCCAAGTTGTGGTATTAGTAGACATTTCTACCATTGTGCATCTCTCTCTCTGTTCCACAAAAAATATATATTCATGGACTAAAGAAAAAGGGAGGCAAAAGAAGAAAATGGAAGAGATAAATGTTGTATTCAGCATGTGTTAGCAAAGGTTCCTTTAGGAAGCCCTTGTCTCTCTCTATCTTGTTTTGTAGGTATGACACTTTTCTCTCTCTATTTGATTTTGATTGTGTTAGCTTCCTCCCAAAATAAATGTTTTAGGTTTTCTTTTTATCTATTTTTTGTTATGTTTGTAGTTTTTGAATTTAGTTAGTTATTATATATTCTATTTTTGGTTGGATCTAATGTAGGTGAATCTACATACAAAGTGAAAATGATTCATTGTCATCTTTCTTTTTGGCAATTTTTTTTTTGCCATTGTATTTGATAGGGTTTCTTATTGTCTTTAGATATTTAAGAGATGTAATGGGCTTGTGATGATAGCTAGTGATGATTTTTTAATAGACCATATAAACAACAAACAATTGACTATTAATAAGTATTTTCCAAAATGAGGATTGAATATGTATTTGTTGTCTTTAAATGATTTTAGCATTCTATCTTAACAACAACAGAAATATTTCTACAGATATTCTATGTTGTCATAAGATGATGTTGTCATAAGTAGTACCATCTATGAGTGCTTTTTAACACCCTTCTAATATTTTATGTTTAATATTTATAAATTCGAGGATATTGTTTATTTTGAAAAAGATAACCACTAAATAATATTAATAGTGTTACAGAGTAACGATAGATTGCTAAAGAGTAATATGAGTGATGATGGCAATTGTTGTAATGGGAGAAAAGTATTTAATGCTAGCTTTGGGATTTTCTAAATAATTATATGATTTAAAGTTGGTAGATGAATCTTCTGATTATTTTTTCCTTTTATGTTATGGATTTATAAAATAGAATGGACATGAACTTGAACACGAGGTGTGCAATTGACTTAGAGTTAGGAAGTAATTCAGTTGGTAGTGGGACAGAGACAAGTACGAAGGTAGAAACTCCTATTGAAGATTACCCAATAGAGGTGGACTATGATGATTTTGGTTGTTGCAATGAAATGAAGGATATCAATGATTTCGACAGTGATGGCAGCAACAAGTTTGATGTATATCAAGATACAGAAGATGCATATGAGACTAACATGGATGAGCCCCAAGGTTTTGAATTTTGTGATAATGTCCCAAAAGAGGGTATGCGATTTGAATCCCATAAAGCTGCATTTGACTTTTATAACAAATATGCAAAGTGTTAGGTATTCTTCGACACGTCGATCAAGGAAAGATGGGTCACTCATTGCTCGTGAGTATGTATGTTCAAAATAAGGTTTTCAACATAAGAAATACGAGGGGAATCGGTCACGGCCCCAAACAAGGACAGGGTGCAAAGCCTTACTAAGAATAAAAAAGAATGAAGATGGTGTATGGATCATTGTGATGTATGATAAAGAATATTCTCATGCCTTAACTTCACCATCCAAAGTTCATCTCCTTCGGTCACATCGCCAAATTCCAGAGCTCACCAGATGAATGATCCATATGAATAACTCATGTAGATTAATTGCACCAAAGATAACACAAGTGCTTAGTACTTAGGCTGGCGGCCCAAGGGGTCTCCGTTTTATGAAATAGATTGCAAGAATGAAATCTACAGAAGTCAAAAAATTAAAGTTGATAGGAGGGGATGCAAAGGGGTTGATGGAGTTCTTTGTTACTAAGATTGTCGAAAACCCTTTATTTGCCTATAGAATGCAAGTTGATGAAGAAGGGCACCTAAGCAATGTACTATGGATTGATGCAAAATCGAGGATTGCTTATGAGTTATTTGGGGATGTCATCACATTCGATACCACATACAAAACTAATATCTATCAGATGCCATGTGCCCCAATTTTAGGAGTGAATCACTACATAAAGACTATATTCTTAGGTTGTGCCTTGCTCCATAAAGAAGATGATGAGTCTTTTACATGGCTATTTACAAAGTGGCTTAAGGTGATGAATGGGTATCAACCCAAGTCAATTGTCACAGACTAAGACAAAGCAATGGCCCTTGCAATAAAAAAGGTATTCCCAGAGTTTCGACATCGCTTGTGTAGATGGCATATTACACAAAAGTTTGAGCAAAAAATGGCACAAGCTGAGTGCAAACATCCATCCTTTCATGCATAATTCTATAAATGTATTGACCAGTGCACCACCATAAATGAATTTGAAGACACATGGCCAAGAATGATAGAAAAATATGATTTAAAGAATAATGAATGGTTGCAGTCTTTGCATGAAATTCGCCATCAGTGGGTAGATGCATATTTACAAGATTGCTTCTTTGCTGGCAATAGGACAAGTGGAAGAAGTGAAGCTATGAACACAGACATCAAGGCATATGTGAATTCACATACTAACTTGACTACATTTGTAGGCAAACTACAATAATTAATTGAAAAAAGTTTTGATGATGAAAACATTGCAGTCTTTAAATCTCATAACGAGACACCAGTTATGAAGACTGCCTCTCGCATGGAGAAGCAGATGGCTGAAATTGATACCCCAACTATCTTTTTGAACTTCTTTCAGCCAAAGTTGATGGAAACCATTAATCTTATTTGTGAAGTCCAAGAGGAAGATGAGGTGGTATGCACATTTAGTTTGAAAGAATATGGGGTATGTTGCAGAGCTCACATGGTCGCATTCAGAAACACTGAGGAGAAAGCAACATGTAGTTGTCATCTATATGAGCGAATGGGTATCCCTTGTAGTCATATGCTTAGGGTGTTTCTTCTAAAAAATATTATTGAATTACCCCAACAATATATAATGAAAAGATGGACAAAAAATGTTACAAAGGGGATTGGTCATAATGATTGTGGAATTCAAGTACAATCCAACTGTGAGGATACTTATTCAACACTCTACAATGACTTATTTCGACGTTGCAACATTCTATCAGTAAATGGTGCAGTGAATGTGGGTTTGTATGAGTATGCAAAGATGGCTATAGATGAGGCATGTGATAAGGTTGCTGCTAGAATTGAAATGGAAAAGGATTCTGCAATACAAGCATCTTCTTCCCATAGTAGCCTTGCATACACAGGATCCCCTTGTGTGACTCCCATCCTCTTTGTGGTTTAAAATCCACATGTGACTAAAGGTTCCAATTTATGCAAAGCTAAAGGAGCGGCCTAGCCCTTCAAGTTTGAAACCTACGCGTAAGGAGAGAAAGAGTAAAAGAAAGTGCAAGGGATGTGGGGTTATAGGTCATGATAGACGTAAATGTCCCTCTTTGTGCAACACACGGTATGATATGTCATTTTTTGTACTTGTGAGCTTAAGTTTTTAAATCTTGTTGTCTATAAACTAATGCATTGTTTCTATTTTAAAAACTCGAGTTTAGTTGTGAATGTTTGCATGTCTATTTGCTACTTTTCAAACTCTAAAAATTGAATTACTAACTTGCTATTTAGCTTTAAGCAGACCTCCATTTTCTTAGTGCTTACAGTTAAATAGTTGTATGGTGAGTGTAATTCAAATAGGTTTTAATCATGAAATCTTTTTCATGGTAATCCACTATCATTGAGTTGATCCTTGTTTTCTATTTTGGTACAGGGGCGTCACTATTGAAAGCACAATTAACCCCCAAGGGAGGGCGAGTAACACCCAAAATGATGTGGTTAGGGAGCAGCAGTGATTAGCCTTTGAATTGACAATCAATTACATATGCTTTTGATATCTACAACCTTAAGTTTTTTGATGCTTAATTATACATTTTTTTATATGTAATTTTATATATTATTTTATATCTAGTTGTATAGTTTTTTTATATGTAATCATTGCAAAAATGTAAATATAATGCCCTTCAAATACATGGGTATTTTGTATGAACAAGTGGGCAACCTAACTTGAAACTAGATGTTTTGTATGCTTGATGCCTTACAGACTCAAATTTTGCTCTAACTCTCTCTCTCTCACACTTTTAGAATCGTTAATTTTGCTCGTTGTTTCAACATGTAAGGTTCTTCTCCCTCCTCTCGTCACTTAACTTTTTGATAATTCCATACATTTGATGTGGAATTTGCTTTAGATTCGCATGTTTAACCCATGTTGGCAACATCATGTGTATAAGTGCGCTTTCTCAAGGTCTTTCATAATGAAGCACATGAGACCAAGCCTCCTCTCAGTTGTTGCCATTTACCATTCTGAAAGCCATCTCTCTCTCTCTCTCTCTCTCTCGCACATGGATTATGTATGATGTATTTGGTGTTGCTGTTGCAAAGATAGATGAATGTGTATTTGGTGCAGCTATTGTGGAAGATTTTTGGAGAACGTAATAGTTGTTGAGAGTGCTGCTTAAGAATATGTATTTGGTGTGGCAGTTGTGGTAAATGGATATTTTGAGATTGTAGTAGAGGTGGCAGGTGTAGCTTGATATTGTATTTGGTGTGGCAGGTGTGGTAAATAAATATTTTGAGATTGTATTAGAGGTGGTAGGTGTGACTTGATATTGTATTTCGTGTGGTAGGTATGGCTAAATTATGAAGAGGGTGTATTTCTCTTATATTGTGAATGAAATTTTTGCTTGAGGATCTATATTTGGTATGGATGGTGTGGAGGATCTTTTGAGAATGTAATAGCTTATTATGACGTTTTAGTATCCTAATTCAAAATTGTTGATTTATGGCTATCTATACCAATTGATGATGTTGAGTTCTTGTAAATGGACAAGGTTTTGAATATATTTTTCCAATTTAGCCAAGTACCGAAATTTTTTAACATGCTTGTTATGTAGTGCTTTTAAACCCTCTTGAAACCCAAGTGCATATTATTCAATAGCAAGAGTAAGTACATTAAAGATTCAATTATGTTTCATTCGAGTAATATGGATGGTTGCAACGCATTCAATTTCCACTCTTTCAGTTGCTTAATGTTGCCCAAGAAGACAGGATGAAAAATAAGTAGTACTGTAATGAAGGCAAAATAAATGAGAAGTATATATCATATAACTTATAGCATATAATACTCTTTCATTTAGCATGTCCAAATCGAACTTGCTCTAATCAAAATACATATTCATTAAAAAAACAAATATGTAAGAGACTCAAATCTATACACTATATCATCACTTTCTTCGCCTTTGTAATTTTTTTGGCTAGCTAAGTGGAACCTTCCCCTTCTCATTAGCTTCCTTAGCAAGCTTTCCTTACGATGTCGAAAATTCCATTGCGGTTCCTCACATGTGGATTGTGAGGGTGGTGCAAGAACAAACACCTGACAGCTTCAACAACATGGTGTTGTTGTTCGTGCCAATCACTTATCTCCAATTTCAACTCGTCTATCCAACTTGTAGGGCGTCTATTGACCTTCTCCCTCCTATACCACTTTGGAGGTTCAATCGGAATTCCTTACACCTTCCCAAATTGTTTAAGTACGTGGTTGGGCATATCATACTCTGCGATGTTGAACCTTAGTAGGTATGTCAGATACAATATTGTTTCCTTACTACCAAGGTCTAATGCACTATATTCCTCTCCTTTGGCCTACTTGTATGGTACCCAAGTCACCTTATAAAACAAAACATCACACAATAAACACTCATATAAATACATGATTGATGAGTAAACTTACAAATATATAAGTAAATAAACATCCCACTAACCAATGCAGTCTTGTATGGTAACCAAAGGAGCAGCAGAATAAGTTCATTAACTTTAATCAAAATCAAGTAAATAACTTATCAAAATGAAATTTTCAGTTGAGCAAACACTAGCATCTCTCTTGATGACCACATTGATTAATTAATTCAACCAATACATATATATTTTTTCATTAAAACCGATAACATGAGCAAATTATAAAGTTCACATGAATCCTTGATGTGATGAATTACATGAACAACCAGTAAAAATTCATAGCCATGCCATCAACAATCATGGTAAAAAACAAAACAACACCTGTTGAGTTTTAGGTGCTCACACGAAATCTCCATGCCACATGATGAGTTCCCTTCGAAAGCCTCTATATAAGAACATCCTTAAAAACCCAGCTGAATTCATGAATTTTTTCAAACCAAGTGAAATGAATTTCCCTATGTTACATAGATACTTTTATATTCTAAACATGCTAGCATCTTACTGTGAACTGTGATCACATTGATACTCATATTGGATAGTGCTCGGATACTTATATTATAAAATAACAGAACTAATATATATATATATATATAATGAACCTATGAGACCCTCCCACACCGATGTGTGTAGGGTCCCAAAGGATCACCATTAAATTTGACACATATCTTTAGAAAAGTTCTCATATGAGTGTGGGACTTGACTTTTTTAGAGATTTGTGCCAAATTTAATGGTGATCCTTTAAAATCACACACATAGGTGTGGGAGGGTTTCATAGGATCATTACTATATATATATATATATATATATATGAAAAATTCTTCCCAATGCCTATAGGTGAAAATGAACAGTGATTTCACCTACCCTCATACTGTCTAAAGTTCATCGCACGATCACGATTGTTCGGTAGTATTTCATTTTTCGTTTTTTTTTCTACAAATCGGAATGACTTGAAATTTAGAGCGTATGTACATCTTGGTGAAACACACCTAATAAAATATAAAAAAAATAATATGCAAAACAAATTGATCAAAATACCCTTAAAACTTTTCGGGGGTATTTTGGTCACTGTTTTCATATAAAATAATTTTTTTAGATTCACCTATTACTTATGTATACACACTCCAAATTTCAGATCATTCTGATAAGTAAAACAAAAACAAAAAATTAAAATACTATTAGATAATTATGACCGTGCGATGAACTTTGGACGGTGATCAGGGTAGGCAAAAATGAACAGTGATTTTGTTTACCCTCATCACCATCCAAAGTTCATCGCACGGTCACAGTTATCCGATAGTCTTTTAATTTTCATTTTTTTTAACTAATCGGAATGATCTGTAATTTGGAGCGTGTGTACATCTCAGTGAAGCGCACCTAATAAAAATATATAAAAAATAATTCGTAAAATATAAATTGATCAAAATACCCCCTAAAAATTATGGGGGTATTTTGGTTAATTTATATATTACAAATTATTTTTTTCATATTTTTATTAAGTGCACCTCACTGAGATGTACACACGCTCCAAATTTCAAGTAATTGGATTTGAAAAAAAAAAAAATGAAAATTGAAACACTACCGGACAACTGTGACCATGCGATGAAGTTTGGATGGTGATGAGGGTAGGCAAAATCATTGTTCATTTTCGCTTATAAACGTTGGGACGAGTTTTCCAAATTTCAAGTAATTTGGATTTGTAGAAAAAAAATGAAAATTGAAACACTACCGGACAACTGTGACCGTGCGATGAAGTTTGGATGGTGATGAGGGTAGGCGAAATCACTGTTCATTTTCGCCTATAAACGTTGGGAGAGTTTTCCTATATATATATATATATATATATATATATATATATATATATAACATGAGAATATATCAGGGTTTTGGATGCATATATTTATGTATTATATATTGTAAACTGTATATCTATAGATGTGTTAGATGGGATACTTGCATATGTATCCATATCCTAGAAATTGGGGAAATTCCAGTCATATCCCTATTCTATATGTCCATGCCTACATCCATAAACCTAAAATGAGCAGCTCGCTCCATCTTTGAGACAGCCATTTGTGAAAACAACTATCAATAACTGATTTACCACATTATAATTATGAAACAATCATTAAAACTAGCCATTCACCTAAAAAAAACTATTATGTCCAATACATTGAGGAAATTTATTTAGAGACAAGGGATTTAATAAACATCCATATGAAAACTGCACCTTGGAACTAAAATATGCTTTTGTAACTTTGTGGAGCACTTTTATCTCAATCACATGTATTTCGAAAAAGTTAATATGGTTTTAAGTACATAAAAACAAGGAAAGAAGACTACTATTAAAATTTCCTAGGTGTTGCTTATGCAATTTTTAGTACAGTGATAACGAAAAATAAGGGAGGTTAGCTAGAAGAGTTGTTTATAATAGAAAAGAGGAAAGGGTTTTAAGTACATTAAAAATAAGGAAAGAGGATTACTATTTAAATTTCCTAGGTGCTGCCTATGCAATTTTTAGTACGTGAAAAATAAGGGAGGTTAGCCTGAAGAGTTGTTCATAATAGACATAAATGTTAACATTGATGGGTACTACATTCACATCAATACAGAGTTGTCCTCATATAGCATAAGCCATCCCCAAATTGAGTCATAAATATTAACATGAAATTGAGCCACATGGCACTACATTTACATCAAAAGCCATCCCCAAATTGGGCCATAAATATTAATAAATATTAACATTGATGGCACTAGATTCACATCAATACAGAATTAGCTTCAATGAGACGTATCATATAGCAAAAGCCATCCCCAAATTGAGTCATAACTACATTCACATCAATACAAGGTTGTCTCATACAGCAAAAGCCATCCCCAAATTGACCTGATTTAAGAGTGCATACACTTCTCAATCAATACAGAGTTGCCTCATACAACAAAGCCATCCCCAAATCAAGCTGATTTAATAGTGTATATACTTATCAATCCATCAACAACTTCATAATAGTTCAACCATTGGCTTTTAGCTTCACAAGTAATTAAGAGACTATTGGTTTTTACCTTCACCAATAATTAACACTTAAAAAAGCAAACTCAGCTTAAAGAAAAAAGATTCACACCAAATAGAACACTTACTCAATATAAAAAAAATTGGATGACCATTTTTTTTTTCTTGGGTTAACATTGTATTAATTTTTTGAAAATTATTACAAAGAGACAGCCCACATATGGGTGCCTATACGGAATGCCCAAAAAATGCTTGTTGTGGCATGACGAAAGAAGGGTGGAGGGTTTTGAATATATAACATGAATATATATGGAAAACTTTGTACATCAATTTCTACAAATTTTTCAATTGATCCGAAAAACTACCTTAGGGTTTTTCTAAATGGTTGAAATATGAACGATTTGAATCAATTATTAGTGTTTGGTTCTGATTTGAGAGAGAAAATTTTATTAGATTGTTTGGTTCTGATTTGAGAGAGAAAATTTTATTAGATTGTTTGCTTCTGATTTGAGAGAGAAAATTAAAGAAGGGCGGATGAGTGAATTAGGGTTCAATAACATGAGGTCTCGATGCAAAAACCTCACTGAAATTATTTTCTTTTTGTTTGAGATGGGCATTTTGGTGGATCTATAAAGGATCGTGATGCCAAATTCAATTGGATGCATCCTTACCTAAAGATGATGCCCGGGAAAATTTGATGAAGGATTTGAGCTTCAATAACTTGCAGCTCAAGCTTATGACTGTACACCCTATAACCCCGAAGCTTCCAATCTGAACTTTTCTTCCTTTTTTTTCTCTTCTCACCCCAACTCTCCCCTTTTTCTCTCTCTCTCAACATCTCTTCCTCTTCTCTTTCAATCCAACTATCCGCTCTTTCTCTCTAAATTCCTCTTCCTCCAGTCTAATCTCCAAGCCTCGTGTGGCATAGGGACATGCTGAGGGAAGCAAAAATCGCTCCCGACGATCACCGGTTTTGCTTTTTTTTTTTACTATGCAATCATGGCCGTCGAAATGTATGGACTGCGTATATTAGGCATCCGTATGAAAACTGCCCCCACAAAATACATTATTTTTGTTTTCTCATTAAAATGATTTAACTACATTATGGTGACTATGGTCACTCCACAACTATGGTTAAAGTTTTATAAATTTCTTTAATTGAAAATAAGCTTACAGAAATTTGGGTTTCACATATGTGTTTACGGTTTAGAGAGAGAAGAAGGAAGAAAGAAGAGAAGAAAATAGGGCTTTGCTCATGGCCATTAGGGTGTATGGAGAGAAGAAGGAAAAAAAAAGAGGTCATGGGCTTCATAAAACCTAATGGAAGAGGCCCTCACTGATTTTTAGAGAGAAAAAAGGAAGAACCCTAATAGAAGAGATCTTAACTGATTTTTAGAGAGAGAAAAGGAAGAACCCTAATGGAAGAGCCCTGACTAATTTTTAGAGAGAGAAAAAGAAAATAGGATGCTGATTTGGGATAGTTTGAAAATGGTTTTTCTTTCTGATTTGGAATAGTTTTAAGAGGATTTTTCATTTTTTTGGAGAAACAGCAAGCAGAGTTGAATGATTAAGTTTGGCAAACTATTCCTATATGTACAATTACCTGCTCTTGTAAGTTTACAATTAACAAAATAAAAAACAAAATTTGATTACTTAGTCTCTCTGCTTCTCATTCATCAGTAAAAAAGATTATGTTTTGAGCTCTAATTTGTGCTAGAAACAATATTTTTAAACCAATTATCACAAATAATCATAGAAATATGCATGTATATGATTTCTTTACACAATTATTTACTTTACAAAATGATTTGCTATAAACAATATTTCATTGACACAATGATTTTCCAGAATAACAACTGAAATCTGCATCTATTTGTTTAAGTTTTTTTAAAAAATTTATGCCATCAATCTGCAACTGTGGCTTTGAAGAACACAGTGAGGATAAAAGTTTATATTTTACACTTTTTTTTTTTGAAATAATATTGTTTTAAAAAACATGAAGTAGCAATGGTTGCAATACACAAAACAGGAAAAAAAAATCTTTCAAATAAAAAAATAAGTAAAAAAGGTTTTGCTTGATTTAAATTGTATTACAAAAAAAGCGCGTTTTAAATGGTTTTATGAAAACTACGCGATTTTTTTTCGACCTTTTAAAAAAAGTCCCTTTTTAAAACTCTTTCCATAAAAAGGCCGAATTTTTTAAAAAAACGCCGATTTGCTAACTATGACAATGACGTATTACTTGCGATCATGTGGACCACAACCTACATATATTATTAGAAAAATTACCAAATACACCCTAAAATGGACTATCTATGCAACTTACCCCCACTCTAATTTTTTCTCACACTTTTTTTCCCCAAACAACCTTTTTTCGTAAAAACCTCCCAACCCAAAAGTAACATAAAATAAGACTAAAATACCTTCATTTCTTTTCACACGGCCTTCTCTCTCCTATTTTTTCTCACATGGCCTTCGGCTCCGACAATGGAGGATTACGCTCCGGTAATCCTAATGCGCACTTCGGCAGTCACAATGTGCGCTCCGGCAGTGCTTTGTTTGACCTGCATCGCTCCGGCATATTGAGAACTGTGTTTCGGCTTTTCACTCCGGCCGTTTGCTTTGGCAATGTAGCACCGCTCTCTGGCACTGCTTCTTGACATTCCACTCCAGCAGTAGTATATTGCCCTCTGGTGCTACTCTATTTGGGATCGCGAATTGATTTGGTTTATAAGGGAATGCGAATTGATTTGGTCTGTACAGGAAGCGTACTTTCATCCAAAAATTAAGAATTTTTTACTTTAAAAGGGTTTTTGGGAGCAATGGTTGGTTGGAGAAAAAAATGCGAGAAAAAATTGGGGTAGCGATAAGTTGCTAGGTGTATTTTGAAATTTTGATTGAGACGACAAATTCTTAAGTAATGTCGTCATAATCCTATCCTCTTTTTCATCCCACGTGGCGTGCTCTGGTTGGTCATCGTGATTCAGTTGGTCATCTTGATTCACATTCTTTGAGCTTCCCTGTATGCCAAATCCATTAAACTCATGCTAAAATTCCAAGAAAAAAAAGAAAAAAGCCAAAATGGTAGGTCTCAGTTGCTGCACCTTGGGATCATACAGGTTCTCTCTCTCTATCTACTGTTTCTGTAAGTGCTACTGTTATTTGTATGATGGATGTCTCTGCATTTCATATGGGCTGCAATGACTTATGATAAAGCCTCTGCTAAATTGCTTGAATTTAATAGAAATTTTTCATTTGAGCGACAAATCTCTTCCTACCATTTGCTAAATAGTAACAGAAATGAATTTTGGTTCTCAATGTGCAGTGTGATATCAGACTCAGAGCATTCAAGCTTTCCTTTTCTTTAACTATTGAGTATTTGATTAAGTCATTAAACTGAGAGAGAGAGAGAGAGAGAGAGAGAGAGAGAGAGAGAGAGAGAGAGAGAGAGAGAGAGAGAGAGAGAGAGAGAGAGAGAGAGAGAGAGAGAGAGAGAGTGAGTTTACCCATATGCCTCTCTTTAATTTTGTGGTCGTATAGAGTAAAATGGTCTTTCTTGCCTTTTCTTACATGTATTAGTTTAAAACCTAAGAGCTAAGGATTGCTCATTCCCTTCTCATGCATTTGTTTGATATTTTGTCTTTTCATATATTCCTTTTATAGAGTTTTCAGACTTATGTCCAGCAACATATTAACTTGCAAGAATGACAGTTAAAAAAATATATTAGAAAAATGAGATAGTGGTTTTCTTTGTTGGTGTTTTTTTTGTTGGAAAAATAATCTCTATCCCGTCCCTGAAATTTCCATCACTATTAGCCCATTGGGTTCACCAAAATCCCTTGTACCCAGTAAAGTTTAAAATTTTGAGACTGTTAGCCCTCTAATTATGTTTTTTTTTGCTCTTTTTGTAAATTTGATATTTTTATTTTATAACATGCCAAACCCTTCCATTAGTTAACTTCCTTTCCTTTCTCTTCCGTTGCCTAAAACCAATCTTACTTCCGTAGACCCCACTCTATAAATTATATCTTTCGAACTAGGAAAATGATTAATCAAGATCTTTTTATTGCTATTGTTAATGGATTATTATTTATTGAATTAAAAAAATTTCTCAAAATACCTATAAAAGATGAATTATTTAACAATTAAATATTATTGTTGTCATTATTGTAATAACAATTATAATTATTATTATTATTATTATAATCATCATCATCAATAAAATTTATATATCAAGTCACACAAAAAAAAATACCGATGACTAATGTAATGGCATTTTGTGTTCAAATTTGTAAAAAGAACAAAAAAAAAAACATAATTAAAGAGTTAATGGTCCCAAAGTTTTAAACTTACGGGGTACAAGGGATTTTAGTGATCCAAAGGGCTAAGCGGGATGGAAATTTCGGGGAGGGGTAGAGATCATTTTCTCTCTTTTTTTGTTTCATTTTTCTGGAATTTTTTTTGTTTTTTTTTGATGTGGGGGGGGGGGGGGGAATGGGTGGGTGAGAACATGCATTTTGCTATTTTACTATTCATTACCAAGCTATAGAAACTGGAATTTCAGGTTATCTTGGGCAGCATTCAAATGCAACCATGGGCGGTTTCCGTCATGTAGAAGTTCTTTGAAGCAAAGAATGGTTATTAGAGCAGAAGTGGACTATGTTGATAGTGAAGAGGCTAAAGTACTGGTTTCAAAAGAGGGTTATGCTGTACTAGATGTAAGAGATACATTTCAATATGACCGAGCCCATATCAAATCATGTCATCATGTGCCCCTGTTTATTGAAAATAAGGACAATGACCTTGGTATGGATTCTATTCTCTCAATTATATGTTAAGTTTCTCTATTGAGTTTCTTGAAACTTTTATTTTTTAGAAAAGTTTTTTGGATGTATCATGAAGGCTTTGATATGTAATACCATGAGTTTTGTTGCAGAAATTGTGAACACAAATTGTGTTGGGTTTTGTTCTGGTCCAAAAGGGAATCTAAGGTTTGGGAAAACATAATTCTCAAAACTGAAGTCCATATTCTATAATCTAAACTGATCACAAAGAAGAAGAGAAGGGAAAAATTACATTTGAATCAATATCCTTATATTGCAACTTGTAGCTCTGTGACTTGCGGTTCATTCGCAAACATTCAAACATAGGGGACACTTATATTTTTCACCTGATTTGTTATCCACTAGTAAAAATAAGGAAATAAAAATCCCTATGAAGGAAAAAAATTCTTATTTCGCCCACAAAAAGAAACCGGGTCTGTCAAAATTAGTGAAGGGATGAACTCAACCATTCATAGTCAGGGTGCTCTTAACCTCTCATGCTCCCGACGCATCATGCACCTCTAGAGCATTTTCCATATGATAAACTCTTCCTAGCTTTGGCTCTGATAAATGATAAGCAGATTGGGCCTAGCGGAGCCTACTAAAAGGGTTGGAGTTAGGCTCGAAAGCAACGGCTAGCGCGAAAGCGTTGCACTGACGCCCATCCCTTTTCTTGCATAAAATAAAATTAGACCAAAGAAAGAGAACTAAATAAAATTAACCTTCTTCTTCATATTTTTCCTTTGCTATTTTCACTATTTTATTTTCCCAATTCTGTGATATACTTCAAGTGAGATGCATTGATGGTATTTTGAGGCAAATGTTATTGCAAATTTGTAAATCAATATGGATATGAAGTGACAAATAGATTTTCTTCTTCCCTGATTGCCATTGAACATTTTCAGGTACAATTCTCAAACGAACTGTGCACAACAATTTTTCTGGATTGTTCTTTGGGCTGCCATTTACAAAGCCCAATCCTGAGTTCGTTAAGTCTGTAAATGAGAAGTTCTCAACTGACAGCAAATTATTACTAGTCTGCCAGGAAGGAATGAGGTTAGTGCAAGTTGAAACATTTTGGTAGTTGGTTATCCTTGAGTTTTTAGTTCCAATTTGTCTACACGTGCTATGAATTTATCCGGTTCTCATTGAGTGGGAGGTAAATTTCCATGTCGTTATCTTTCATGTAGTTTCGGAGGCCTTTGCTCTTTTCATTTTGAAATATCTGCATACAAATATTGGTTTTCTGTCTGCTCATTGGATATTTACCGTTTTTAACAATTTCAAAGATTGTGCAGGTAACTTCATCCCTGGTTCACTAATTTTTTTATAATTTTCTTTATGCAACTCTTGATGGCTTTACTTTTTATTTTGATGGAACTTTTTATTTCACAATCAGTGCTTACTGTATAGGAATGGAATCACATTTCTCAGTGTTTTGCCTGCAACATTATATGGTTCGAGAGCACAAAAGAAGGGATACATACATCTATGACCTGCAGGAAGAATATCTCCTGGCCCATTTGATTATGGGGGTCCTTTTTACACCTTCACTTTGTAGAGTCACAAAATCTATGAGGGATGTTGGCACCACCGTTGTGTTCTGCACTATGATACTTATGCAGTGAATAAAAAGAAAGAAAAGAAACAAGAAATTTTATGGTTTTGTGGTCTTTTGTTTCATTTGCAAATGAATAATTTCATGTTGACTAACTTGGTAGAGAGTCAAAGTAAAATGTAGCACGTGCTTGATCTACTTGTTAACTCTGAGATGCGTGAAACCCACTTTAGTATGGTAAATGTTTGTTAGTTGTCATAGAATCTTGAGCGTATGCGACTATGAGTAAAGCACCTGGACATTTGATGCTCTATGGATGACTTCAATGGCAGAGGGATTTTCCAGGCGTCGTGCTCATAATGGCAAAGAGAAAGGATGGGCAAGGTTCCATTGATTTGTAAAATCTTCCAAGTGAATAAGATGATATTTTATTTGAAGATAAACTTCTGTTGTTCTGAATTTTATGTGTGAATCTCCGCATGTATATTCTAAAGGCACCATGACAATATGGGATATGGATTAATTGGGATCCATAGTGTTGTGCTGGCTAGTGAATATCTGAATCCAGTACATCACTTTAAAGGAAGCTTTTAGCATGCATCAGAGTAAAGATTAAACAGCACAGACCATAGGGTTCTTGGCCTTGTCTGCTTAATATTTTCTTTAAATTTTGGCTCATACGATAAGTTGATCAGGTGCATGAGTTAACTAGCCCTCCTGGCTCGGTAGAGTGCAAGGCTCTTAACCTTGTGGTTGTGGCTTTGGGAAGTTGGGAAGAGTGGGTGGTTTATATTGATGAGTATGTTGAACCTCTGTAGGACTCTAGCTCAATGAGACTCTGCGTTTGCAGCCCAATGG
The DNA here is from genome assembly GCF_054954075.1 of Amborella trichopoda. Taxonomy (NCBI): domain Eukaryota; kingdom Viridiplantae; phylum Streptophyta; class Magnoliopsida; order Amborellales; family Amborellaceae; genus Amborella; species Amborella trichopoda. The sequence goes on from NC_142348.1 coordinate 35,088,852, forward strand.
AAGACCACCATGCAAGTAGGCCATTTTGGTATCCGTGGCTTACTTGCCACTGAGGGCTACCTACTGGTGATTTTCTTCATAGATTTGGAACTGTGGTTCAGGAATTCAATTTGGGATCTATATTGGCGACGAAGCTCTATTGGCATTTATTGAATTAGCCACTATATAAGATGTGAGGTTAGAAATTAAAATAATAATTGCATTTCAAATTACAGCTTGATGGGAGATATTTACAAAATATCAGACATGACAAACATCAGAACAGATGTAGTAGGTGTGCTACCTTTTAGTTATTAATTTCTCCAAAAACAACACATCTTCAAAAAATATAGTAGTGATGTCTCTGTTTTCCTTTTCTTTTTTTTTCTTCGTTAGATCTAATAGGATGCACATAGTGCATATCAAATATCAACAATAACTGTCATATCGGCCATCATTTTCAAAAGATATAGTAGTGATGTCTTTGTTTTCTTTTTCTTTTTTTTTCTTCTCTAGATCTAATAGGATGCACATAGTGCACATCAAATATCAACAATAACTGTAATATCAGCCATCATGCTGATATTTTCAGCCAATACTTTCACCAAACTGCTTGTTTTTACAACTGAGCAATTTGGCTTTATACCATCACGATTAGGTATATCGCCTATGGCATGGACTGGACCAGCTATATCAGCCATATATCATGTGGCTTAATACGAACATTTTAGATTTAGACAATTGATACAGTTATGATTTATAATTTTTTGTTTTTTTTATAATTAATAGAAAATGCTCTTAACATTCTGGTCATTCACTGTTAACATTGTACCAAGTATTGATGCATAATTTTTATGTCTGCATAGTGGCCTATGATTCTCAGATATATTACCAATTATAAATGACTGAAACTTTACTGAAGGGAAAAACCTTGATTTGCATGCATTCAAATTCACAATTCTACTGTCATAAAACATTGTTGTTTCTTGAATGAGGCATTTGTACTTTCATATAGAATCACAAGAAAATATCACTTATTGGTTGAGTGAAAAAACTGACATGCACTGTGCAACTTGTAACTAAGTTTTTATAGATATGTTTAACCAACCAGCTTTCACTGTACCTCGGGAGATTTATTAATTAATGGACTCAACTGTAAGCTAAGCAGCC